>NC_136071.1:31159972-31759972 GCF_964261635.1 Lissotriton helveticus
TACAATGAAATGGAATGGTTCGAATACCAGTGCCTGTCTGTATTGTTCAGATATGGTTGAGGCAGTGATTCACATTCTGATTGCTTGTCCAGCCTATTATAAACCTAGGTAAAGATGGTTGAAACCTGTTTGTCAGAATATGGGAACCAGGTCAAGCAATGAGGCTGTTAAGATTTTATCCACATCACTGGAAGAGCCGATTGTGATTGCTGTTGCCAAATTTTTAGGATGGGTATGGACTACTTGTTTAAAATCTAATATCGTATGATAGTTTTCTCTTGTAACCGATCTTGGCTTATGCACTTTATAATAGTTAGAGGTAGAGGTGTGGCGCAGCGGCCAGGGCGACTGACGCTGGAATCTGGGGATCAGGGTTCGATCCCCGGCTCCGACGGCAGGTTAGCCCAGCACCATGTGACTCTGGGCAATAGCTCGTTTAATCTTCCCGACGGCCCCCAGCGCCTAGAGACCCTTATGGGTGATTGTGCGCTTTACAAATGTGGATTATTATTATAATATTTGCACTGTGCACTTTGAATGTAGTATTTGTAGTATTTATGGACTGCTGTCTGTTGGAATTACTTGTGCTAACGGCATATATATTAATGTTCTTGATTGTATTAATGATTTTAATATGTTGTGTGTATATTCAGGCATAATTTGCCTATTCGGTTAAAACGTAGGAACTGATGAGTAATTGTTAATTACCACGCATTGGTTTTAAAGTGATTTTTATTTCACCAACTATATGGTATGTATCAAATTTTGTGATTTTTTTAATTGAAATAAAGTTTTTTGAACTGAACTGGTAATTAGCGATTCCCTAAAGGGCACTTTCTTTTGTGCTACTTACATTTTATTTAAGAAATCGCAATTTGCGATTCCTTAAATGCAAGAGCAAACTAAGGAATTCCAATTTAGCGATTCTTTATTTTGCTAGTAGGTTTAAACTCAACTACATTGCAAATTTCAGTGTTAGCGATCACTATTTGGCCCATAGTGCCTAGTACCCCTGGCAAGGTGCTGAAGCACTTTAGGCATGAGTGCCATGCCTCTCCATGGGTGCCCGGTGTTAGTGCGTTAGTCACGGGCAAGGGTTACAGTTTGTTGCATTGTTTTCGTGTCATGCATTTTGCAGTATGCATTTCATGCACATTTATTGTGCAAAGCCCTACACTTGGGAAGTTTCGCACCAGTAGCACCTTTGCCATGGTGTGGTTTTGTATTGGGTTGGCATTTGTATAGCAATTGAGGTGGTACTGAGGTGCTGAAGCACTTTGCAGACAGGTAGCACGCTACTCCATCGGATGTGTGCAACATTGGACATTCGTCTTGCAAACTGTGCTATGATTTGTCACACCGTTTGTGAGTAGTTTGCCATAAATGTGTCAAGCAGTCTGTTATACAAAGGTGTCACACTGTCATGCAGGCTGTCAAACCATATGGCCTTAAAAGGATATTCAGTTTGTCATTTAAGCAGCCGTTCAGATGATTGTGCATGTGGTTGTGTAGTGATTATGTGAGTTGTCATGCGAGCAATCATGTAAGTTTATAGGTTCATTCTGGCAACAGGGGTGTAATCCTAGCCAACGGTGACAGGGCCAAGCCACCAGGGAATGCAATATAGAGTCCACCTAGGGGGGGCAGAAACCTACCCCGATGGCTGCGCCAAGCCACGAGAAAAACTTCATGAAGTCAACATGCAAGGAAAATAATCCTATCCTCTGATGGCTGTGCCAAGCCACCAGGAAACGCAATATAGAGTCAGCTTAGGAGGGACAGAATCCTATCCGCTGATGGCTGTCCAAGCCACCAGGAAACGCAATATAGAATCAGCTTAGGAGGGACAGAATCCTATCCGCTGATGGCTGTGCCAAGCCACCAGGAAACGCAATATAGAGTCAGCTTAGGAGGGACAGAAACCTATCTGCTGATGGCTTTGCCAAGCCACCAGGAAACGCAATATAGAGTCAGCTTAGGAGGGACAGAATCCTATCCGCTGATGGCTGTGCCAAACCACCAGGAAACACAATATAGAGTCAACTTAGGAGGGACAGAATCCTATCCGCTGATGGCTGTGCCAAACCACCAGGAAACACAATATAGAGTCAACTTAGGAGGGACAGAATCCTATCCGCTGATGGCTGTGCCAAGCCACCAGGAAAACTTCATGGAGTCAACACAGACGGGACAGAATCCTATCCGCTGATGGCTGTGCCAAACCACCAGGAAACACAATATAGAGTCAACTTAGGAGGGACAGAATCCTATTTGCTGATGGCTGTGCCAAGCCACCAGGAAACACAATATAGAGTCAACTTAGGAGGGACAGAATCCTATCCGCTGATGGCTGTGCCAAGCCACCAGGAAACACAATATAGAGTCAACTTAGGAGGGACAGAATCCTATTTGCTGATGGCTGTGCCAAGCCACCAGGAAACACAATATAGAGTCAACTTAGGAGGGACAGAATACTATCCGCTGATGGCTGTGCCAAGCCACCAGGAAAACGTCATGGAGTCAACACAAGTGGGACAGAATCCTATCCGCTGATGCCTGTGCCAAGCCACCAGGAAACGCAATATGGAGTCAACTTAGGAGGGACAGAATCCTATCCGCTGATGGCTGTACCAAGCCACCAGGAAAACGTCATGGAGTCAACACAAGTGGGACAGAATCCTATCCGCTGATGGCTGTGCCAAGCCACCAGGAAACGCAATATAGAGTCAGCTTAGGAGGGACAGAATCCTATCCGCTGATGGCTGTGCCAAGCCACCAGGAAACGCAATATAGAGTCAGCTTAGGAGAGACAGAATCCTATCCGCTGATGGCTGTGCCAAACCACCAGGAAACACAATATAGAGTCAACTTAGGAGGGACAGAATCCTATCCGCTGATGGCTGTGCCAAACCACCAGGAAACACAATATAGAGTCAACTTAGGAGGGACAGAATCCTATCCGCTGATGGCTGTGCCAAGCCACCAGGAAAACTTCATGGAGTCAACACAGACGGGACAGAATCCTATCCGCTGATGGCTGTGCCAAACCACCAGGAAACACAATATAGAGTCAACTTAGGAGGGACAGAATCCTATCCGCTGATGGCTGTGCCAAGCCACCAGGAAAACTTCATGGAGTCAACACAGGCGGGACAGAATCCTATCCGCTGATGGCTGTGCCAAGCCACCAGGAAAACTTCATGGAGTCAACACAGGCGGGACAGAATCCTATCCGCTGATGCCTGTGCCAAGCCACCAGGAAAACTTCATGGAGTCAACACAGGCGGGACAGAATCCTATCTGCTGATGGCTGTGCCAAGCCACCAGGAAAACTTCATGGAGTCAACACAGGCGGGACAGAATCCTATCCGCTGATGCCTGTGCCAAGCCACCAGGAAAACTTCATTGAGTCAACACAGGCGGGGCAGAATCCTGTCCGCTGATGGCTGTGCCAAGCCACCAGGAAAACTTCATGGAGTCAACACAAGTGGGACAGAATCCTATCCGCTGATGGCTGTGCCAAACCACCAGGAAAACGTCATGGAGTCAACACAGGCGGGACAGAATCCTGTCCGCTGATGGCTGTGCCAAACCACCAGGAAAACTTCATGGAGTCAACACAGGCGGGACAGAATCCTATCTGCTGATGGCTGTGCCAAGCCACCAGGAAAACTTCATGGAGTCAACACAGGCGGGACAGAATCCTATCCGCTGATGCCTGTGCCAAGCCACCAGGAAAACTTCATGGAGTCAACACAGGCGGGGCAGAATCCTGTCCGCTGATGGCTGTGCCAAGCCACCAGGAAAACTTCATGGAGTCAACACAAGTGGGACAGAATCCTATCCGCTGATGGCTGTGCCAAACCACCAGGAAAACGTCATGGAGTCAACACAGGCGGGACAGAATCCTATCCGCTGATGGCTGTGCCAAGCCACCAGGAAACACAATATAGAGTCAACACAGGCGGGACAGAATCCTGTCCGCTGATGGCTGTGCCAAGCCACCAGGAAAACCTCATGGAGTCAACACAGGCGGGACAGAATCCTATCCGCTGATGGCTGTGCCAAACCACCAGGAAAACATCATGGAGTCAACACAGGCGGGACAGAATCCTATCCACTGATGGCTGTGCCAAGCCACCAGGAAACACAATATAGAGTCAACACAGGCGGGACAGAATCCTGTCCGCTGATGGCTGTGCCAAGCCACCAGCAAACTTCATGGAGTCAACACAGGCGGGACCGAATCCTATCTGCTGATGGCTGTGCCAAGCCACCAGGAAAACTTCATGGAGTCAACGCAAGTGGGACAGAATCCTATCCGCTGATGGCTGTGCCAAGCATCCAGGAAAACTTCATGGAGTCAACACAGGTGGGACAGAATCCTATCTGCTGATGGCTGTGCCAAACCACCAGGAAAACTTCATGGAGTCAACACAAGTGGGACAGAATCCTATCCGCTGATGGCTGTGCCAAACCACCAGGAAAACGTCATGGAGTCAACACAGGCGGGACAGAATCCTGTCCGCTGATGGCTGTGCCAAGCCACCAGGAAAACGTCATGGAGTCAACACAGGCGGGACAGAATCCTATCCCCTGATGGCTGTGCCAAGCCACCAGGAAAACTTCATGGAGTCAACACAAGTGGGACAGAATCCTATCCGCTGATGGCTGTGCCAAACCACCAGGAAACACAATATAGAGTCAACTTAGGAGGGACAGAATCCTATCCCCTGATGGCTGTGCCAAGCCACCAGGAAACACAATATAGAGTCAACTTAGGAGGGACAGAATCCTATCCGCTGATGGCTGTGCCAAGCCACCAGGAAACACAATATAGAGTCAACTTAGGAGGGACAGAATCCTATCCGCTGATGGCTGTGCCAAACCACCAGGAAAACTTCATGGAGTCAACACAAGTGGGACAGAATCCTATCCGCTGATGGCTGTGCCAAGCCACCAGGAAAACGTCATGGAGTCAACACAAGTGGGACAGAATCCTGTCCGCTGATGGCTGTGCCAAACCACCAGGAAAAGGTCATGGAGTCAACACAGGCGGGACAGAATCCTATCCCCTGATGGCTGTGCCAAGCCACCAGGAAAACTTCATGGAGTCAACACAGGTGGGACAGAATCCTGTCCACTGATGGCTGTGCCAAGCCACCAGGAAACACAATATAGAGTCAACTTAGGAGGGACAGAATCCTATCCGCTGATGGCTGTGCCAAGCCACCAGGAAACACAATATAGAGTCAACTTAGGAGGGACAGAATCCTATCCGCTGATGGCTGTGCCAAGCCACCAGGAAAACGTCATGGAGTCAACACAAGTGGGACAGAATCCTATCCGCTGATGGCTGTGCCAAGCCACCAGGAAAACGTCATGGAGTCAACACAGGCGGGACAGAATCCTATCTGCTGATGGCTGTGCCAAGACACCAGGAAAACTTCATGGAGTCAACGCAAGTGGGACAGAATCCTATCCGCTGATGGCTGTGCCAAACCACCAGGAAAAGGTCATGGAGTCAACACAGGTGGGACAGAATCCTATCGGCTGATGGCTGTGCCAAACCACCAGGAAAACGTCATGGAGTCAACACAGGCGGGACAGAATCCTATCCGCTGATGGCTGTGCCAAACCACCAGGAAAACTTCATGGAGTCAACACAGGCGGGACAGAATCCTGTCCACTGATGGCTGTGCCAAGCCACCAGGAAACACAATATAGAGTCAACTTAGGAGGGACAGAATCGTATCCGCTGATGGCTGTGCTAAACCACCAGGAAAATGTCATGGAGTCAACACAGGTGGGACAGAATCCTGTCCACTGATGGCTGTGCCAAGCCACCAGGAAACACAATATAGAGTCAACTTAGGAGGGACAGAATCCTATCCGCTGAGGGCTGTGCCAAACTACCAGGAAACACAATATAGAGTCAACTTAGGAGGGACAGAATCCTATCCGCTGATGGCTGTGCCAAGCCACCAGGAAACACAATATAGAGTCAACTTAGGAGGGACAGAATCCTATCCGCTGAGGGCTGTGCCAAACCACCAGGAAACACAATATAGAGTCAACTTAGGAGGGACAGAATCCTATCCTCTGATGGCTGTGCCAAACCACCAGGAAAACTTCATGGAGTCAACACAAGTGGGACAGAATCCTATCCGCTGATGGCTGTGCCAAACCACCAGGAAAAGGTCATGGAGTCAACACAGACGGGACAGAATCCTATCCCCTGATGGCTGTGCCAAACCACCAGGAAAACTTCATACAGTCCACACAGGCGGGACAGAATCCTATCCGCTGATGGCTGTGCCAAGCCACCAGGAAAACTTCATACAGTCCACACAGGCGGGACAGAATCCTATCCGCTGATGGCTGTGCCAAGCCACCAGGAAACACAATATAGAGTCAACTTAGGAGGGACAAAATCCTATCCGCTGATGGCTGTGCCAAGCCACCAGGAAAACGTCTTGGAGTCAACACAGGCAGGACAGAATCCTATCCGCTGATGGCTGTGCCAAGCCACCAGGAAAACTTCATGGAGTCAACACAAGTGGGACAGAATCCTATCGGCTGATGGCTGTGCCAAGCCACGAGGAAAACTTCATGGAGTCAACACAGGCGGGACAGAATCCTGTCCGCTCATGGCTGTGCCAAGCCACCAGGAAAACTTCATGGAGTCAACACAAGTGGGACAGAATCCTATCCGCTGATGGCTGTGCCAAACCACCAGGAAAACGTCATGGAGTCAACACAGGCTGGACAGAATCCTATCCGCTGATGGCTGTGCCAAACCACCAGGAAAACTTCATGGAGTCAACACAAGTGGAACAGAATCCTATCCGCTGATGGCTGTGCCAAGCCACGAGGAAAACTTCATGGAGTCAACACAGGCGGGACAGAATCCTGTCCGCTCATGGCTGTGCCAAGCCACCAGGAAAACTTCATGGAGTCAACACAAGTGGGACAGAATCCTATCCGCTGATGGCTGTGCCAAACCACCAGGAAAACGTCATGGAGTCAACACAGGCGGGACAGAATCCTATCCGCTGATGGCTGTGCCAAGCCACCAGGAAAACTTCATGGAGTCAACACAAGTGGGACAGAATCCTAGCCGCTGATGGCTGTGCCAAGCCACCAGGAAAACGTCATGGAGTCAACACAGGTGGGACAGAATCCTATCCGCTGATGGCTGTGCCAAACCACCAGGAAAACGTCATGGAGTCAACACAGGCGGGACAGAATCCTGTCCGCTGATGGCTGTGCCAAACCACCAGGAAAACGTCATGGAGTCAACACAAGTGGGACAGAATCCTATCTGCTGATGGCTGTGCCAAACCACCAGGAAAACTTCATGGAGTCAACACAAGTGGGACAGAATCCTATCCGCTGATGGCTGTGCCAAACCACCAGGAAAACTTCATGGAGTCAACACAAGTGGGACAGAATCCTATCCGCTGATGGCTGTGCCAAGCCACCAGGAAACACAATATAGAGTCAACTTAGGAGGGACAGAATCCTATCCGCTGATGGCTGTGCCAAGCCACCAGGAAACACAATATAGAGTCAACTAAGGAGGGACAGAATCCTATCCGCTAATGGCTGTGCCAAACCACCAGGAAAACTTCATGGAGTGAACACAAGTGGGACAGAATCCTATCCGCTGATGGCTGTGCCAAACCACCAGGAAAACTTCATGGAGTCAACACAAGTGGGACAGAATCCTATCCGCTGATGGCTGTGCCAAGCCACCAGGAAACACAATATAGAGTCAACTTAGGAGGGACAGAATCCTATCCGCTGATGCCTGTGCCAAGCCACCAGGAAACACAATATAGAGTCAACTAAGGAGGGACAGAATCCTATCCGCTAATGGCTGTGCCAAACCACCAGGAAAACTTCATGGAGTCAACACAGGCGGGACAGAATCCTATCCGCTGATGGCTGTGCCAAACCACCAGGAAAACTTCATGGAGTCAACACAGGCGGGACAGAATCCTGTCCACTGATGGCTGTGCCAAGCCACCAGGAAACACAATATAGAGTCAACTTAGGAGGGACAGAATCGTATCCGCTGATGGCTGTGCTAAACCACCAGGAAAATGTCATGGAGTCAACACAGGTGGGACAGAATCCTGTCCACTGATGGCTGTGCCAAGCCACCAGGAAACACAATATAGAGTCAACTTAGGAGGGACAGAATCCTATCCGCTGAGGGCTGTGCCAAACTACCAGGAAACACAATATAGAGTCAACTTAGGAGGGACAGAATCCTATCCGCTGATGGCTGTGCCAAGCCACCAGGAAACACAATATAGAGTCAACTTAGGAGGGACAGAATCCTATCCGCTGAGGGCTGTGCCAAACCACCAGGAAACACAATATAGAGTCAACTTAGGAGGGACAGAATCCTATCCTCTGATGGCTGTGCCAAACCACCAGGAAAACTTCATGGAGTCAACACAAGTGGGACAGAATCCTATCCGCTGATGGCTGTGCCAAACCACCAGGAAAAGGTCATGGAGTCAACACAGACGGGACAGAATCCTATCCCCTGATGGCTGTGCCAAACCACCAGGAAAACTTCATACAGTCCACACAGGCGGGACAGAATCCTATCCGCTGATGGCTGTGCCAAGCCACCAGGAAAACTTCATACAGTCCACACAGGCGGGACAGAATCCTATCCGCTGATGGCTGTGCCAAGCCACCAGGAAACACAATATAGAGTCAACTTAGGAGGGACAAAATCCTATCCGCTGATGGCTGTGCCAAGCCACCAGGAAAACGTCTTGGAGTCAACACAGGCAGGACAGAATCCTATCCGCTGATGGCTGTGCCAAGCCACCAGGAAAACTTCATGGAGTCAACACAAGTGGGACAGAATCCTATCGGCTGATGGCTGTGCCAAGCCACGAGGAAAACTTCATGGAGTCAACACAGGCGGGACAGAATCCTGTCCGCTCATGGCTGTGCCAAGCCACCAGGAAAACTTCATGGAGTCAACACAAGTGGGACAGAATCCTATCCGCTGATGGCTGTGCCAAACCACCAGGAAAACGTCATGGAGTCAACACAGGCTGGACAGAATCCTATCCGCTGATGGCTGTGCCAAACCACCAGGAAAACTTCATGGAGTCAACACAAGTGGAACAGAATCCTATCCGCTGATGGCTGTGCCAAGCCACGAGGAAAACTTCATGGAGTCAACACAGGCGGGACAGAATCCTGTCCGCTCATGGCTGTGCCAAGCCACCAGGAAAACTTCATGGAGTCAACACAAGTGGGACAGAATCCTATCCGCTGATGGCTGTGCCAAACCACCAGGAAAACGTCATGGAGTCAACACAGGCGGGACAGAATCCTATCCGCTGATGGCTGTGCCAAGCCACCAGGAAAACTTCATGGAGTCAACACAAGTGGGACAGAATCCTAGCCGCTGATGGCTGTGCCAAGCCACCAGGAAAACGTCATGGAGTCAACACAGGTGGGACAGAATCCTATCCGCTGATGGCTGTGCCAAACCACCAGGAAAACGTCATGGAGTCAACACAGGCGGGACAGAATCCTGTCCGCTGATGGCTGTGCCAAACCACCAGGAAAACGTCATGGAGTCAACACAAGTGGGACAGAATCCTATCTGCTGATGGCTGTGCCAAACCACCAGGAAAACTTCATGGAGTCAACACAAGTGGGACAGAATCCTATCCGCTGATGGCTGTGCCAAACCACCAGGAAAACTTCATGGAGTCAACACAAGTGGGACAGAATCCTATCCGCTGATGGCTGTGCCAAGCCACCAGGAAACACAATATAGAGTCAACTTAGGAGGGACAGAATCCTATCCGCTGATGGCTGTGCCAAGCCACCAGGAAACACAATATAGAGTCAACTAAGGAGGGACAGAATCCTATCCGCTAATGGCTGTGCCAAACCACCAGGAAAACTTCATGGAGTGAACACAAGTGGGACAGAATCCTATCCGCTGATGGCTGTGCCAAACCACCAGGAAAACTTCATGGAGTCAACACAAGTGGGACAGAATCCTATCCGCTGATGGCTGTGCCAAGCCACCAGGAAACACAATATAGAGTCAACTTAGGAGGGACAGAATCCTATCCGCTGATGCCTGTGCCAAGCCACCAGGAAACACAATATAGAGTCAATGTAGGAGGGACAGAATCCTATCCGCTGATGGCTGTGCCAAGCCACCAGGAAACGCAATATAGAGTCAGCTTAGGAGGGACAGAATCCTATCTGCTGATGGCTGTGCCAAGCCACCAGGAAACGCAATATAGAGTCAGCTTAGGAGGGACAGAATCCTATCCGCTGATGGCTGTGCCAAACCACCAGGAAACACAATATAGAGTCAACTTAGGAGGGACAGAATCCAATCCACTGATGGCTGTGCCAAACCACCAGGAAACACAATATAGAGTCAACTTAGGAGGGACAGAATCCTATCCGCTGATGGCTGTGCCAAGCCACCAGGAAATCTTCATGGAGTCAACACAGACAGGACAGAATCCTATCCGCTGATGGCTGTGCCAAACCACCAGGAAACACAATATAGAGTCAACTTAGGAGGGACAGAATCCTATCCGCTGATGGCTGTGCCAAGCCACCAGGAAAACTTCATGGAGTCAACAGAGGCGGGACAGAATCCTATCCGCTGATGCCTGTGCCAAGCAACCAGGAAAACTTCATGGAGTCAACACAGGCGGGACAGAATCCTATCTGCTGATGGCTGTGCCAAGCCACCAGGAAAACTTCATGGAGTCAACACAGGCGGGACAGAATCCTATCCGCTGATGCCTGTGCCAAGCCACCAGGAAAACTTCATGGAGTCAACACAGGCGGGGCAGAATCCTGTCCGCTGATGGCTGTGCCAAGCCACCAGGAAAACTTCATGGAGTCAACACAAGTGGGACAGAATCCTATCCGCTGATGGCTGTGCCAAACCACCAGGAAAACGTCATGGAGTCAACACAGGCGGGACAGAATCCTATCCGCTGATGGCTGTGCCAAGCCACCAGGAAACACAATATAGAGTCAACACAGGCGGGACAGAATCCTGTCCGCTGATGGCTGTGCCAAACCACCAGGAAAACTTCATGGAGTCAACACAGGCGGGACAGAATCCTATCTGCTGATGGCTGTGCCAAGCCACCAGGAAAACTTCATGGAGTCAACACAGGCGGGACAGAATCCTATCCGCTGATGCCTGTGCCAAGCCACCAGGAAAACTTCATGGAGTCAACACAGGCGGGGCAGAATCCTGTCCGCTGATGGCTGTGCCAAGCCACCAGGAAAACTTCATGGAGTCAACACAAGTGGGACAGAATCCTATCCGCTGATGGCTGTGCCAAACCACCAGGAAAACGTCATGGAGTCAACACAGGCGGGACAGAATCCTATCCGCTGATGGCTGTGCCAAGCCACCAGGAAACACAATATAGAGTCAACACAGGCGGGACAGAATCCTGTCCGCTGATGGCTGTGCCAAGCCACCAGGAAAACTTCATGGAGTCAATACAGGCGGGACAGAATCCTATCTGCTGATGGCTGTGCCAAACCACCAGGAAAACGTCATGGAGTCAACACAGGCGGGACAGAATCCTATCCGCTGATGGCTGTGCCAAGCCACCAGGAAACACAATATAGAGTCAACACAGGCGGGACAGAATCCTGTCCGCTGATGGCTGTGCCAAGCCACCAGGAAAACTTCATGGAGTCAACACAGGCGGGACAGAATCCTATCTGCTGATGGCTGTGCCAAGCCACCCGGAAAAGTTCATGGAGTCAACGCAAGTGGGACAGAATCCTATCCGCTGATGGCTGTGCCAAGCCACCAGGAAAACTTCATGGAGTCAACACAGGCGGGACAGAATCCTATCTGCTGATGGCTGTGCCAAACCACCAGGAAAACTTCATGGAGTCAACACAAGTGGGACAGAATCCTATCCGCTGATGGCTGTGCCAAACCACCAGGAAAACGTCATGGAGTCAACACAGGCGGAACAGAATCCTGTCCGCTGATGGCTGTGCCAAGCCACCAGGAAAACGTCATGGAGTCAACACAGGCGGGACGGAATCCTATCCCCTGATGGCTGTGCCAAGCCACCAGGAAAACTTCATGGAGTCAACACAGGTGGGACAGAATCATTTCCGCTGATGGCTGTGCCAAACAACCAGGAAACACAATATAGAGTCAACTTAGGAGGGACAGAATCCTATCCCGTGATGGCTGTGCCAAGCCACCAGGAAACACAATATAGAGTCAACTTAGGAGGGACAGAATCCTATCCGCTGATGGCTGTGCCAAGCCACCAGGAAACACAATATAGAGTCAACTTAGGAGGGACAGAATCCTATCCGCTGATGGCTGTGCCAAACCACCAGGAAAACTTCATGGAGTCAACACAAGTGGGACAGAATCCTATCCGCTGATGGCTGTGCAAGCCACCAGGAAAACGTCATGGAGTCAACACAAGTGGGACAGAATCCTGTCCGCTGATGGCTGTGCCAAACCACCAGGAAAAGGTCATGGAGTCAACACAGGCGGGACAGAATCCTATCCCCTGATGGCTGTGCCAAGCCACCAGGAAAACTTCATGGAGTCAACACAGGCGGGACAGAATCCTGTCCACTGATGGCTGTGCCAAGCCACCAGGAAACACAATATAGAGTCAACTTAGGAGGTACAGAATCCTATCCGCTGATGGCTGTGCCAAGCCACCAGGAAACACAATATAGAGTCAACTTAGGAGGGACAGAATCCTATCCGCTGATGGCTGTGCCAAGCCACCAGGAAAACGTCATGGAGTCAACACAAGTGGGACAGAATCCTATCCGCTGATGGCTGTGCCAAGCCACCAAGAAAACGTCATGGAGTCAACACAGGCGGGACAGAATCCTATCTGCTGATGGCTGTGCCAAGCCACCAGGAAAACTTCATGGAGTCAACGCAAGTGGGACAGAATCCTATCCGATGATGGCTGTGCCAAACCACCAGGAAAAGGTCATGGAGTCAACACAGGTGGGACAGAATCCTATCCGCTGATGCCTGTGCCAAACCACCAGGAAAACTTCATGGAGTCAACACAGGCGGGACAGAATCCTATCCGCTGATGGCTGTGCCAAACCACCAGGAAAACATCATGGAGTCAACACAGGCGGGACAGAATCCTGTCCACTGATGGCTGTGCCAAGCCACCAGGAAACACAATATAGAGTCAACTTAGGAGGGACAGAATCGTATCCGCTAATGGCTGTGCCAAACCACCAGGAAAATGTCATGGAGTCAACACAGGCGGGACAGAATCCTGTCCACTGATGGCTGTGCCAAGCCACCAGGAAACACAATATAGAGTCAACTTAGGAGGGACAGAATCCTATCCGCTGAGGGCTGTGCCAAACCACCAGGAAACACAATATAGATTCAACTTAGGAGGGACAGAATCCTATCCGCTGATGGCTGTGCCAAGCCACCAGGAAACACAATATAGAGTCAACTTAGGAGGGACAGAATCCTATCCGCTGAGGGCTGTGCCAAACCACCAGGAAACACAATATAGAGTCAACTTAGGAGGGACAGAATCCTATCCTCTGATGGCTTTGCCAAACCACCGGGAAAACTTCATGGAGTCAACACAAGTGGGACAGAATCCTATCCGCTGATGGCTGTGCCAAACCACCAGGAAAAGGTCATGGAGTCAACACAGACGGGACAGAATCCTATCCCCTGATGGCTGTGCCAAACCACCAGGAAAACTTCATACAGTCCACACAGGCGGGACAGAATCCTATCCGCTGATGGCTGTGCCAAGCCCCCAGGAAAACTTCACACAGTCCAAACAGGCGGGACAGAATCCTATCCGCTGATGGCTGTGCCAAGCCACCAGGAAACACAATATAGAGTCAACTTAGGAGGGACAGAATCCTATCCGCTGATGGCTGTGCCAAGCCACCAGGAAAACGTCATGGAGTCAACACAGGCAGGACAGAATCCTATCCGCTGATGGCTGTGCCAAGCCACCAGGAAAACTTCATGGAGTCAACACAAGTGGGACAGAATCCTATCCGCTGATGGCTGTGCCAAGCCACGAGGAAAACTTCATGGAGTCAACACAGGCGGGACAGAATCCTGTCCGCTCATGGTTGTGCCAAGCCACCAGGAAAACTTCATGGAGTCAACACAAGTGGGACAGAATCCTATCCGCTGAGGGCTGTGCCAAACCACCAGGAAAACGTCATGGAGTCAACACAGGCGGGACAGAATCCTATCCGCTGATGGCTGTGCCAAACCACCAGGAAAACTTCATGGAGTCAACACCAGTGGGACTGAATCCTATCCGCTGATGGCTGTGCCAAGCCACGAGGAAAACTTCATGGAGTCAACACAGGCGGGACAGAATCCTGTCCGCTCATGGCTGTGCCAAGCCACCAGGAAACACAATATAGAGTCAACTTAGGAGGGACAGAATCCTATCCGCTGATGGCTGTGCCAAGCCACCAGGAAACACAATATAGAGTCAACTTAGGAGGGACAGAATCCTATCCGCTAATGGCTGTGCCAAACCACCAGGAAAACTTCATGGAGTCAACACAAGTGGGACAGAATCCTATCCGCTGATGGCTGTGCCAAACCACCAGGAAAACTTCATGGAGTCAACACAAGTGGGACAGAATCCTATCCGCTGATGGCTGTGCCAAGCCACCAGGAAACACAATATAGAGTCAACTTAGGAGGGACAGAATCCTATCCGCTGATGGCTGTGCTAAGCCACCAGGAAACACAATATAGAGTCAACTTAGGAGGGACAGAATCCTATCCACTGATGGCTGTGCCAAGGCACCAGGAAAACGTCATGGAGTCACCACAGGCGGGACAGAATCCTGTCCGCTGATGGCTGTGCCAAACCACCAGGAAAACTTCATGGAGTCAACACAAGTGGGACAGAATCCTATCCGCTGATGGCTGTGCCAAGCCACCAGGAAAACTTCATGGAGTCAACACATGTGGGACAGAATCCTATCCGCTGATGGCTGTGCCAAACCACCAGGAAAACGTCATGGAGTCAACACAGGCAGGACAGAATCCTGTACGCTGATGGCTGTGCCAAACCACCAGGAAAACGTCATGGAGTCAACACATGTGGGACAGAATCCTATCCGCTGATGGCTGTGCCAAACCACCAGGAAAAGGTCATGGAGTCAACACAGGCGGGACAGAATCCTATCCGCTGATGGCTGTGCCAAGCCACCAGGAAACACAATATAGAGTCAACTTAGGAGGGACAGAATCCTATCCACCGATGGCTGTGCCAAGCCACCAGGAAACGCAATATAGAGTCAGCTTAGGAGGGACAGAATCCTATCCGCTGATGGCTGTGCCAAACCACCCGGAAACACAATATAGAGTCAACTTAGGAGGGACAGAATCCTATCCACCGATGGCTGTGCCAAGCCACCAGGAATCGCAATATAGAGTCAGCTTAGGAGGGACAGAATCCTATCCGCTGATGGCTGTGCCAAACCACCATGAAAACTTCATACAGTCAACACAGGCGGGACAGAATCCTATCCGCTGATGGCTGTGCCAAGCCACCAGGAAACACAATATAGAGTCAACTTAGGAGGGACAGAATCCTATCCACTGATGGCTGTGCCAAGCCACCAGGAAAACGTCATGGAGTCAACACAGGAGGGACAGAATCCTATCCGCTGATGGCTGTGCCAAACCACCATGAAAACTTCATACAGTCAACACAGGCGGGACAGAATCCTATCCGCTGATGGCTGTGCCAAGCCACCAGGAAACACAATATAGAGTCAACTTAGGAGGGACAGAATCCTATCCACTGATGGCTGTGCCAAGCCACCAGGAAAACGTCATGGAGTCAACACAGGAGGGACAGAATCCTATCCGCTGATGGCTGTGCCAAGCCACCAGGAAAACTTCATGGAGTCAACGCAAGTGGGACAGAATCCTATCCGCTGATGGCTGTGCCAAGCCACCAGGAAAACTTCATGGAGTCAACGCAAGTGGGTCAGAATCCTATCCGCTGATGGCTGTGCCAAACCACCAGGAAAACGTCATGAAGTCAACACAGGCGGGACAGAATCCTATCTGCTGATGGCTGTGCCAAGCCACCAGGAAAACTTCATGGAGTCAACACAAGTGGGACAGAATCCTATCCGCTGATGGCTGTGCCAAACCACCAGGAAAAGGTCATGGAGTCAACACAGACGGGACAGAATCCTATCCGCTGATGGCTGTGCCAAGCCACCAGGAAAAACTTCATGGAGTCAACACAGGCGGGACAGAATCCTATCCGCTGATGGCTGTGCCAAGCCACCAGGAAAAACTTCATGGAGTCAACACAGGCGGGACAGAATCCTATCCGCTGATGGCTGTGCCAAGCCACCAGGAAAAATTCATGGAGTCAACACAAGTGGGACAGAATCCTATCTGCTGATGGCTGTGCCAAGCCACCAGGAAAACTTCATAGAGTCAACACAGGCGGGACATAATCCTATCCGCTGATGGCTGTGCCAAGCCACCAGGAAAACTTCATGGAGTCAACACAGGTGGGACAGAATCCTGTCCGCTGATGGCTGTGCCAAGCCACCAGGAAAAGGTCATGGAGTCAACACAGGCGGGACAGAATCCTGTCCCCTGATGGCTGTGCCAAGCCACCAGGAAAACTTCATACAGTCAACACAGGTGGGACAGAATCCTATCCGCTGATGGCTGTGCCAAGCCACCAGGAAACACAATATAGAGTCAACTTAGGAGGGACAGAATCCTATCCGCTGATGGCTGTGCCAAGCCACCAGGAAAACCTCATGGAGTCAACACAGGCGGGACAGAATCCTATCCGCTGATGGCTGTGCCAAGCCACCAGGAAAACTTCATGGAGTCAACACAAGTGGGACAGAATCTTATCCGCTGATGGCTGTGCCAAACCACCAGGAAAACGTCATGGAGTCAACACAGGCGGGACAGAATCCTATCTGCTGATGGCTGTGCCAAATCACCAGGAAAACTTCATGGAGTGAACACATGTGGGACAGAATAGTATCCGCTGATGGCTGTGCAAAGCCACCAGGAAAACTTCATGGAGTCAACACAAGTGGGACAGTATCCTATCCGCTGATGGCTGTGCCAAACCAGCAGGAAAACGTCATGGAGTCAACACAGGCGGGACAGAATCCTATCTTCTGATGGCTGTGCCAAATCACCAGGAAAACTTCATGAAGTCAACACATGTGGGACAGAATAGTATCCGCTGATGGCTGTGCCAAGCCACCAGGAAAACGTCATGGAGTCAACACAGGCGGGACAGAATCCTATCCGGTGATGGCTGTGCCAAGCCACCAGGAAACACAATATAGAGTCAACTTCGGAGGGACAGAATCCTATCCGCTGATGGCTGTGCCAAGCCACCAGGAAACACAATATAGAGTCAACTTAGGAGGGACAGAATCCTATCCGCTGATGGCTGTGCCAAACCACCAGGAAAACTTCATGGAGTCAACACAGGTGGGACAGAATCCTATCCGCTGATGGCTGTGCCAAACCACCAGGAAAACTTCATGGAGTCAACACAAGTGGGACAGAATCCTATCCGCTGATGGCTGTGCCAAACCACCAGGAAAAGGTCATGGAGTCAACACAGGCGGGACAGAATCCTATCCCCTGATGGCTGTGCCAAACCACCAGGAAAACTTCATACAGTCAACACAGGTGGGACAGAATCCTATCCGCTGATGGCTGTGCCAAGCCACCAGGAAACAAAATATAGAGTCAACTTAGGAGGGACAGAATCCTATCCGCTGATGGCTGTGCCAAGCCACCAGGAAAACGTCATGGAGTCAACACAGGCGGGACAGAATCCTATCCGCTGATGGCTGTGCCAAGCCACCAGGAAAACGTCATGGAGTCACCACAGGCAGGACATAATCCTATCCGCTGATGGCTGTGCCAAGCCACCAGGAAAACTTCATGGAGTCAACACAAGTGGGACAGAATCCTATCCGCTGATGGCTGTGTCAAGCCACCAGGAAAACTTCATGGAGTCAACACAGGCGGGACAGAATCATATCCGCTGATGGCTGTGCCAAGCCACCAGGAAACACAATATAGAGTCAACTTAGGAGGGACAGAATCCTATCCGCTGATGGCTGTGCCAAACCACCAGGAAACACAATATAGAGTCAACTTAGGAGGGACAGAATCCTGTCCGCTGATGGCTGTGCCAAACCACCAGGAAAACTTCATGGAGTCAACACAAGTGGGACAGAATCCTATCCGCTGATGGCTGTTCCCAGCCACCAGGAAAACGTCATGGAGTCAACACAGGCGGGACAGAATCCTGTCCACTTATGGCTGTGCCAAACCACCAGGAAACACAATATAGAGTCAACTTAGGAGGGACAGAATCCTATCCGCTGATGGCTGTGCCAAGCCACCAGGAAAACTTCAGGAGTCAACACAGGCGGGACAGAATCCTATCCGCCGATGGCTGTGCCAAGCCACCAGGAAAACTTCATGGAGTCAACACAGGCGGGACAGAATCCTATCCGCTGATGGCTGTGCCAAGCCACCAGGAAAACGTCATGGAGTCAACACAGGCGGGACAGAATCCTATCCGCTGATGGCTGTGCCAAGCCACCAGGAAAACTTCAGGAGTCAACACAGGCGGGACAGAATCCTATCCGCTGATGGCTGTGCCAAGCCACCAGGAAAACTTCATGGAGTCAACACAGGCGGGACAGAATCCTATCCGCCGATGGCTGTGTCTAGCCACCAGGAAAACCTCATGGAGTCAACACAGGCGGGACAGAATCCTATCCGCTGGTGGCTGTGCCAAGCCACCAGGAAAAGTTCATGGAGTCAACACAAGTGGGACAGAATCCTATCCGCTGATGGCTGTGCCAAGCCACCAGCAAAACTTCATGGAGTCAACACAAGGTGGACAGAAACCTATCCGCTGATGGCTGTGCCAAGCCACCAGCAAAACTTCATGGAGTCAACACAGGCAGGACAGAATCCTATCCGCTGATGGCTGTGGCTGTGCCAAGCCACCAGGAAAAGTTCATGGAGTCAACACAGGCGGGACAGAATCCTATCCGCTGATGGCTGTGCCAAGCCACCAGGAAAACTTCATGGAGTAAACACAGGCGGGACAGAATCCTATCCGCTGATGGCTGTGCCAAGCCACCAGGAAAACTTCATGGAGTCAACACAAGTGGGACAGAATCCTATCCGCTGATGTCTGTGCCAAAGCACCAGGAAAAGGTCATGGAGTCAACACAGACGGGACAGAATCCTATCCCCTGATGGCTGTGCCAAGCCACCAGGAAACACAATATAGAGTCAACTTAGGAGGGACAGAATCCTATCCGCTGATGGCTGTGCCAAGCCACCAGGAAAACGTCATGGAGTCAACACAGGCGGGACAGAATCCTGTCCGCTGATGGCTGTGCCAAACCACCAGGAAAACGTCATGGAGTCAACACATGTGGGACAGAATCGTATCCGCTGATGGCTGTGCCAAACCACCAGGAAAACGTCTTGGAGTCAACACAAGTGGGACAGAATCCTATCCGCTGATGGCTGTGCCAAACCACCAGGAAAACGTCATGGAGTCAACACAGGCGGGACAGAATCCTATCCGCTGATGGCTGTGCCAAGCCACCAGGAAACACAATATAGAGTCAACTTAGGAGGGACAGAATCCTATCCACCGATGGCTGTGCCAAGCCACCAGGAAGCGCAATATAGAGTCAGCTTAGGAGGGACAGAATCCTATCCGCTGATGGCTGTGCCAAACCACCCGGAAACACAATATAGAGTCAACTTAGGAGGGACAGTATCCTATCCGCTGATGGCTGTGCCAAGCCACCAGGAAACACAATATAGAGTCAACTTAGGAGGGACAGAATCCTATCCGCTGATGGCTGTGCCAAGCCACCAGGAAAACGTCATGGAGTCAACACAGGCGGGACAGAATCCTGTCCGCTGATGGCTGTGCCAAGCCACCAGGAAACACAATATAGAGTCAACTTAGGAGGTACAGAATCCTATCCACCGATGGCTGTGCCAAGCCACCAGGAAACGCAATATAGAGTCAGCTTAGGAGGGACAGAATCCTATCCGCTGATGGCTGTGCCAAACCACCCGGAAACACAATATAGAGTCAACTTAGGAGGGACAGAATCCTATCCGCTGATGGCTGTGCCAAGCCACCAGGAAAACGTCATGGAGTCAACACAGGTGGGACAAAATCCTATCCGCTGATGGCTGTGCCAAGCCACCAGGAAAACGTCATGGAGTCACCACAGGCGGGACAGAATCCTATCCGCTGATGGCTGTGCCAAGCCACCAGGAAAACGTCATGGAGTCACCACAGGCGGGACAGAATCCTATCCGCTGATGGCTGTACCAAGCCACCAGGAAAACGTCATGGAGTCAACACAGGCGTGACAGACCTATCCGCTGATGGCTGTGCCAAACCACCAGGAAAACTTCATGGAGTCAACACAAGTGGGACAGAATCCTATCCGCTGATGGCTGTGCCAAACCACCAGGAAAACGTCATGGAGTCAACACAGGCGGGACAGAATCCTATCCCCTGATGGCTGTGCCAAGCCACCAGGAAAACTTCATACAGTCAACACAGGCGGGACAGAATCCTTTCCGCTGATGGCTGTGCCAAGCCACCAGGAAACACAATATAGAGTCAACTTAGGAGGGACAGAATCCTATCCACTGATGGCTGTGCCAAACCACCAGGAAAACGTCATGGAGTCAACACAGGCGGGACAGAATCCTATCCGCTGATGGCTGTGCCAAGCCACCAGGAAAACTTCATGGAGTCAACGCAAGTGGGACAGAATCCTATCCGCTGATGGCTGTGCCAAGCCACCAGGAAAACTTCATGGAATCAACACAAGTGGGACAGAATCCTATCCGCTGATGGCTGTGCCAAGCCACCAGGAAATCTTCATGGAGTCAACACAGGCGGGACAGAATCCTGTCCGCTGATGGCTGTGCCAAGCCACCAGGAAAACTTCATGGAGTCAACACAAGTGGGACATAATCCTATCCGCTGATGGCTGTGCCAAACCACCAGGAAAACGTCATGGAGTCAACACAAGCGGGACAGAATCCTATCTGCTGATGGCTGTGCCAAGCCACCAGGAAAACATCATGGAGTCAACACAAGTGGGACAGAATCCTATCCGCTGATGGCTGTGCCAAGCCACCAGGAAAACGTCATGGAGTCAACACAGGCGGGACAGAATCCTATCTGCTGATGGCTGTGCCAAGCCACCAGGAAAACATCATGGAGTCAACACAGGCGGGACAAAATCCTATACGCTGATGTCTGTGCCAAGCCACCAGGAAAACGTCATGGAGTCACCACAGGCGGGACATAATCCTATCCGCTGATGGCTGTGCCAAGCCACCAGGAAAACGTCATGGAGTCAACACAGGCGGGACAGAATCCTATCCGCTGATGGCTGTGCCAAACCACCAGGAAAACGTCATGGAGTCAACACAGCCGGGACAGAATCCTATCCCCTGATGGCTGTGCCAAGCCACCAGGAAAACTTCATGGAGTCAACACAGGCGGGACAGAATCCTATCCGCTGATGGCTGTGCCAAGCCACCAGCAAAACTTCATGGAGTCAACACAGGCAGGACAGAATCCTATCCGCTGATGGCTGTGGCTGTGCCAAGCCACCAGGAAAAGTTCATGGAGTCAACACAGGCGGGACAGAATCCTATCCGCTGATGGCTGTGCCAAGCCACCAGGAAAACTTCATGGAGTAAACACAGGCGGGACAGAATCCTATCCGCTGATGGCTGTGCCAAGCCACCAGGAAAACTTCATGGAGTCAACACAAGTGGGACAGAATCCTATCCGCTGATGGCTGTGCCAAAGCACCAGGAAAAGGTCATGGAGTCAACACAGACGGGACAGAATCCTATCCCCTGATGGCTGTGCCAAGCCACCAGGAAACACAATATAGAGTCAACTTAGGAGGGACAGAATCCTATCCGCTGATGGCTGTGCCAAGCCACCAGGAAAACGTCATGGAGTCAACACAGGCGGGACAGAATCCTATCCGCTGGTGGCTGTGCCAAGCCACCAGGAAAACTTCATGGAGTCAACACAAGTGGGACAGAATCCTATCCGCTGATGGCTGTGCCAAGCCACCAGGAAAACTTCATGGAGTCAACACAAGTGGGACAGAATCCTATCCGCTGATGGCTGTGCCAAGCCACCAGGAAAACTTCATGGAGTCAACACATGTGGGACAGAATCGTATCCGCTGATGGCTGTGCCAAACCACCAGGAAAACTTCATGGAGTCAACACAAGTGGGACAGAATCCTATCCGCTGATGGCTGTGCCAAACCACCAGGAAAAACGTCATGGAGTCAACACAGGCGGGACAGAATCCTGTCCGCTGATGGCTGTGCCAAACCACCAGGAAAACGTCATGGAGTCAACACATGTGGGACAGAATCGTATCCGCTGATGGCTGTGCCAAACCACCAGGAAAACGTCATGGAGTCAACACAAGTGGGACAGAATCCTATCCGCTGATGGCTGTGCCAAACCACCAGGAAAACGTCATGGAGTCAACCCAGGCGGGACAGAATCCTATCCGCTGATGGCTGTGCCAAGCCACCAGGAAACACAATATAGAGTCAACTTAGGAGGGACAGAATCCTATCCACCGATGGCTGTGCCAAGCCACCAGGAAACGCAATATAGAGTCAGCTTAGGAGGGATAGAATCCTATCCGCTGATGGCTGTGCCAAACCACCCGGAAACACAATATAGAGTCAACTTAGGAGGGACAGAATCCTATCCGCTGATGGCTGTGCCAAGCCACCAGGAAACACAATATAGAGTCAACTTAGGAGGGACAGAATCCTATCCGCTGATGGCTGTGCCAAGCCACCAGGAAAACGTCATGGAGTCAACACAGGCGGGACAGAATCCTGTCCGCTGATGGCTGTGCCAAGCCACCAGGAAACACAATATAGAGTCAACTTAGGAGGGACAGAATCCTATCCACCGATGGCTGTGCCAAGCCACCAGGAAACGCAATATAGAGTCAGCTTAGGAGGGACAGAATCCTATCTGCTGATGGCTGTGCCAAACCACCCGGAAACACAATATAGAGTCAACTTAGGAGGGACAGAATCCTATCCGCTGATGGCTGTGCCAAGCCACCAGGAAAACGTCATGGAGTCAACACAGGCGGGACAGAATCCTATCCGCTGATGGCTGTGGCTGTGCCAAGCCACCAGGAAAAGTTCATGGAGTCAACACAGGCGGGACAGAATCCTATCCGCTGATGGCTGTGCCAAGCCACCAGGAAAACTTCATGGAGTCAACACAGGCGGGACAGAATCCTATCCGCTGATGGCTGTGCCAAGCCACCAGGAAAACTTCATGGAGTCAACACAAGTGGGACAGAATCCTATCCGCTGATGGCTGTGCCAAACCACCAGGAAAAGGTCATGGAGTCAACACAGACGGGACAGAATCCTATCCTCTGATGGCTGTGCCAAGCCACCAGGAAACACAATATAGAGTCAACTTAGGAGGGACAGAATCCTATCCGCTGATGGCTGTGCCAAGCCACCAGGAAAACGTCATGGAGTCAACACAGGCGGGACAGAATCCTATCCGCTGGTGGGTGTGCCAAGCCACCAGGAAAACTTCATGGAGTCAACACAAGTGGGACAGAATCCTATCCGCTGATGGCTGTGCCAAGCCACCAGGAAAACTTCATGGAGTCAACACAAGTGGGACAGAATCCTATCCGCTGATGGCTGTGCCAAGCCACCAGGAAAACTTCATGGTGTCAACACATGTGGGACAGAATCGTATCCGCTGATGGCTGTGCCAAACCACCAGGAAAACTTCATGGAGTCAACACAAGTGGGACAGAATCCTATCCGCTGATGGCTGTGCCAAACCACCAGGAAAACGTCATGGAGTCAACACAGGCGGGACAGAATCCTGTCCGCTGATGGCTGTGCCAAACCACCAGGAAAACGTCATGGAGTCAACACATGTGGGACAGAATCGTATCCGCTGATGGCTGTGCCAAACCACCAGGAAAACGTCTTGGAGTCAACACAAGTGGGACAGAATCCTATCCGCTGATGGCTGTGCCAAACCACCAGGAAAACGTCATGGAGTCAACACAGGCGGGACAGAATCCTATCCGCTGATGGCTGTGCCAAGCCACCAGGAAACACAATATAGAGTCAACTTAGGAGGGACAGAATCCTATCCACCGATGGCTGTGCCAAGCCACCAGGAAGCGCAATATAGAGTCAGCTTAGGAGGGACAGAATCCTATCCGCTGATGGCTGTGCCAAACCACCCGGAAACACAATATAGAGTCAACTTAGGAGGGACAGTATCCTATCCGCTGATGGCTGTGCCAAGCCACCAGGAAACACAATATAGAGTCAACTTAGGAGGGACAGAATCCTATCCGCTGATGGCTGTGCCAAGCCACCAGGAAAACGTCATGGAGTCAACACAGGCGGGACAGAATCCTGTCCGCTGATGGCTGTGCCAAGCCACCAGGAAACACAATATAGAGTCAACTTAGGAGGTACAGAATCCTATCCACCGATGGCTGTGCCAAGCCACCAGGAAACGCAATATAGAGTCAGCTTAGGAGGGACAGAATCCTATCCGCTGATGGCTGTGCCAAACCACCCGGAAACACAATATAGAGTCAACTTAGGAGGGACAGAATCCTATCCGCTGATGGCTGTGCCAAGCCACCAGGAAAACGTCATGGAGTCAACACAGGCGGGACAAAATCCTATCCGCTGATGGCTGTGCCAAGCCACCAGGAAAACGTCATGGAGTCACCACAGGCGGGACAGAATCCTATCCGCTGATGGCTGTGCCAAGCCACCAGGAAAACGTCATGAAGTCACCACAGGCGGGACAGAATCCTATCCGCTGATGGCTGTACCAAGCCACCAGGAAAACGTCATGGAGTCAACACAGGCGTGACAGACCTATCCGCTGATGGCTGTGCCAAACCACCAGGAAAACTTCATGGAGTCAACACAAGTGGGACAGAATCCTATCCGCTGATGGCTGTGCCAAACCACCAGGAAAACGTCATGGAGTCAACACAGGCGGGACAGAATCCTATCCCCTGATGGCTGTGCCAAGCCACCAGGAAAACTTCATACAGTCAACACAGGCGGGACAGAATCCTATCCGCTGATGGCTGTGCCAAGCCACCAGGAAACACAATATAGAGTCAACTTAGGAGGGACAGAATCCTATCCACTGATGGCTGTGCCAAACCACCAGGAAAACGTCATGGAGTCAACACAGGCGGGACAGAATCCTATCCGCTGATGGCTGTGCCAAGCCACCAGGAAAACTTCATGGAGTCAACGCAAGTGGGACAGAATCCTATCCGCTGATGGCTGTGCCAAGCCACCAGGAAAACTTCATGGAATCAACACAAGTGGGACAGAATCCTATCCGCTGATGGCTGTGCCAAGCCACCAGGAAATCTTCATGGAGTCAACACAGGCGGGACAGAATCCTGTCCGCTGATGGCTGTGCCAAGCCACCAGGAAAACTTCATGGAGTCAACACAAGTGGGACATAATCCTATCCGCTGATGGCTGTGCCAAACCACCAGGAAAACGTCATGGAGTCAACACAAGCGGGACAGAATCCTATCTGCTGATGGCTGTGCCAAGCCACCAGGAAAACATCATGGAGTCAACACAAGTGGGACAGAATCCTATCCGCTGATGGCTGTGCCAAGCCACCAGGAAAACGTCATGGAGTCAACACAGGCGGGACAGAATCCTATCTGCTGATGGCTGTGCCAAGCCACCAGGAAAACATCATGGAGTCAACACAGGCGGGACAAAATCCTATACGCTGATGTCTGTGCCAAGCCACCAGGAAAACGTCATGGAGTCACCACAGGCGGGACATAATCCTATCCGCTGATGGCTGTGCCAAGCCACCAGGAAAACGTCATGGAGTCAACACAGGCGGGACAGAATCCTATCCGCTGATGGCTGTGCCAAACCACCAGGAAAACGTCATGGAGTCAACACAGCCGGGACAGAATCCTATCCCCTGATGGCTGTGCCAAGCCACCAGGAAAACTTCATGGAGTCAACACAGGCGGGACAGAATCCTATCCGCTGATGGCTGTGCCAAGCCACCAGGAAACACAATATAGAGTCAACTTAGGAGGGACAGAATCCTATCCGCTGATGGCTGTGCCAAGCCACCAGGAAACACAATATAGAGTCAACTTAGGAGGGACAGAATCGTATCCGCTGATGGCTGTGCCAAACCACCAGGAAAACTTCATGGAGTCAACACAAGTGGGACAGAATCCTATCCGCTGATGGCTGTGCCAAACCACCAGGAAAAGGTCATGGAGTCAACACAGACGGGACAGAATCCTATCCGCTGATGGCTGTGCCAAGCCACCAGGAAAACTTCATGGAGTCAACACAGGCGGGACAGAATCCTATCCGCTGATGGCTGTGCCAAGCCACCAGGAAACACAATATAGAGTCAACTTAGGAGGGACAGAATCCTATCCGCTGATGGCTGTGCCAAGCCACCAGGAAACACAATATAGAGTCAACTTAGGAGGGACAGAATCGTATCCGCTGATGGCTGTGCCAAACCACCAGGAAAACTTCATGGAGTCAACACAAGTGGGACAGAATCCTATCCGCTGATGGCTGTGCCAAACCACCAGGAAAAGGTCATGGAGTCAACACAGACGGGACAGAATCCTATCCGCTGATGGCTGTGCCAAGTCACCAGGAAACACAATATAGAGTCAACTTAGGAGGGACAGAATCCTATCCGCTGACGGCTGTGCCAAGCCACCAGGAAAACGTCATGGAGTCAACACAGGCGGGACAGAATCCTATCCGCTGATGGCTGTGCCAAGCCACCAGGAAAAATTCATGGAGTCAACACAAGTGGGACAGAATCCTATCCGCTGATGGCTGTGCCAAGCCACCAGGAAAACTTCATGGAGTCAACACAAGTGGGACAGAATCCTATCCGCTGATGGCTGTGCCAAGCCACCAGGAAAACTTCATGGAGTCAACACAGGCGGGACAGAATCCTGTCCGCTGATGGCTGTGCCAAACCACCAGGAAAAGGTCATGGAGTCAACACAGGCGGGACAGAATCCTGTCCCCTGATGGCTGTGCCAAGCCACCAGGAAAACTTCATACAGTCAACACAGGTGGGACAGAATCATATCCGCTGATGGCTGTGCCAAGCCACCAGGAAACACAATATAGAGTCAACTTAGGAGGGACAGAATCCTATCCGCTGATGGCTGTGCCAAGCCACCAGGAAAACGTCATGGAGTCAACACAAGTGGGACAGAATCCTATCCGCTGATGGCTGTGCCAAACCACCAGGAAAACGTCATGGAGTCAACACAGGCGGGACAGAATCCTGTCTGCTGATGGCTGTGCCAAATCGGTAACTAGACATAATATCGACTCCACAATATCGAATGGACAAAATATCGAGTTAAAAATATCGATAATAAGAAAATATCGATAACAAAAATATCTTTGGGAAAAATATCGATTAAATTAATGATAAAAAAATATCGAGTCCTAAAATATCGACTAAAAAACATCGACAAGACAAAATATCGATATATAGTCAAAGTAAAAAATATCGATAATATGTAGAAAAAAGGTTAAAAAAATATTTTTTATTAATAGTAATATAAATTGTAGTTAATGTTTAGGAGCGGGATGTTGGGTTAATAGGGGATAAAGGTGGGGAGTAATTTAAAATAAATAATTAATTAATATATGTTTGAATTTTTTTTATTAATAATTAATTGGTAAATAATTATTAATAATTACTTAATTAATTAACTAATTAATATTAATTAATTAATTAGTTAATTAGTTAACTAATTAATATTATTTAGGTAATTAATTTATATAATTTTGTACATATTTATTATTAGTAATTAATTGGTAATTAATTAATATTAATTAGTTAATTAATTAACTAATTAATAATATTTAGGTAATTAATTTATATAATTTGGTACATATTTATTAATAGTAATTAATTGGTAATTAATTAATATTAATAAGTTAATTAAATAAATGTGAGTTATTTTTATATATAGTATAATTTGTTATTGTTAATTAATGAATTAGGAAAAAATAATAATAATTATTACATTAAATTAATTACAGGTATTGTGCTAATATATAATTTTTTTTGTTATTGTTATAAATTGTAGTTAATGTATAGGAGCGGGATGTTGGGTTAATAGGGGATAAGGGTGGGGAGTAATTTAAAATAAATAATTATTTAATATATGTTTGTAAAGATTTTTAATTATTATTTAATTGGTAAATAATTAATATTAATTAGTTAATTAAATAATATAATTTTGTATATAATTTTTTATTATTAATTAATTGGTAATTAATTACTATTATTTAGTTTATTATATTATTTAGAGTAATTTTTCTATATTTAATTTTTTGTCATAGTTAATTAATTAATTTGGAAATAATAATATTAATTATTACATTAAATTAATTACAGCTAATGTGCTAATATATTAACTTCTTTGTTATTGTTAATTAATAATTAATTGGTAATTAAATAATATTAATCAATTTTGGGTAAAGGAGTATTTGTAGGGTTCAGGGTCAGTTTTCAGTTCTTGGGTAAAGGGGCATTTTTTGGGTTCAGGGTCAGTTTTCAGTTCTTGGGTAAAGGGGTATTTTTTGGGTTCATGGTCAGTTTTCAGTTTTTGGATAAAGGGGTATTTTTTAGAGTTCAGGGTCAGTTTTCAGTTTTTGGATAAAGGGGTATTTTTAAGGGTTCTGGGTCAGTTTTAAGTTCTTGGATAAAGGGGTATTTTTAGGGTTGAGGGTCGGTTTTCTGTTCTTGGGTAATGGGGTATAGTTTTTGAGTTCAGGGTCAGTTTTCAGTTTTAGGGTAAAGGGGTATTTTTAGGGTTCAGGGTCAGTTTTCTGTTCTTGGGTAAAGGGGTATTTTTTGGGTTCTGGGTCAGTTTTGGGTTTTTGGGTAAAGGGGTATTTTTAGGGTTCAGGGTCAGTTTTAAGTTCTTGGGTTAAGGGTTTTTTTTAGGGTTCAGGGTCAGTTTTCAGTTCTTGGGTAAAGGGGTATTTTTTGGGTTCAGGGTCAGTTTTCAGTTTTTGGGTAAAGGGGTATTTTTAGGGTTCAGGGTCAGTTTTGAGTTTTTGGATAAAGGGGTATTTTTTAGTGTTCAGGGTCAGTTTTAAGTTCTTGGATAAAGGGGTATTTTTTGGGTTCAGGGTCAGTTTTCAGTTCTTGGGTAAAGGGGTATATTTTTGAGTTCAGGGTCAGTTTTCAGTTTTTGGGTAAAGGGGTATTTTTAGGGTTCAGGGTCAGTTTTGTGTATATAAAGTGTGCTACAAAATATTAAAAATATTAAAAAAATTAAAAAAAATTTAGTGACAAAAAGTTGCAAATTTTTATGGTAAAAAATTATTTTTGTACTACTCAGCTAAAAATAAACTAAAAATATATGTAAATAAAATTAATGAAAATTATATAATATTTTGACAAAATTTCATACAATAACATTATAGTAAAGTAGCTATTCTAATTTATACAAGGTCAGTGTCCAGCACCTTTCCTGATATTAGTTTCACTTGAGTAGGAATAGTAAATAATAATTGGTCAGTGTCCTGCAACTTCCCTGATAATAGTTTGAATGGAGTAGGAATAGCAATTATTAATTGGTCAGTGTCCAGCACATTTGCATATATTTGTACATTACCGTGTTATTATATTACTAAATAATGAAAAATGGATGTTTTCACAAAACTTTATTACAAATTTGAAATTTTTTAATGTGTACTACTATACAATCACAATCAAAAATAACATAAAATTTTTTGGAAATGTAGTATTTGCATAATAACACATTATCATTTATGTACATGTTGTAATTTTTCACACAAAAATATTTCACAACATTTTTTCTGTAAATAAAAATATTTATCATCATTGACTTTGAGTAAAAAGTTTTTATATTGAAATAAAATAAATACCATTTTTTCTGCTTCTTCCATTTATATTTAATAATGTTAATATTATATATTAATATTATTAAATATTTAATTTTTAAATTAACATTTTTATAAAGTAACATGACAATTATTATATTTGCTCAAGATATGGAAATACAAATTAAGACATTTTTTGCCACATATTTCAGACAATGTTGTTTTTAAATCAAACATATAAATATATTATGTTGTTAACTTTATAACTGTGAAGGGGAATAATATGTTTAATAATAATATCTGGTATTGGCAAATGATTATTTATGCAATTCTATACTTTTATAATACTTAGAAATTATTATAAAACATTTTTTAATAATTAATAAAAATAATAACAAATATATTTTTTATTATTATTATTAATTAATAAACTTAAACATTTATCTCTTCTTTTCAGAAAAACATACATTCAGAGAAATAAAAATACATTATTTTAGGGCATTATTTATATAGTAAATGGTTATAATCTTTTAATTAATAACAATAAATAAGTTATATTATTTATTATTATTAATTATTTACATAAACAATTATAATGTTTAGTTATAAATAAACACAAAGTTATTCCTATAAATTTACAAAATAACAAATTATTTACATATATTATTTCAAGTGTTACATAATTTTTTAATATTATTAATATATAATTATTACTATATATTAATTAATATTAAATACATTTATATTTTTTAAACAGTTTAAATTATAATGAGTGTAGTGTATTAATTTGTTACAATAACAATGTGTATGTATTATATTTTTATACTATAACATTGTATTTTCTATGATACCTTTTCTAAAATGGTTTAAGGGGACTACTTTTTTACCGCGTAAGGTTATTGCGCTTCATTCAGGACTGGAGAAGCTCGCGGTTGGGAGTTGCTTCGTGTGGAGAGAGGTAAGGTTAATTTTACATACAATTTATAACTGAGTGGTAATGTTTGAGGGTATATTCTAACTGTGTAGTGTTTTTGTGTGTATGTATGAATTGTTTATGTAGCGTTTAGGTGAAATGTCGTCGTTATGGATGCGTCGTGTATGTTTTAGTTCTAGTGTTATTTTAAGTGTTAGGAAATGTCTTCTTACATGGTTAATGTTCATTGTGAGTGTATTTACACATGTTATGGGCTATTTGTGGGTGGGTTTCGTTATGTATGTTTTTTTACAGGTTCTGGTTCCTCGCATGAAAACTACATGGAAGGAAGCGTGTTTTTTTTCGGAGATACTAATGTATGACTTATTATGTTTATATTTTGACATGTATCTCCTATTTTTCGTGTTTGCCAGGAGCGGATTAAAATTTTTTTAACCTTTTTTCGGGTTTTTGGAGGGTTTCGTATTGGATTGATACATTGATATGCGTGACTTTTTTTACAAGTTGTGTGTATATCACTTTAAATACTAAAGTGTCCACACTACTGTTTTCGGAATTTCCTGGAGCGTTTATTTTATTTTTACTTATTTTTCGGGTTTTTGATGGTTTCCCATATTGGAATTGTCCTACATTGCTATGGATTGTATGGATTTTATTTTGCTTCATTACGTCTTTTTCATCTACAAAAATTGTAAGTATTTAAAGTACTTTTTTAATTGGGTGGGAAATGTCGATCTTTATGTAATGTGTATGTGTGATGTAATTATAAATATTGCATATTTGTTCAGAAATAATGTCCCAAATTTTGATAAGTTTGTTAAACAAATATGTATTATTTATAATTGCTTAGAAATGTTTATGATTTTTATATGTACCATTATTGTAAGAAGACATTAGTATATTTGGTAGACATTTTTATAGTAGGGTTTTAGCTATTATTGACAGGTATTCTAATCCTCTAGTTGTAGGATATAGTGTGACTTGACTTTGAAGTAGTCGGAACATTTGTTTAGTTTGTTTACTTAGTTTTGGACCAATTTGGGTCACAGATTGTTCCATTCTTAGTTCTTGATAGCTTTGTTCTTTTTTCAAAGCTTCTAGTAGGTTATGGAATGTGGGTCTGGTTCTGCTTGTGGTCGCTTGGAAAGCATTATGCCACCCTTCTACACTGTTGTTTGTTTTAGCCTCTTGGTTTAAAGTACTAAGATAGACATTCCACCAAGGGATTTGGAATTTGGGTTGGCGTCGATGTCCAGATCTGTGCAACCTTCCCACCCAAGTATCTTCGAAATAGTCCAGTAATGGGGTTAGTTTATCTTCATTCCTTTTGTAATATGTGCTGTCAATTAATAAATTATAGTGTTCCGCTACATCGGTAACAGGAACGTAGGCCAGTGCTATCAATTTTTTAATTTGATAGGCAAAGGTGCTATCTGTTGAGTATAGAATACTTAAAGTTGATTTCTGGAGATGTCTCCATACGCTCTGATTGAAATGATAGTAGCAACCCTGGATTGCTGTGTGGGGAAATGTTTTCAAAATGCTATTAATCATAGCTAATTCGAAATCAATAATTATTTTTTGTGGAAAATAATTATTGATTTCATTTTTGAGAACATTTAATATTTCTGTGTGTTTTGCTGTTTGTTTGGTAGCAAACAGTAAATGAAAGGGATGTTATAGTCATGGTATAAACCGTGGATGGAATATAGTTGATAAAAAGGTTTTGGGCATGGTTTAAATGTTCCATCCATCATCCATTGGAGACACTGTTGGATTTTTCTTAAATTACTTGCAGTTGCAAACATTATTATTCTGTTTGTACTGCTTTCATTGTCAAAAAGGATACATTTGTCTTTATTGTGTGTGATGGACATTTCTGGTGAAATAATAATTTCCTCAAAAGTAGTAGGGTTGGGTGGGGTTGTGGAAGTGTGTCTTTTAGTGTATGCAATTGTGCGTTTTAGGGAGTCAATAGAGGGTAGTTGACCTGAAGCATGGGCTGGGACTTTTAACAGTTCTTCTTTAAGGATTTGTGTTGTTGGTTTATCACTTTGTGTGCTAGCAGTTTTTATACTTTCTAAAGCATCTCTTATTTCAATTTCTGTGACATTGGGGGGGTGATTGTGTTCCCTGGTAAATAACACATTAGTTTCCTCAGTAGTAGCCCTTCCATAACATTTGTTAGAGTAATATTTGGTACAGTTCCAGAAAACTTTTCTACCACTTTGTCTTTCCTGATTATAAACATAACCCATATAACATAACAGTAATTTATTTTTCTGTGACATAACAAATTCTGCACCTTCTGTCATTTTGTTTTACTTGTTCTAGGAAAGAGTAGAAAGAAATAAAATCAAAAAACATATATTTCACTTTGTGGTGGTAACATAATTAATGATGTATTTATACTTACAGTTACTAAAAGTAGTAATCACAAATGCAGAACTGTATTTTGAAGGATTTTCTTGTATGTATTTCTTTATTTACTGTTGGTATGAAAATATAGAAATGCTAAGTTAATGTTTACACATAACAAACGTTTTTCCTAGGAAAAAGCAGTTTTTAAATTTGCTTAGTAGTACATTTGATGTGAACATTACATATACTTACTTGTTTAAATAGTTGAGTTGTAGTATTTGGTGGAGTACATCAAGGTAGTAAAGTTCAGATCTGTACAGAAGATAGAATAAATAAATGTTAAATATTATAAATAATATTTGGAACCGTTGGGAAATTGGAAATATTTAAAAGTATACTAACTTCTAAATAAGTAGTTTTGTTTGCTGTAGGTAGAATAGATGTATGATGTATTCACAATATCTGTAGAGGAAATATAAAATACATAACATGGTGTTAAGAACATAGTTTTCGTTTTTTTCGGAAGTTTTAGACAAATTACAAGTATACTTACATTTTTTACAAGGGTAGTCTTGTCTTTTGGTATAGTTGATGTTGGATGTTTTTATTGGATCTGTAGGGAAGATGTAATATGCATGATATCTTGTTTAGAAAATAGCATTTTTAATATTGGGTGTTTACTAACAAAAACATATATACTTACATGTTTAATTAGTGTAGTTTATACATTTGTAGTGTTGAAATAGGAAAATCTCAGAATATCTGTGAATAAAATGTTTAAAATAAAGTATGAATCTTGTGAAATAGTGTTTAAAAACAGCAGTTGGTGTATAACAGAGCATTAATATATACTTACTATCAGATTTTTTAGGTGAAGAAATAGGAGCATGTATTAGGAATTTATTTGTAGTAGTTTGTATCAGAAATGTAGGAGGAGATAAAAATTAAATAAGTGCAAGAGTTAGGAGATATAAGTAAAATAGTAGACTACTAATTTAGATTTCTAAATAATGCACTGTAACTTACTTGAATAATTAGGTAGTGAGCTGGATCTTTAAAGATGTTTGTTCAGGAACAAATTCTTCAGTGTGTTGGCATATTCTTTCTATAGAGTTAGCAGCAGCAAATGGTAGAATGCATGTATCCCTTTTATAGTATGTGTATTTTGTGTGCTTTGATTTGATTGGTTGTAGGATGAAAGGAAGGATTGTATAGGCTAGTTTGAATTTTATTTTTGTTAATTGGTGTGTTTGTTGATGTGAGAATGGTGGTATGTGGTGATTTCCGCATTAAAGCAGGTTAGTTGTTAAATAAAATAGATGTGTAAGTGGAAAAAAATAATGAAAATGTTAGTTAAATGTAAAGAATATTTTTAAACTGATAGAACGCATTTAATAGAATGTATAGCAAATGTAGATAAATAGGAATGTTATAAAAGTAACAGGTATTATATGTAAAATGTTTTTTGTATAGAGCAATGAGTGTTATAGACGATTAATATGGTATTTTAGACATGAAAGGGTACAAAAAAGAACTCGATATTTTTGTTTTAACGATATTTTTGAACTCTATATTTTAGTAGTCGATATTTTTGTAGTGTTAGGGGTAATGTCATGAACAACGATATATTAGTAGTCGATATTTATTAAGGCGATATTTATGATCTCGATATTCTAAATACTCGATATTTTTGACTCTATATTTTTGTAGTTTGTGTAATAAGTATACAAAGTCGATATTTTTGTAGTCGATAAATATTCAACGATATTTTTGCAAGTTGATAATGTGACCGTCGATAATATTTCAGTGATCCTGCCAAATCACCAGGAAAACTTCATGGAGTCAACACATGTGGGACAGAATAGTATCCGCTGATGGCTGTGCCAAACCAGCAGGAAAACGTCATGGAGTCAACACAGGCGGGACAGAATCCTATCCGCTGATGGCTGTGCCAAGCCACCAGGAAAACGTCATGGAGTCAACACAGGCGGGACAGAATCCTATCCGCTGATGGCTGTGCCAAACCACCCGGAAACACAATATAGAGTCAACTTAGGAGGGACAGAATCCTATCCGCTGATGGCTGTGCCAAACCACCAGGAAACACAATATAGAGTCAACTTAGGAGGGACAGAATCCTATCCGCTGATGGCTGTGCCAAGCCACCAGGAAACACAATATAGAGTCAACTTAGGAGGGACAGAATCCTATCCGCTGATGGCTGTGCCAAACCACCAGGAAAACTTCATGGAGTCAACACAAGTGGGACAGAATCCTATCCGCTGATGGCTGTGCCAAGCCACCAGGAAAACTTCATGGAGTCAACACAAGTGGGACAGAATCCTATCCGCTGATGGCTGTGCCAAGCCACCAGGAAAACTTCATGGAGTCAACACAGGTGGGACAGAATCCTATCCGCTGATGGCTGTGCCAAGCCACCAGGAAACACAATATAGAGTCAACTTAGGAGGGACAGAATCCTATCCGCTGATGGCTGTGCCAAGCCACCAGGAAAACGTCATGGAGTCAACACAGGTGGGACAGAATCCTATCCGCTGATGGCTGTGCCAAGCCACCAGGAAAACTTCATGGAGTCAACACAAGTGGGACAGAATCCTATCCGCTGATGGCTGTGCCAAACCACCAGGAAAATGTCATGGAGTCAACACAGGTGGGACAGAATCCTGTCCGCTGATGGCTGTGCCAAGCCACCAGGAAACACAATATAGAGTCAACTTAGGAGGGACAGAATCCTATCCGCTGATGGCTGTGCCAAACCGCCAGGAAACACAATATAGAGTCAACTTAGGAGGGACAGAATCCTGTCCGCTGATGGCTGTGCCAAACCACCAGGAAAACGTCATGGAGTCAACACTGGCGGGACAGAATCCTGTCTGCTGATGGCTGTGCCAAACCACCAGGAAAACTTCATGAGTCAACACAGGCGGGACAGAATCCTATCCGCTAATGGCTGTGCCAAGCCACCAGGAAAACTTCATGGAGTCAACACAGGTGGGACAGAATCCTATCCGCTAATGGCTGTGCCAAGCCACCAGGAAAGCGTCATGGAGTCAACACAAGTGGGACAGAATCCTCCGCTGATGGCTGTGCCAAGCCACCAGGAAAACTTCATGGAGTCAACACAAGCAGGACAGAATCCTATCCGCTGATGGCTGTGCCAAGCCACCAGGAAAACTTCATGGAGTCAACACAGGCGGGACAGAATCCTATCCGCTGATGGCTGTGCCAAACCACCAGGAAAACGTCATGGAGTCAACACAGGCGGGACAGAATCCTGTCCGCTGATGGCTGTGCCAAGCCACCAGGAAACACAATATAGAGTCAACTTAGGAGGGACAGAATCCTATCCGCTGATGGCTGTGCCAAGCCACCAGGAAAACGTCATGGAGTCAACACAAGTGGGACAGAATCCTATCCGCTGATGGCTGTGCCAAACCACCAGGAAAAGGTCATGGAGTCAACACAGACGGGACAGAATCCTATCCCCTGATGGCTGTGGCAAGCCACCAGGAAAACTTCATACAGTCAACACAGGCGGGACAGAATCCTATCTGCTGATGGCTGTGCCAAGCCACCAGGAAAACATCATGGAGTCTACACAGGCGGGACAAAATCCTATCCGCTGATGGCTGTGCCAAGCCACCAGGAAAACGTCATGGAGTCACCACAGGCGGGACATAATCCTATCTGCTGATGGCTGTGCCAAGCCACCAGGAAAACGTCATAGAGTCAACACAGGCGGGACAGAATCCTATCCGCTGATGGCTGTGCCAAGCCACCAGGAAAACTTCATGGAGTCAACACAAGTGGGACAGAATCCTATCCGCTGATGGCTGTGCCAAGCCACCAGGAAAACTTCATGGAGTCAACACAAGTGGGACAGTATCCTATCCGCTGATGGCTGTGCCAAACCACCAGGAAAACGTCATGGAGTCAACACAGGCGGGACAGAATCCTATCTGCTGATGTCTGTGCCAAACCACCAGGAAAACTTCATGGAGTCAACACAAGTGGGACAGAATCCTATCCCCTGATGGCTGTGCCAAGCCACCAGGAAAACGTCATGGAGTCAACACAGGCGGGACAGAATCCTATCCACTGATGGCTGTGCCAAGCCACCAGGAAAACGTCATGGAGTCAACACAGGCGGCACAGAATCCTGTCCGCTGATGGCTGTGCCAAGGCACCAGGAAACACAATATAGAGTCAACTTAGGAGGGACAGAATCCTATCCGCTGATGGCTGTGCCAAACCACCAGGAAACACAATATAGAGTCAACTTAGGAGGGACATAATCCTATCAGCTGATGGCTGTGCCAAGCCACCAGGAAACACAATATAGAGTCAACTTAGGAGGGACAGAATCCTATCCGCTGATGGCTGTGCCAAGCCACCAGGAAAACTTCATGGAGTCAACACAAGTGGGACAGAATCCTATCCGCTGATGGCTGTGCCAAACCACCATTAAAAGGTCATGGAGTCAACACAGGCGGGACAGAATCCTATCCCCTGATGGCTGTGCCAAACCACCAGGAAAACATCATACAGTCAACACAGGTGGGACAGAATCCTATCCGCTGATGGCTGTGCCAAGCCACCAGGAAACACAATATAGAGTCAACTTAGGAGGGACAGAATCCTATCCACTAATGGCTGTGTCAAGCCACCAGGAAAACTTCATGGAGTCAACACAGGCGGGACAGAATCCTGCCTGCTGATGGCTGTGCCAAACCACCAGGAAAACGTCATGGAGTCAACACAGGCGGGACAGAATCCTGTCCGCTGATGGCTGTGCCAAGCCACCAGGAAAACTTCATGGAGTCAACACAGGCGGGACAGAATCCTATCTGCTGATGGCTGTGCCAAACCACCAGGAAAACGTCATGGAGTCAACACAGGCGGGACAGAATCCTGTCCGCTGATGGCTGTGCCAAGCCACCAGGAAAACTTCATGGAGTCAACACAGGCGGGACAGAATCCTATCCGCTAATGGCTGTGCCAAGCCACCAGGAAAACTTCATGGAGTCAACACAAGTGGGACAGAATCCTATCCGCTGATGGCTGTGCCAAGCCACCAGGAAAACCTCATGGAGTCAACACAGGCGGGACAGAATCCTATCTGCTGATGGCTGTGCCAAACCACCAGGAAAACTTCATGGAGTCAACACAGGCGGGACAGAATCCTATCCGCTGATGGCTGTGCCAAACCACCAGGAAAATTTCATGGAGTCAACACAAGTGGGACAGAATCCTCCGCTGATGGCTGTGCCAAACCACCAGGAAAACTTCATGGAGTCAACACAAGTGGGACAGAATCCTCCGCTGATGCCTGTGCCAAGCCACCAGGAAAACTTCATGGAGTCATCACAGGTGGGACAGAATCCTATCCGCTGATGGCTGTGCCAAACCACCAGGAAAACGTCATGGAGTCAACACAGGTGGGACAGAATCCTGTCCGCTGATGGCTGTGCCAAACCACCAGGAAAACGTCATGGAGTCAACACAGGCGGGACAGAATCCTATCCGCTGATGGCTGTGCCAAGCTACCAGAAAAACTTCATGGAGTCAACACAAGTGGGACAGAATCCTCCGCTGATGGCTGTGCCAAACCACCAGGAAAACTTCATGGAGTCAACACAAGCGGGACAGAATCCTACCCCCTGATGGCTGTGCCAAGCCACCAGGAAAACTTCATGAAGTCATCACAGGTGGGACAGAATCCTATCGGTTGATGGCTGTGCCAAACCACCAGGAAAAGGTCATGGAGTCAACACAAGCGGGACAGAATCCTATCCGCTGATGGCTGTGCCAAACCACCAGGAAAACTTCATGGAGTCAACACAAGTGGGACAGAATCCTATCCGCTGATGGCTGTGCCAAACCACCAGGAAAACTTCATGGAGTCAACACAAGTGGGACAGAATCCTATCCGCTGATGGCTGTGCCAAGCCATCAGGAAAACTTCATGGAGTCAACACAAGTGGGACAGAATTCTCCCCTGATGGCTGTGCCAAGCCACCAGGAAAACTTCATGGAGTCAACACAAGTGGGACAGAATCCTCCGCTGATGGCTGTGCCAAACCACAAGGAAAACGTCATGAAGTCAACACAAGCGGGACAGAATCCGACCTGCTGATGGCAGTGCCAAGCCACCAGGAAAACTTCATGAAGTCATCACAGGTGGGACAGAATCCTATCGGCTGATGGCTGTGCCAAACCACCAGGAAAAGGTCATGGAGTCAACACAAGCGGGACAGAATCCTATCCGCTGATGGCTGTGCCAAACCACCAGGAAAACTTCATGGAGTCAACACAAGTGGGACAGAATTCTCCCCTGATGGCTGTGCCAAGCCACCAGGAAAACTTCATGGAGTCAACACAAGTGGGACAGAATCCTCCGCTGATGGCTGTGCCAAACCACCAGGAAAACTTCATGGAGTCAACACAAGCGGGACAGAATCCTACCCCCTGATGGCTGTGCCAAGCCACCAGGAAAACTTCATGAAGTCATCACAGGTGGGACAGAATCCTATCGGCTGATGGCTGTGCCAAACCACCAGGAAAAGGTCATGGAGTCAACACAAGCGGGACAGAATCCTATCCGCTGATGGCTGTGCCAAACCACCAGGAAAACTTCTTGGAGTCAACACAAGCGGGACAGAATCCTACCCCCTGATGGCTGTGCCAAGCCACCAGGAAAACTTCATGAAGTCATCACAGGTGGGACAGAATCCTATCGGCTGATGGCTGTGCCAAACCACCAGGAAAAGGTCATGGAGTCAACACAAGCGGGACAGAATCCTATCCGCTGATGGCTGTGCCAAACCACCAGGAAAACTTCTTGGAGTCAACACAAGTGGGACAGAATCCTATCCGCTGATGGCTGTGCCAAGCCACCAGGAAAACTTCATGGAGTCAACACAGGTGGGACAGAATCCTATCCGCTGATGGCTGTGCCAAGCCACCAGGAAAGCGTCATGGAGTCAACACAAGTGGGACAGAATCCTCCGCTGATGGCTGTGCCAAGCCACCAGGAAAACTTCATGGAGTCAACACAAGCAGGGCAGAATCCTATCCGCTGATGGCTGTGCCAAGCCACCAGGAAAACTTCATGGAGTCAACACAGGCGGGACAGAATCCTATCCGCTGATGGCTGTGCCAAACCACCAGGAAAACGTCATGGAGTCAACACAGGCGGGACAGAATCCTGTCCGCTGATGGCTGTGCCAAGCCACCAGGAAACACAATATAGAGTCAACTTAGGAGGGACAGAATCCTATCCGCTGATGGCTGTGCCAAGCCACCAGGAAAACGTCATGGAGTCAACACAGGCGGGACAGAATCCTGTCCGCTGATGGCTGTGCCAAGCCACCAGGAAACACAATATAGAGTCAACTTAGGAGGGACAGAATCGTATCCGCTGATGGCTGTGCCAAACCACCAGGAAAACTTCATGGAGTCAACACAAGTGGGACAGAATCCTATCCGCTGATGGCTGTGCCAAACCACCAGGAAAAGGTAATGGAGTCAACACAGACGGGACAGAATCCTATCCCCTGATGGCTGTGGCAAGCCACCAGGAAAACTTCATACAGTCAACACAGGCGAGACAGAATCCTATCTGCTGATGGCTGTGCCAAGCCACCAGGAAAACATCATGGAGTCAACACAGGCGGGACAAAATCCTATCCGCTGATGGCTGTGCCAAGCCACCAGGAAAACGTCATGGAGTCACCACAGGCGGGACATAATCCTATCTGCTGATGGCTGTGCCAAGCCACCAGGAAAACGTCATGGAGTCAACACAGGCGGGACAGAATCCTATCCGCTGATGGCTGTGCCAAGCCACCAGGAAAACTTCATGGAGTCAACACAAGTGGGACAGAATCCTATCCGCTGATGGCTGTGCCAAGCCACCAGGAAAACTTAATGGAGTCAACACAAGTGGGACAGTATCCTATCCGCTGATGGCTGTGCCAAACCACCAGGAAAACGTCATGGAGTCAACACAGGCGGGACAGAATCCTATCTGCTGATGGCTGTGCCAAACCACCAGGAAAACTTCATGGAGTCAACACAAGTGGGACAGAATCCTATCCCCTGATGGCTGTGCCAAGCCACCAGGAAAATGTCATGGAGTCAACACAGGCGGGACAGAATCCTATCCGCTGATGGCTGTGCCAAGCCACCAGGAAAACGTCATGGAGTCAACACAGGCGGGACAGAATCCTGTCCGCTGATGGCTGTGCCAAGGCACCAGGAAACACAATATAGAGTCAACTTAGGAGGGACAGAATCCTATCAGCTGATGGCTGTGCCAAACCACCAGGAAACACAATATAGAGTCAACTTAGGAGGGACATAATCCTATCAGCTGATGGCTGTGCCAAGCCACCAGGAAACACAATATAGAGTCAACTTAGGAGGGACAGAATCCTATCCGCTGATGGCTGTGCCAAGCCACCAGGAAAACTTCATGGAGTCAACACAAGTGGGACAGAATCCTATCCGCTGATGGCTGTGCCAAACCACCAGGAAAAGGTCATGGAGTCAACACAGGCGGGACAGAATCCTATCCCCTGATGGCTGTGCCAAACCACCAGGAAAACTTCATACAGTCAACACAGGTGGGACAGAATCCTATCCGCTGATGGCTGTGCCAAGCCACCAGGAAACACAATATAGAGTCAACTTAGGAGGGACAGAATCCTATCCACTGATGGCTGTGTCAAGCCACCAGGAAAACTTCATGGAGTCAACACAGGCGGGACAGAATCCTGTCTGCTGATGGCTGTGCCAAACCACCAGGAAAACGTCATGGAGTCAACACAGGCGGGACAGAATCCTGTCCGCTGATGGCTGTGCCAAGCCACCAGGAAAACTTCATGGAGTCAACACAGGCGGGACAGAATCCTATCTGCTGATGGCTGTGCCAAACCACCAGGAAAACGTCATGGAGTCAACACAGGCGGGACAGAATCCTGTCCGCTGATGGCTGTGTCAAGCCACCAGGAAAACTTCATGGAGTCAACACAGGCGGGACAGAATCCTATCCGCTAATGGCTGTGCCAAGCCACCAGGAAAACTTCATGGAGTCAACACAAGTGGGACAGAATCCTATCCGCTGATGGCTGTGCCAAGCCACCAGGAAAACCTCATGGAGTCAACACAGGCGGGACAGAATCCTATCTGCTGATGGCTGTGCCAAACCACCAGGAAAACTTCATGGAGTCAACACAGGCGGGACAGAATCCTATCCGCTGATGGCTGTGCCAAACCACCAGGAAAATTTCATGGAGTCAACACAAGTGGGACAGAATCCTCCGCTGATGGCTGTGCCAAACCACCAGGAAAACTTCATGGAGTCAACACAAGTGGGACAGAATCCTCCGCTGATGCCTGTGCCAAGCCACCAGGAAAACTTCATGGAGTCATCACAGGTGGGACAGAATCCTATCCGCTGATGGCTGTGCCAAACCACCAGGAAAACGTCATGGAGTCAACACAGGTGGGACAGAATCCTGTCCGCTGATGGCTGTGCCAAACCACCAGGAAAACGTCATGGAGTCAACACAGGCGGGACATAATCCTATCCGCTGATGGCTGTGCCAAGCTACCAGGAAAACTTCATGGAGTCAACACAAGTGGGACAGAATCCTCCGCTGATGGCTGTGCCAAACCACCAGGAAAACTTCATGGAGTCAACACAAGCGGGACAGAATCCTACCCCCTGATGGCTGTGCCAAGCCACCAGGAAAACTTCATGAAGTCATCACAGGTGGGACAGAATCCTATCGGCTGATGGCTGTTCCAAACCACCAGGAAAAGGTCATGGAGTCAACACAAGCGGGACAGAATCCTATCTGCTGATGGCTGTGCAAAACCACCAGGAAAACTTCATGGAGTCAACACAAGTGGGACAGAATCCTATCCGCTGATGGCTGTGCCAAACCACCAGGAAAACTTCATGGAGTCAACACAAGTGGGACAGAATCCTATCCGCTGATGGCTGTGCCAAGCCATCAGGAAAACTTCATGGAGTCAACACAAGTGGGACAGAATTCTCCCCTGATGGCTGTGCCAAGCCACCAGGAAAACTTCATGGAGTCAACACAAGTGGGACAGAATCCTCCGCTGATGGCTGTGCCAAACCACCAGGAAAACTTCATGGAGTCAACACAAGCGGGACAGAATCCTACCCCCTGATGGCTGTGCCAAGCCACCAGGAAAACTTCATGAAGTCATCACAGGTGGGACAGAATCCTATCGGCTGATGGCTGTGCCAAACCACCAGGAAAAGGTCATGGAGTCAACACAAGCGGGACAGAATCCTATCCGCTGATGGCTGTGCCAAACCACCAGGAAAACTTCATGGAGTCAACACAAGTGGGACAGAATCCTATCCGCTGATGGCTGTGCCAAGCCACCAGGAAACACATTGTAGAGTCAACTTAGGAGGGACAGAACCCTAGGGCGCAACAGAATGTTAGCCCTAGGGCTGGCCAAACCTTCAGGATCAACCATGAGGTTAAACGAGTAAGAGAGAAGCCAAAAGTAGATGCTCCCCAAACTGAGGAGTATTTTAATATTACATGCCCAGAGTAGTCGGCTAAGCTAACATCGAGTAGTGTCTGGTGAAAAGTCAGGAGTCAAGTTAAAGCGCAGTTGAAGCTAAAACCGAATGCCTGGCAAGTAAATGAGGTCAGCAAGAGGTAGCAGTGACAGGTAGATATCCAGGTTCACTTGGTAGAGTCTGCCTAGGATAAGACAGAGGATAACAAAGTGTAGGACTCACATGTCATCCATACTGGTAGGCAGGATAGTTTAAGTGTACTTGGTTTGGAGAAGCACAAACCCAGAATTTTAAATGCAACTCCAAGATTGGGGATTCGCTTCAATAATACGATTTCTTTTCTAGCCAAACAAACCCTTTTTGCAACATTAGGATAATGAAAGGCTGGAGAAAAAATCATAACGCTCTAATATATACCTTGCAGTTTGCATGCAGCTCTTTCATAACAGTTAATAGCTCACTTCTATTTTTAGGATTTTGACTTACAAAGTGCAAGTAACAAAAGGATCACTCTAACAAAAGCAGTAACCCACTGAGCTAGACTCATAAAAACCATTCTGTGTTCTTCAGGGTACAGTTCTTTACAGCAGGCCTCTGCTCTACCTTATGATGAGTCAAAACTTCCACTAGACAAGACTCCCAGCTCACTCCAGGAAGAACATTAATCACCGGAGATATCTTGACATTTTTATTGTGGCCTGAATATTGCTGTTGGCCAGGAATGCGGCAGCGATGCTTTTTAGGGGCATATGTAGATAATTTCCATTTTGCGATTCCCAAATAGCGATTTTTAAGGAATCGCTATTTGAGAATAGCAAAATGGAATGTAGGTAGAATTTCGCACATTTTTCTGCGAATCTCTAACATTCCTTAATTGCGATTAGCAAATTGCGAATCGCAATTAAGGAATGAGTGTCCCATTCATTCCTATGGGCTAAGAGGCCCACAGGAATGAATGGGGATACATTCTCAAATTGCGATTTTCTATGAGAAAATCGCAATTTGAGAATCGCAATTCTAAGGGTGCCAGGGTGTCCAAAGGACACCTGTTGCACCCCTGGAATGTGCCTCTAAGTACATGTGGCGCACATACATGCCCTAAGGGCATGTCTGTGCGCCACATGGCACTTTGAATTAAAAAAAAATGCATTTAGAAAGGGAATCGCAAAATACCATCTACTTGGAGTAGGTGGTATTTAGCGATTCCTTAAGCCAAAATCGCATTTTAAAATACACTCCTACATAGCATTTAAGGAATCGCAAAATTGCGATTCCTTAAATGCTTGAGCAAAATAAGGAATCGCAATTTTTACGATTCCTTATTTTGCTAATGTGCACCGACATACCAAAGCACCGTTTGCGATTCGCAAATGCCAAAATTTGCAGAATTTCGGCGTTTGCGAATCGCACACGCCTACCTACATATGCCCCCAAAACTTTTATAAACTTGCAAACCGTTCGCACCGCCCTAGTGCAGAGCGGTATCATCCTCAGCCGGTTTACTCAAGAGACCACATGGTCCTGACTGGTGACCCCAACGGCTCCTGATGAGAGCTGAGGTATCTTCCCATTGGTCACACGACCCCATTTTGAATTGTGTTGCCTTATGCCCAGTATTTAGGCCGGACCTTTCGAATTGCAATCGGTCCGCTTGTTTTTCATGTGTTACCCAAGGACTGGTGTCGCCTATTTATTGTCAGGATTATGACAATTTAATTGGTGTGCAAGTCACTTTTTTGATATGTTGTGTGTTTTATGTATGTAAATAGATGTGTATTTTGACTCTTTATATGTCACAGTGTCACTTTTCATTCTTTACTATATTCTTGCCCAGAAGAAGGGAGTCCTCTCTGTGTATGGTAATTCATTCATGTGACTTGGCCACTGTGTCACTTGCACCCACACCAGACATTGTATTCAGATACTGTATATACTACTCTTGTGCACATCAAACATAAAGGGGCAATCAAAGTCTTTTCTTGCAAAGAGAAAATAAAATTAGGAATCATAGCGGAATTACAGTATAGAAGAATAGCGATCCTTTTAACGTGCTCAGTTAGTCATGTGCTACGCAAACTAATGATGGACGGAATGCTGAATAAATCATACATTCACCCCCAGTCCAGAGATCTGGGTTAAATCCACTGTTCTTTTGCTCATCATGCCACCCCAGTTTAGACCCAGCCATATGCAAATCAGTCTTGACCCTGTGCCTCATGGGAACAGTCCAGACCGAACTGCCAAGCCAGGTCCTCCCTGGACCGGAAACAAGCATCCTGGAACCGGTTTCAGGGTATGTCACCCTTCATCAGCCAGGCTAGCATGAATCCAGTGGCACAGTGAGCACGGGACCCACGTCTGGGCATACCCGTCGCACTTAGGGTGAAAAGTTAGCTAAAATCCTTTTCATTCTCAATGCATAAGGTTGTTTTTTACCAGCTAGATTCGGGAAATGAAATTAGTTTTTTATATATTTAATAAAACACTTTCACTTGTTGTAATCATGTACACATCACACGTGGTTACTGCGCGTAACAGAATTATGAGTTTTGCGTTTTTTAACGAACAGGGTGCATGATGGACTCAGTGGTCGAAGTGAATTGGCTTTGCCAATATCTTTTAGCCATGCTGCCAATCAGCGTAGCTGCTGTTCAGCATCTCTAAAAGTTAGTGAGGTAAATGGAAGTCTCATGGAGTGGCATGGAGTGTTGTAGTGTTGTGGAGTGAGTAGAGTTTCGTAGAATGGAGTAGAGTGTTAGTGTAGAGTTGAGGGGTGTAGAGCAGAGTGGAGTTGCATAAAGGGTGTTGTGTAGAGTAGAGTGCTGTAGACTAGAGTGGCGCAGAGTGGAATATATTGTTGTAGAGTGGAGTGGTGTAGAGTGGAGTAGTTTAGGAGAGTAGAATGGCATAGAGTGAAGTAGAGTGTTGTGGAGTTGAGTGGCGTACAGTAGTAGTATGGAGTGGCATAGAGTGTCACAGAGTTGAGTGGCATAGAGTGGAGTGGTGTAGAGTGGAGTAGTTTAGGAGAGTAGAATGGCATAGAGTGAAGTAGAGTGTTGTGGAGTTGAGTGGCGTACAGTAGTAGTATGGAGTGGCATAGAGTGTCACAGAGTTGAGTGGCATAGAGTGGAGTGGCGTAGAGTGGAGTAGTTTAGGAGAGTAGAATGGCATAGAGTGAAGTAGAGTGTTGTGGAGTGAGTAGAGTTTCGTAGAATGGAGTAGAGTGTTAGTGTAGAGTTGAGGGGTGTAGAGCAGAGTGGAGTTGCATAAAGGGTGTTGTGTAGAGTAGAGTGCTGTAGACTAGAGTGGCGCAGAGTGGAATATATTGTTGTGGAGTGGAGTGGCGTAGAGTGGAGTAGTTTAGGAGAGTAGAATGGCATAGAGTGAAGTAGAGTGTTGTGGAGTTGAGTGGCGTACAGTAGTAGTATGGAGTGGCATAGAGTGTCACAGAGTTGAGTGGCATAGAGTGGAGTGGCGTAGAGTGGAGTAGTTTAGGAGAGTAGAATGGCATAGAGTGAAGTAGAGTGTTGTGGAGTTGAGTGGCGTACAGTAGTAGTATGGAGTGGCATAGAGTGTCACAGAGTTGAGTGGCATAGAGTGGAGTGGCGTAGAGTGGAGTAGTTTAGGAGAGTAGAATGGCATAGAGTGAAGTAGAGTGTTGTGGAGTTGAGTGGCGTACAGTAGTAGTATGGAGTGGCATAGAGTGTCACAGAGTTGAGTGGCATAGAGTGGAGTGGCGTAGAGTGGAGTAGTTTAGGAGAGTAGAATGGCATAGAGTGAAGTAGAGTGTTGTGGAGTTGAGTGGCGTACAGTAGTAGTATGGAGTGGCATAGAGTGTCACAGAGTTGAGTGGCATAGAGTGGAGTGGTGTAGAGTGGAGTAGTTTAGGAGAGTAGAATGGCATAGAGTGAAGTAGAGTGTTGTGGAGTTGAGTGGCGTACAGTAGTAGTATGGAGTGGCATAGAGTGTCACAGAGTTGAGTGGCATAGAGTGGAGTGGTGTAGAGTGGAGTAGTTTAGGAGAGTAGAATGGCATAGAGTGAAGTAGAGTGTTGTGGAGTTGAGTGGCGTACAGTAGTAGTATGGAGTGGCATAGAGTGTCACAGAGTTGAGTGGCATAGAGTGGAGTGGTGTAGAGTGGAGTAGTTTAGGAGAGTAGAATGGCATAGAGTGAAGTAGAGTGTTGTGGAGTTGAGTGGCGTACAGTAGTAGTATGGAGTGGCATAGAGTGTCACAGAGTTGAGTGGCATAGAGTGGAGTGGCGTAGAGTGGAGTAGTTTAGGAGAGTAGAATGGCATAGAGTGAAGTAGAGTGTTGTAGAGTTGAGTGGCGTACAGTAGTAGTATGGAGTGGCATAGAGTGTCACAGAGTTGAGTGGCATAGAGTGGAGTGGTGTAGAGTGGAGTAGTTTAGGAGAGTAGAATGGCATAGAGTGAAGTAGAGTGTTGTGGAGTTGAGTGGCGTACAGTAGTAGTATGGAGTGGCATAGAGTGTCACAGAGTTGAGTGGCATAGAGTGGAGTGGTGTAGAGTGGAGTAGTTTAGGAGAGTAGAATGGCATAGAGTGAAGTAGAGTGTTGTGGAGTTGAGTGGCGTACAGTAGTAGTATGGAGTGGCATAGAGTGTCACAGAGTTGAGTGGCATAGAGTGGAGTGGCGTAGAGTGGAGTAGTTTAGGAGAGTAGAATGGCATAGAGTGAAGTAGAGTGTTGTAGAGTTGAGTGGCGTACAGTAGTCGTATGGAGTGGCATAGAGTGTCACAGAGTTGAGTGGCATAGAGTGGAGTGGTGTAGAGTGGAGTAGTTTAGGAGAGTAGAATGGCATAGAGTGAAGTAGAGTGTTGTAGAGTTGAGTGGCGTACAGTAGTAGTATGGAGTGGCATAGAGTGTCACAGAGTTGAGTGGCATAGAGTGGAGTGGCGTAGAGTGGAGTAGTTTAGGAGAGTAGAATGGCATAGAGTGAAGTAGAGTGTTGTAGAGTTGAGTGGCGTACAGTAGTCGTATGGAGTGGCATAGAGTGTCACAGAGTTGAGTGGCATAGAGTGGAGTGGTGTAGAGTGGAGTAGTTTAGGAGAGTAGAATGGCATAGAGTGAAGTAGAGTGTTGTGGAGTTGAGTGGCGTACAGTAGTAGTATGGAGTGGCATAGAGTGTCACAGAGTTGAGTGGCATAGAGTGGAGTGGTGTAGAGTGAAGTAGAGTGTTGTAGAGTTGAGTGGCATAGAGTGGAGTGGTGTAGAGTGAAGTAGAGTGTTGTAGAGTTGAGTGGCGACCAGTAGTAGTATGGAGTGGCATAGAGTGTCACAGAGTTGAGTGGCATAGAGTGGAGTGGTGTAGAGTGAAGTAGAGTGTCACAGAGTTGAGTGGCATAGAGTGGAGTGGTGTAGAGTGAAGTAGAGTGTTGTAGAGTTGAGTGGCGAACAGTAGTAGTATGGAGTGGCATAGAGTGTCACAGAGTTGAGTGGCATAGAGTGGAGTGGTGTAGAGTGAAGTAGAGTGTTGTAGAGTTGAGTGGCATAGAGTGGAGTGGTGTAGAGTGAAGTAGAGTGTTGTAGAGTTGAGTGGCGTACAGTAGTCGTATGGAGTGGCATAGAGTGTCACAGAGTTGAGTGGCATAGAGTGGAGTGGTGTAGAGTGAAGTAGTGGAGTGAAGTAGAGTGGAATAGTGTTGTAGAATAGAGTGGAGTAAAAGGGGATGAAATGGCATAGAGGGAGTTGAGTAGAGCATCATAGAGTAGCGTAGTATTCTAAAGAGGCATAGAGTGGGGTAGGGCATTGTGGAGTGGCATAGAATGAAGTAAAGTGTCATAGAGTGGATTAGAGTTTAATGGAGTAGGGTGTCATAGAGTGGAGTATCGCAGAGCGGAGTGGTGTAGAGAGGAGTAGAGTGGCCTAGAGTGAAGTGGTGTAAATTAAAGTGGTACAGACTAGATTGGTGTAGCGTGCAGTGTCTTAAAGTGCATTGATTGGTTTTGAGTAAAGTGGTGTAGAGTGCTTTGGTGTAGAATGCAGTGACGTGGAGTAGAGTGGTGTAGAGTACAGTGGCACAGAGTAAATTGGTGCAGAGTAGAGTGCAGTGGTGTATAGTGCAGTGGCAAAGAGGGCAGTGGCGTAGAGTAGGTTGTTTCAGAGTAGAGTGAAATGGCATAGAGGAAGTGGTGTAGGGTAGAGTGGAGCAGGGTAGATAGGTGTAGAGCAGTGTAGAGTGCAGATGCATAGAGCAGAGTGGTATAGAGTGTAGTGGTATGAAGTGCAATGGTGCAGAATAGATTAGCATGTAGTAGAGTGATGCAAAGTGTAATGGCGTAGAGTGCATTTAGAGTAGAGTGTAATACAGTGGCATAGAGTTGAATGGTTTAGAGTAGAGTGCAATGGCATAGAATGCAGTGGCATAGAGTACAGTAAAGTTGTGTAGAGTAGAGTGTAGAGTAGAGTGGTGCAGAGTAGAGTGGTGGAAAGAGAAGTTGTGTACAGCACAGTTTTGCAGAGTAGGATTGAGTGGCATAGAGTGCAGTGACGAAAAGCGCAGTGGTGTACAATGACATAGAGTGCAGAGGTGCAGTGTAGAGTGGCGCTGAGTTGGGGGTGGAGACTGCAGGTGCAGAGGCATTGCATTCCTTTTGACAAAGGTGTGACTACAGAGGTCACTGATCCGCGAAGCCTGTAGTTTAGTATGACTCAAATTTACGTCCAACCTGACGTTTTTCTGGTAGGAGAAAATTTCCTTTTTTGCATGGCATGAATGCATACCATAGCTAGGGAGTCCTATTACCCTGACAAAGACCTTTCACTAGCATTGGCATATTTATAGGTCAAAACATGGCAGTTGACGGATTCTGCATGGTCAGAATCATTGCATTTCATCCACTGACCGTTCCCTTTGGTTTTAATCAATGCCAGGGGTACTCATAAATTAAGGAATTTCCTTGATATACTCCTAGGTATTTTTAATTCTTAACCATTGGTTGTTCTGAAATACGATTTGTAAGAACTCCTGTGTCTGTGGACATCGGATGAGTCCGCTGGGGTTGCATTCTCCCTACTCTAGTGTGAGAGGTTACCGATGATGAAGAATGCCACGATACATTGGAGTGAGTCGACCTCTTAAATATCTTTTTATGACCTGATGCCACTGCTTCCTATCTGTAAAAAGACAGAGGGTACCATAGGTTGTTATCGCAAGTATGTGATGTGTTAAGAGTTTTAATGTACAGAGAACATACTTGAGGGTGTACCTCTTTAATCCCCTGTAGTTTGAAGTAACTGGATTCCAAAATGTTCAATCACAAATGAACCCACACATTTGAGTTACAAGTATTGCCGATCTTTAACATTGCAATTTATTACTGCATAGCCACTCCTTTTCACCTTCAACATACTTTTCTTAATATTTGCATAAACCTTACACACATCTTTAGCTTTTTCCTAAGCTTTATGCTGAGCTTTCTGAATACCAATTAACTTCTTAACTCTGTCTTCTTGCACAGAAGGAACTGATGTAGACAAGGACAGATCAAAAGGAAATATATGGTGTGGTGGTCAAACATACAAAAGAAAGGTTACATTCCAAGAAATAAGTATTTCATTTCATTGTATGTTACCTCTGTCAACCAAAATGTCGTGCTCACACCTTCCTCTTGTGATAAGGCTTGATATCTTAAATACTGTTGCACATTGATTCAATCTTTCAGTCTGCCCAACTGTCTGAGGATGGTAACTAGGTGACAGACAAACTTCTATTTCTAGGTCTTGACATTGAGCAGATCAGAATTTTGAAATAAGATGAGATTCTCTATCAGTAATTAGATACTCTGGAGCACAATACAATTGAATAACAGTTTGTGAAACAAATCTGTGCTAGCTTTATAGAGGTGGGAATACCCATCTGGCGTATCAAATCAAACACCTTAGTTAAATGGTCAGTAAGTACTAAAATGACTGTAAATCCTATCATCTCAGGCAATTCTGTAATAAAACCCATTGGGCCATATGGCCAAGTGGAACAGGCAAAGGTCTGAATAAACCCACAGATTTAATATGTAAACTTCTAATTTAGGGGCCGATCGAAACACATTTGTACATAAAATTTTACGTTAGAAAATAGCCTTTTTTTAAATACATATAGTGCCAAAAGAAAAGCATATAGTAATCCTAAAGGCACTTGCATAATGAAGCACATATACCTACCACTTTTGCCCAACCTAAACTAACTGTCAACTTGCAAGATATTATTCAAGCATTATTACAATGATGTTTCTCCCCGGACAGCCCCACTAAACCCATAGGGCCTCTTTTAGTTACTCCAAGTGTCAGGTATCTGTTCCAATCCCTTCATGTCCACATTTTCTATAGGTGAGCATCAGCTGGGAATTTCAAGTCTATGCATGATTCCTAGGTATTCTGGGATCTTACAGCACATCTTACCTTGATGTTGGTGATAATTTGGTACATCAGCGAAATTGCAACTTATTTAGGTTGGGGTCTCAGCCCTGTAAAAGGTGGTCTATCATCACTGGCGAGCTTCAGTAGTATCCTATCCTACCCCATTAAAATACTCGCCCCTCCTCTTGCCTAATACATTGATAATGCAGCACTCTCTGCCTATTTCCATCAAGCAAGTTAGGCTTCCACCAAGTGATAAATTGAGCACTGGGTGATCCCCATGCTTTGGTCAGTCTTCTTTTAGCTAAGACCAGGATGAAGATCCAGTATTAATTATGTTGCTTGTGAGCATTTCCACAGTTTGAGTAGCCTTGTGCAAAAACCCAGATATTTAAGTGCACTGTAAAACATGTGCATAACATCTGGTCTGCCAAAGGCACCTTGGGCTCTTGTACGGGACCACCTGATACATTCTGTGCACTATATTGGATGGCATTTATGCACATTGCAATATATTAAACTGTATTAATTTAAACGTGGAATTATGGGGGACTTTGTTTGGGTGGCCTACAATGTTCTTCTGGTCTCTGGTTGACAGTTCCCCATCCAATTCTCTGGACCACCCCTCCCGCAAGGGCTGGAGAAGCTGGTGTATCATCACCCTCATGTCCATGTATGGTCATGTGGTAGCTTCTATGCCCTGCCACCACTCCAACGTTGCAACCATCACTGTGTGTATGCCTGAGGGTTTACTTTAGCCCTCAGCCAGACCTCGAGCGCCATCCTAGCCAAGGCTTTATAAGTCAGCAAAGGACCGGGTGGAATAGAATGCATCTGTTGCAGGAACTAAAGAGTGTGCTGTACCAGGCCATTAATGTTTTCTTCAATTGTTGTCACCCCTGCATTTATATTCATTGTTTGGTCCCTCAATATCTGGCTTCTCTACAAAACTGTGTGGCCAAAGGCTTCATCCCCAGGCTGAACAGGAGTGGGGGAGAGGGAAAACGGTGGCATCCCTGACGGGTACAGAAAGGAGCATACAATAATGAGAGACAGATAGATCACCTTACCCGTTCTCATCGTTACTGTGAGGGTAGTGCACAGCAACCTTATCCAGCCTGGACCTCAGGACCAAAGCTCACAAACCTTGTGTGGTGAACAGGCACTGTGAGTTCAAAGAGTCAAAGGCTTTCTTTGTATCTTTGGAGGCCACTTCAGAGATTCCAGTATCTTGCTCGCAGCTCCGGTCACGTGGAAAAATCTCCTTACATTTGTCCCTAAAGTCCTCTGAGGCACAAATCTAAACTGGTCCAAGTGCACTAAAGTGGAGAAGAAGTGAGATATTCTATTCACCCACAGCTTACCCAATATCTTTCAGTCTTTGTTGAGAAGTGAGGGTAGTCGATAAGACGCTACCTCCAGCGGCTCTTGATTTGCTTTGGGTATCAACAGTACCAGTACAGTGCCAAGTAATATTCTAGTATTCCTCTATTCATTTCGATCTGGCACCCCATCCCCTGCCTTCATGGGTCTACAACACAAAATTGGGGTGTGATTATTCTCATTTTCCTGTATCCATACTTGCAGGCGACCAGGCCCATCTCCTTCATTATGTTACTTGCAACCAAGGTCCAATCATCGCTCTTGTTACCTGATCCTCCACCAACTTTTCCAGTTGTGAGACCTCATCTTCCAATGTGTCTACCTCCCAGTTTATAGTGCCCTTTACCAACAATCAATTGCATGCACATTCCTCTCAAACATCCCTTCATGGCCTCCCACTCAACGAGAGTGTCACCAATAGATCTTACAGTTTTTCCTAAAAATTGGCTTTCTGCATGAACTTTGGGCATACATGAATCAATATTAATTCAAGCAATAGAATTATAGAGAGACTATAAATGGTAGCTGAATTAGTCAACTTATTAGCACCCTCCAACTTCTCTTGTAGTAAGGTATCACTCTTTACAATTCTTAGAATCTGGTGTACAGTTTATCAAAAAATCATAGTCAGAGAAAGTCCAACTGAGTTGTCGAGGGGTAAGTGCTCTGACTAACTTTAAAAGATATTTTAAACTGCTATACGTTCTTTGTAAGTCATTGTATAATTTAAGTCTGTTGGTGGAAATGTATAAGAGAAGTCAGCTGTTGGGTGAACTTGACCAGTTATTGGATTCCTCAAAGATACAACACCGCTGATACCATTACAAGAGTTTTGTCGCAACAATGAAGAGATGTTCTTTGCCTGATTCTGTGAGGGCATTTAGGGCCATATGTATCAAAATCCTCTTTTGCGATTCTCAAATAGCGATTTTTTTCGAATCGCTGTTTGAGAATAGCAAAATGCTATGTATGTAGGATTTGCAATACATTTTGCGAATCCTATTTATTCCTTAATTGCGAATCTCAAATTGTGATTCACAATTAAGGACTACCTCCCCATTCATTCCTATGGGCCTCGAGGCCCATAGGAATGAATGGGAAGACAGTCTCAATTTGTGATTAGCAATTAGAGAATCGCAAATTGAGAATGGAATTTCAAGGGTGCAAGCGTGTCAAAAAAACACCCTGTTGCATCCCTGAAATAGGCATGTGTGCACATGTGGCGCACATACATGCCCTAAGGGCATGTATGTGCTTCACATTGAACTTTAGAAAAGGCAAAAATGTGTATTTCTCAAAGAAATCGCAAATTACCACCAACTTGAAGTTGATGGTAATTTGCGATTCCTTAAGGCCAAATTGCACTTTTTTGGTGCTTCGTACATTGCATTTAAGGAATCGCAAAATTTGTGATTCCTTAAATGCAATTGCCAAATAAGGAATCGCAAATTTTGTGATTACTTATTTTGCACGCAGATTTGCCTTCATACATACCATTTAGCAAAATTGTGATTGCAAACGCCAAAATTCTGCGAATTTCGGCGTTTGCGATGGCAATTTTGCTTGATAGATATGGCCCTTAGTCAGTTAAAATAAATGCAATGTTTAGATGCACCACCTTCCAAATCAATCTCACGGTCGTAAAATCTTTCTGGGTGTAAAACATTTACTTTCTTCTTATCAGATATGGTACAAAACTCTTGTTAACTGGTGAAATACTCATTCGTGCGAGCATTTTAAAAGGATGACTCCCTCTGGATTGGTATGTAAGTACGCGACTAGTGTGACACTACTTTGATTTCAAAGAAGGATTTCAAAGGAAATGTCCAGGCAGCCAAATGAATGTGAGGCTTGTGTAAGGTCAACCAGGGCCTTTCCATAACTGAGGAGCATCAACAAAATCAAAACAAATTTTTGTGCGACAATTTCCTTTTTTTTTCTGCAACCTTCATTTATATTTTCAAAGAAAATAGAGTGTAAAAAACATCAATGAGAAAAGAGAAGAAGAAACCACCAACAACAACTGACAGTAAAAAAAAGAAAAAGAGAGCATGTTCAGCCCCTCAACCCGAGTCCACTACAGAAGCAAGCCCATCACGGGCGGTAGCATTTTTAGGGGCGCCGTCAGCAGAGTTTCTCTGTGGCGGGTCAGAGTTCCATTGGAGGTTTGTCTGCGATGGCAGGACTCTGCTACAACGCGGGAAACTGAGCCCTGGGGAGGAGAGGTGGTGATCAACGTTATGTGCCATGGAATAACATCTAAGAAGAACTAATATCACATGGCAGAGGAGAGGAAAGAGGCGATACGGAGGGAGGAGGGGGAGGTGGGAGTCGACAAGGTGAAGGTAGTGGGAAGTGTCGAAGCTCACTGTCCCCAGGGATGGAGTACACTGTGGGACAAAACAATCAGGGGAGAGATGATGCCCCATGACAAGCCATGGTGGGGTGTGAAGACCAGTAACAATGGTGGGGTCGGTACCATGGTGAGGTACCCCTCTTGCGAAATGGTGGAGGAGAGGAGACAGCACCCAGGCGCGGTTAGGAGCAATGGGTTGGGGGGGGGGTAGGCTGTAATCACTGTCGAGGGCCAAAATATGGTGGATGTGGGGAGGTAGGGGAAATAAGGTAGGGGGCCTCCATGGGCACGATATTAAGCTGCGTCATCGGCTGTCTCTCTGAGGGACCCCTTACCCTTTCAAAGATGTCCAGATTGTCGTTGAGCTTGCTCATGAAGAGCCACTTTACAAAGTTCTACAACCTATTCCGTAAGGGTAGGGTACGTGGGTTGGCGCTAGAGGTGGAAGATACATATTTTGGCCACCGCTAATGCAGGCGCCCACCTTCCGATGGAAGTGGGTGTCCATTTCAGGAGGTTAGCCAGTATCATGAAGAGAGGCAAGGTGCATGGCGGGGTGGATAACCCGGGGATGGTGCAGCCAGAGGGACACCCACACCTCGTTCCAAAAGGCCTGAATCGTCTGACTGCTCCACAATCCATGAAACAGGTTGCTGTTAGTTGCTGGGCATCTCCAGCAGCGGCTATGGGGCAGGAGATCTGCACCGGCATAATTTCTTCAGGGACCAGTACCAGTCATGTAGCACTTTGAAGTATAAAAATTTAAGGCTGTAGTGTCGAATAACTCGATCATGAGAGTTGAGTAACTCCGCCCTGTCTACGATAGATTGACACTTAGTTCTGGCTAGAGTCTTGGTAGATTTCATGTGAGCCTCCCCTATACCTATAAGCACTCCATACAGACCTTAGACCAATCTCCTGTACCCACTCCATAAGCAGAGATAGTGCTGAATGGGGGAGGACGGGAGGTCTGTTGGGGAAGGGCTGAGGATGGAACGGAGGCAACGGGCGAGCTGGCGTGGTTTCCAGAAGTCCGCTTGGGTTAGATTGAACTCCCTCCTCAGTAAAGGCAAAGGTTTGAGGGTGCTCTCAACAAGAAGGTGGTCAATCTGTGTCACACTCACACCATGAATATACCACGGTGTCCTGCAGAAGGGGGCTCTGGCAATGTGGAGGGCAGAACTGTGCCACACCAGCCCTGCCTCGTGGAGAAGGGTATCAACCCCAATGAGGTTGTGAGCTGTTTTCCAAGCTACATCCGTGGCTTCCAAATTCGGATTATTCTTCCTGAGTGTGAAGGATGGTGGTAGGTAGCATGGAAAAGTAGGACAGGCCTAACCCGTAAGGTGGCGCCCCATACATACCCATTCTGACGCTTTCTTAGGGTTGCCCAAGTAGGGATCTATTCGGGATAATTGAAAAGCCAAATAGTAAGAAGAGATATGTGGAAGATGGATAATGCCGGCCACCGTGTCTGCCCAAAGCCCAGCGGCTCAGAGCCTAGGGCGCCTGCCACTCCACATATAGGATGTATGTCTACCTCAATTCCCAGTAGGAGCACTCGGTGTATCTTAAGGGGCAACATCGTAAAGATGTAACTGTACCTGGGTGCCAGTGTAAATTTCTTGGTTTATGTCCAGTCACATAGAGAGAGATTCAGATGCTCCAATTTAAGGAAGCCCTTTCAAATCTGTTTTTGAAGTGACAGGAGTTTGTGCTCCACCACCTTAGGGAGACCAGTGTTTATCCCGATGCCAAGGTGTTTCAGTCCAGTGGGGACCGACCATGCATCGTCAGTCTGCAGGCAGGCTCTGGTCATCCCCATCAAGAGAGCTAGCGCCTCGCTTTTCGTCCAGTTAACTTTATATCCTGAGAGACGAGAGAAGCGAGAGACAATGGACATAGCAGAAGCCAAGGAAGATTGGAGGCGGTACAGAGGAGAAGACTATCATCCATGTAGAGGAGGGTCTTTACTTCTAGGGGGCCTACAGAGATCACCTGCACCTCCTCCGATAGGCACAGGGCAGCCGAGAGGGTTCCACTGAGATGAGAAAAAATAGTGGGGAGAGGGGGCAGCCTTGTTGTGTACCCCTATGTATTAGGAAACCTTTGAACATAAATCCCCACAATGGACTTCAGCTTCTGGGGTATCACCAAGAAGCGGACTTTTGAGATGAAGCTGTCTCCGAGGCCTATCCGCGTAAGTATCCAGAAGAGATAAGCCCATTCCACCCGGTCAAACCTCTTTTTGGCATCCAGAGAGATGGCTATTCTCTCTTCCGGATCATCCTTGATGTGCGAGAGGACATGAGCGAGGGTTCGGAGGTGGTCGTGCGACCCGGGACAAAACCTGCTTGAGAATGGTGGATCCGTTGGGGAATAACCCTCCCCTATCAGGTGGCCAAGATTTTGGCAAGTATCTTGAAGTCAACATTTATCAGAGAGATGAAGCGGTAGCTGGAGAATTCTAGCGGGTCTTTACCCTCTTTGGGAATGACCGCAATCGTAGCCGTGTTGGAGATCAGTCCTAAGGAGCCTGCGTCTGTGGCTTCCTTGTAGGCTTCGGTCAGGAGGGGGGTTATAACTGCTTTGCAATCTACTATAAGGAGGGGGGAGTCTCTGAGCAGTGTATTCTTGAGCAAAAGGTGGCGAACATCCTTCGTATTGTCTCAGGGTTGCATCAGGATCATACCAGATTCCTCCGGGGTAGCCAGAAAAGCGAGTTGCGCCTCTCACTGGCCAGTCGGTTTACAAATAAGCGTCCAGCCATCTCACCCTGGTCGTCTCATCCACTGCAGCTTTACCAACACCTTTTCCACCGCAGTTCTGTGTGATAGTTTCCAAAACAAACCAAAGAAATCTTGTCCATATGAAACTTCACCAGGCCTGCAGATAAATTAGAACCATCCACTTCCTCAACATCCCAATTTTCTTCCAATTGTCTGGAATCAGCAAAAATTAAGAAACACCATAGAAAGGCCCAAGAAGCTTCACATGTGGGGTCATGATGACAGTGCAATGGAAGCCACAGTCATGCAGGAGAGACAGTTCCTGGACATTACGATATATACATTTCACCAGCCTCCCTAGGGTGGGTAAAAATCTGAGGTGCTTCCAGGGTGAACAGGGAGCCCCGTACCCCCCTCTTTGAGCTTAGAGTGGGCGTGTAGCAACGTCTGCGATTACCTTTTTGCATAACTTCACGTCTGTTTTCTATTTATACACGTTTGTTATTTTTCCTTCCTCGGTTCTCTTGGTCCCTTCCTCTTACCTTGTCCTCATTGGCTGTGCTCTGGTGGATCCTCCTGTGTTCTCTCCAGTGTTTGTTGTACCCAGGACTTTAAGTGGGAAAAAAACTGTGGGTGCTCTAAAAGGGGCGTGTCAAATTTCTTAAAGCGGTGTGGCCCTTCCGAGTAGGGGCGTGGTCTAAATCAAGATAACTAACATTGTGTGCTTAAGAAAATCATGGAGTCGCATCCAGCAAAGGATAATAAAGTAGGCAAAAAGGTATATTTATTAAGTATAAGCCATAAAGTACCAAACACTTTAAAAAACATGTAGAAATTATTTATATTACTTAGAAATCTATTGCAGGATTTCCCAAAATCCTTGAAGATATTCAATGTGTCTATTCTGCTGGGGTTTCTCACACCAATTTTCTTCAGCAGACCTTCTACCTTTTGCCAGACAACTCTTTACATACAGCTTTGCGTCAAATGTTTCAAATGGAGGACCATTGAGTTTTACCCGTAAGCACGAAGAAATGGTCTCTACAAGAAGAGTGGCCCTTGTTGGACTAGCAATTAAGTTCATTGTGCTGAAACCTCTCTCGCAATCTGCATTACTTCCTGGCAGGGCTTCCATGCAAACTATTAACTTTTTTAATGCTTCAGGTGTTTTCTTTCCACCCAAATCTTTGAAAAGTCTAAAAGCTTGGATAGTATCTCTTGCTGTCAGCTGAAATTCTGAACACAGTTTCTGGATATCTGTTTCACCAAAGAGAATGCATTCATCGCCAGAAGGCAAGTTGCCTGCATCTAGCACACTGAAACTGGCTATGAGTTCTTTCTCAGAATCCGGGGCACATCGTTTATTGATATTTACAGACGGACTTTGGTGAAACTGAGTTTGATTAAGGGCAACAGAGTTACTTCTACCATGGAAAAGAGGAGCATTCTTGAATTTGTCCTCGTCGTCTGCTTTCTGAGCCGCAGAAGCAAACTCCCCTGGTGAGTCCTTCATTGCTCTAAATATACGTACTTGACGAACCAAAAGTCTGTGGGCATTAAAAATTGTAATGTCCCTCCTCTGTAAGGAGAGTGATAACTCTTTCAGCTCTTGAAGTGCATCACACATTACCCCCAAATCTCTGATAAAAGGATTTCTTGAGGCCCGAAAATAGAGCCCCCATCCCATGAGACCCCTTTCAATGACCCCCAATAAAAACTGGGGGTGCTCGGACCCCCCCACTCCCACTTAAAGCCCTGGTTGTACCTTTGTCTACTCTCCTGTGGTCCTGTTTGGAAATTCTGCGAAACTCGGCCAGTCTGGTCCTGCCAGATTCATTCGCCTCCGATTGTTTGCGAGTGGCCCAGGCTGCCTGAGGGCTAGTGACAACGAGACTTCGCGGGTCACAGGTTAATGCCTTAACCGCGGGGGGTTTTCCGCCACGGTGCGGACGTTCTAAAGGGTGGGCGGGGCCGTGTCGGCCGTTGGACGTTCGCAGCACCAGGGAGGTAGCTCGCGCGACGTCCAACGGCCGACGGCAGCAGGGAAGGGGTTAATGCCTTAAGTCTTGTCTCCATATTGTTATATATGTTCCCTTTTAATCTGATAAAATGTGTTCCGCCTGTCACTCTGTGTTTTCACAGATCTTGTACGTCTGTCGCAGCGCATCCTGTAGTCCTAAGAGTCTGGGCCACCACTTCTTCCAGAGATCCTGCTGGTGAGAGGGTCCCCTCTCTTCCTCTCTCAACCCTACTACCTTTGCCCTATAAGGGGTAAGGGTGGGATTGACTCGCTGCCCAGCATCCGAATCTGTGAAGGCTGTGTCAAAGAGGATGTACAACACATTTTATATTTTCTGAACAGTGTCCAGGAAGACGATGCTCTAACTGTACCACTAATAGACGGGTTTAGATTTTGAAGAGCAGGTGCCTCAAACGTGGCGGAGTTCCCTGTTCCCCAAAGTGATGGTCTTACCTCAGTTTTTATAGTTGGGCCGCCCCCCATATTTCCAACAGTGGTACCCCTGCTAGACCTGCACTCTGAAAAATGAATTTGGGTAATTTGCTGTTTAATATGAATGATATTCTGACTGTACCAAAGAGAAGATAAAAAATGAAAAATTACCCTCCACCCAGTGACAAGACTCCCAGGGGCCGATTCACAGAACTAACTTAAGACAAAATCCTAAACTTACTACTTTTGGTATTCACAGACGTTAGGATTTTGTCTTAAGTTTGTCTTAAAACAGACTTAAGACAGACTTAAGTTAGGATTTTGTCTTAAGTCTGCCTTAAGTCTGTCTTAAGAGAAACTTAAGACACAATCCTAACTTCTGTGAATACCAAAAGTAGTAAGTTTAGGATTTTGTCTTAAGTTAGTTCTGTGAATCGGGCCCCCAGAGTTCAAGGGTCATTATTTCTCGTTTTTCAAAATCAAACTCCAGGGACATTGGCAGCAACACTACCAACTTTCAATGTCCTCAGAGAAGCCACTGGGGTGGCGGCTCCTTCGAAGGCACACAGATGTCCCTAGGGCCGGAAGTGATCTCACAATATGGAGGCAGGAAGTCCACCCAGGGTGGTGGTGGAAAGACACCTGCCAACCTGACGGACAGCGGGCTGCTTGCTAAAGTGTAATTCAGGCCCAAAGAGAGAGGGATGGGGGTGAGGAGAGGGCGTGGCCTGGGGAACTGGGTTCGAATCTCAGCAACGACCCTCAATATCCTGTGATTGTGGGCAAATCGCTTAGGGCCCGATGTAGGTAATCCCAGATTACCGATTCTTAAATACCGATTCGGTATTTAAGAACAGGCAAATGGGATGTAGGTAATTTTACCGAAAAAATTACCGAATCGGTAAATACAGATTCGGTAATTGCCATTCATTCCTATGGGCCTGGAGGCCAATTACCGAATCTGTATTTACCGACTCGGTAAAAGGGGGAAACATTGAAGGGTGGCAGGGTGTCACTTTGACACTCTGTTGCACCCCTCAATTGTGTATGGGTGCACATGTTGCAGACATACATGCCCTAAGGGCATGTATGTCTGCAACATGGCACTGTTGGAAAAGCAAAAAGAAATGCTTTTTCCAAGGTTTTCATTATTTACCACCAACTTGTAGTTGGTGGTAAATAACGAATCCTAAAAGGGGAAAAGCACTCATTTGAGTGCTCCCTACATAACAAAATCGGTAATTTACCGATTCGGTATTTTAAGGAATCGGTAATTCCTTAAAATACCGATTCGGTAAATTACCGAATCAGTAAAATGCCCACCTACATCTCATTTTCCAAATACCGGTCGGTAACGGCCGAAATTACCGAATTTCGACCGTTACCGACCGGTATTTGCCTACCTACATCTGGCCCTTAATCTCCCCGTGCCTAACAAAAATGAATTTATCCCCCTGTAACATAACTGGTGCTCATGTAAAGCGCTCTGATGCCTTCAGGTCAAGTTTGCGCTATATAAAACACCCCCACAAATGGCTTTAGAAGCAACAACTTATTATGCAAAGTGGCTTCTATCAAACAACTCCCGCATCTGCTAGCATTAGTCAGACATGTTACAACAATGGATCGTTTCACTGAATTAATGAATGTTAGATGCATTCCCAACTAAATATGACTAAACCAATGGAACATTGGTTTTATCTTCTGGAAATTACACTGGTTTACATAATAATGCAATTGACATTAATTAAGAAATAGTGCACATTTCTCCCCCTCTCAGGAAGCACTGAAGGTGTGATGGGTGTTGCTAATGGAAATATATGTGAGTGAGTTTCAAACTCTTGTTGCCTGGCATCCCTTTCTTGTTTGACTATAATTAATTCTGAGTGCTTCTTGAATCACAACATCAAGCTTTGTGAGAGAGAAGTTATATTTTCCACTTGATTTTTGATGAACTGCAAGGTAATTAACAATGTTAGCATTCTATTGTTCCCCATTCATGGTAAATTGTATGTGCATAGTAGACCTTGTGTGTGACATGCATATAAACATTTGCAGCATGGTTGTCTGTTCTGTCACAGGAAAAGCCACTTAGAATGTAACATCCCCCAGTCTTAGAAGGGTTCATATAATTGATAAAAAAACCTGTTTTCGTCAACGACACGACTTTCGGAATACTTCTCTGTACTCCAGAGGAAGTTATACTAGTTGTCAAGGATGTCTGAGAGCCTTATAATGAGATATGCTGAAGTGCCAGTGTATCAAATTTGCCTAGCAAAGACGCTGTGGGCCATGAGGGAAGTTATACCAGATATTCAAGATGGCCGCCATCAGGGAACCAAAACCGGCCCTGGCAAAGTGCTCATCCGGCCACCCCCCTGCAAAAACGGCCCTGTAACAATTCCGGCGCCCACCCTTGCGGCGTACCGGGGGATTGCCCGGTGCCCGCTATGGCCAGTCCAGACCTGGCCGCCATCGCCAGAATAGGTGAGTAAGTAGCCTTATGGGGATTATAATTAAGGCTCCCAGTTTTCCGTTTTTACTGATTTTTCCAGATAAATACAGATAGAGCACATTCATTTTCTTTGCATTTATTTTTTAATGTGGATAAATACGGAAATCGGGTTGCTTTTTTAGTACTTCTAAATACTGTCTGCCATGACTGCCAGGCCAATAGCTGTGTGGATTGATGCATAAGGGGGGTTAAAAAAGAAAGGAATTTTAGTAAAGACAGCAGTAGATATGTACCCAGTTGATACTCAACTTTGTATATTTTCATGTAAGTGCACTGATTTATCTTCTCCCGGTGCACACACTGAAACCTAGCAGACATTCATTTATGAATGCATATTTATCGGTTAAATAAATGTGGAAATATACTAATTCGAGCTTAATTTTTCCACAAAACCCAAAATAAATATGGATAAATACAGATAAAATTAGCAAAAAATAAATATGGATAAATACAGGTAAAAATGGCAAAAAAATAAATACCATAAAACCGGGAGCTCTAATTATAATACACTATTAGAACCTGGCAGTGTAGCGCGTTCTCCGCACACATGCGGCTTCAGTCTGCACAGCGCCAACACTCCGTAAGGACTGATAGCCTTTCCTACCCTGAAAGAAACCTAGGGCCAGATGTAGGAGCCTAAATACCGGTCGGTAACGGCCGAATTCGTCCGTTACCGACCGGTATTTAAGAATTGGCATGTAGGGGGCCAATTTTACCGATTCGGTAAATGTACCGAATCGGTAAATTTACCGAATCGGTAAAATTTACCGAATCGGTAAAATCCCGAATCGGTATTTTTACCGATTCGGTAACTTGCAGATGTAGGTGGGACTCTTCAGAGTCCCAAAGGCCTTACAGATTCGGTATTTTACCACCCAATCCAATTGGGTGGTAAAATACCGAATCCAGGTGTGCATGCACATGTGTGCATGCACACCTATGCCATGTGACAGACAGACATGCCCTTAGGGCATGTCTGTGTGCCACATGGCACACATGCCTGTATTCGGGGTGCTAGAGGGTGTCAAAGTGACACCCCCTGCACCTTTGCTGAAATCGGTATTTATCGAATCGGTAAATACCGAATCGGTATTGCCCATTGATTCCTACGGGCTTCAAGGCCCATAGGAATCAATGGGCAATACCGAATCGGTATTTACCGACTCGGTAAATACCGATTTTTACAGATTCGGTAATTCAATTACCGAATCTACCTAAATCTCCCTCCTTCATATTTACCGATTCATAAATACCGAATCGGTAAAATTCGGTATTTATGAATCGGTAAATACGATTTTCCTACATCTGGCCCCTAGTGAGCAGATTGGCAGTATTCCTCCCCTTGTTTGACTCATATCAAGCAGTCAGCAGTTCTTGTATCTCCACTTCCTGACTCTGTAATAGGGACCACCCACAGGAAGGGCTGGGCTTGACTCCACAGTGTGAGTCACCGGTGCAGTTGGTGGCAATGGACTCATGCCCGGGCAGGGAGCTGGGTTTGGAAAGGTGTGTAGCATCATGCCCAGGAGGAGAGACAGGGTTGACCATTTGGTAGAAGGACAGCTTGGGACTTCTGCGTGCTGACAAGAAGCTAACCTGGACCCGTAATGCCATGGAACTCTCTCCCACCGGAAATTCACAGAATCCCCTACACGGCTGCATTCAAACATGAAGTAAAAACAATCCTAATGAACAAGTTCCTGCCTTAATTGGATCGTGGCTTGTCTGTTTATCTAAATGTCTTTTTTTTTCTCCTAAAATTTGTAATGTCTATGATTCTTTGCCTTGCCTATCAAGTAACGTTTTGCCTTACCTTATTAAGTTACCTTCTGTTCGCATTTATGTACAATTGTATGTTATTAGCTCAACATGTTAGCCTCTTCTACCTCAACGTTCCCCTACTTTGTTCCTCCTTCCATTACTGTGAAGCGCTCTGATACCCATCGGGGTCTTGTTTGCGCTATACAAAACTTTTGAATAAATAAATGAATAATGGAGCCTCCAGAGCAGGGGACTTGGATCCTGGTGACCCTCTGCTCCTGGGCACTTTCCAACCTTCCCCCAACAGTGACAGCACTGTCCTGCTGGAGCTAGTCGACAGGTACAAGGTACAGGGCGTCATGCAATAAGGTACTTTCACCTTCACAGAAATCACTCACTTGCAGAGAGCCAGTAAGAAAGGCCACGGGTGGGGGCCGGTTTTGGGCCCCTTGGGGCCGTTTTTGTTACAGGGCCGTTTTCGGCCCTGTAACAAAATTGTCCGAAAACCTGCCCTGGCAAAGAGCTCAGCAGTACCTCCGACCCCTGCCGTGGGTGGGGGTGGGGGGGAGGTGGTAGAGCACTTTGCCAGGGCCGGTTTTGGTTCTCAGTCCGGCCCTGCACTTATTTATGGGGATTTGGCATAAGGCAGCGCAGCAAGTTACCTAAAGTGGGACTCGGGGGTAACTGCAGGATACTAGAAAAAAATATCTGGATCCCTGCTGGGCGTTAGTGATCACAAAACTTAAAATGACTATGGGCCAAATGTATCATTCCAAATTGCGATCGTAAACACCGAAATTCAACGAATTCCGGCGTTTGCGATTTGGCTCAGTGGTATGTATGAAAGCAAAACTGCCTTGCAAAATATTTTGCGATAGCATTTAAGGAATCGCAAATTGCTATTCCTTAAATGCAAGGTAAGAAGCACAGACATTTTTTCAAATTGCCATGGGTCTTTTTGAGGGAATCGTGGGGTGGTTCGATGACCAAATTGGTGAAGCTTACTACAGGATGAATATTCTTGTGGTTTAACATGTTTTAGCTTTCTTTCCTATTTTTAAAGTTTATGGTTTATTTTTATTTATTCAAGATCTTTTTTTCCACCTCTTAAAAAAGTGCTTTTGGATTCAGGAGGGATACTTGGGCACCACATAGATCAGATTAGGCATGATGACCATTCTATAGAGCTCAATTTGCCCTACAAGAGAGAGAGATAACTAGTTCCTATGTTGCGTATCCGCCCACGTGCATTGCGGATCTTGACTAATTTGTATTTAACGCTAGTTGGAGCAATGGTTACACAATTTTACCAGTTCACAGCCAATTCCACCCACTTTAGTGAGTATATGACTGATTTGCCCATGTTAAATTATCAATAGTCTCATATCACATATCTCCCCAAACTTTTCCAGGATTTCGGCGACCAGACCATCCCAGGTATTGGATGCGTAGAGTGAGACACGGTCATTATGTACATTATTCCAGTCAAGAACTTACACCAATAAGTCCATATAAATCCATACTGCTAGAGGCTCAACAGCCAGAGCAAACAAGCAGTGAGAGTGGGCGTCCTGGTGTGTCTTCTTCGTATGGAAACGGGAGCCGATACCACTCCGTTGTATATATTGTAACTAGATGTGTTTTAGGAATCTCAGGCCCATGTTGGTCCACTCTAGAATTAGTGTTTCCAGTTGGCAGTGTCAAAGGCTTTGTCAAAGTCGCAATTCATAATCACCACTGGGGCTTGCAGTGCATCTTGGCCATGGCCAGATCCAGCCTTTTCACATTAGGCCTCCCTCCCCTCAGTGGCATAAAGCAGTTCTGATAGAGATGTTCTAGGGATGGATTACTTTCATCATCCAGTTTGCTAGAGCTTTAGCAACTATTTTCTTTTCTGTATTAACCAGAGTTTCTATCTCCGCCTCATGCCCCGGCTTAGGTGTTGCGATGAAAATCATCATTCATTAGTCTTCAAACTGAGTATCCTTCTGTGCGGCCTCTTCTACCACTTTATACAGGCATTTTGTTATGGTTGGGGAGACGTTCTTAAACTTTTGGTTTAGTAGGCCATTTAGGCCAGATGTTTTTCTACTATTCATAGCTGTTAGGCCATTTGACAATTCCTCTACTATGAGCGGTTGTTCAACATTTAAGTGGTCCTTCCAAATCAATCATGTGATCAAAATATCCTGCAGCATCTCTTCCCGGGCCCTCTCATTTGTAGAATTTGAAGCTCCCAATAGGTTTTGAAAACAGTTTGCAAACTTTTTGGAAAAAGTCTGTAAGTTGAATACCTTGTCTCCATCTTCCATACGCAGCTCAGAAAATACAGTACATTATTCTGTTTTAGTCTCTAACCAGTGGGTAAGTTTCCCTAGCTTGTCACCTAATTCAAACACTCAGCTTTATGAAGCCACCTACATGGCTCTTGATGTATCTAAAGATGTTTGCCTGAGATAGCCTCTAACCGCCTGTGTGTCAATTTAGACTATGTGCTCTTAGGCTCTTTCTCCAGGTTGACTAGTTAGGATAATAGCCTTCCGAACAAGTATAACACTCTTTAAATGTGTCCACGTACAGAATGTGATGTCGGTGAAAAGTCACTTAGCTGGACTGATCTCTTGAACTCACTGTACCGAAGATCATCAAATGTGTGACAGTCAGAACTTGTTTTCCACACACGCACAAAGTATTTTTCTATGTCTTTAAAAGTCACATTCATCTTCTTCCTCATCAAATCCTTTTAGAAACTTCACAGATTCAGCAGTTAAAGATCCGAGCTTTGTTCCAATTTTGCTCATCGAGTCATCACCCGTAAGAATATGTACATCTCTGGGTCGAGTTTCTTGTACAGAATATGAAGCAGGATTAAGTACCTATCCTCGCCTGTTCCATAACGTATCCATAATTCTGACAATCTTAACTTATGAACATTGCAACAAATCTAAGTAGCACAATGATAACAGCTGTGTCATTTGACAGTACAATGACTCGATTGGAACCATTTCGACTAGCCCACTCAACATGTGGCACGACACAAAGGTTGACTTCCTCCAATTTGCTGTTAAGTTCTGGAACAATATGGCCTGTACCTTTTTAATATATCTCTGCAGGCACCAACTCCTCATTGACAATCATTCGACTTGCAATAATCGGAAATTCTGTGTTCACTGAAGCATCAACAATGTTTTGATGAGGAACTTACGCTGGAGTGCAGGGCACCTGGAACAGACGCACCTACACACTTGTCACGGTATATGCACCACCCAAACTGCAATCACGCACCCTTACGGCGCTCAACCATATACTCTTAGAGACCTCAGATACCATACAAGTGGTGGGAGGGGACTTCAATGATGTTATGGACACCCAACACGATAGATCAGGAGAAGGGGCAAGAGGCGAGACCCAGACGACACTCTGCAGCTAGATGTCCGCCATAGGGCTTACAGATATTTGGAGGTGGCTTCACCCGACGACACGAGCATACTCATACTACTCCGGGGCACATAAGGTGTTCTCGCGCCTTGACTATGTTTTTATGTCCCGTCACTACCTAAGAATAGATGATGTTGCAGAATACAGGGCCAGTGGTATATCAGACCATTCACCGTTGTATGTAAGGGTAGGACGAGACCAGGCTAGACACTCGGGAACTTGGCTCTTGGCAGCCTGGGATCTACAAAATGCGACTCTACTTAAAGGTGTACGAGCTGACATTAAGGTGTACTTGGCGGAGAATGTGGGCACAGTGGACTCGAAGGTCACCCTGTGGGAAGCCCTGAAGCCGGTCCTTAGGGATAGGATAAATTCTAGGCGGGGTGAAGAAAGACGTAAACTCCTGGCAGAGGTGACTGCCCTAGAACAGACGATCCTAGAAAGAGAAAGGGAACATCTCGCCCAAAAACGCGACGAGACCCTTCAAAAGCTGCTGGATGTCCAGAATCAGTATAGGGAATTAGTGAACGACGAAGCGAAGACACAGGCCCTTGCACCCTCCACAGGCTATATGACGTAGGGGACAAGTCGGGGAAGCTTTTGGCATGGCTCAGCAGGAAAGAGAGAGCGGCGAGGTGGATTGACGGAGTGCAAGCCGGAAACGGGGTTATTGTTAACACGGATAGGGAGATAGCCGAAACTTTTGCCACGCACTTTGAGGAATTCTATGCGGCGCGTGACCTTGCCACACAGGAGGAGGTGTTATGCTACCTAGAAGCGGCAGACCTGCCGTCCCTTCCCCCGAGTCAATGGAGGCCCTGGAGACGGCCATAACGGTGGATGACATCACAGAGGCCATTATCAGATTGAGGCCCGGCAAAACCCCGGGACCCAATGGCTTCCCGGCAGAGTTTTTCAAGCGGACAGCAGACCTACTGTCACGACATCTTGGGGGACTCTTCACGGGCGCCTTCGAGGAGGGGGAGCTGCCCCCTGACTTGGTTAGGGCAACGATTGTCCTGATTTACAAGGAGGGCAAACCACGCGGGGAGTGCGCCTCATATAGACCCATCTCCCTGCTGAATATTGAGTTGAAGCTGTTGGCCACCATCCTGGCTACCCGACTGCGAGCTGTGATCACAGATCTAGTGCATCTTGATCAATCGGGGTTCCTACCAGACAGGGCCACCAAATTCAATCTTAGAAGGACCCATAACTGGCTGCATGAGGTGCGGGGCCGCGCTGACCCCCACTGGTTCCTCTCCTTAGATGCCGAAAAGGCGTTTGACGCAGTACACTGGCCTTTTCTTTTCGCTGTTCTCAGTAAGTTCGGCTTTGGGCCCAATTTCATTCGGTGGATACGGCTCCTTTACACTGCCCCCAAGGCCAGAGTGCGGGTGAATGGGACTCTATCTCAGGAGTTTCAGATACAGAGAGGTACCAGACAGGGATGCCCCCTGTCCCCCCTCTTGTTCACGCTTACGATAGAGGTGCTGGCCGCCAGGGTCCGACAGAACACTGACATCCGCGGTTTTGCAAGCGGAGCCACTGACTCGATGCCTGAGAAAATCTCACTCTACGCAGACGACGTTCTACTCTACATAACAGAACCGGAAACCACGATCCCAGAGCTCTTCCGAGAATTAGCAAGCTACGTCAGGGTGGCCGGGCACAAAATTAACTGGCACAAATCAGTGCTTTACAACCCTGGGGGGTGCGATCGTTGGGGAATTCTGCCAGAAGACCTTCTGACTACCACCGAGGGCTTTCAATACCTCGGGGTATTCATTACAGTAAATGAGGCCCTATCCTTTAGTAGGAATGTCGAAAGAATCATACTTAATGCGGTAGCGGATATGAACCGTTGGAGACAGCTTCCGCTGACTCTCCTTGGAAGGGCGGCCATGTATAAAATGGTCACGTTGCCAAAATTCCTCTACGCTCTGCAAAATGAGTACTATCCGATACAGGCGTCGGTTTTCCGTAGGATCCATGCAGATTTGAGATCCTTTCTCTGGTTAGGCAAGCACGCTAGGGTGGCTCTATCCACTCTCCAGAGACATCAATACAGCGGTGGGATTTCACTCCCGAATCTGGAGGCCTACTACTGGGCGGAACATCTGACACCAATAAATGATTGGCTTCATGCCCCGGCGGATCACCCAACGTACGCTCTAGAGAGAGATACAATGTCGGCCCAAATATACTGTGTCCTGATTTACAAGGAGGGCAAACCACGCGGGGAGTGCGCCTCATATAGACCCATCTCCCTCTATGGGGTTCCGGGACGGACCTCCCTCCTTCCGGCCACGTCGGTGACGCTGTACGCATGGAGGAAGGCTAACCGTCGTATGGGATGGGATAAAAAGCCAACAAGACAGACGCCGCTATGGCACTGCCAGTGGTTAACGGAACTCCACAAACTAAAAGGTTTCCGGAGATGGGATGACATTGGCATCTCCACTATTGGGGACATCATTGCCAAGGGGGAATTCAAATCATTTCAGACCCTTAAGTCAGAATTCGGGCTCCACAATACACAACAGTTTAAATATATGCAACTACGACACGCCTGGCAGGCCCAAAACATCGCGCTCGTAGACATTCCGGAATATGCACCTCTGGAGGGGAGGCTTCTACAGGAACAGATGCAGGGGAAGGCAGTATCCCTGACATATAAGACTTTGACTAACCATATGCTGGGGGATTTGGCAAAACTCAGGGCCACTTGGGAAGTGGAGGTGGGAGGGATGGAGGACCTGGACTGGGATACAGTACTGATGCATCCCCGGGAGATAGCTATCAAGTCCCGACTACGATTGATTCAGCTGAATATACTCCATAGAACCTACTATGACAGACAACGGCTTTGTAGAATGGGGAAAATTGAGGATGTTGCGGCTGCTGGATTTCTTTCTGCATTTAGTTTGAAGGATGCATGTACCTAAGTTCTTCACTGTTCACAGGGGGGGGGGGTTTCAGCAAAAGAAAAATCTGCTGAGGTTGAAATTGGCCCTTGTACTGCTCTGAAAATACACTGGTCAACATGAAAGCGCTTGATTGAAAATTGCCGCCCGACCTCCGGGGTGTGGGCTTAATGGCCGTGTATCCACCGGTGGGGAATGAGGGGCGCTATCCGTGCCAATTGAGGGTGCCTGAGTATTTGTTATTTGATCACTGTGACTCTGCAAATAAAAAATAAAAAATAAAACAACAATGTTTTGATGAGTTTACATCTTCAATATGATCTTGTTCGATGTAGATGATGAGAATTTATTAAGTTGCACAGGTATAGGTGTCAAATTGTTTATGTAAGCAATGTCAATTGTTCCACTTGTAGACAGTCATCTGATTCTCTCACATTCTTTGACAGATATTTTAAGATAACTGTCAAAGACAATGTTCAGTTCTTGCAAGTGGCACACCGACTTTGAAATCCATAGAACAGTCAGAAGTTTTGCATTGATGAAATCTTGACCATCCTCAATTTCGTTTTTGCATTATTCCTATAAAGCCGCTCCACACAACACTTGAAAGACTTTTACACCATAAACAAAAATATTCCAGCACATATCTTCTATCACATATGATAAGTCCATGCACATAACAATCTGCCTCTTCTAAATGTTGCTCCTCGCAGATAAGTACCTTACAGCTAGATGCACCAACAAAAATCTGCTCGCAAAGGGGCAGATTCTCAGAATCTGCCCCTTTGCGACCGGTATTTTTGCATTTGGGATGCATCATCCCAAATACAAAAATCGCAAATTGAGAAATCGCTAAATTGCGATTATTTGCATTTAAGGAATCTCAAATTGAGATTCCTTAAATGCAATGCATATAGGGGCAATTGCATTCCCAAACAGTGCGAATCGCTAAAATTAGCCGTTTGCGAATGCAATTTCTGTTTTTGGTATGCATCAAATTTTTCCATGTTAAGGAATCGCAATTTAGTTTGCGATTCCTTATTTACTCGCAATCCGGTTTGTGAGTCGCATAAAAGTCGCAAATTTAAGGAATTCTTAAAATATTTGCGAAAAATGGTATGCATAAAAATTAGCAGTTTGCGAATTAAGTAGAAATCGCTATTAGGAATTCCTAAATTAAGAAGAAGTGTGAGCAGGTGCTAATTTTTTCAAAAAAAATGAAACATGTGCAAATGATCAGGCAACTATAAAAGGGCTCTTACAGACCCTCTGGAACTCTTCCAGGATGGCAGCAGCAATTGTGATGGCACGTAGGCTGCGTTTGAGAGCAGCAGGGAGGAGGCGAAGAGTACTGAGTGAAAGAATCTTTAGATTGCGCATCACTTTGCTAGGGCAGACACAGGCAGACATATATGACAAGTATAGGCTTAATGTAGACTCTATTTTAGATCTGATAGCAGAACTTGACCCCATATTGCAGAGGCAAACAGCTAGGACTCAAGCTATACCCACCCATGTACAGGTGTTATGTTGTCTTCATCTACTAGCCTCTGGCTCCTTTCAAGGGGTCATAGCTGTTGCTGGGGGGGTGTCACAGAGTGCATTGTCCAGATTTTTTTAGAGATTTTCTAAATGCAATGCTACAGAGAATAAACCATCACATAAGATTCCCTACAACTCAGCAGGAGTTACTGCAGACTAAATTAGACTTCTATAACATTGCACATTTCCCACATGTAATAGGATGTGTAGATGGAACTCATGTTCCCATTTGTCCCCCTTCTTCCAATGAATACATTTTTAGAAACAGGAAAAATTATCATTCATTAAATATTCAAACAGTCTGCAATGCTAAAGGAATTATCACTGATTTGGTTGCAAGTTATCCAGGGAGTGCTCATGACTCCTACATTTTTAAACACAGTGCCATCCATGCTCGCTTGGTTGCTGGAGAATTTGGTGATGGATATTTACTAGGTAATTTAAATCTTAAAATATGAGAAGTTTTTTTAATGTCATGCTCTTGCATGTAATTGTTACTCATTTTCAACATGTTTTTTTTTTAAATTAGGTGATAGTGCATATGGTTTGAGGTCATACATTCTCACACCTTATCTGACTCCAAATACCCACAAAGAACAGCAATACAACCATGCCCACATCTCAACCCGCAGTATCATTGAGAGGACTTTTGGTGTCATGAAGTCTATGTTTAGGGTACTCCATATGACAGGTGGTGCATTGCAATACCGTCCAGATGTTTGCTGCAAAATTGTTGCAACTTGTGCTATCCTCCACAACATAGCTACTAGGAGAGGCCTTGAACTTGATATGGAGGATATGCTGCCAAATATTGACAATCAGCCTCCACAACCTCAACACAGAATGCATGGACCTGACGCAGCAGAAGGGAGGAGAAGATGCCAGAAATCACTCAACACTATTTTTAACCAAAGGTGAGTTTAATGTAATGTCTTTGTCATACTTTTGTTAAACAGATCACAAAAGATGGTAGAGCATGGCACTTCTAAGTATATTATTGCTGACAATGTTATGAGTACAAGAATACAATGTGAAATCAGTGAAGGTGTGAATTAGAGAAAATAATGAAATCAAAACACCATTATGTATTTTTAAATGTAACTCATTTCTTTCTACCACGCAAACCTAATGCTCTGGTTTTGACATTTTCAGATGTTGTAGAATTTCCTGCAGTCATATGTAGACCTCTTGCACTACGGCGGTCAGGCAAATCTTTAGGTTTCATTATTTCTTTGCTGGCTTTACTATCTACATTTGCCCCACCTTCATCAAGTTTAACAAAATTATCTTTAGACTGCATCTCAGTTGCAGTACTTTTCATGGTCATCATACCATCACAGAGTACATCATAACATTGCTGGATGGCCTTTTGCATGGAAATTGTATTTCTCATTACTCTTGCATTGCTGCATGTGACTCTGTTTAAAGCCCTGGCATATGTGTGCATGCCTGCAATTGACCTCATATGTCTATTGCAATTTGCAATTCTCTGGCTTTCCATTCCCTGAGTGATGTTCTCCAAAGCAGTAGCTATGCGGTCAAATTGTGAACATGAGGCCTTTTGTGCAGATTCAATCACTTTTGTTAGTTTACTTAGATTTTTGTTCATAGTAATTACATTTTCATTGATATCACTGAGTTTCCCCTTCATGATTCTCATGTCCTTCCCTTGCAGACGCTGCACTTTCAATAATTTTACCTCTACAACATTGGCATGGGTGCTATCATCTAATGAGTCTCTTTGAACTGTGGACCTTGGCTTTCTCCTGATGAATTTTTGAAGTCTTTTGCGCTGACATGACTGTTTTTCAGTGTTTTCTGGGATTGCTGCAGTTTGTTTTGTGACTTCAGTGACAATATTTTCTTCCTCAATGTCTGAGTCCAGAAGCTGACGCACTCTCTTCCTAATTTGCTAATTATTATCAGGAGTTGTAAATGTTTTGGACTGTGGCTCACATGTGTTCTCAGATCCCTTGTTGTTTTCCTCTGAGACATATATTTCAGTTTCTTTCTGAGTATCTACAAGTGAAAAATAAATTTGTTATATGTATGTTTTCTAATTACTTGTGTTAATGTACATTGCTTTGCACTTGTGTACATTATTAAATTTTTTTGAAAACAAGCATGTGTACTTTTATTAATGTGATGTTTCCAGTCACATTTTCATGTTTGAGAATTTTACATGTGTATAACATTTTTTAGGATGAACTACATTTCCCATGATGCACTGCTTGAATTCATTTAATTTCTTTTGCAAAGCCAAAATGAGAAAGCAAAGTGTCCTACTCTTAAAGGGATGTTAAAAAGGGATTAAATATGTCTAATGACATCTAGCACAACAAAGGCCTGGAAACATAAAACATGAGCTATTTACAATGTACACATACCTTGTGAAGTGCCAGCATGCTCAGATGTGTCAATCTGAATGACTCCAATCACAGCTTCAGTCACAAGCGTCCCCTCAACCAAATCCTCAAGGGGGGTAGTAGGTATGTCCTTGGGAGAGCCTCCACCAGTTTTTTTCGCACTTTTCATCCTTGTCGCAATCCTTTCTTTTGCGCGTGAACGTAAATCATACCACCTTTTCTGCAGGTTGGTGATGTCTCTGTGGGCAACCCCCACAGCATTTACCTTGGCTTGAATGGCCAGCCAATGTTTCCTTTTTACTGCTTCTGGAACCTTCAAAGATAATTTCCCAAAAAGCTCCTCTTGCCTTTCAGCAACCTCCTCTATTAATATCTGCAACTCCTGCTCACTAAACTTAATCTTTCTTTTCCTTGGATGTTGGTCTTGACTTCCACCTTCTGATTCCATTTCTCCCTCTGCAGCAGCACTCAAAAAACAGTCCTTCAGGTTCAGCAAAGCAAGCAGTACTGACCAACTGCCACTCCCTAGTTCAAACTGTCTCTCAGGTGCTTTCAATTAGTGTAGGCTTCCTGGGTGTGTCCTCATTGTAATGCATCAATATGCGAATTCGCAATTTTGCGAATTTTTTGCGAATTCGCAAATAAGGAATCTCATTAAAATTCGCACTTTGATTGCGAATTCGCAAAAAATAGCGAAAAATAGCGATTTCTTAAAAAAATGCAAAGATGATGATGCATTCCGTTTTGCGAATCGCAAAATGCGATTCCTTAAAATTCGCAAATACCGATTCGCAAAACGGAACATTGATGCATGTGCCCCATAGTTTTAAAAATAGCGAATTTGTTAATAGGGCACGCAAATTACCATGAAGTACAACTTCATGGTAATTTGCAAAAACTTAGAAAAATGCACTAAAGTGTATTTTTCAAAGTTTCATATTGCGCACACACATGCCCTAAGGGCATGTGTGTGCGCAACATATGTGCACAGATCAATTTCAGGGGTGCAACAGGGTGTCCTTTGGACACCCCTGCACCCTTGAACTCGCAATCTCAATTTGCGATTCGCTAATTGCAATTCGCAAATTGAGATTGTCTTCCCATTCATTCCTATGGGCCTCTAAGCCCATAGGAATGAATGGGGAGGTATTCCTTAGTTGCGACTCGCAATTTGAGAGTCGCAATTAAGGAATTCTAAGAAATGCTATTATTTTTAGTGATTTCTTGATGCATTCCATTTTGCTATTCCTTAATAGCGAATCGGTATTTTTCGCTATTAAGGAATCTCAAAATGGGTTGTTGATGCATCTGGGGGTTAATTTCCAGCTTTATTGACCTTTCCTAGCTTGTTTTTATTGCAATTTGCTTGTATTGTTGTATTGTTATCACTGTTTCCAATCTATGGAAACACTCATCTTTTAATGTTATACTTTTTGCTTTCGCAGTGTCTTTTTTTACTAATATTTCCCGTAATTGCGATCATTTATGCTTGCCCCTTTTCGTGCAGTGCGGGTTTCGAGGGGTGTAATTATTTAATTAGGTTACATACCTCACGGTGTGTTCCTCTCCTTTGCTTCTTTTCCTCCCGCACCGCTTCTACCCCACAGAACCTGGACCGCCGAGGCTGCCTTTGATCGCCTCTGGCTACCATCTACCCCGCGGTGCATGTACAGACAAACATGGGGGCCATGCCTCTTATTACTGCGACCCACACAGTGAGCCTTCCAACACTTCCGGATTTGATAGGCAGGCTCTGCATTCACGCAACGCGTCTCAGGCAATGACACGTCAGGTTGAGCTTAATGGAAAGCTCTGGGCAACGGCTCAGCGCACAGCTTGCCACCATCTTTTATTGGGTTTGCTCAATGCATCCCAATACGTTTAAGTAGATGCAAGGAGACACTGAAACATCACAGCGACAGTTGACAGTTACCGTGTCTCTGCGGTCAGCTGTTACTTGGTTAGGTTTTACTGCTCTTCACCCCGGCTTTGTGGTCAGCTGTTACTTGGCCAGGTTTTACTGCTCTTCACCCCGGCTTTGTGGTCAGCTGTTACTTGGCCAGGTTTTACTGCTCTTCACCCCGGCTTTGTGGTCAGCTGTTACTTGGCCAGGTTTTACTGCTCTTCACCCCGGCTTTGTGGTCAGCTGTTACTTGGCCAGGTTTTACTGCTCTTCACCCCGGCTTTGTGGTCAGCTGTTACTTGGCCAGGTTTTACTGCTCTTCACCCTGGCGTTGTACATAGATGGTGAATTAGCTTTTAGCATCAAATTTAAAAATAATACTGCCTGATATAAACGAATAATAAGCTTAATATCAACTGCCTTAATAATAATAATAATAATAATAATAATAATAATAATAATAAGCCTCTCCCTTATTATAAGATAAGGTTAATATTGAATTTTGAGTAAGTACTCATTATAAGGAAGTACTTGCCCTCATTAATCTAATGATGTCAGATCTGGAGACAGAGAGCCCTCAGATTTCTCAGGCAAAGGTTAATGAGGAACTAATAAAAAAACAAATTCAGCATGAGAACCTTTATCAGGTTATGTCCCCCAAAAAAGATCCATGGGTTCTGATAATGAGTTAAGACCACTGGTCCATCTCAGGGGTAGACTCCGACTACGGAGAGAAAGGAGGTAAAAGAAGAAAAAAATCAAAACATATCGAGAGGGAGGTTATACACCCCAATATATTTGGAGGACCAAGCAACTCACAAAGAAAGGGCGGTCTAAGCACCATGAAGGGGATGGGTGTCCTATGCGGCACAAATATGAAATGAGTTGGATGTGGCACAACAGAATCACGTGCCCACAGCGGCAGTCAGGAGATTGCATTCGGAGTGGGTGAGCAAGAGATTGAAGTACCCTTAGCCCAATACGTGCTAAACCTTACCTAGGGGGACTTTTATGAGGATGACCTTATTAACGAGGATGAAACCCCTTCTACCTCCAAGGGAGTAGTTAAAGACCCATTGGGAGAGGAAATGTTTTCCCCGCACAACATTAGACACCCCAGGAGCGCTGGGTGGTGGTCCCGGGACCACATGGGCAGATTCATCAAGTGATGAATTGTTATTGTTATTGTTAACTGGGTTTTGTATAGCGCCAAATCACCGTCAGGTCTCAAGGCGCTTCTGACAGATATAGCAACAGAGATAAAATAGTAAACAGGAATTCAGGTTATATCAGCCTAAATCATAGAGACCCAAAGGCATCTCTGAATAAAAGTGTCTTCAAAGATTTCCTAAAAAGAAGGAGGTTGGTTTCTTTCCGGAATCCACTTGAGAAAGAAGCGCGTAATATTCTAAAGGCCGAATGTTCAAGACCTGTAATACATGAGATAGTGTGCCTGACCCTTAACCTGGACCAGTAGCTCATTACCTTCCTCTTTAAGCTAGGGAGGGACCCTAGGAAGAGGCTTGAGAGATCCTTTAAGGCTTTTCAGGACCACCTCATAGACATACTTTAACCCCAGGCAAGGATCATCGACATGGCCGAAGTGGAACACGTCAACGGGCTCCCATCAGACATAAACTTTCTGAGGGGCTAAACCCAAAGGGCTTTGGACCTTCTTGGAAATGCCAATGCTGGCCTCAATCTCAAGAGGCATGGAGTACTTCTTATAAAAATGAATCCAAAACTGGGAGATCTAGCAGAGAGAGAACCCTCTAACAATCCCAAGGGTCTCCTCGTCAGGGAGGACATGATCAAAATCCTGGGCAAGTATATGTCAACCTTTATTGCCCTCGACAAGGCCCAATCATACATGCGCAGGGTCTTCAGCCTGGGTGTTTTTTGACGGGCCAGAAGGAGTAGACTTCTGCTTGCTCAGGTTCCCAGAGGTCCCACTTCTCAAGCCACAAACAAAGAGGCTTTGGCAGAGGATATCAAGCCGGTGCAACCATGACTTTCTATCCCCAACGAGGATGTCTGCACTGTGTAAGGGGGAACAGGTCTTGTGGACAAGGATCAACCAGTTACCAGGGTGAGTACAACGATTTCTCTTGCTACTTCATTCCTGGGAAGGGTGGGAGGTTGCCTCAGACAATTTGCTCAAACCTGGGAAGCAATTATGCAAGACCCAGGGTTTCGATATAGATTTCCTAATGGAACCCTTCCAAGCTGTTCCCCCAGGAGAATTAGTTTAGACGACAAATCAGCAGAGAGTAATGGAAGAAGAGGTAAAATCTATATTGCAGAAAGGCGCCATTATAGAAGTTCCTTACACCACAGGGTTTGCGTGAGTACACTCTTCCTTGTGGAAAAGAAAGACAAGGGTGGAGGCTCGTGATAAACTTACGAGATCTAAACAGGTTTCTCTTATACAGACATTTCAAGATGGAGGGAATCCATCTCTTAAGGGAGATATTGCTAGATAAGGATTGGTTGGTAAAATTGGACCTGAAAGATGGCTACTTTACCATTCCAATGGTCAGGGAATGTCAACGCTACCTTCAATTCACATGGCTGGGCCGCCTTTACCAATTCAGCGCACTTTGCTTTGGTCTCTCATCGCCCCCATGGTTGTTTATGAAAGTGATGAGAGCTGTAGCTTCTTACCTCAGGGAGCGAGGTGTGCGTATGATCATCTACTTGGACGATATCCTTATCATCAACCTTTGGCAGACACAGGTTTTGAAGAACTTGGACATGATTATAATCCTTTTAGAGAATTTGGACATCATGGTAAACAGGGAGAAGTCTATTCTTACCCCTCCAGATCCCTGGAAGTCTTAGGTTTCACAATAGACACAGTGAATGGGGTTCTACTTCTGCCCTTAAAGAAGACCAATAACATTCTGAAGGATATCAGGTATGTAAATGAAACAGGAGACTTTGACTCTGCGGGAACTAGCTAGACTTCTGAGTCTGCTCTCCTCGTCCATTCACACAATCTTTCCTGGTCCCTTGCAATACAGCGCTAAAAGCGATAGTCCTTCAAGCAGGATGGTGGTATGGAGACAAGGTAGATCTAGATCAGGAAGCCAAGCTGAAATTGAACTGGTGACTGGAGAATTTGGATGCCTGTAATGGCAATGAGATCTTTGAATGTTTCCCAGAATTCATTCTGGAGTCAGGTGAGAGTTTACACAGTGGGGTGCATGCTTGGATAAACTAGACACTGAGGGATCGTTGTCACACACGGAGAAATCACATCACAGAAATTATTTGGAGTTGTCAGCAGGGCTTTATGCCCATATGAGTTTCAAACATTGTTTGCAAGGCAGAGCAGTTTTATTAAAAATGGACAATGTTTCTGCAGTAGCTTATGTAAATAGCTTAGGAGGGACAAGGCCTTCAGACCTGTCAGACTTGGCCAAGAAGATGTGACTGTTTTCCCCTCTGCCTTGCACCCTTCTCCCCCTTGCACCCTTCTCCCCTCTGCCTTGCACCCTTCTTGCCCTCCCCCTTGCAGCCTTCTCCCCCTCCCCCTTGCACTCTTCTTCCCCTCTGCATTGCACCCTTCTCCCCCTCCTCCTTGTACCCTTCTCTACCTCTGCCTTGCACCCTTCTCCCCCTCCCCCTTGCACCCTTCTCCCCCTCCGCCATGCACCCTTTTCTACCTTGCACCCTTCTTGCCCTCCCCCTTGCAGCCTTCTCCCCCTCCCCCTTGCACTCTTCTTCCCCTCTGCATTGCACCCTTCTCCCCCTCCTCCTTGTACCCTTCTCCTCTCTGCCTTGCACCCTTCTCCCCTCCGCCTTGCACCCATCTCCCCTCCACCTTGCACCCTTCTCTACCATGTACCCTTCTCCTCTCTGCCTTGCACCCTTCTCCCCTCTGCCTTGCACCCTTCTCCCCTCTGCCTTGCACCCTTCTCCCCTCTGCCTTGCACCCATCTCCCCTACGCCTTGCACCCATCTCCCCTCCGCCTTGCACCCTTCTCCCCTCTGCCTTGCACCCTTCTCCCCTCTGCCTTGCACCCTTCTCCCCTCTGCCTTGCACCCATCTCCCCTCCGCCTTGCACCCTTCTCCCCTCTGCCTTGCACCCATCTCCCCTACGCCTTGCACCCTTCTCTACCATGTACCCTTCTCCCCTCTGCCTTGCACCCATCTCCCCTACGCCTTGCACCCATCTCCCCTCCGCCTTGCACCCTTCTCCCCTCTGCCTTGCACCCTTCTCCCCTCTGCCTTGCACCCATCTCCCCTACGCCTTGCACCCATCTCCCCTCCGCCTTGCACCCTTCTCCCCTCTGCCTTGCACCCTTCTCCCCTCCTCCTTGCACCCATCTCTTCTCTGCCTTGCACCCATCTCCCCTCCGCCTTGCACCCATCTCCCCTCCGCCTTGCACCCATCTCCCCTCCGCCTTGCACCCTTCTCTACCATGTACCCTTCTCCTCTCTGCCTTGCACCCTTCTCCTCTCTACCTCGCACCCTTCTCCTCTGTACCTTGCACCCTTCTCCCCTCTGCCTTGCAACCTTCTCCTCTCTGCCTTGCACCCTTCTGTGCCCTTCCTGCCCCCCCCCTGCGGACGCCCACATGGTGCATTCTAAGAGTGCCTACCTGAGGGCACCATTTTGCTGCCTCCTGGGGGCCCCCACTCCCACCCTTGTTAGGGTCCAGTGCTGTGTGCTGCCTCCTGCTCTCTGAGGCCACCACCCCATCCTCTTTCTGGCATTGCTTGCTCTGACTGAAGAGAAACAATTGTTTCTCTTCAGTCAGCGGTAGGGGCTCAGAGCAGGCTGGAGACAACCTGCACCTGCTTTGGAGGGAGAGAGGCTTGCTTTAGCGTAAGCCTCTCTGACAGCTCTCACTGAAGAGCTGAGGGGGCCGGGGCCCCTGTCATTTACTGAAGAGAGTGGGGTCCCCCGCACCGCGGGGGCTGCCGCGGCGTTTATTACGCCCCTGTGGTCAAATTCTAAGATATTTGCAAAACACTATTGTAAGCCAATTAAAAACTTGTCTGACATGGTTTTGGAGGGCAACCAAAATGCATAATGGTAGCCTGTGGTCTTCTAATGAAATAGCGACTCTCCAAATTAAATGCCAAGAGAATCTGAATTTTATTAAAGAGACAGAGGCTAACATTATCCCACCCTCCCTTCCCAGATGTGGTGACTTATGTTTTGTCAGGATGATGTTTAATTTAAAAAATAAATAAAGAGGAAATAATGATAGGAGCAAGAGTAGAAAAGTTATAGATTTATAAATGAAAATTTGTTTGATGATTTTCTTGTTGTTTCTTCAAAGTTTCTGTTGCTGGTGTATTGATGTTTCCTTTTCCATTCAGATACTTACCAGTAGTTCACTTCCTACAGGGAGTTTTGTTCTTCTGAGGGTTTTCATGCCCAGTGGATTCTTTGAAATTCACATTCAAAAGAGGCAGATTTTTATGTGCATGGACTTATTATATGTAATGGACGTTTTGTTCTGGAAAGCTTTTCTTTATGAAGTAAAAGTCTTTCAAGTGCTGCGTGGAGTGGCATTAAAGGAAAAATGCATAATGTTAGCCTCTGTGTCTTTCATGAAATTCAGATTCGCTTGGCATTTAATTAGAAGAATTTCTATTGTGACATATAATTCACAACAACATCAGTCTTCAATGAGGACATCTTTACAAATTGAAATTCTTCAGGTGAAAGTTTTTCTTTGACCTCTTGTACAAATTTGTGCTTCACTGGGTTGGTTGTCGCTTCTCCATCAACTAATGCGTTTGTTGGAAGATCTATGCGTCAGAATGTCCTTGATAAATTCCCCCCTTTTGTTTGCTACATCCATCTCTCTACATATAGGTGCCATGGTTCCTGAAATATTACATCATCACTGCAACACATCAGCCATTTTTGAAATGCCGCTCAGAATAATTCAGCCCGGGTTAGCAATGTCTACCCAAGCTAAATTACTTCTTTAATGATACAAAAACACAAATCAAAAATGAAAATCTCGGGGTAGCAATTTGTTTACGGAGGTATATCAATGGGTCATGACCATAATATGTACACCTGAAAATTATGTACAGAACCAGGGGCATTCTACAGGGACTTTTGCTATATGTGATATATATGTTTGTTCAGTAATTATTAGCACTGCGTCATCTGCACTTTGTTGACTGACCCACTGACCATTGCATATGAGTTGTGAATAATTACTAGTGACAGTAACCTTTATCAGTCCCTTGTTTTCGCCTTTATTTTTAAGTAATAAGATATTGCTGTGATAGAATAATGTCACATTGAATGGTGGATTCCCCAAAATTTTCAGGGCTGTCCCACAGTCTGAATGAGTCCCTCGAGACATTGTGTATATATTAGGGGTGGACGGAATTTGCGTAGTCGCGCTACGCAAACCTCTGCGAAAAGGTAATAAATCTCTGCGAGCACGCAGAGTCCCGCGAGCATGCGGATTTGCTTGTTCCGGCCGTTCGCAATGCTTTTTTCCTGTTCGCGAATGCTGTTTGCGTGCTTGGGGAGAAATATCTTGCGAACACGCATTTTGAAAGCAAGAACAAGCAAGAAATTCCTCAAAGCCGTGGATCGCAGAATTTTTTGCAATTCTACGTTCTCTGCGGAGCGCAAAATTACTCAAATTCTGCAAATTCCGCGAGCGGATCGGACTTTACCACCCAGGCCTAGTATATATAAGATATTGACCCTGGTCCCCATGGGCATACAGGGTTATCCTTGTACAGTATTACATGTTCCTGTGCTTTGGACATCAATGTCACTGACCAATTCTTTTCTTTGTAGTGATATATAGAGCGAACTCGACCCGAAGTTATTGGAGCGGATTACATTAGCACCAGTTGCATTACAAAAGAACAAATTTATTTTTAAAGTTTTTTTATTTTTAGTTATTCATTCCCTGTGGTACCCTGGTCCTCTGGCTCCCTTATATCCTGTGTTCCTGCTTCTTTCTGTGCTTCAGTATGGCACTATGCGTCCTGTGGGACAATTTCTTCCTTCGTCTGTGGGCTGTGCTGCTTTGAGGGGTCTTCTCTGAAGGGAATGTTCTGATGTATGTTCCTCTTTTTGTACTGGGGGCAGCCAGGATCTCTTTTCCTCAATTCAACTCCATGCTTTCTCTGGAGTCTCGAACAAAACTGATTATCCTTGAAAGAGCACTTTTCAGTCACTTAGCCAGATATAAAAGTCTATAATTTAGCTACATGGCGCATAGTTAATGCTTTACTGCTTAGAACGTTTTACGCTGTTTTGGTTTAGTATAACCGGAAAGCAGCATTATGCTCTGGTGGTATTTTATTTCACCTTGTAGAAAGGCGATGCGGAGGCAGTAATCGCAATCAACATAGTTTAGGAATTTAGCGATGATTACCCAGGGCGATGAACCTTGTGGCAGCGTTGGAATCACAGCCCTATGCGCTGGTTCTACCACAAAGCGGGCAGATAGCTTCTCCTTGGGCCAGCGGCAGCCCATCCTAATGGGCTGAGGGGCCACGCCCCTCACCTTCAGCCAGTCAGACACTCGTTATTTTCAGGTCAGGAGCTAGACATGCGCTAAAAGCGCAGGCTCCTGACTGCATGAGCTGAACTTTGCCCGGGTGAAGTCACTGCTCCTGTGGATATGACATCTTCAAACTGGCAAAGCACCTCAAAGCTCTCCCCCTCAATGTGAGGGGGGCACATTGATTGCCTCGGACCAGGGCGCTTCAGTTCTAAGCCCGGAAGTGCCCAGGGCCGAGTGTCAATCACGGACACCCTGTCACAGCAGTCTCACTGATCCCATCCCACTCTGTGACGAGTGAGGGACTGCTGCCTTCCCTTAGGTCAGCCAATGAGGGAAGGCAGCAGTCCCAACCCTCCTGGGACCTCCAAGGCTTGGGACTGCTGCCTTCCCTCATTGGCTGACCTTAAGTCAGAGCTGTGCAGGTAAGTATGATTTTATTTTTAATGTTTTGATGCATATGTGTGTGTGTGCATGAATATTTTGGAGTGAGTATTGTTAATGGATGTGTGTGTGCATGCATGTCTGAATGCATGAGTGTGAGTGAGTGTGTATGTGTGTGTGTGGCTCTCTGCTCCCCTCCCTGGTAGAAGTAAAGGCCTCCACTGATTGGGCACCCATGATTTCACTAATAAAAGAGAGGGACCCAAAAACCAAAGGGAACGGGTACCAAGAGACAATTGTCAGTAAGTGAATTTCCCCTTGGGCACATAGGTTTGAGTAAAGATACTCACAAACATACACAGACCACAATACAATACACAGGGCACATATATAACACCCAATGAGGCAATGCAACAATCCTAAATTAGGTAAATATACTTCACAGATTTATTAAAACAAGTGCAAAAAAGACCAATACGGTCAATATAAAAACATTTCTCAATACATTAAAATCACATGCAATAAAAATATACGGTGTACATTATATAGGGACAGAATTCGAAGGAAAAGATTAGTTCCTATTGGTAGATAAGGAGACACAAAGATTGATGAGAACAATAGAGCTTTTCATCAAAATTGCTGTCTCTCAAAACATAGTGTGTTTCTCCTTCCTTTCAAAGCAACGCGTTTCGGTGGACATCTAACATATAGCCACCTTCTTCAGGTAAACATTTAACCATCCCATAAAATCTGCAATTAAAAAAACACAATTTCTTACAAACCGCACTAGCAGAAATAATGTGCTGTACATTTTCTTGTTAGAAAGCCTCAAAATTCGTACATATTCCCACAACACAAATACATAGAGCCATTAATGGATATGGACAAATTCAATTACATCAACAGTGCATCGATTATATTTCGATCAAACAGAGAAATAAACAGACCATTTAAAAATGTCATTAAATGCTTTCTCTAATATAAATCAGTCCTGTTGTCATAAATCACAGCTGATGACCGCATATTAGATTAGGAATACCCTTTTCATATCCGGGTCAGTTTCATAGTTGATAAGTATCTGGAAAGTATCTGGAAAGTATCTGGAAATATCCTAGTGTGTTAAAACATATTGCTGATCAAGGGGCCAAAATTGCAAACCTGCGACCACCGGAGCGCTTGAGTTTAAAAGAGGGCATCTGAAAGAGGCCGTGATGGGATGAGTGGAGGTTGCGAGATGGTACATACTTTGTAATCAGTTGGTCAATGAATGTGGGACTTTGGCAGTGTAAGGATTTAAAAATCATACATCCTGTTTTAAAAGCACAACGTTGAGTCACTGGAAGCCAATGGAGTTTCATGAGTAAGGGAGTGGCTGCGTGCCACCTAGGTTGATTAAAAATCAGTCTAGCGGCATAGTTCTGTACCATCAGGAGATGTTTGGACAAGTAAAGAGAGCGACCTAAATAAATGCTTTTACGCCACACTGTAAATATTGGATATCTATTTCAAACAACATGGGGCCTGTACTTTGCAATAGTGCACTTGTTACCATCGGAAAATCCTTATCAAAATCATTTCGACAATATGTGGTTTATTCTGGAGATAGTTTACTAACGAGTTAGGCAAGTCTCCATATCTCAGCCAAGTCAGAAAAATGTGTTTTATAAACATCATCACACATTAATATTTCGTATACATAAGTACCTTGTTAGCGGCGTTTGCCTCCGCTCGAGGGTACACGTTTATAGGGACACACCTCTAATCATAGAGAGTTGCTCCAGGTTAAAACAATTCTGAAACAACAAGATAATACTATGTTGTCAATAAAGTCCCCTACGTTTTAGGGCTAGATGGGCCTTTAACATACGAACACACATATCATACGTACTTACTTCTCTGCGTGTTCATGCTTTGCAGAGGGTTAGGTGTGCGCAAAATTTTACTCTGCATATATGGTATACACCGATATACTACTCTGCTGTATGTATCCCTCACCTGTCGAAAAGAAGACAAACATAATAACTATGGCATGTCCTAATGAGGTCACACACTGCTCGTCCCATCAGCGTGTGACCCCGGAGCATGATGGTCGATGTAGTCGGTATCAGCGGGTGCGCTTCTACCCGAGACTTGAGTCTTGAGGGTGTTCACTGGTGTGCTTGCCATCCCTGGACACGTGTTTCGCGTTCATTAACGCTCATCAGCAGGGATTAGGCGTGTGCACGGGGTTGCTGCGTGGGCTGCCGAAAATTTTCGTAGGTCCAGATACCTCTTAAGGCGCGCAGGTGCGTTATCTCGAGGTCGTCACCGGGCGACACCGCCGGTGTGTGAGTAGTGTGCGACCCCACCCCCATTTATAATAACTATGGCAGTCTTCGAATGTGTGTCTACTCATGTTGCATGGTCGTTAAGTAATACACTATGCTCATCGGTAACATTCAAAAGTGCCATAGTATAACGGGATACCTTAAAAACAAATTTGATGCGGTTCCTGAGTTGTTCTGCACATACATCACACGGGGAACACGTCTACTGATTCTTAAAGCCTGCCGAGCGATTAGTTTGAGTGATTCCCGGACAACTAGATATAAAATGACAGCAATAATGTAATTAGCCAAAATATCGGCCTATTTCGCAACGTCACTAACGTACGTAGATATTTTATAAACTCGCTTGATTACTAGAGTCCTTAGAAGATAATCGGGGAACCAAGCCTCACCAATTAGTATACGGGGACATGTAGACACCGAAGTACTTCATACACGCTTGTTACTAAAAAAGATAATAAGCAGGATAAACAATGAGTAGGTCCAACCATTATGGGTAGGTCGATAGTAAATGCCCCCCATTTTCCGTAGCGCCCGGATATCATACCTTGGCATCTTTTTAGAATCGGACCGCCGCGTAGTCTCAGTGTCTTGCTTATGGTAAAAGAACGCCATGTTTCTCCACTCTGTTTATATACACCAATGCACGTGAGCGAATTTACCGATACGTTATCTCGTCATGTCCTGCCCAGATAAAGACTAGAGCGACGACCGGCAACTATAATAGGCAGAAACGAGGACAGACTTGCAATACTAATTCCTGTCCTATCACAGTCCAATACATTTTAATCAACTATTTAGATTTTACCAAATTGCGAGCCAAAAGGAAAAATAAAGATACAAATATATGTATTGGCATATGATAAAAATGCCATACAGAATGAAAATTTCTTTTCAAGAAATATAAATTTCCGCATTTTATATTCGCCTTTTTAAAAAAAAAAAACGGCACCAAACAGTATGCACCAACCAACATTCTCTGGTCATAGGTATATGATAATATTCGAACTCGAAGGAATGTTTAAAGTTCGGTATCCACATTTCTTATATATAGGCACCATGGTATGTGTGCCAACAAGCATATTCTAGTCACAGATAATACTATTCAAGACCATATGAGATCAAAAGTTATATGGTCTCAGAAAACATTGATTGAATAACGCAGCCCAAGTTATAGTCTCGGGGGGAAAAAAAGTTTAGAATTCCTATGATTAGAATTCCCTATCACGTATTTTCCTAAGCGCGGTAATCCATTTACACAAATAGTTACAGAGATTATCCAATGATCCGACATGCAACCATATACATATCCGGTAAGACCAATATAGTCCACCTCATCTCAGCTAAATTATAAGATTATAAATAGATGTTCAATAAAGGATGTATACATCTAATCTCTAAACAAGCAACATATAGCCACACTTAGCTTGCACTCAGATTGCTCCAATAATGCGTTCCCACTCTTCTTTGGAATTAAGACCTTTCCTCACAGTGTTAAGGCACAAAATATACCATTGTTCCCGGCGTTTCCGTGTGATCTGGATATTGCCGCCTCTTTTCCCAATCTTTACCTTCTCCATAATAAACCACCTAAAATCATTCTCACCGCGTTTATGCTCCAAGAAATGTGCGACAAGGGGAGCAGTAAGTTTCTTTGTTTTAATCGCAGACCTGTGTTCCTGGAATCTGACACGAGCCTCTCTATGGTTGATTTTTTGGACATCTCAATAAAAGATTCGAATGGCACATTAGAGGTTGAACTTTTTACAAAGCCAATGGCCAAGAATACTCTCCTTCACTTTTCTAGTTTCCATCCCAAATCTCAGAGGGAGAGTATCCCGTTCAGCCAGTTTCTTCGGCTTAGAAGAAATTGCTCTGATGTGCATGATTACTACAGGCATGCAGATGACCTCAAAAAGAAATTTAGAGACAGGGGATACCCAAAGAGGTTAATGACACATTCATGTAAAAGAGCTAGATTTTATGATCGCGATGCCCTTATTCACAAGCCAAATAAGGAGAAGAAACCTCTTATTAAGATTGTGTTTGTGAGCAAATTTTCAAATATGAGCAACCAAATAAAAAATTTGATAAATAGGAATTGGCATATCCTTAATCATGATGAGAATATCACACTTGAGAAACCACTTTTTGCGTACAAAAAGAATAAGAATCTGCACGATATTTTAGTCCATACATATAGGGAGGACACCATTGAAAATCATAGGACCATTGACAACAAAAAAATTGTAGGGAATTCAAGGTGTGGGACTTGTAACGTATGCCCTCAATGCATTGTTGCTTCTGATATTATGTATGGTGGGGTCACCTTAAAATCTAGGACCCACAATAATTGTAAGAGCTTGTATAGCTTAGCCATGAAGTAGGGGAAGAGATTGTCAAAGAATTCCAAGTTGCGGTTAGAGGACTGAATGATCACCGTTCCATTAGTATAGATGGAGATAGTAGCTTCTGCATTGTATACAGGGGAGGGTGAGATGGTGAGTTTATAGCCTTTAGGTATTTTCTTGGTGGCGGTAGTCTTAAGTATTGAGAAAGTAGTAAATCTGCACCTAGACAAGTACTCCTTGACTGGGTAGAAATGTACTACTTTTTAGAAAACACAAACTTTGGCAGTAGTAGGCTTAAAACCGGTGCCAGTCTCAAGATTCCAGGCACACTACGAACAGTCAAATACCCAAAAAGTTGTGGGATTAATGCTTATAAATAGTCTAACTAGCTACAATTGCTCAGGATAGCATTCCAACCTATCATTTTAGTCAGAGGCCCGCAATATGCAAATCAGTACTGATTCTCTTCCCAATGGAAATGGTCCATCCTGAGCCTTGGTCGTCTCACCCCACCACCATGCAGGCCGCTGCTTATTTAGTTGGGAAATGTGAGAATCACCTCCCCCTCTGAATCTCACTGACTGAGCTGCACCTCTGCCACCTCAGTTTTTCTTTCTTCAGCTGAGATTACTCTTTTGGCTACCCCCTGTAAATCTTGCTGCAGTAATGATACATCCAAAGCAACCTCACCTATTTCTTCCAGGTCCTCCCTAGTAGCCGCCTTTCCAATCTTTTTATTATTATTATTTATTATTTAACGATTTGTAGAGCGCCTGGTGACCCGGAGGCATCCCCGTGCTGTAAGGACTTGTGATGACCAGAGGGGGAGAGGAGGTCCTATTTGGGAAAAAGGAGAGTTTTCGATTTTTTGCGGAAACGAAGGTGGCAGGGTTCCAACCGCAAGCAGCGTGGGAGCGAGTTCTGCGCCCAGACTGAGGAGTGCCCGACATCGTAAAGTTACTATCAAATTGTTTCTTTGTGAATACCGAAAAAGAGTAAACTTACATAAAAGTGTACATTTACCTTCGTGAATCGGGCACCTTGACTGTACCAGTACACCCACACTCATGAGCTGACTCTTCAGTTATCATCCTCCCCCTCTCCAACCTTTAGAAGCAGCATAAAGAAAATTCCAACACAATTAAGCAATCGAATGTAAACAACAATGAGTTTGATCAGCTTTATGAAGAGACTTACAGCTACAAAGCTTATTTGAGGCAAAAATGCAACGTGACCTATAATCCTAGTTAATCTCCATTGAAAACATAAATATTGAATGGCCCTGCCCACACACGGTATCCCGGAGCACTTTTTCAAAGAAAATATAATTCATGTTCACTTTTCATTAGAAAAAGCCATGTCTTCTTGTTTAAGGCTATTTGATGAGATACATTTTAGCTGTATCTTTTTTATATGCTCAAATATTCACAAAGCTGCTAAAGTTTAATCTTTTTTTACATTATTTATTATAATATCAAAGGTTTTTATTAGCAACTTTTTAAAATGTATTGTCAATGTATTGTGTTTTATATTTGAAATGTGCTTTTATGAAATTATATATATCGAAATAAAGCTTTGATGGATATTTAATGCTAAATACTTCAGTAGTCTATTAAAAAATGGTCAAGTGACAAAATATATTTATTTTCTCTAAAATCAAAACCTTATTAAAATATATAAAAGTCACCACTGGGATTAGGTGACAAGAAAATACCTCTCCTGCAAACATTTTTTAAAGGAAATTAAATGGAACACATAGAACAATTTAGTCATGCAGTTTGCCTTTTTAAGCAGGAAAGTACCAGGAGATGTTGAAAATGGGGAACAGCCTTTACGACGCGGCTGTTACACCGCGTGCCGTTACAACGTGGTTTTTTCAACGCAAGTCGTTACCACGCCTTGCGCTGGAGGGCGCTGCAGGACAAGGAATTTTTTTATTTACTATCCAACACCTTCCCTACTGTACGTAGGCTGGTGTTAGAATAGTAAATTTAAAAAATCCTAAGTCCGCACCCCTCCAACGCAAGTCGTGGTAACGACTTGCGTTGAAAAAACACCGCGTTGTAACGGCACGCGGTGTAAAAGTACGCGTTGTAAAGCCGTACAACCGTTGAAAACTGGTGGTCATATCCAATACCACACAGCAGATGAAAGTCGATGGAGGGCAGATCTTCAGAGGCATACAAAGGAAAAAGAAAGGGACAAAAATAAAACAAATCCAAGGTGCATGGAAATGACATAGATGGTGACTGAACTAAGCGAGTGGGAACCATATAACTAAGCAGTTGTGAGGCAACCTGCTATTACCAACCAGCTACTTAAATTACCTGGAATGTGACAGTACTGCAGTGTGATTGGCTGACCTTCTCTGTCTGACCTGAAAAACTCTGCTCCTGCCCCTCAGACCCAGTCTACCATGAACTGGTTTCCACAGGCTTTGTGATCTCAAAGTTCTCATTCTGTCCATCTCCCAGATCTTCCACCTTTGAGTAAGAGAACCTTGCCTGCTTTGTCCATGAGTCATGAGAAATATTCCTCAATAAGGCAGTAGTAGCAGCTTCATCCCTGGTAGAGTGTGTTTTTGGTCTATCAGCCAAAGTCCTATTGGCATTCTTATAGCAACATAAAAAGCAGGAAATTATCCATCCGGAGAGAGATTGCTTGAAGAAGCCAGACCTGTGCATAAGGCCTCATTACTGACAAACAAGTGTTTAATTTTTCTTATGTCTTTTGTTTTGTCCAAATAAAATGTAAGCAAACTTCTCACATCTTATTTCAGCTAGGGAAGCCGGACTCTGAAAGAAAGTAGGCCAAGCAACAGTTTGGTTTAAATGGAAATCTGAGATCACCTTAGGGAGAAACTTCCAATGGGTCTGCAATGTCACGAATAAGCAAGGGGCTTCTAGATCTTGGTTTGCTCCTGGGATGCTGTACAGAAGAACCATGAGACCTTTTCCCACAAGATTGTGGCAGACATTCCTGTGATGGTTGGGGTGGCTAGACTCCCAGGTTGAATAGAGGTGAAGGTGAAGTACTTCTATGCCAATGTTGGCACCGTCAGTATTTAGGAAGCTAGCGTTCACTACAAACGTGCCTGGCAACTTACCAGGTTGATCTGGCATTTTCACTTGTGAACGTAGGGGCTTATTAACAACATCAGCGATAATTATCGCTGGCCATGCTTAGCCATAATTTTATTATCGCAGGCTATCTCAGGAATTTATCGCCCTGGTAGCGCGTTATTAACGACGCGTTACTCCAGGGCGATAAAAATTCCTGCGATAGCGAGGTTATCGCCGTTTTGCAGGGAACATCACTGGTTTTCCAGCGATGTTCCCTGCAAAACGGCGATAACCTTGCTGATACGACCGGTCGTATCAGCATAATCCACCCCAATGTTGGGGATAGGTAAGTCTGCATTTTAGCAGACGTTAGTTTATGGAGAAAATAGCTGTTTTCTCCAAAAACTAAAGTCTGCTAAAATGCTGGTGCAGCCTTGTAAATATCGCGATGTGAAAATCTGCGATATTTGCAAGGTTGTCCATCCGGGGTACGCCCAGTGACGCCCACTTTGCATCTCAATAGAGATGCAAAGGGAGGCATTGGGAAAAAGGGTGCTAACATACCATTATGCATGTTAGCACCCTCTTGTAAATAGGGTGATAGTTTAACCCCTTCCGCGCTCATGACGAGCTGAGCTCCTCATGAGTTGTGCCGCTCGCACGCTCATGACGAGCTCAGCTCGTCATGTAACATGGCTTTTTGAAAAAAGCCGCGCAGCGCAAAAATAGCTGCCGCACGCATGTGGTTAATCTCCGCTTTTTTGGCTTTTTGAGCCAAAAAAGCGGAGATAGAGCCCTTGTAAATATGCCCCTTAGTTTCTTCACTGTAGTTTCGTCCTTTATCTTTTTTATTTTCTTCCCTTTTATGTTTCTCTAGGTTTGTGGCTATTACTTGCTCTAAAGACCTAAGTTAATGATTGTGTTTTGGCTTTGTTGTTTTGCTTTGCCTTCTTCCTTTTAACCAGCATTCAAGCATGGCCAGAGACAGGGCTTGCATCATCCGTTACACCAGCTTCATCACGCATTTCGGCTTAGGTTTCCAGTGGTCCACCATTTTGAAACGAGTAATCACAATTTAATTTTATATCCAGTTGATGTGTATACATTTAGATCTATTTATAGTACTAAATCAGGAAAAAACTGAAAACCTTACTTTTTAAATAGACTTCTTTGATCCGTCTAACCGCCTAGCAGGGTACGCGCTGGGACAGTCCTTGGAGTAGCTGTGCACGCTATAAGTGCTGTTAACATAACATAACATAATGGTACTTGTGATTGTGTGTATTTTAATGTACATCTAAACTATCCAAGAAGGCCAGCCTGTGAAAACCACATTCTGACACACCTAAACAAAGAGAGAGATGTGTGTGACAAGACAATCAATCAATCAATCAGAGCATTTATATAGCGCACTACTCACCCGGAGGGTCTCAAGGCGCTGGGGGGAGGGGGTCCGCTACTGCTCGAACAGCCAGGTCTTGAGCTGCTTCCTGAAGGCGAGGTGGTCCTGGGTCAGGCGGAGGTGGGTCGGAAGGGAGTTCCAAGTCTTGGCGGCCAGGTGGGAGAAGGATCTTCCTCCTGTGGTGGCTCTTCGGATGCGGGGGACGGGGGCGAGGGCGTGGCAGGTCGAACGCAGCTGGCGTTTGGGAGCGTAGAAGTTGAGGCGGCTGTTGAGGTATTCTGGTCCTCGGTTGTGTAGGGCTTTGTGTGCGTGGGTGAGGAGCCGGAAGGTGATTCTTTTGTTGATCGGGAGCCAGTCCAGGTCTCTCAGGTGTCCGGAGATGTGGCTGCGGCGGGGGATGTCCAGGATGAGTCGTGCTGAGGCGTTCTGAATGCGCTGGAGTCTCTTCTGGAGTTTGGCGGTGGTTCCAGCGTAGAGGGAGTTGCCGTAGTCCAGACGGCTGGTGACGAGGGCCTGGGTGACCGTCTTCCTGGTCTCGGTGGGGATCCATCGGAAGATCTTTCGAAGCATGCGCAGGATGTTGAAGCATGACGAGGAGACGGCGTTGACTTGTCTGGTCATGGAGAGGGAGGAGTCCAGGATGAAGCCCAGGTTGCGTGCGAGGATTTCCTGCTGTCTCTTCTCGGTGTATCCATCAGTCCCATTCCAGCTTCATTCCAGCATTTAGTTGTACTTCTAGTATTTCACTGTGCACTGGCAGAACCATGGAGCATATTAGCAGGAACCTTATTAAAATTATCGCCGTTTTAGTGGCAGGAAACTGCCGCTAAAACTGCGATAATGGGCTTGCTAATATGCATTATAGAATTCCAATAGAAGTCCAGGTTAGATTTGCAGGACATCTAACCTGGGCTTCTATTGGAATTCTATAATGTATATTAGCAAGCCCATTATCGCCGTTTTAGCGGCAGTTTCCTGCCACTAAAAGTCTAATGGAGAAAAGTGTAAGGTTCATGGAAACACAATGATTGAATTTCACTGACCCTGCATGCAGGTGTGATTGCTGCAAAGACAACTGCTTTCCATGACATGGCTGTAGAGAAGATTTCTGAAGGGGGAGAGGATGTGGCCTTATGGCTAGAGCGGTCGACCTCAAAGCTGGGGAACCGAGTTCGAGTCGCGGCAGGGACGCTCATCATCCTGTGATTCTGGGCAAATCATGTAATCTCCCCATGCCCAACAAAAGTGAATGTGTCCGTCTGTAACACACCTGCTGCTCATGTAAAGCGTTCTGATATCTTTGAGTCAAGTTTGTGCTAAATAAAACTCTGGGAAATAAATTTCACTCTAAGATAGAGCCCATTTTCCTTGAGAGAACAATTTCAACTTTCAAGGAATAGGTTTCCTGATTGTTGGAAAAACATTCTTAATTCTTTCTCAGAAGTCTTTACCACCTGGGGCTTTGAAAAAAGAGGTTTGCGAAGGGCATTTTCTTCAGGCAGTAATATGCACCAGATTTGCTTTAATCAAAGAGAAGTGAAAACCAGCGTGGCTAAATAAAGAAGATATAGTAATACAGCTTTTTTTTTTTTAACAGGTAGTGGGATTGAAGTTTTTCTCAGTACACCACATGCAAATTCTCTCCCATTTGTAGGCATATGAAACTTTTATGGAAGGGGTGGCGTGGCCGAGAGCCGTGCATGGCGGACGTGTAGCGCAGTAGCTCCGTCTTCGCCCTTAATACACTCGCTACTAATCCTGTCTTCCCTTACTGCAACCACCCCAACCACTAGTCCGGACCTGCGGCAGCTGAGCGGGGGACAGTAACTGCGCGTGGACCCCACCGGACGCCGCCTACAGCCTGGGAAGCCGCAGAGATCACTGGGGCCTGCTGCAAGTGGAGAAGCCGCGGCCTCAATTGACCCTGGAGCCGGCCTGCCACGGACTTCCGGAGGGCCGCCAACGAGACACCGGCCGGGCGCCAGGACACTGACCTATCCGCACTACACCGGAAGACCGGTAACTCATCCTACACCCCCCCAGGGCCGGGCCCTACATTGCCGGTGGACAACCGAGACCCGCGCTGCCCCTGCATGCCCGACTTATGACCGGAGAAGCGCTGGCCTGCGCTGCGCCGTCTGATTACTGCGGGAGCGCCTGAGGCTGGCTCATGAGACTGCTGGACGAGCTGAGTGGGGGCCGATAGAGACCTGGGTCCTTCTATCACTGCGTATACCGTCGACGGCGGCCCAGCGGGCCTTCGTACCAGGGAGGCGTCACGAGCGCCATCTTGCCTACTCCCTGACCGGCGGCGGCTCCGAGAGAGACACGGAAGACGTCGACATCGCCTCAGACCCATTGAGGGCAGCGAGAGAGACGCGGACCCGAGGTAGGGATGAGGCGTCCACACAGCACCTACAGCCACGCTACCAGTGGGGTCATTAACCAGCGCGGAGGAGTCCAGCTACCGGGGAACCCAGGTGGCTCACTGTTGACCGCGAAGGCAGCCCTGGAACAGAAGAGGAGCGCATTACCACTGTTCTACCTCGGGTGTTCCCCCGTCTCACCCCCCCCCCCCCTCCTGTAGCCGATTGCCCATACCTACCGCCACGCCAGAACCACTGCGGCGACCACTGAGAGGTTCCCCAAGACGCAACGACACACTGGCCGGGTGTGCCACCTCTCCCACGCCACACTTGACCCCTTCCAGCGCCAGGGGGCCGCCCCTCCTATCGCCTTCCCCGCTGGGATCTTGGTGACCACGTGGAACTCTGCGGAGCACAGAGCAGTGCCCTGAGGGCCTTTCATCGGCGGACGGAAACGCGAACACCCCGACGCCGCTCTGCATACTAGGTCGATGGGACGGCACAGGGGTAGAGCCCAGGACCCCGGTGCATCGACAGACATGCAATCCACCGGATCAGAGGACCCTCTTTCCTCCTCGAACATGGACGTCATTCCTCCGACTGGGAAGGGGTCCCAGGATGCCAAACTAGATCTTATCCTTAACGAAATGCGGGCCACGAGGGAGGCATTGGAAACGCGTATGGATAATATGGCGACTGGTCTCTCGTTGCTCCGTGCAGACCACAATAAACTTGCTGAGAGGGTCTCCGAACAGAAACTCGCACTGAACGACCTCATACCCCAACAAACGGAACACTCTGCAAAACTGGAAGGCGTAGAAAAACAGCTGCGGCAGCTATGGGACAAGGTGGATGATGCGGAAGGACGTGCCCGCCGCAATAACGTCCGCATCTTAGGCATTCCGGAACAAAGCGAAGGGAGGAACCCCACCCATTTTGTGGAAGACTGGCTACGTCAACTGGTGGGCCCACAAGATCTTACCGCTCTATACAGCGTGGAGAGAGCACACAGGATGCCGTCCAAACCACCGCAACCAGGAGCGCCCCCGCGCCCTTTGATCGCACGCCTCCTCCACTACAAAGACCGCGACACTGTGCTACGCATGGCCCGGGAGAAGGCTCCAATCCGCTATGAGGACAAGACTATCTCCGTATATCCTGACTTCACGCCCACAGTCCAACGGACCAGATCCACATTTCTGGGAGTGAAACGCAAGTTGCGTGAAAGAGACTTGAAGTATGCCCTTCTATTCCCTGCACGCCTTAAAGTACTGCACAATAACAAATCATACTTCTTTGACTCACCGGAGGAAGTGGCAGAGTGGATGGAGGTGACGTTAACCCCGCCTGCCTCACAGGACCCTTTCCTGGCCAACAACAGGAAGGGCCACAGGCCTCCCTCGGATCGGCGAAGTACCACTTCGGAACCTCGACAAATCCCGCCCCCCACCGCAGGCACATGAAACTGTTTGATTTTTGCCCCTGTTGGGCATCATGGTTTGGACCTCGAGCTCGTTGGCCTGGGGACCTTAGTATTCAGGGACTGCTTATTAGTTTGACACTCCTCCTATGCAAGAAGAAGTACCAGGTACGTGCGCCCGCATGCACATTCCTACTGCAATACACGACCGGACATGGGACCACTTAATGTTTATAGTTTGTGCACCTGGAATGTGCGGGGTGTGGGCTCGATTCATAAACGGCACAGGATACTCGCACAACTGAACCGAAGGGGCGTCATGATGGCCTGCCTACAAGAGACCCAACTGAACTGTGCTGAGAGTATGAAATTACATAAGAAGTGGAAAGGCCAGTTTTTTGCTACGTCCTATTCTGCATTCTCTAGAGGGGCTGCTATTTGGCTCCGTAATTCTGTTCCCTTTAAGCCACTGGAGCAACAAATTGACAAAGAGGGTAGATATGTCTTTGTGAAGGGATTGCTGGATGGGGCTCCTGTCGTGCTTGGCTGTGTGTATTCCCCGAATTCGGGACAGCCGGATTTTTTAATTGCTGTCAACAGGGTCATTGTGGATTGGGCAGAGCACCAATGGGTGGTGGGAGGGGATTTCAATGCTGTATTGGATGTAGCCATGGACAGATCGCACCCCCCACTGCATGCCACGGAAAGCAGGCGACAAGCAGAAACACTGACACAATGGGCGGAGGGATGGGACCTAGCAGACACATGGCGATGTACGCATCCACAAGACAAATAATACACCTTTTACTCCCCCCCCACAACCTCCACACCAGGATAGACCGAATGTTCTGCTCCCGTTCCTTGCTAGGGTCGGTTATCCAAGCCCAACACATGGGGAAGACCCTATCTGATCACAATCCAGTTGAACTGACTTGGCAATGGGGACGTCAGACGACCCCTGTCCCGACCTGGAGATTACCCACAGAACTACTGGAGGATACGGTCTTCAAATCCACTATGGCGGGTGCCATCGAGGGTTATTTTGACACAAACGCTAACACTGCCAGCTCCCGACAATTGGAATGGGACGCCTTTAAAGTTTACATAAGGGGGGAAGCAATGGCCACTAAGGTGGGCATGAGGAGAGCAGTCATTGCAGATCTGAAAGATGTGGAGGGTAGATTAGCAACCCTGGAATGTGAGGCTGCGGGCACGAACGCACATTTCACCCCGCTGCAGGATGCACATATAAAACACGCTGAACTAATCGAAGACTTGAGATTATTGGACTACAGGGAATACACACTGAGACAACACACACAAGCAGATAGGGCAGGCGCTCTACTGGCTCGTATCTTACGTGACTCCCCAACACAACATCCCATCCTAGAAGTACTGGACCAGGACGACATACTAGTTACAACACAAGCAGGGATAAACGTCGCGTTCAAAGACTACTATACGACGCTCTACGGCCCCCACGACTGCCTCTCACACACTGCATTCGAGGGTTTCATGCAGGATTTGGACCTGCCCAAGCTCACTGACGGACAACGCGACGATCTGAAGCGTACTATTTCTATCGCGGAAATTAGACAGGCGATGCGTTCCCTCCCCAAAAACAAAACCCCCGGGATGGACGGCCTGCCGGCCGAAATCTATACCGCATTTATGGATCTATTGGCCCCGCGCCTCCATACCCTTTATATGGAAGCGCTACGGACTGCATGCTTGCCGCAATCCTCCCTTCAGGCCTTGATTACCTCCCTCCTAAAGCCGGGCAAGGACGGGCTGCACCTTGTTAGCTACAGACCCTTATCTTTACTTAACACCGATTACAAGATACTGAGTAAAATTCTAGCGACAAGACTGTCACAATACATACCACATTTGATTCACCCTGATCAGTGCGGCTTTGTGCCAGGCAGGAGCACGGCCATGAATCTTAGGCGGCTAGCTCAACTGATGCTGAGAGATCAGACGGACCTAGGCTCGGAGGGATGCATCTCATTGGACCTGAAGCAGGCTTTTGATTCCCTCAGATGGGATTACATGCTCGCTGTGTTCGCGAGATTCGGAATCCCTCAAGAGTATATAGCATGGGTCCAACTGCTATATACACGCCCCACAGCCCGGGTGCGCACGTCCAGATGCATCTCGGATCCCATAGTTATCGCAAGGGGCACGAGGCAAGGCTGCCCCCTCTCCCCGCTCCTCTTCATTCTAGCGCTCGAACCACTACTCTGTAAACTACGGACTGTGGCCCCCCACCGTGGAATTAAAAGAGATAACACGACACATATCGTGTCAGCCTATGCTGACGATATTATCCTCTACCTACGTAACCTAGGTGGCGACCTGGACCCTATCCCTTCCATATTTGAGGACTTTAGATCGTTATCTGGCCTCACTATCAGCGAGTCCAAGTCCTACGGGTTTACCTTTGTCGCCTCTGCCTTGAATACAGTGCTGCTCTTTGAGCCACACGCGTTTCAAATAGCAGATACTACATTCCGATACCTCGGGATACAGGTTTACAGGGATGCCGACATGATGATTGACGGCAACCTTGGAAGGGCTATAAGGACTCTAAAGTCACAGATACAGTTCTGGTTGTCACTCCCTCTCTCAGTAGCCGGCAGGATTGCCATTTCCAAGATGGTAATGCTTCCCCGTCTCATTTACTATTTTACAAATTTACCGTTCCTGATACCTGCCAGGATGTTTAAAATGCTTGACACTCTCCTTACGGAACTCATATGGGGACAAGGGCGACGGCGCATAGGTCTCACTAAGCTGCAACTCGCAACCAGTGCGGGAGGTATGGGAGTACCTGAATTTAGGGCCTACAACTTTGCATGTCAGCTGCAGTGGCTGGCCTACTGGCTTGCTGGTAGGAACCTCCATGAGATTAGCATGGTGGATGATGATCGTGCTAAGGGGAGAATACATGTCCTACTCCTTCCCCGCTCGGACTTGGCGAGGGATGCCCCGCCACTTCTCCGACTTGCAGTACTATACTGGCGAAAGGCGGTGAAATACACGACCCCTCTGTCATCTTACGCCCCCACAATTCCACTACTGGGATTGCCATTGGGGTCGGGTCCGATTACGACACACAAACTAACGCTATGGCATGACGCAGGTGTGACACACGTAGGAGACCTTTTTGCTGAAGGGCTGATGTTGTCATTTGAAGACCTCAGGTCCGCGCATGACGTACCCAGGGGTTCATTCCTCATGCATGCTAGCATCCGCCGCTACGTACTGGGACATTGGGCGCCTGGGGGGGTAGAACCACCCACGAACCCCTTGCTGACGATGCAGTACCTCATGGGAATGGGAAGCCATCTGACAAAATGGCTAACTGCTGGCATTAGAGCGGGACGAGCGGTTTCACTGTCACCTCTCAGGACCAAGTGGGAAGAAGATATTGGGAGGCCACTATGGGAAAAAGAATGGGAGAGGATCCTTCAATTCCCCAAAAAGGTAGCTAGAAACCCTAAATTTAAATTCATCCAACTAATGGTCCTGCATAGAGCTTACTTAACGCCACGCCGATTGCATGCCATGTTCCCCAACACCGCTGACACCTGCCCTAGATGCGCTTTGGATGATGCGTCACTGACACATATGTTGTGGAGTTGCCCCAAACTGGGCTATTTCTGGACTACTGTTAATGACACACTTACGGACGCAGGTGCATTGATGCAGCCGCTCACCATGGAATACACGCTCCTGGGGTTGGGTCCTACGGCGCGTAAGAGAGGCGCTGCGTCACGTTTTACTGATATAGCAATGCTGCTTGCGAAGCGTGCCATTACAATGAGGTTGAAGTCTCACACGCCACCTGACCCTGATTTGTGGAAAACGGAACTATTGAGATGGGGCAAGGCAGAGGGTGCGGCGCTACAACGTGAAGAACGCAGAGGCCTCAGAAAAACACCAATCTCACTGGATTGGTTTACTATACTATGGAGGTTAGAATCAGGGAGTGATGAAGAGTCTGATATCTCAATGCTGTAATCTGTACTGAGCGAAGCTGTTGAAGGGCCTCCATACACCTCGCATGACCATGTTGCACAAAATTGGGACACGGGTTGACTCGTGCTACAAATGCTTATACCACTGTCTAGTTGTGTAAAACACAAACATATGCTTTGTAGAATTGTTCTGCCTGTAGGGGGCGCCCTGGTACTAACTACTATATGCACTAGCTCGATGGGAGTGTTTAGGGTGGGACCTTTCTGTGGGTAGAGGGTGGGTTTTTTCTATAGTTCTTCCGGGGATTATTAGTTTGTCTGAAAACACTACGAAAGTCTTAAAATGTTTAGCACATGCACTGTTACTGAGCTTGATAGAGCGGTCTTAATCCTACTTTGATGTTATGCTATTGACACTGTATAATTGCTCTAATCACCCTGCTAATAAACAGATTTTCAAAAAAAAAAAAATGAAACTTTTATGGATGGGTGTTTTAGAATGTTCATACAGTCCTGCAGAATGTTCAAGTGTGAATATAATATAGCATGTTTTCAGGAGCCAGGCTGCCAAATTCAAAGATGGTAGGTTGGGAGGATCTGGGCAGAAACCGATCCCAGGATGCTTGTTTCCGGTCCCGGGAGGACCTGGCTTGGCAGTTCGGGCTGGACTGTTCCCATGAGGCACAGGGTCAGACTGATTTGCTTATGGATGGGTCTGAACTGGGGTGGCGGAGTGAGCTAAAGAATGATGATGGATTAAACCCAAATCAGTTGACTGGGGGTGAGTGCTTGCAATGTTCAACACTCCGTCCATCATCCGCTTTGGTTTTTCTTTGTTTGCCCTAAGCTGGCAGGGTATGCCCAGACATGGGTCCCGTTCTCACTTTGCCACTGGATTAAAGCCAGCCTGGCAGATGACGACTGATTAGCCAGAAACCGGTCCCAGGATGCTTGTTTCCGGTGCAGGGAAGACCTGGCTTGGCAGTTCGGGCTGGACTGTTCCCATGAGGCACAGGGTCAGACTGATTTGCATATGGCCATGTCTGAACTGGGGTGGCGGAGTGAGCTAAAGAATAATTAAATGAAATAAATTCATACTTGTATAGCTCACTTATACCCTGAGGCGAATTGGCGCTGTACGCATACCGCTGTGGAACCCTTCCTGGCTTTTCCCTGTGAGGTGTCCACTCCTGGGCACCCCCAAGGTGAAGCCAGGCATCCCAGTGCTGTTGGGGCCATTGTGGAGATTAAGCAAGCTATTGCCCAGAGTTGCAGAGTGGGACCCATGATTAGAATAGGCACCGAGGCGAGAATTATCAGGTCCGAGGAAATTGAGCCCAAAACCAACCGAGGCGGGAATTGAACCCTGGTCCCGGGCCAGACCTATGCATCAGGGTCTGCCTCTCTAACCATTGAGCCACACTTCTCCACGTGATGATGATGGATTAAACCCAGGTCAGTTGACTGGGGGTGAGTGCTTGCAATGTTCAACACTCCATCCATCATCCCCTTTGTTTTGTTTTTTAGGTGGGAGGATCTGGCTCTGAACTTGTGAAGGCGAGGCGGGCGGTATGGCCATCACCTGCATGGACAATACACAAAGTAAAGAAGCTCTTGACCGCCACTGCCAGGGCCAATCTGGTTCTATTATGATCATCCTTGGGTATCGCAGCTTGATAACGAGGGCTGTTACCAGGGGAACCAGATGAAAAGCATAGATTAGTTTCCCTGAACACTCGATCCAAAGGACAGTCCATTTAACCCCTGGTTGGCTGCACCTGGAGGCGATGTCTGGGAATTTCTTGTAGTCTGCACTTGCAAGGAGATCCAACTGAGTCAAACCACTCTTTAACATCATACGCATGGCAGGCTGGTCCTCAGACTCAGAGCCTCATTTAACGAGATTTTGGCGCAGGCCAGTGCCGCAATCGAAAGAGTAGTTTATATTCACTTCCCAGACCCGACATCCATATACAGCCTTAAATATAGGTCCATCCGTCCAACAAAAAAACTCCCGTACTATTGGAAAGAACCGCCAAATCCGCTGCGGATTTGGCGGTTCTTTCCAATAGTATGGGAGTTTTTTTGTTGGACGGATGGACCTATATTTAAGGCTCTATATGGATGCCGGGTCTGGGAAGTGAATATAAACTACTCTTTCGATTGTGCCTTTGGAATTTATATTTGGGAAGAAGATTCTTGCTCTTTGTGATAAACGGACCAATTGAGAAAAGAGAAATAGAATTGGATAGAACCTGTCAGAATATTATGACAGGGACCATATATAACATGGGATCCATCTTTTGCGCGTTTGAAGAGGAAATACATGTAATTGTATGACCGTATCTGCGGTAAAGAGCCCTATATGCCCTGAAGAAGTTCTGGTTTCAGAATGAAACGCGTTGGCTGTGATTGAGCAAATAAAAAGAAGAATATACAAAAAAAAACAAGAGGAGGAATTGCATTTATTGATTGGACTGTACATAATTGTGTCTAATACATATACTATATTGTGAGGTGGTGCAACTTTAATATATTTCTTAAAATATTTACAATAATATGTCACATCTACGCTGGCGCACAATAGGCTTCCATGCGCCAATGCAGGTATCTGCGTTGCAGGGGTGATTGTTTTTGTGCATGAAGGGACACATTCCTGCACAAACACAATCATGAGAGGTGTGTTCCTCTTTCTATGTGTGTTGCAGAATGCAGCAATCATAGAAAGTTGAAAAAATGAGGAGAGATGAGGATATTTCTCCTCGTTGCACCTCCCTAACGCCACCCGTGGGGTGGTGTTAGTATCTGACACATTCCCAGGTACAGAGGACCTGCTTTGTGACATAAAAATGATTGTGGAAGAGGCAGAACTAGGACATTGGATAACAAATCAAGAAACAGAGGGGCTTATTTATAAGCTCATTGCGTAGCCGGTACGTCACTTTTTATGATTCACCAGCAGCCCATTTTGCTGCCCTATATTCGAAAGGACATGTAAAGCCACCCTGTGTGGCTTTTTGTGCCCTTGAAAATAAGGGCCTTTTCCATGCAGCACTTTGCGTGAAAGGGGCGTGCCGTGGGTGTTGCTGTGGGTGTTCCCACGTAACACCCATGGCTTCTGCCGCATCCCAGATTTCTAAACTTTGGTAAACCTGGGAATGCGTGAGAATGTCATGCCTCCCCAGGGGAGGCGTAGGGAGGTGCAACGAGGAGAAATAATTTCATTTCTCCTATTTATTTTCCTGTTTTTATGCTTGATGCATTCTGCCGCACACATAAAAAGAGGAAATCACCTTTCATGATTGTGTTTGTGCAGGAAGGTGTCCCTTCCCTTCAGATCTTGTGAACTCAAAGATTGGAGGTAAATCGGCTTGTCCAACATCCGGAAAAAGCAAGACCTTGGAAGGAGCTCTGTAAAATCCACAGTAAAACAAAAAGTGCAAAATATTTTGGTCGGAAGACTCATCACAGGGCCAACGACCCACAGAAGAGGCGCCAGACTGCCCAAGGGGGAAGAATAGCGTCCATCTAATAGAGCCCAATCGGAATCTAGTAAGGAGTGACCTTTCCCATTCATTACTAACCCATTCGAGATAAGGTACTGTCCCAGAGCAGGTTTGAGTCACTGCATAGTTGTTAGGAGAGTCAGAGCTTGAAACAGTCATCAACCTGTCTATAGCTCATTTCCAGAGAAAATGCTTCTTCACCCACCCCATATCCTCCTTCTTAATGGACGTTGGTTCGGTAAATAGGCTAAATCTACCAAGATTAAAAAATATTCTACTGTAGGTACTCAAGCCTAGTTGGAGAAAGACCAGAGTTACACAGCAAACAGTTCTCTGTAATGTCCCTACAAAGAAAGGCCTGCACGTTAGACCTGATCGAGCACCAGAGTAACAGAGGAGCTAGTTTTGTACAAACTTCAACAAAGTCTAGCCCAAGCCACTCATGTCTCCAAAAATTATTGCTACTGAATGGGACCCCAGTCATTATAGAATATTTAGAAACATCTGGAAACATCTATGGAAGTGGTTCCTGGACACAGAACAGCAATGGATATACAGACTGGGAACTTACACGTTAGGGGTGAATGATGAGATACCATGGAAACTAATGGATGAATAAAAGCCATATTTCCTAGTTGGTTGCAGGCATGTCTAGGAGATTTTTGTTCTTATCCTGCACATTGGAATAGTCACGTTTGAGACTCCATGCAACGTCTCTTTTTATTTAGCCTAGTTTAACCTTATTCTAGCCAGGTGCAAGTTTCTTACAAGATTTAGAATCCAAGAACTGAAAAAAGGATTGATAAACAGTTTTCTTATCCCAAGTTTGCAGGCATACTTACGCTTTCATTTTGTTACAGTACCCTCCATGCAATGTTGATATTTTGTCTGTGAAGCTCTACTACAACCACAATTTTGTAACAGACGTTTGACGCCTCGCTCCACTAATAAGACCCTACCCTACACTTACGTTCTCTCTCATTACTGTGCAGCACCAGGCAACAACATATAACAACAAGCACAATTAGAGGGTAGCCAAAAGTAAACTATCTGTGTTGCTATGGACGCGAGGTGACCGACACGTCATGTGCTCCACAGGAGCAATGTCACAGCGCCCGGACAGGGAAGCACAGGTCAGGGCTTTCGTATTTAGGCCCAGGTTCTCCCCAAGTCCCTTCTAATTTCCAGGGGCGCAAAGAGAACAGAGGAACAGCCAGCATCGAAGCCTTTCTGACGTTGTTTCCTTTCTTTAATTATGCTACCTCTGGATTCTGCTAGCCATGGCCAGTACTAACTGAGCAGCATCATGGCCTATCTTTCTCAATTATGTGACAAATATTTCTCTTAGGTGTTTCGACTGCAGGTGGCGGCTATAATTTGAGCCCCATATGGGGGCTACATACTAGTACCTAAAAGGGGAAGGTCCTGATTCTCAAACTGCACTTTGTAGTATGTTTTGTGGTACTACAAATCATAAAACATACTGCGAAATGTTAAGTTCTGCTGTATAATTGATGGCAATACTATGTTTCTCTTTTTTACAATTGTTTCTTTTGTTTAACTACCTCACTTGTGAAGCGCTCTGATACCCGCAAGGGTCTTGTTCGCACTATAAAAAAACTTTAGAATAAATAAATAAATATATCTCTTCCCCCAACAGAGCTGTCATCAAGGATTTATTACCTTGATAAGTATAACTGCATGATTAGCATGCCCTTAGTTTGTATATGAATGCATGTATGATGACTACATTTAGAGACAGGGAACATCTTAGTATTAGGATCGTGGGCCTGAGGAAATCCACCAACCTTTAAAGGCAATGTTGGTGTAGACCAATTTGCATGAGGAAATCATAGTGATTCCATCGCATCACTTATATTCCATTTAATGTTACCCTTAGAACCAGAAATAAAGCCAACTCGTCTGGGTAGTCGAGGAAGTAATTTTTTTTCTCAGGGCTCCTTACCCTGTCTGCTGCAAATGGGTTGCGCCCATATATTTTGCTTTTTTGATCACTTAGATTTTAAGTTCTTCACTGTGGGTGAGTCTCACTACTTGTGACTCCCCCAGTGGAGAAGTGTGGCTCAATGGTTAGAGCGGCAGACCGTGATGCAGAGGTCTAGCCCGGGACCAGGGTTCAATACCCGCCTCGGCGGGTCTTGGGCTCAATTTCCTCGAACCTGATAATCCTCGCCTCGGTGCCTATTCTAATCATGGGTCCCACTCTGTGACTCTGGGCAATAGCTTGCTTAATCTCCACAACGGCCCCAACAGCGCTGGGATGCCTGGCTTCACCTTGGGGGTGCCCAGGAGTGGACATTTCACAGGGAAAAGTCAGGAAGGGTTCCACAGCGGTATACGGACAGCGCCGGGACACTTCCGTTGGAGGTAGCTGTGCGCTTTACAAATGCTGGCATTTAGATTTACATTTACTATAATCACAAGGTAAATGGACTGTGCGTGTTTACCACCAGTGTCTGTCTTTTAAGACATGGCGACTGAGATGCAGTAAGGGTAAGGGGCACTTGGCTGGTTACACATGAAAGCATGTGCACATGTGAGGCTACCATTGTGCACAGCCTGGTAACTGCACATAGAAAGCCTGGTGCAGACGGGGCTCTGCAAGGTTTAATGTTGACCTGGGATAGGCCTTATAACAATAGTGAGAACTCATAGGTAAAATCAGGCAGAATGACTGTTTTATCTGCGGTGTCACTGTGCTATAGGGAGAAATCTGCGTTAGAGTTCAGTTCCGCTTCCCTTGGGCCTACAAAGTTCAGTAAGATATCAAACTGGGGTGAAACATGTACGCTAGGTTTGACTTTGCAAGTCCCAAGCACATTCATGTACACCTTATGGGTCGTCCAGAATTTTCATATTTCTCTGGCTCAGCTCAGGATCAGAATGATGGGCTTTTGCCAACCTGCTCGGCCAAGTTAATTACTCTGCTCCCCAACAGAACAAAGGCCTCCCCACACAAAAGGAGCAATTAACAGTGTTTTCCTCAGCTCCTAAGGAGGAAAGGGTGGGGAAAAAGATATGCATCTGTTAATTACCAGTCACACTTACCAAGGTTGGGACAGCTCAGGCCCACTGAACCAAGGAGGAAGCCCAGACCTCTGGCACCAACACCAGCGGAGGCGTTTCTTTGAAGTTTTATTGCAAAAGACCCTGGGAGTAATGTCAGCTAGGGGCGGAGCAGATGCCTCCAGAGAAGATGTAAACAGTGAACATATTTAATTGTCCCAGCATGCTGTGCAAGAGGGTTGGGTCGGGTTGAAGGGGTGATTTGGCACCCTAGGATTAGCCAGGGATGCCCGCCTTCTAGAACTTTCTACCTCATTTAAAAACTCTTGCACTAGGGAGAGAAAGTGAATTGGGCACTGGAATTAGACAGCAGCCTTGGTCAACTGCAAAGACAAACCCCGTGATGCCCTAATGGACTACGTATTCTGCCCACAGCTGAGCCTAGGAACAGTGGGTCTCTTCAAGACCAGTGTAGCTGCTTCCTATACAACTTCTGATGACCATTTCTGGTAAGATCCAGACTTCTGCACCCAGGGGGAAGAGCCCCAGAAACAAAGGCCAGGAGAAAAACTGGCACTTTGATCTAGTGGAACCAGCTCTCTGCAAAGTGTGCTGCCATAGAGGCCACCAGGCGTGCTGAAACTGCTCCAGGCAGCTAGAGTTCATGACCAGGAGAAAAATGAGCTATATCCTTCCTTAAAGGATTTGACCTTTGAGCCCTGAGAAAACAGAGCATGTGGGGCCCTGCAAAATCTCCCGAAAACACCCCCATGGTGAGACAGTGCCTGGGAGTCCGTGTAACAATATTTATTCAATTGGGTAGAGGTGTGTGTGTGCCACCCTCCTCCCCAGTTTTCTACTAGGCCCATGGATCCCATCCACTGGGCCAGTGTACTCCTTAATGGAGCCAAGGATCCCATTCTGAGCTGGAAGATAAAAGAAGGGTCCCAGGACCCATCCCTGGATCCCAGAGGATTGGTGCCGGGAACTATCCTCCTGTCCGAGTTGACCGTGGACGGTCGGAATAAAGAATGCTGGTTCCTACACTGGCTCAGCACAGTGTCATCGCTGCTTTTGTGGCCCCGGGTTAGCAGGGGTACCACCAACATTCACAAAGGAGTGTTTGGGGGCTGCAGGAATTCAGCAGCTCACCCGTGAGGCCTACCCTTGACCAACTCCTGGAAATAAGGCTTATGTCTCCCAGGTCAAAGGAAGAATGACTTGTGGAGACTTTTTCATTGTTTTCAAACTTTCCAAGGCTGGAAGGAATGGGTTCCTGCCTGTAATCCTAGTTCTGTTGCAGGGGAATCTCCATTGAAATCATGAGCACAGAATAGTCCCACCCAAGTACAGGGATCCCGGAGAACTACTTTAAAGTATATCTTTTTTAGTAGAGAAGCGTGGCTCAATGGTTAGAGCGGCTGACCCTGATGCAGAAGTCAGGCAGGTACCAGGGTTCAATTCCTGCCTCGGCGGGGTCTCGGGCTCAATTTCCTCAGACCTGTTAATTCTCGCCTCGGTGCCTACTCTAACCATGGGTCCCACGCTGCAACTCTGGGCAATAGCTTGTTTAATCTCTACAACGGCCTGACTTCACCTTGGGGGTGCCCACGAGTGGGCTCCTCACACGGAAAGGCCGGAAGGGTTCCTTGGCGGTATTCGTACAAGTGCCGAGATGCCTACGGCTAGTCGTGCGCTATACAAGTGCGTAATCATTTCATTTCATTTCTTTAGTGCAGACATTCGCCTTACTTCAAAAAAACCAAGACTAGGACATAATTTGTTGCAAACTTTTTGCAGCCTCTAAAGAAGGCTATGTTGGCCAATTACTTTAATTCTCTATTAAAAAAGGCCAAAATATCATTGAAAAAATATCCGGGAGCTGAATAATTTTTTCTTCTAAATATCCTTTGTAAACCTTTTTTAAAAAGAAATAGAGACAAAAGAATGGGACAATGTAGACATATAGGGGCAGATTTACAATAATTGGCGCATCCCTGCATGTCAGCAGGGATGCGCCACTTATTTTGCGCCATGCCTCCGCCACCATTGATGCGCCGCATTGTAAATGCGGCGCACCATGGTGCAAAAACGGCACCATGAGTGACGCATCTGTGCCGTAAAGGCGGCACATTGCTGGAGTTGCGTCGCAAGCGCGATGCAGCTCCAGCAATGCTCTGGGGGGCCCTATTTTGTTAATGCTGCGTCAATCCTTACGCCTGCTTCAAGCAGGCGCAGGGTTTTGACGCAGCATGGGCCCCAAAGTGACCGAGTGAAATCTTGTAGATTCCACTCAGCCACTTTTAGGAGGTGTTCCTGCCCCGGAACGCCCCCCCCCTCACCTCCTTCTGGCGCAGGGCTTTACAACGTGACGCATCTTCCAGATGCGTCACGTTGTAAATACCCCACACCATGGCGCATCTTTTGCTCCGCCGCTGCATCACAAAAGTGACGCAACTGCGGCGTAAAGAGGCGCAAGGGGCTTGTAAATCTGCCCCATAGGCTGCAGTGCTGTAGTTAAGAAATGTATACTGTGCCTTTAGGGCTTACAGTCCTCCAGTGCCCCATCATGTCCAGCAGGTGGCAGTTACCTCAGTTCTTTTTCCATTCCATAAATACAGCCCCTCCCGACATCTCCGGTCCACCCATAAATCACTCTTGATTGTGCCGCCGTACAAAAGGAAACGTCTCGGAGGCAGCTGCTTTGACCATCTCGCAGCTGCCTTCTGGAACTCTCTCCCCCTTCATCTAAAACTAAGCGATAATCTACTCAGGTTTAGACATCTTCTGAAGACCTGGCTCTTTTCTCAGGCACATCATTGAGCTGCTTCCTTCTATCAAATGACTGACGCGCCCTGTTCCTTCCTACAGCGCCATGAAGCCTCCGGGCGTACGAGCGCTCAATAAATGCCAGTTAACATTAACATTAACATTAACATTTTTCACAGAACAAAATAGAGTACAACTAATGAAAATAGAATGTGTATTAATCATCTCTTTCTCCTTCACTGGACAGAAGGGTGGGTTGTTTATGATTTCAATAGAGATTCCCCTGCAAGAGAACTAGGATTATTGGTTAAGGAACCATTTTCTGTAGGCAGTAAGAGCCGCCAAATGTACTTTAATAGAAAAGAATGGTAACCCAGTTTTGGCCAAATGATGCAAGTATGGAAGTAAAGCATCTCTTTACTAAGTAGTTGGATGAATGTTCTTGTCAGAACACCAGATACAGAACCTATTCCATTTAAAAGAGCAAGATGTACACACTGATGGACATTTAGCTTCTTTTAGAATGTTCATGTATTTTTGTGGTAAGTTCAAATGTCCGTTTTGTACGAGTTCAGGAGCCATGTTTCCAAACTCAAAGAGGAGAGATCATCTGAACTTCATGAGAAAGTCCGGTCTGCACGGCAGCCTCATGTGTGAATATTCCGATATGTGGAGTAGGTCTGTGAACCACCATTGTCGGGTCCACTCCGGAGTTATCAATATCATTCTGGCCTTCGAGTAAGACAGTATATGATTACTGATGGAATCAAGGGTATTGAGGAAAAGCGTAGAGGAATTAGCTGGACCAGTCGATCCATAGGACACTCCCCAGTGTCCCTGGTTGGTAAAACCTCGAGGGGAAGTTTGGCCATTTTCTGTTTTCTGCAATTGTGAACAGATCTATGTGAGGAAAACCCTGGTGCAGAATATGTCATGAACGACGACTTAGTTTAACACCCATTCGTGATTTTTTCAAGGAATCCTGCTCAGGGAGTCTGCTTGTGTATTCTCGATGCCCAGAAAATGGGTTGTAGTGATCCTTAGGTTCCTGTCCAGCAACCAATTCCATCATGTTTGGGCTTCCAGTGAAAAGGCTCTGGACTTTGCACCTCTGTGCATGTCCAGATAGTATATTCTTGTTGTGTTGTCTGTCTGAACATGGAAGGAATTATTATTGAAGGATGGTAGGAAAGACTTCAGGGCCTAATGAACATCTCTTGGATCCAGACGGTTGATATGATAAGTCATTTCCTTCGCTGTTCATGTTGACTGAATTTGAAGGTGATCCATGTGCGCTCCCCAACCTAACAGAGACATCAGTCACTACTGTCTGAGAGGGAATATCTTGATGTAAAGGAATCCATTGTAGGAGATTTTTCGGTTGCCACCACCATTTGAGGTATTGCCTCACTTTGAGGGAAAGTGTGATCCTGTCTTTCTAACTGCGGGCCCCATTCACAGAACTAACTTAAGACAAAATCCTAAACTTACTACCATTTTGGTATTCACAGAAGGCACTTACTCATTTTGGTAATCACAGAAGGCACTTACTTATTTTGGTATTCACAGAAGGCACTTACTCATTTTGGTATTCACAGAAGTTAGGACTCCTAACTTTAGGTCTCCTAAATGCCTTCTGTGAATACCAAAAGTCTTAAAGTTAGGATTTTTCTCAGTTTAGGAGTCCTAAAGTTAGGAGTCCTATCTTTACTACTCCTAAACTGAGAAAAAATCCTAACTTTAAGACTTTAAGTATTCACAGAAGGCATTTAGGAGTCCTAAAGTTAGGAGTTCTAATTTTACTACTCCTAAACTGAGAAAAATCCTATTTTTAAGACTTTCGGTATTCACAGAAGGCATTTAGGAGTCCTAAAGTTGGGACTCCTAACTTCTGTGAATCCCGAAATGAGTAAGTGCCTTCTGTGAATACCAAAATGGTAGTAAGTTTAGAACTTTGTCTTAAGTTAGTTCTGTGAATCGGGCCCTGCCTGTGTATTGACTCCACTGGTCCTCCAGGCACTCCTGTTGTGGTCTCATGTGAAGACGGGCATTTGGCATCAGAAGTATACAAGATGTTATTGATCCTAGAAGAGATGACACTTTCCTTTCCGTTGGCTGAAAGACTTTCATGAGAGATTGACATTTCAGACATATGGCTAAAAATCCGAAGGATACTTTTTTTCTTTTATGGTGTCAATAGTTGCTCCTAGGTAATGAAGAGATTAAACCGGAGATGAGGTTAATTTCTGGTGTGTTATGAAGACCTAGCCGATTGATAGTGATTTGATCATGTTGATGTTCTTGTTGTCATGTTGATGCCTTGTCAAGCGCTCCGTCTATCATCCCCTTTGGTATCGCTTTGTTCGCCATAAGTTGGCAGGGTATGCCCAGACAAGGGTCCCTTGCTCACTTTGCCACTGGATTCAAGCTAGACTGGCTGATGACGGCTGATTAGCCAGAAACCGGTCCCAGGATGCTTGATTCCGGTCCAGGGAAGACATGGCTTGGCAGTTCGGGCTGGACTGTTCCCATGAGCCACAGGGTCAGACTGATTTGCATATGGCCATGTCTGAACTGGGGTGGCGGAGTGAGCTAAAGAATGATGATGGATTAAACCCAGATCAGTTGATTTGGGGTGAGTGTTTGATTTGCTCAAGCACTCCGTCCATCATGTCCTTTGGTATCACTTTGATGCCTTGTTAAGCCAGTCATTTAAATATGGATAGAAAATACTTTGAGTTTCCTGAGATGTTTAGCGACCACTGCCATGCACTTCAAAATAGTTCTGGGGGCTGATTTGAGGCCAAAAACTGAAGTAATTTGTACTGGTAATGATATGTCCTACTACAAATCTCAGGAATCTGCTTTGTTTGTGGCTATGGGAGTGTGAAAGTACGCATCCTGCAGATCTACGGAACAAAGCCAGTCTCGTTGATGGATTTGAGAATAAATTAGATCTAATGCTAGCATTCTGAATTTTTCTATTCGTATCCATTTGTTTGCAACTTTCAGATCTAGTTTGGGTCTGAATTTGTTTTTCAGACTATTCTTTTTTACCAAGAAATAACAGGAATAAATCAATGTTCCTCATTGGTTGAGATGTACAAGCTCCACCACATGCTTCTGCAGAAGACTGTGCACTTCTCATTTCAGCATCTGTAAATGTTGAGTGGATGGTTTTGGTGGAATATTTGGTGGACGACTGGTGAATCTGAGACAATAACCATTATGCACAATATTCAGTACCCACCTGTCGTTTGTGATAGATTTCCACTCTGTTGGATATTAGGAAATACTTCCCCCTACTGGAGTGGGTAACAGAAGACAGGGAAGCAGAGGCACATTGTTTGGAACCTGCAGAAGGTTTTCCCGCTTGAGCAATAGGGAGAGGTGTGGCGCCGCGGCCAGGGCGACTGACGCTGGAATCTGGGGATCAGGGTTCGATCCCCGGCTCCGGCGGCAGCTTAGCCCAGCACCATGTGACTCTGGGCAATAGCTCGCTTAATCTTCCCAACGGCCCCCAGCGCCTAGAGACCCTTACGGGTGATTGTGCGCTTTACAAATGTGGATTATAATATGGTGGCTTCTACTTCCCTTTGGTTGACGCCTTTGATGATGCTGAAAAGCCATTTGTTGCTGTTGTTGGTGGTGTCCTTGAAACCACTGACAGGTTTGAACTTACTGCAGACAAAAGTCTCTCATAAGGCTTGTGAGCATGTTTTCTCTGTTCCTTTCTTTTTCCAGACAAACTGCTTTCAAGGGCTCTATTTCGCTTTTCATGTGAGCTATCGCTTCGTTTGTATGGCTCCAAATAGAGTGTTATCAGAGAAAGGAAGGTTAAGAATCCTCTGTTGAGATTCCTGCTTCAGAGCTGTTAGACGAGCCAAGGGGCATATCAACAAGGGGTGGCGATAATATTATCGCCGCTCTAGAGCCCGTTTTCGGGCGAAAAGCGCAGGGCTTTAAGTGGGGATAAAAAACTGGGGGTGCTCTAAAAGGGGCGGGGCACACCTCTTAAAGGGGTGGGGCCTATCCACGCAGGGGCGTGGTCTAAATCAAGATATTTAGCATTGTGTGCCTATGAAAAACCCCTCCAATTATCCTACCTTTGGAAAACTTTTTCGTTAAAGGATTTTCCTCCCTCCTACAATGCAGCTCACCTAGCATGAGGTCTCCACTCTGACCCATGATTTCGCTGCCCTCCAACTGGAGCACAATGTAGGGTACTCTTTCCAGCCAGGCAGAAGGACACAGTGCGGGAAACTGAGCCCGCAAACCCTCTGTGAGACACTTGAGGGGATAGAAGCCTGGAAGGAAATTAAAGGCTGTGAATCTCCTTTTTTTGTAGTACTAAGGATGCCTGCCTGGAGGTCACGCAAAAGCATTGTCATGTACATTAATGAATCTATTATTTACACAAATTCTATTTGGCATAAAAGGTCCCGGAGCCGCGCTCTGCTGGCAGCGTGCGGCGGTGCTTGTGTCATCAGCAGGGATAAAAGCCCCGTCGTCGAGGTGAGGCACAGCCGTGACTGATTATATGGGGGTGGGCGGCGCTGCTAAATGATGTGCGAAATACCGGGCCTTGGTAGAGCCAGAGCGTGAAGGATGGGACAGGGTTTGCTGTGCTGTTGGAGTCGGAGACACTGCATAGCAGACGCATTCTCCTGATTGCCCCTCGAGAGCACGGACTGCCGCACTAACATTCCCTGCACGTTTGTAGGCGCTATTCGATTTTCAGTTGTATAACATTGATTTATCCCTAAACATGCCATAACTATTCTATTTACAGTCCTAAGATATATTTAAAAAAACGTATTCTGGCCCGAAAATAGAGCCCGATAGAGACCCGTTTCGAGGCTCTCTAAAAATAACTGCCGGTGCTCAGACCCGGACAGACCCGGCCCACTTAAAGCCCTGGCGATAATATTATCACATTATCAACAAGGACACGCTGGTGCGAGTTCCCTTGCAATAGCGCCCCTTGTCAGCACGCCTCCCATCACATCGCTAATGTGATGCAAAGGGGGCGTGCCTGACAAGACTCCCTTGGGAAAATATTGCTAACGCAGCTTTGTCATATTGACAACAAGGGTTAGCGATATTTAAATTCACGTTAAGTATGCCTTAACGCAGGAATTTAACATCTGTTAAATTCCTGACTAAAGCATACCTAACATGGGGGGTGGATTGTGTGGCTAAGACCACAGGCCCTATCACCAAGAATATCGCTGTTTTTCACCATGGAAAACGTCGATATCCCCACTATCTCTGGAATTTTTATCGCCTCAGCGATGCACGTTGTTGATAACGCGCTAACTGGGTGATAAATTCCAGAGATAGCCGGCGATAAATATGCAAGCGCTAAGCGCGCTTTGCGATATTTATGGCCGTCCGTTGATAATATGCCCCCAAGAATATTGCCTAAGAGCCAAGCCGGGCCGAAGACGGCTGTGATGCCAGAAACCAGTCCCCGGAAGCTTGTTTCCTTTCCAGTGAAGAATTGGCTTGGTAGTTTGGTCTGCCCTGTTCCCATGATGCACTGGGCCAGGGACAGACTAATTTGCATATAGCCAGGTTCTGAACTGGGTTGGTGCAGTGAGCTAAAAAACGGTGATGGATCAAGCCCTGATCTGTTGACTGGGTAGGAGTGTTCTGAATAACTCAGATACTCTGTCCATCACCACCCCCTTTTTGTAATTATTTTGGCCACCATGAGTGTGGAAGGGTATGCTTAGACATGAGTCCCTTGCTCATTGCACCATCAGGATTCAAGCACGCCGGGCCGAAGACGGCTGTAATGCCAGAAACCGGTCCCCGGAAGCTTGTTTCCTTTCCAGTGAAGAATTGGCTTGGTAGTTTGGTCTGCCCTGTTCCCATGATGCACTGGGCCAGGGACAGACTAATTTGCATATAGCCAGGTTCTGAACTGGGATGGTGCAGTGAGCTAAAAAACGGTGATGGATCAAGCCCTGATCTGTTGACTGGGTAGGAGTGTTCTGATTAACTCAGATACTCTGTCCATCACCACCCCCTTTTTGTAATTATTTTGGCCCCCATGAGTGTGGAAGGGTATGCTCAGACATGAGTCCCTTGCTCATTGCACCATCAGGATTCAAGCAAGCCGGGCCGAAGACGGCTGTAATGCCAGAAACTGGTCCCCGGAAGCTTGTTTCCATTCCAGTGAAGAATTGGCTTGGTAGTTTGGTCTGCCCTGTTCCCATGATACACTGGGCCAGGGACAGACTAATTTGCATATAGCCAGGTTCTGAACTGGGATGGTGCAGTGAGCTAAAAAACAGTGATGGATCAAGCCCTGATCTGTTGACTGGGTAGGAGTGTTCTGATTAACTCAGATACTCTGTCCATCACCACCCCCTTATTGTAATTATTTTGGCCACCATGAGTGTGGAAGGGTATGCTCAGACATGAGTCCCTTGCTCATTGCACCATCAGGATTCAAGCAAGCCGGGCCGAAGACGGCTGTAATGACAGAAACCGGTTTCCCGGAAGCTTGTTTCCTTTCCAGTGAAGAATTGGCTTGGTAGCTTGGTCTGTCCTGTTCCCATGATGCACTGGGCCAGGGACAGACTAATTTGCATATAGCCAGGTTCTGAACTGGGATGGTGCAGTGAGCTAAAAAACGGTGATGGATCAAGCCCTGATCTGTTGACTGGGTAGGAGTGTTCTGATTAACTCAGATACTCTGTCCATCACCACCCCCTTTTTGTAATTATTTTGGCCACCATGAGTGTGGAAGGGTATGCTCAGACATGAGTCCCTTGCTCATTGCACCATCAGGATTCAAGCAAGCCGGGCCGAAGACGGCTGTAATGCCAGAAACCGGTCCCCGGAAGCTTGTTTCCTTTCCAGTGAAGAATTGGCTTGGTAGTTTGGTCTGCCCTGTTCCCATGATGCACTGGGCCAGGGACAGACTAATTTGCATATAGCCAGGTTCTGAACTGGGATGGTGCAGTGAGCTAAAAAACGGTGATGGATCAAGACCTGATCTGTTGACTGGGTAGGAGTGTTCTGATTAACTCAGATACTCTGTCCATCACCACCCCCTTTTTGTAATTATTTTGGCCACCATGAGTGTGGAAGGGTATGCTCAGACTTGAGTCCCTTGCTCATTGCACCATCAGGATTCAAGCAAGCCGGGCCGAAGACGGCTGTAATGCCAGAAACCGGTCCCCGGAAGCTTGTTTCCTTTCCAGTGAAGAATTGGCTTGGTAGTTTGGTCTGCCCTGTTCCCATGATGCACTGGGCCAGGGACAGACTAATTTGCATATAGCCAGGTTCTGAACTGGGATGGTGCAGTGAGCTAAAAAACGGTGATGGATCAAGCCCTGATCTGTTGACTGGGTAGGAGTGTTCTGATTAACTCAGATACTCTGTCCATCACCACCCCCTTTTTGTAATTATTTTGGCCACCATGAGTGTGGAAGGGTATGCTCAGACATGAGTCCCTTGCTCATTGCACCATCAGGATTCAAGCAAGCCGGGCCGAAGACGGCTGTAATGCCAGAAACCGGTCCCCGGAAGCTTGTTTCCTTTCCAGTGAAGAATTGGCTTGGTAGTTTGGTCTGCCCTGTTCCCATGATGCACTGGGCCAGGGACAGACTAATTTGCATATAGCCAGGTTCTGAACTGGGATGGTGCAGTGAGCTAAAAAACGGTGATGGATCAAGACCTGATCTGTTGACTGGGTAGGAGTGTTCTGATTAACTCAGATACTCTGTCCATCACCACCCCCTTTTTGTAATTATTTTGGCCACCATGAGTGTGGAAGGGTATGCTCAGACTTGAGTCCCTTGCTCATTGCACCATCAGGATTCAAGCAAGCCGGGCCGAAGACGGCTGTAATGCCAGAAACCGGTCCCCGGAAGCTTGTTTCCTTTCCAGTGAAGAATTGGCTTGGTAGTTTGGTCTGCCCTGTTCCCATGATGCACTGGGCCAGGGACAGACTAATTTGCATATAGCCAGGTTCTGAACTGGGATGGTGCAGTGAGCTAAAAAACGGTGATGGATCAAGCCCTGATCTGTTGACTGGGTAGGAGTGTTCTGATTAACTCAGATACTCTGTCCATCACCACCCCCTTTTTGTAATTATTTTGGCCACCATGAGTGTGGAAGGGTATGCTCAGACATGAGTCCCTTGCTCATTGCACCATCAGGATTCAAGCAAGCCGGGCCGAAGACGGCTGTAATGCCAGAAACCGGTCCCCGGAAGCTTGTTTCCTTTCCAGTGAAGAATTGGCTTGGTAGTTTGGTCTGCCCTGTTCCCATGATGCACTGGGCCAGGGACAGACTAATTTGCATATAGCCAGGTTCTGAACTGGGATGGTGCAGTGAGCTAAAAAACGGTGATGGATCAAGCCCTGATCTGTTGACTGGGTAGGAGTGTTCTGATTAACTCAGATACTCTGTCCATCACCACCCCCTTTTTGTAATTATTTTGGCCACCATGAGTGTGGAAGGGTATGCTCAGACATGAGTCCCTTGCTCATTGCACCATCAGGATTCAAGCAAGCCGGGCCGAAGACGGCTGTAATGCCAGAAACCGGTCCCCGGAAGCTTGTTTCCTTTCCAGTGAAGAATTGGCTTGGTAGTTTGGTCTGCCCTGTTCCCATGATGCACTGGGCCAGGGACAGACTAATTTGCATATAGCCAGGTTCTGAACTGGGATGGTGCAGTGAGCTAAAAAACGGTGATGGATCAAGCCCTGATCTGTTGACTGGGTAGGAGTGTTCTGATTAACTCAGATACTCTGTCCATCACCACCCCCTTTTTGTAATTATTTTGGCCACCATGAGTGTGGAAGGGTATGCTCAGACATGAGTCCCTTGCTCATTGCACCATCAGGATTCAAGCAAGCCGGGCCGAAGACGGCTGTAATGCCAGAAACCGGTCCCCGGAAGCTTGTTTCCTTTCCAGTGAAGAATTGGCTTGGTAGTTTGGTCTGCCCTTTTCCCATGATGCACTGGGCCAGGGACAGACTAATTTGCATATAGCCAGGTTCTGAACTGGGATGGTGCAGTGAGCTAAAAAACGGTGATGGATCAAGCCCTGATCGGTTGACTGGGTAGGAGTGTTCTGATTAACTCAGATACTCTGTCCATCACCACCCCCTTTTTGTAATTATAAGAGCCAATCCGTGGCAATAACCTTAGGCTTCTAGCAAAGAAGAATTGGCAGCAGGGTTGATTATATCATGCCTTCATTCATCATTTCTATGGAGTACTCCCAGCGGTCTCTTGGGAGATTATCTGCAATTTGCTGTAGGGAATCCAATAAAGATCTATCATATCTGCAGAGGGCAGATGAGTTCCCAGCTTTCATGTTTGTACCTGCTGTGATACATACTTTACATCCCACCAAATCAAGTTTCCTGCTTTCTTTGTCTGGTGGAACAGTGCATGAAGGATTAGTAGATTTTTTTTTTTTTTTAAACCTTTATTAGCGTCTAAAGGATATAGAAGTCTAGGCCTACAACCAAATCGGCCGGCCTCAATACGTAAAACAATCAAAAGTTCCAAGGCAAACATTACAGAGTCAAACAGCAAGAAGCAGAGGCAATACAATCGTAAAAAGGGAGAATATACCTAGGAACCAGAGGGCCAAGACACAGGAGCAAAAAAGGTTAATTTTATAATATGGGGATAAGGCATACGACAGGCTCACTTTCAATATAGAGATATCCGAAGTCCCAGAACCAGCCTCAGCGACAATAAGGGGGTATGGGGCCACAATACAGGAGAGGCAACGCAATTCACACAGGAAGATCGAGATAATTTAGACATAATCGACACTTGAACAGTATCATTGTTACATGCCCACCACCCAAACCACAGCTAAGCCAGAACAGAGGGATCGGAGAAACATTACATCAAAACTAACAGGTCATAGTGACCTCTAGGAAAATGGAGGGAGGGGGGCGGGGGCGAGGAAAGGAGGGGGGAAGGGGGGGGAGAAAGAGGGGGAGGGGAGGAGAACAAGACGGAACAATAAGAAAAAGGAATGAAATACAAAAACGAAAGAAAGAAGACACGCCGACACAGGCGTCCCATGGCGGGAGTACAGGAGAAAACAGGAGTATCAGCACCAGTGAGGGTACAGCAATCGAGAAGAAATGCAACCGAACCATAAAAGGAGGATTACCGACGCCACACACCTCTCCCCGAACACACCACGGGAGGCAAGGACAGACGCGGCATTACTATAAAGAGATACAAAAGGGCCAGAGAACCATAAAACAAACAACAAACAGAACCCAACCCACCCATCCCACCCTGCACCCCTGTAGAAGGCTATGGCCTACCCTTCAGACAGCGTGCCTGTCGCCCTAAACCAGAACCCGAAATATAGCAAGAAAGAAAGAGAGAAGAACGAGACAAAAAGAAACCGAAACAAAAATAAAGAAAACAGGAGGGAGGAGCATAAGAACAGAAATCAATATGGTCGGCCGCCGCCCTCCGCCCAACCAGAGAATCGCAGCAAAAACAGACCAGGACGACACCCCATCAAGCGCCATAAAACTTACAGAGGAGAGGACCACCCACCGCTCTATAGGTACAAACAACTGCGCCACTAAGTCGTATACCAATAATCAACCAGGAGTCGTGCATATCACCCCCATCCCTTCCGAACCACAAATCCCACCCACCACATGACAGTGTAGAATGAGATATTCAATACAAAACCAGCACACAATCGAAAAAAATGTTGACTACCATGTAGACATGGGGGGTAAATCAGTCCGCAAGTGAGCAAAAGTCCGAGCAGAGAGTTTAAATGCATCAGCAATCGCAGCACGGGTGATGAAGAACAGGAGTTCAGTTTCGCCGCTTGGGAAGGCGAGGGGGTCTCCGTAGTAAACAAAGGCGAAGCCATCGGAGCAGGTGCAGGCGGCAGTCCACCAATATTTCTAGGCAACCGAGCCGAACAGGGCCGCGGCACAATGTCCAAGTCCCCGGGGTCAGAACCTCAAAAAACAGGGAGCTCCAAAGTCACCGGCACACAAAATGATCTTCGATCAGCGGCAGCAACACTTGCGGCCATAGAGGGGGGCGAGGCAATGGAGTCACTGAAACAAGCGGGCGGCAAGAAGAAACGGCTGCTCAAAATGGCGGCAGATCGTGGCGGACTCACAGGGACATCGGGGGTCAGGGATGCGCGCAGGGCTCTCAGAGCTTCCAGGATATCTCTGACCGTAAGCTCACGCTCCCCAGACCGGACCCCCGCGCAATTAGGCAACCCAAGCCCGCCGCCACAAGGCGATTCATGTTGCAGAGGGTTGGCCGCAATTTCGCGAAGCCAGCCCAGTCGCCGCCCTCCGTGACCCCCAACAAACAGTTCAAAAATGTAGGACTTCACAGAGCTCCGGGGGGCTCCCAGCAATGGCAGCCTTGGTACCGAAAGGATGTCCGCCCAATGCGGGTCTCCGCCTACACCAGCACCGGCGCCCCCAACAAGCAGAGTCCGGGCGCAGAGGTCCAGGGCCGCCGGTCAAAGCCGCGGCGGGGGGAGGACCCCTTCACGGAATCAGTTCCCGGTGCATCTCACCCACATCAGCCGCTTTGACTGAAGCAAGTGTGAGGATAAGTTCCACAGCTGGTTTAAACAAACCTGGAACCAGGGGCAGAAGAGGTGAAGATGTAGAACATTGGTGAAGAGTCTCACATATCACCAATGTAGCTGTTGATGGAGCAAGCAATGGGAAATCTAGTTTTGTAGTTCCTAGTATGAGTACCTACTTATTTATGTCATCAGTTGGTGAGATTCTTGGCACAGGAAAGTCAGTCAAATTTGGTGCTTAACTTCTGGTGCTAGAAGGTGAAGTTGAATAAAAAGACCTCCTTCTGGATCGCGACCTAGATCTGGACTTAAGATGATATCTGTGTATAGATTTAGTTCCTCTAAATGTTCAAAGATGTCAAGTAAAGTTTTTGACAAGTTGTCTGAGAAAGATTTTATGAAGAAAAAAGCTGAAAAAATGCCAAGCTCATTGCTCAAAGATCCTGTCACCTCCTGCCTGGTGGAAGAGACAAAGATGATAAATACAAATTCTATTTTCATTAGTTTTACTCTATTTTCTTCTGTAAAAAAAAAGAACTGTGGTAACTGCCACCTGCTGGGCATGATGGGTCACAGAAGGGCTGTGAACCCTTATAGTGCAGTGTCAGTTTTAATAACTACAGTAGTGCAGTCTATATGTCTACATTGACCCATTCATTCTTCTCCATTTCTTTAAAAAAAGGTTTATGAAGTATATGTATATCAAAAAATTATTACGCGCCTGGGACTTTTTTCTAGTTTTTTTTAACGATATTTTGACCTTCTTTCAAGAGTAAAGTAATTGGCCAATTTAGCCTTCATTATAGGCTGCAAAACGTTTTTAAAAATTATGGGACATATTATCAAGGGATTTATCTCCGCTTTTTTGGCTTTAAAAGCCAAGAAAGCGGAGATAAAATTATCTCCCTATCAGCAACAGGGTGCTAACACGCAAATTCGCATGTTAGCACCCTTTTTTCAGTACGCCTCCCCTTGCATCTCTAATGAGATGCAAAGGGGGCGTTCCAGAGAAAAATAATAGGAGAAATGTTGTTAAGCGACATTTCTCCTATTATCAAGGATTTCCGCTAACCCTGTTAGCGATAAAAAAAGCAGCGCTAACCGCGGTTAGCACTGCTTTCTTTACACCTGGTATTTTCCTGACATAGCCATGATATCCTATGGAAGGTGGATATCATGGCTTAGTTTGTGAGCCCCTATCATCAAGCTAACGCCAAACTTCGAGATAATCTCTCATTTGGCATTTAGCGCACAGATTTTTATCACTTCTGAGATCAACCTTGCTAATAGCAAGTTATCTCTGCGATAATTTCCGGCGATGCTTAGCGTTAAAAAATTTGTTGCTAAGCATCGTTAGCGATAAATATCGCTAATCGTTGGTAATATGCCCCTATGTTCTAGTCTTGGCCTTCCCGTAATAAGGCAAATGTCTATACTAAAGAAGACATATTTTAAAGAAGTGCTCCGGGATCACCGTACATGGGCGGGGTTATTCTCTGCTTATGATTATCACTGGAGATCCCCTGAGAGTGAACGCTTGTTCTACAGTCTGGCAGTGCAATGACCTCTAGTGGCTGGTTGTATGACTGCGTTTTATGTATTCTTAAAGATTATAAAAAAGACACAGACAAATTATCTTTATTTTGAATGCTGTATTAAAAATTTATAGATAACAATGGTTTAGATGGACATTGAACATGGCCTATTGTTTATGGGGACATAATGGTACTTTTTAACATGTGGATTATTGGTCTTTTTAATGTGCTAACCCCTTGATACAACCAATATATCAATGTGGTGACACTGACAAAGCCAGTAGGCTGGCTTTATTTTATTGCTGTGATGACGCCTTGACAAAGCCATTAGGCTTGCTTTATTTAAAGTGATACCCCCTTATGTTTTGAGGTTCTCACTGGTATAGGTAGGGGGTACTGTGATTTTTGGTGTCATGACCCAGTAGGGATCAAATGTAATTGCAGAATGTCACCAAAGGTATTTCATTCTGCCTGATGTATACATTTGTAAATGAATGCACAGTATTTAGTAGCGTGTGTAATAAATATACTTTCCTTTTTTTCTACAGAAAACACGACTGGACAATCATTGAGTGTTATTATTGTGTGCCAGCGAATTGTAATTACTAGACAAACACCACTTCCCCAGAGTAGGCCTTGGGCTGCTCCGCTTCACTACAAACACCTACACAGGAGTGCTTGGCTCCCGGTAAAGAGAAATTGTGAATCTATTACTAGCGCAGGCCTCACACCCCACACAACTAATAACCCAATTCCTTACACCATCATATTTAAATGTCAAGAGCTCCCTGACAAAATTGAGCCCACCCTCATCGCCAATCTAAGGGCGAGGACGGGTTACCCATGATGAAGCATCTCATAGACGTGTGGGTAAGGTTTTCAGTACTGAAAAACTTTGCGGTCAGTAGGTAGAGTAAAGAATAGCAGCAAAATTCTTCAAGCTATACCGCTTTATCATTTTGAGTCATTTTCATGTTATTAATGCTATCTCTAGCGCACCTACCAGTTTTGCATCAGATCCTGCTGCAGCACAAAGCTGCTACCTTACACTTCGTAGACATTGCCCTCTTGACCACAGATGAAGATGACCCCTGCCTCTTGATATTGCGGGACCTCTCAAATGCCTTTGACAGTCGACCATGCCTCTCTCATACGCACCCTGGAGTCTCGAATGGCATTCTCCACCAGTGGTGTTCACGGGTTTTCTTCCTTTTATTTCAACTGACACTAGTTTGTTCACATTGGCATCCCCAGGTCACAAAAGATCCATAGCCCCCATGAAGCCCACTTGGGTTCTGTACAGTCTCATGTAATCTACAACCTTTATATGGAGCAGCTTGTTGATCTGCTCACAGATAACAACATCAAGAATCACCAATATGGCGATGACACACAACTCTAGTTGAATGTCTCCTTTGCTTCGATCATCCAATGCCTCAAACAATGCTTGTACATCATCCAGACCTGTATGTTGAGTAGGCCTGGGTGGTAAATTCCATTCCGCTCGCGGAATTTGCGAAATTTGGGTATTTTCGTGTTCAGCGGAGAATGCGGAATTGCCAAAAATTCCGCGATGCGCAGCTACGTGGAATTTTTTGCTTGTTTGCGCTTTCAAAATGCGTGTTTGCGAGGTATTTCCCCCCGAGCACGCAAACAGCTTTCGCGAACAGGAAACAAGCATAGCAAAGGGGCAGAACAAGCAATTCCGTGTGTTTGTGGAACTCTGCGTGCTCGCGGAGATTTTATACCGTTTCGCAGAGCTTTGTGTAGCGCGACTATGCAAATTCCGCCAACCCCTACTGTTGAGTACGTAACTGAAGCTCAATCCAACCAAGACAGAATTCCTGTTGTTGATCAAGAACAACAAACAAATACATTACAAACTTGGTTCGGTTTGACAGCTCTGAAACTCAGCATTCACCAAGTGGGATTCACACTGGACACCAACCTCATCCTCAAAGAACACACTGCCAAAGAAAGAAAGCTGGTCCGGTACCTGCTCTCTCTTATAAAGTAAAACACTTTCTTCCAGAAAGCGATTTCAAAACTGCTGCTCAAGCCCTCACACCCTTGCATATGGATAATGCACAACTCTATAGCCTCCCAGATTCTACACTGGTAACCCTTAGGACTATCCTACACGTCACAGAACATCTCATTCAGCGCCTTAAGAAAAATGATCATATTGCCCCCATCCTGATGGAACACTATTGCAGGAACGGGCAGCACAGGCACGTCGAAAGACTTATTTTTAAGCCTGGGCGTAGTTCGTGGTGTTTTGCTACGGGGAACTCTGCGAAGTTACAAAAAACGCTGCAAAGTTTGTGCGAGTCGCGGAGTGCAGTGCGAACTGCAGTTTGTGCTGGTATTCCTGCCGCCTTAGTAGAAATTCTACCCGAACGGCAGCTTGCGCTCGCAAACTTACTGTTCGCGATCGCGAACTTACCATTCGCGATCACGAGTGGTGAAAAAAACTCCGTTGCACATCGTTGAGTGGAGTTTTCTGCACTCCGCGAACTCCGCGGAGTTCTGGGTGCAGAAAACTCCACAAACTCCATGAACAGAGCAAAGTTCACCACCCAGGCCTATGTATTTTCTCTCGTCGTCATCTGTCGACTCACCCCCACCCCGCCGCACCACTCTTACCTGCACTGGCCGCCCCTTATCTATTGGCTCCCCTTACCATCCCACACCATTTAAAACAAACGCTGCATCATTTACTAAGCCAATTATGAACAGCACCCATGCTTATCTTGCAGTCCAGCTCAACTTCTCTGGTGTTTCTCGCAACACCCACAGTAGGGAAACCATCAGACTGCTGACTAAGAAGTATAAAAAGGAAAGAAGACAGCAGGCCTTTTATATCTATGCACCCAGAATCTGGAACAACATCCCCATATCCATCAAGACAGCCACAAAGCTGCCCTAAATTTAGGACAGTGTTGAAGACGCACCTCTTTAAAGAACACTATATCACAATGCATCAAAAATCCACAACCCAGCTTCCTCTCCCAATACTTGTTGACTTAATGATTGTCTTTCACCATGTGCAGCACCCAAGCTATGTGTGCACTGTAGAAATACCACATGCAAACATGCATGGGTCAAATCTATTTAGTGTGTGAGCTTCAACCTCTACTTTAGAGCATTTTTACCTCAAGTGTGCATTGCATCTATTAGCAAAAATCTAATATAAACATCAGTGCTGAACTTGTGATTCATGGTTTGGGTTGGGGAAGAGGGCAGCCCTGTCCCTGCACTGAACATTCTACCAGTTTTCCTTTTTTATGTCCAAAGGGAGAGAAAATAGAAGACATATTTGATTGCTACCTTGAGGGTTTGTCGACTGTGCTTGTGAGAAGCTCCTTGGGAACTGATAATAATTTGGATTAAGTTCTCTTTTCTTTGAATGAAAGATTTGTGGTAGAAGAGGAATGCAAAAATGATTGTGTTGTAAATATCATTTCACCTTGTTGCCTCCTTTAGTCCACCTTTTATCTTTATTATACTATGTCATATTTGGAATATACTGTGTGTTCTTTGTCTGGATTCCAGATGTGTCAGTTGGAGCTTGGCCAGATGAAGAGGTGCACGTTTTATTCTGTACTGCAATAAATCTCTACAAAGCAACTGCAAGCCGTCTGATGAATCTTTTATTCGTTTACAACATTTTTGGCGACGATTAATCTTTTATTTGTTTACAACAGATTGACTTTGATGGAACAGTGCCTACTTTGGAATCACTTACAGCATCATGAGTTGTCAGAAGGGTAAAGGAGGACCTTCCCATCTCAGGGCAGGTCCAAAACCTGTCTCATCAGGGTCCTGTGATAAGAGAATGAGTTGAGTCAATCTAGTAGAAGTGTGGCTGCTCAGAGGAACATATTTTTGGCTTCAATTTTAGCTTTATTCCAAAGGGTTCTCACTATTTGGTCGGCTAAGTCACTGCCATCAGCTTGTGACTATAAAGATTTGGGAAAACTTATCAAAACCTTTAATGTCTGTCCACCAGGGCTTGTATGTTAAGACCGTAAAGCCAATGACTGCATTCACTCATATTTTCTTTTACCAGTGGCCCATTGTAAATAAAATATTTAATAAACTCGTGAAGTTGAGTTAAATGCTGGAAGACCTCTCAGCTTGCCTAGGAGGACAAAGCCATGCAATCAGTGGCCCCGCGTGGCATCCGTATTCTATCAACAGTGGGGCATCTTGGTAGAGTTAACAAGTTTCCCCCAAATATTTGTAAACCCACAGTAATGCCCTGCATACAACAGGGCAGGGAAAGAAGCGTGACACCAAAGCTGGTTGGGTGGGAGGGGCGGAGCTCACGCATGAGTTGAGTGACACTCTCAGGTTTGACCCAACTTAAACTTAAAGGGCCTCGCAAGTGGAGAGAGGAGTTGGCCTAACGACTAGGGCGGTCGATTTCGAATCTGGGTAATTGGGCTTGAGTCTTGACAATGACGCTGAACATCCTGTGATTCTGGGCAAATCACGTAATCTCCCCGTGCCCAACAAAAACAAATGAATGTGTCCTCATGTAACGCAACTGGTGCTATGTAAAGCGCTCTGATACCAGGCCCAGACTGGCCGTTGCAGGCACCGGGCAATCCCCCGGTGCGCCGCAAGGGTGGGGGCCGGTTTTGTTACAGCGCCATTTATGCAGCATGGCTGCAAAATCGACCCTGTACCAAAATCGGCCGAAAACCGGCCCCGGCGAAGAGCTCAGACTTCCCCCTGGGGCCCGGCCGAGCACTTTGCCAGGGCTGGTTTTGGTTCCCAGTCCGGCCCTGTCTGATACCCTATTCGGGTCAAGTTTGCGCTATATAAAACTCAGTAAAAAAAAAAAACAATTCCATTAAAAAAACAATAGTTGTTTGGACAGTTGTATCATACGCTTGCTCAGAAGTAGCTCATTACTGAAATTCCAACAGTCAGACACACTTATATTTACAGAAATAATCTTTTCTAAACTAGTCCCAGCTGATTCCACAGCGTCCGAGGAGGAGACGGTCCAGGGGTGACTGGTGTTCATGGGCAAAAGGGGCGTTGCCCTGCTACCCTCAGGAAAGAGGTAAGAACAGGGAAATAAACACAGAGCAGCTGAAAAGAAATGACTGCTCTGAGGTGAGGTGCTGAATCTCCTGGGTGAACTCTGGTGAACTTTGCAGATGTCCTACAGAGCAAGGACCAGCTGGGTGAGGCTTTCTTCAACCTGCAGGCACAAGCTACAGCAGTGACAACATGTGAGAGGCAGTGCTGAATTAGAAAGCCATGGGTCTGGTTGCTTTTAGGGTGCATGAACATACATGCCAACCTTTCAACTTAGATAAGAGGGAGACACATGGGTGGGTGCAACGGCCGGAATAACGTGCCACGCAAAATGGGTCGTAGTGTCACCATTCTTTGTTTACGGGCACGGGTAGATTAAGTGGTTTGCCCAGAATCACAGGATGGTGAGCCAACCCCGGGACTTGAACTTTGTTCCCCAGTTCCAAAGTCTGCAGCTCTGGCCCTAACACCTCATCCTGAGTATAGGGAGAATGAACATTTTATTTTTGGTGCTCACAAAAACAGAGATATAAACTCTATTTCTATATGTACTAGGCAAAACTGCCAAAAATAAAATGCTCACACGCTCTGATCTCCACCTCCAAGAATTAAGAACAAAGCGTTAAGCCCTGACGTCAGAGGTAATTCTTGCAGTGGGAGGTTAGAGCGTGCGTGAATGAGATTGGCATCAACATTTTAATTCTGGTAGCTCTACAATGTTCAAAGAAAAACAGAGGACCTCATTACGATGTCTGGCGAAAGGCCATCCAACAGCTCGTCAGTCAACCCAACATCTGAAACCCAGGATGCTTGTTTCTGGTCCAGGGAGGACCTAGCTTGGCCATTAGGGCCGGACTGCTCCCATGAGGAAGAGAGTCAAGACTGATTTGCATATGGTTGGGTCTGAACTGGGGTGGCGGAGTGAGCAAAAGAACAATGGATTTAACTCAGGTCTCTTGACTGAGGGTGAATGTTTGATTTGCTCTGCATTCCGTCCATCATCTGTGTGTCTTTTGCGCCCGACATCTGAGACATCTGTCCTACCGCCATATTACGATACAGGAGGTCCAACAGATGCCTGCGGGGGAATCCGCTCCACCTCTGGCAGGCTCAAGGAGCCCGTCGGAGTGGCAGGCGGATCACAATCCCCAAAATGGAGGGAGTGCCTGCTCAGGCACCGCCGTGGGGATTACGATGCACCTTTCCGACAGCCTTTTTCATGTTGGCTCTTCCGTCATGGAAAAGGCTGGCAGAAAGGCTCTTCTAGGACCCCTCGCAGGGCCCCTGTCCCCCGTAGCTCTCCATTATGGACCCTGGGGTGCACCTATGGTGCCCCCCTAAACATCCATGCATTGTGTGGTAATCACTGCATGGTGCCTGCCACACGGTGCACGAATGTTTCAAAAGTGCATTTTTCAAATTGCGGCTTGTGTCGTGACCCGCAGCACAAGCGGCAATAGGAGAAATACCCTTTCCACCTGCCGGGAAGTCGGTTGCCACAATCTTTGTGGCGGGACTGCCGACTCGTTGTCAGGTGGTCCCGTTTCCATTACGATGTCGGTCAAACGCTCGTCTGACCGGCATCGTAATGAGGCCCAGAGTTTAAAATTCTGTTGGAAACACATTTTTTTCTCCCAGGGGCTGTTACTGGGTTGAAAGTAATGTTTTTTTTCTTACTTTAATCTGTGTTAGGAGCACAGAAAAAATGCTGTGGCAACCGGAGGGAGCCTGACAATATTGTGCTCTTGCCTGCAGGACCAGGTTACTGGCAGTGGGTTGTATGTCAGTACAACGCATGCTTTTACCCCGCATGCCATTACAAGGCGGGGATTACAACGCAAGTCGTTACAACGACTTGCGTTGGGGGCGCTGGATAGTGGAATAGTTTAATTCTCTATTCCAACTCTAGTCCCCGTGGATAGTAGGGAAGGTGTTGGATAGAAAATTAAACTATTCCCTATCCAACAGCGCCCTCCAGCGAAAATCGTTGTAACGACTTTCGTTGTAATCCCTGCGTTGTAATGGTAGTGCGGGGTAATAGTTGTGTCGTAAAGGATGTTCCCCCTGGCAGTGCCTACTTCAAGTGACACAAGACCAATCCCTGATGCCTGCTGAATCCCGCGGAGGAACACTTTTACGCAGGGGGTAGGCAGGTATATTAATTCCTTTCCGGAGTCCACACCCAAGATCAAATTTAAACCAATAGCTGTAGGGCGGGCTCAGGCTATAATATATTGAAATCTACAGGAGGTGGTGGCAGAAAGGTCAGAGAGCTGAGGTCCTTTCCCAGCTCAATTTAGCTCTGTAACTTATTTCAAGCAGATCAGTGCTTTAAATGGGCCGGTACTGTCCGGTACTGAGTACCTTCACTTTTTTATTTTAAGAGGGAGAATACCGCCACTTCTCAAGAGTGATGTAATACGTTTGATTGGAGAGTACCGGCACTTCTTAGAAACAAGCGGGTACTCTGTTACAGAGTACCTGCACTTCTATTTTTCCATTTCAAGCACTGAAGCAGATCATTTGGCAATTGCATGGAATTGGGTTTCTGAATACATGAATCGGAGGCGGGAGAATAGCTTTCAAATTGGTGGTCTCCCGCCTGGATCGGGAGGGTCGGCACGTATGCCTGTCCCTGGGAGGAGTTACAAAACTCCATGCACTTCAATGGCCTGGGGTGGGGCAGGCTGATTAGGACACGGAGGGAGTGGGTGGCGACAATTTGTTGATTATCATAGAGGGGCCGGCTGTAGGAGGGCTGCAGGGTCCTGCTCTCCTGGTAGTAACATCTGTTTAGTACTGCATTTAGTTTCACTTTAAAAAAAAAACATTATGGAGCTGAGCACACAAAGTGATCCTTATATCAACCATAGAGGTCCAAGAGAAGGAAGGAACTGGCTGTGGACAACAATTGCACTAGTGGAGGGAAACATCCTTTAAAACGCAACTTTTACTCCGCACTACCATTACGACGCAGCTATTACAACGCAAGTCGTTACAATGACTTGCGCTGGAGGGCGCTGTAGGATAGGGAATAGTTTAATTTTCTATCCAACTCCTTCCCTACTATCCACGGGGACTGGAGTTGGAATAGCAAATTAAACTATTCCACTATCCAGCGCCCCCAACGCAAGTCGTTGTAACAACTTGCGTTGTAAAAACTGCGTTGTAATGGCATGCGGAGTAAAAGCATGCGTTGTGAGGACATACATCCCTAGTGGACTAAGAGGTAAGTGTGCAGTTAGGGGCATTGTGACCAATCCACCCTCACCCCACCCACTCCCTGCTTAAGTGAGTGAAATGAAGGATGGATGGGTGGTTGGTGGATGGATGGATGGATGCATGGATGAATAATTGAAAGGATGTATGTAAGAATAGAAGAGTGAAAAGAAGAGAGTGTGTGCGAGTGAAAGGGAGGTGAGTGGATGGATGGTTAGTGGATTGATGGATAGGTATAAGGGTGAAGGGATGGATGAGTGGAAGGATGGATCGATGGATGATGAGAGAAAGGATGGTTCAATAGATGACGTGAGAAAGGATTGATGCAAGAATGAGTGAAAGGATGGATGGATGAGTGGAAGTGTAAAAGGATTGATGAGTGGATGAATGGATGGAGTGAAAATATAGATGGATGAGCAAAAGGATGGATGAGTGGATGGATGGATGTAAAGATGGATGAATAAAACAATTGATGGATGAGTGAAAGGGAAGGGTTGATGGATGGGTGAATAGATGGATGAGTGAAAGGATGGATGGCTGAGTAAAAGGGTAAATGGAGGGATGTACGAGTAGATGGATGGATGGTACGAAGGGTGGATGGATGGGTGTAAGGATGGATGGCTGAGTGAAAGAGTGGCTAGATGGATGAGCCAAAGGGAGGATGATGTATGGATGGAGTGTAAGGGTAGATAAATGGAGAGAAAGGGTGGATGGATAAGTGAAAGGATGGATGACTGAGTGTATGGATTGGTTTAATGGATGGTCCCTGGACCAGTGACAGTTCTCTGTTATGGGCTCCTCAGTTGCATTACAACCTCCTTGTTTTGTGATTTAACGAGTGAACAATTATTCACTCTTGGTACAATAAAAATAAAATGCTGACCCGCTTCATGTCCAGCAACAAACTAAGGCCACTAGTGACATTGTTTGATTGCTGACACAGATGCATGAATGTGCCTGTGTCAATCCAGCACTGTGGGCGTGTCTTGTGATTGTGGGGGAGTTAAAGTGAGAGAAAGTCAGTGAAGGAGTAAGTCAGAGTGAGTGGGACACAGGGGTGAGTATGTGTGAGAATGAATGTGAGGAGTGAGGGAAAATGACAGTGAGTGTACCTGATTGTTACTGTGTGTGAGGCACAGTAAGACTGAGTGATTCAGAATGAGTGAGAATTTATTTATTTTATTTATTTATTTAGGATTTGTAATGCGCATGGCTGCCTCAGCAACGAGGCATCCCAGCGCAACCAGTAGCCAAAGGCAGGAGCATAAGAGACCAACTTAATGATTGAACATCGGATAATGGGAACAGCCAGGTGTTTATGGTTTTACGGAACGCCAGGAGGTTAGGAATAGCTCTAATGTGAGCCGGGAGAGAGTTCCAGAGTTTAGCCGCTAAAAAGCGAAAGGAGCGGCCCCCGCTGAATTAGTGAGACTAGGTGAGTCAAAGTGAGACAGTAATTTAGGGGTTTATTTGCAAGAGGCCTGTGTCGCTGTAGCTTCACTTTTTTAGATGCTCCAGTGGCGCGGGCCTCTCAATCATATCTATGAGTCGTCGCAAACCACCCTGCATGTCTTTGCATGGTCTCATAGATGTGGAGTACGACAAGGCAGCGTAAAGCGCTGCATGCCTTTCTCTGTGTGCCAAGGAGGCGTTCCATGGGCGTTGTGGCGAGTGTTGCCTCGTAACACCAATGGATTTTGACGTTTCCCCAAATTTACAGTCACATAAACCTGGGGCAGCTGGAAAACCTTACATCCTCCCCAGAGCAGGCGTAACGAGGAGAAATGCTTTCATTTCTCCTAGTTGTTTCCTCTTTCCATGTGTGTTGCATTCTGCAGCACACATAGAATAAGGACCGCGCCTCCATGGATTGTTTTTGGGCAGGAAGGTGTTCCTTCCCGCACAAAAACAATCCTGTCCACTACGCAGAATAAGGGTGCTTGTTTTGGCGCAAGGCACCAAATTCCGAGCCAGCACTGGCTAAAAGGACAGGAATGCACTGAATCTCGTAGATATGGTACACTCCTGCCCTTTCAATTTCACGTACGACAGCAAAGCAAAAAGACTTGCACTCACTGGATGTACGTCGTTTCAACGCATGCTTTTACCACGCATGCCTTTCTACGCGGGGATTACAACGCAAGTCGTTACAACGACTTGCATTGGGGGGCGCTGGATAGTGGAATAGTTTAATTTTCTATTCCAACTCCAGTCCCCGTGGATAGTAGGGAAGGTGTTGGATAGAAAATTAAACTATTCCCTATCCTAGAGCGCCCCCCAGCGAAAGTCGTTGTAACGACTTTCGTTGTAATTCCTGCGTTGTAATGGTAGTGCGGGGTAAAAGTTTCGTTATAAACGATGTTCCCCCACTCACTGCTGCCCTACGCCAAATCTTTGTAAATGAGGCCCTTAGAGCAAGAAAGTGCGAAAGAACCCTTCAAAAAGAAGCTCATTGGAATTCGAACTACAGATTACGCCCACCCCTTTTAAAGGTCACCAGCCGCCACTGAGACAGTCTATGCAGGGCTGAAGAGAAGGTGTCCCAATAATCCCATGAGTGTATTTGTATAATTGCAACCCGTTCCTGCGATTGAGAATTGTTCCCTCGCACTTTACATTAATAAATAAACATTGTGTTAAAATAAAACCAAGCTTAAATGTTTTTATTGAAAGCTGTCGAGGAGCGAATGAGCTAGAAATGTAATGCCACCTTGAAGCCAAGGTCTGTCTTTGGCGTTATCTTATCGAGTTACTTTCTCCTCGTTGTGTCGCGGAACAATAGACTAACTGAAAAGGCGGGAGGCCAGAAGAATGCTCTTTATGCTGAAAGGAAATGTAAATGTGTTGGAGACCTTAGAATTCGTTGCCTTTGCCTGTCCTTGATGTGGAGTGGAAAATAAAACATCGCTTAGCAGGACGCCGAAGGACTTAGCCTTCTCTAAGTGCTAGTTGAATGTAACGCCTCTTGCTTCTCTTTCCCTGGATTCCTACTCGTCATGGAGGTAAGACAGTAATATGCTATGATCTAATTGCTGGAGAAATGAGATCCAAGGGGCATATTATCAAGGGTGTTTATCTCCGCTTTTTTGGCTTTAAAATTATCTCCCTACTACCTAGCTGTCGCTAACACCAGTTAGCGGCAGCTAGTGGGAGATAGCAACCATCTTGGGCCCCGCTTTGCATGTCAGTGAAATTTATCACTAATGACATGCAAAGTGGGCGTGGCAAGATGTTAGCGACTGGAAACAGTCGCTAACATCGCTATCTCCTATTACCAACTTTTGGAGATATTCGCGCTAAGCGCGAAAATCTCCAAAAGCTAACACCTGCCCCTGAGCAGTTCTTAGCCATGTTATCCAATGGGAGGTGGATAACATGGCTAAGAGCATTAGCTCGGTAATGCATGAATATCGCTGACTTTTCAGCGATATTCATGCAATTGCGGCCGTTTTTTATCGGTTAGGAGATAAACCTTGATAATAGCAAGGTTCCTAAGTGATACAAAACGCCGCAGCTCGGCGATAAAAATATTGCCGCTAAGCCAATATAGCGATAATTATCGCTAGTTGTTGGTAATATGCCCCCAAATGTTTTGGAGTCTGAAAGCTGCAAATAAATAGATTACTGTGATGCGGCTCTAACAGTGAATAGTTTGTGTAATGTACATTTGTCTTTTTAAATACATTAGCAAATATGAAGATCTGCCTTCGATGTTGAATTGTGAGAAAGTCATCCTTTTTTGCCCTGGTTATCCCCATTTTTTTGACTGATACTGGAGATAACCGACTCTGACTGTGCCCTGAGTTCTGTTAACCAGGACCAGGACCAGTGCTCTGATTGAAAAGGTATATGGTAATTAGGTATGATTACTATGTGTGGGCGGTAAACTCCACTCTGCTGGCGGAGTTCACATACTCCGCTTGGAAGGTGGAGTTGGGAAAAAACTCCGCCTAAGCCATGTAGCGGAGTGTACTAGAGATCCGGCACCCAAGTGGCCGCAGACTGAAGGCAAACTACAATTCCCAGTGTCATGTATTCCTATAGGTTCTGAATCGATCCCCCTATTCCTGACCCTATTCTAGTTAAACAAACCAACAAGTTAACTAGCAGTCAGCCCATGAGGCAGAAAACCCCCATGATGCAGATACCGTTATCTGACGCAGTCACACTACGGCACAGGAACGTGTTATCTGATTAGGTCATAACACTTGCGATCTAATTAGACAAGCGATATTCCTCCAGCCCCTGATAAGGCATACGGAGTTCTCATAACAAATCAAACCTATGACAACCTGGCAAAACCCTGCGGCCATTGTTTTGATTTCACCGAGAACTTTAGTAAAAGAATGTGCTAACGAGCAAGTCGTATGACATCTTTATTGACGTATCTATGTCCATCCTTACGTCAATCTCGGCACCTTAAAGGTATAAATATTACCGATCTTGCCATATGCAAACACACGCGTGGTGACGAGACGGAGCAGCCATACTTGCCGAAGCGAAGAGCAGAGCAGACCCCGCTGGCAGCAGCCCCGCCTTTCTGACGCGCTGAGAGACGCGCTGCTTTCTCCTGCCGAGAATCCAGCACCGGCGTTTCCGGGTAGCCCTCGCAGGCAACCTGGAATATCGAGACCAGAGAGAGAGATACCATTCCTCATTCATCCTAAATTCCAGGTACAGAACTGAATAACCCATCACAGAGAATTCTTTAGTTATTCACTTGGCAAAAACAAACTTAACTTAAACTGTAACTATCTATTCCCGCCCACGTATTAGACTTAGGTCAGGTACACGGGGTAGGCGTATCTAGAAACACCAGTTGAGTACGTTTAGTCAAATGTATATGTGTATATAATATATTTTATTCATTTTAAAACATCTTATGGCTTAGAAACCATATCAATGTTTTTACAGTATTATTTTATACTATTGCTTTTAATGTATGCACTTTACTTAGCTATAAGTATTGCAATAATATCGATCCATTTCTCTTGTATGAGAAAAGAGACTGATCAATAAATAACACCTTTTTATTGAACACGCCCGTCTCTTCCTTTTCTCTACATTCTGATGAGACTAAGAATTCATGTACTGACTGAGTAAAATAATTTGCCTTTTGTTCACACGACTCTCGAGATTGACTCTTGATTAGGGGAGAGCAAAGTTGTCATGTTCTATGGTTGTCAGAAACTAAATCCCTTCTTGTCTAATCAGGGAAGTTAATTCCTCCTCGAACATTCGAGAAAGTTTCTAGTGAACTCTGAGCTACGCTGGCAAACCCAAAACTTTAAGTCTAGTATCGACAGTAGTAGACCTAGTTAACGTCTGGCCTAGGCCTTTACTGCTGTAGGTATTATTCCAATGCGCAGAGCCTATTGGGAAGATAGGAGCTACACTACATGGCGCCCAACGCGTTTGGAAAGGGCGATAAAACTAACGTAAGACATTTAGAGTAACTCAGTCGTGCTTTCTCACTCAGACCCCTTTTCCCAAATACTCCAAAGACGTCTGGAGTGGGTAAAAGGTAATATCCGCCAGACCTCGCAGGAGGGAACTCCTATGTATGGTTCTTGGTATAGTCAACGTTGAAGGATAAACAGTTCCAACATATTGTGCATCTAATCTTTGTTTCCATAAGAAACCTGATCTGCAAACAAACAAAATAACCTTCAGGACAGTAAAATGTCAGAAAAGGAAGAAGAAAGAGAGGCAGTTAGATTAGCAGCTGACATAGCAGAAGCTGATACTGCACTACAAAATGCAGACCCGGATATAATACTCATCCCGGTCATTAAAAGAAAATCTATAACCTTAAAACTTATAGAAAATGGACTGACACCTAGAGGTGGTACAGTCATATTCGTAATTGAGGCACACGAATATCGGCAGACAGAGGTATATTATTCATGGATACATTTTCCAGCAGCAAATGCTGTAACAAAGTACTTCCACTATTACAAAATAGAGGAACCTCCTAATGAGTACACTCCTTTCGAGGAGGTGGAAGTACCACTCAAATTCCAAGAGCATTTGCTCTTATTTGATGGCGCCCTAAAACATAATAATCACATCACCAGGCTCGGTCCTTTAGGTAGACCAGGAGCAACGTGGCCGGTCCTAGCCGGATACACACCACATCCAGACATCAATGGAATGTCTGCAGCAGAGCTGTTAACACAGCTAAAACAATTAATAAAAATTCATAGACAATTAGTTCAGTATGTGATGCGGACTTCAACAATTCAGCCAGCGATTAAAATTCCACAGCTGACCCCTCAACAGGGGAACACAAATAAAATTACACCACAGAACATCCAATCCTGCCTAGGTAAAGTACCGGCTAAACGGGAACAAATACCATTCTGGTTGGCACAGAAAATTACCCAAATAGAGGCGGTGTTTCCTGACACCAGCCCGCTAGAAAAACACAGGATTCTGACTATCTGTCTCCCAATGGGAATCGCACCACACATAGAGGACTGTGACACTTGGGGTACAGTCTTTGCTTCCATCTACACAAAAACGCACGGTGTTCCATCCATTTCGGTGATACCAGATGTGCTAAAACGAATTCAAGACGAATACGGTCCAGAACCCGCTTTAACTCTTGGTATGAAATTACTGAAAGACTTCAAGCAGGTCTCGGCTATATTATTAGCCAACATAAAAGGTGAAGCAGCCAACGTGGCGATCCGCCAGAGGTTAAAAGAGACAGATATAGCAGACCAACCAGCTGAAATTGCCAGAATCATAGAAAAATCCTATGAGGAACTAGGTAGAGATAGTTTAGGTGGAATACCAGTAAAACCGCAACTGACTGAAAGTCCAGAAAAAATATTTTTTAATAATAATTCACCAAAAAATAACTGGGATGGAAACAAACAATCCAATCCTAAAGAAAAGAAATTCCAGTCCAGAGGAAGGTCTCCTAGGCGAAGGGAGAAATCTCCGAACCAAAGACACAGGTCACCCCAGAGTGACCCCTCTGGGAAAAGATATAACCTTAGAAATAGGGATAATATAAAAAAACCTGATAGATATCAAGACATTGATACGCGTCCCTCTCAATCTTTTCAGACTTCCTCGCTGAAATCGGAAAGAAGAGGACGATCAGAACAAAGAGAAGAGCACACCAAGTCCAAAGACAAGGAACCTGCTCAACTAAAAAAGAAATTACAATTTCCAAAAAAGAAGGTAGCCAGTATCAAGGTAGTTAACAATGCCGAGAATACTGAGGACACAACTGAAAAACGGAGAGTGGGCTCAGACAATGCTAGACAGCGCAGCAGAAGTGAGCATAGCTCGCAAAGTCCTTATGAATCATCTGGAGACAGTGGACACGAATGAATATCTTCAAGTGGAAACTGCAGACACCAGGGTTAGCAAACCTCACAAGATATACGAGATAACATTACGTATAGAGGGAGATAAGACTAGGAAAATAAGGGGACTATTTTGGGATAACCTCTCCAAGGGTTATGACATCCTTCTAGCTGAAAAAGACTGGCCACCAGAGTTTGTCAGGGAGTGCCCTCATGGCGAAGAAGTAATTATGCCTGCCTTCTCAAATCAAATTCCAATTCATAAAAAATACACACTTGCTAGAAAGTGGGCAGTGGCTCTAGCTCCTGCTTTATATAAAAATCATGTAGGATGGGATGAGGACTCTCCTCCTCACAAAATCCAGTTAAAATCACAACCTACTGCACAAAGGCAGTACCCAATTAAGCAAGAAGCTAAAAAACAGGTAAATGAAATACTAGATCAGCTAGAATACCAGGGGGTGATTGAAACTTGCACCTCACAAATGAACAATCCTTTGTTTCCGGTCTCCAAACCAGACAATTCATATCGTCTAGTTTTGGATTACCGACACCTTAACACATGTTGCAAAACTTTTGCAGTGCAAAACTCACACAGTGCTGCACTAATGAATAACATAGTGCGCAAAAAATACAAAACAACCTTAGACATCTCTAATGGATTCTTTTGTCAAAACATAGCACCAGAGAGCAGATATTTAACTGCATTCTCAGTAAATGGCACTCAAAAACAATTCTGTCGGTTAGCCCAGGGGTACAAGAACAGCCCGGGGGTATTCTCAGCGAGAGTAACAGAATTACTACAACTATATGATGATGAAGCATTATCTTATGTCGATGACATTTACTTAACAGATGATGACTTGGAGACTCACTTGAAAAGAGTGAACACCATAATACTTGGGTTCGCTGCAGAGGGTTACAAATTCAACTTTAAAAAATCCAGAATTGCCCATCTGACAGTCCTGTTCTTAGGATAGGAATTATCAAGCGAAGGCAAAAGCCTGGCAGACAATTTCCTAGAGAAATGTGCCGTACTCCAAGCACCTAGAACACTAAAAAACCTACAGTCGATTCTAGGCTTCCTAAATTTCGGAAGAACATACATTGCAAATTACGCAGAAAGGGTCAAACCCCTTTATGATCTAATTAAACCAGATTTTAAAAAATCCAATTGGTCTCAAATACACACAGAAATTTTGAGATCCTTACAAACAGACATGCTAATTAAAACAAAATTAGAAACACGTGATAACACACGCAATCTTGTGATTCGAGTCATCCCAGGGAGATGCGGATTCACATACCTGACCTCTAATGAGGGAGAAAAGGTACCGATTGCATTCAAATCACACTTGTACACTAAGGCTGAAATGAAATTTAGCCCAACGGAAAAAATTCTTACAGCAACACAGACAGCTATAGCAAAAGAACGAGCCCTGGCACAAGGTAAACGAATAATAATCGTGACACCAATACCAGCCCTAGAGGCGGTAACAAAGGCAAGCATTCCAAATGCTAAAGCACTCCATCCGAGATGGATACAATGGGCTAATTCTCTTGCTGCAACAGACGTGGTGTACGAATTTGATCCTTACTTAAAAACACAAGAATTTCTCCAATATGAATTTGAATGTCCTCCGCCAACCGAAATTCTGCCTCTAGACCACTACGGCTGTATAATATATACAGACGGATCAGCACAACCCGCAGTGGGGGGTAAGCAAGCTTACAGTGCTGCGTGCGCGATCGTTAAAGGTCGCTGGCACGAAGGAAAATTTAAACCAGCAATCACTAAAACACAATCTTTAGGAGATTGTACAGCTCAGCGAGCTGAACTACTGGCGTTCAAGATGGCGCTTGAAAATACCGATCGAGAATTCCCCACACTCATAGTGTGCGATTCGTATTATTGCGTTCAATCTTACAATGAATACTTGCAGATCTGGCTTCAGAATGGTTTCAAGGATGCGAAAGGTGGCACAATCAAGCATAAAATGCTCTGGGAACAAGTAGTTCTTTTACAAAAAGAACTACCAAAGACTCACGTGATACATACACTGAGTCATCAACGTGATGGCGTTCACGTTGCAGGGAATTCATTGGCTGATGAGGCCGCGAAGGCAGCTGTGCAAACGGCTTCCGTAGCTGCCGTCACCCGGTCAAAAACAAAAATAGACAGCGAAATATTACAAGCTGTCAGCGCTTCAGAAAAGGATTCGATAGAACCACTCCCTAAAGGCTTTCCAGTAAAATACGCATACATAACTGATGCAAACAATGTTCCTTTTGCTCGAATCCCTGGAGTGGGGGATAGGGCAATTCCAAACATGGAACATAGGTTAGGACTAATAATAGCGGCACATGAAGGGCTTGCTTCTATTCATGCTGGCGTCTCAGCCACAGTATCATTATTAAAGCAGAGATACTGGTGGCCACAAATGAGAAGACAAACAAGGAACTATGTTCTAGAATGTGAAATATGTCAAAAAATGAAAGTATCAACGGTGAGACGTCCAGCGCAGACGCCCCTTCTAATCTCGGATAAACCATTAGCCTGTGTTTATCTAGACCACTGCGGTCCCTTACAAAGGGATGGTAACTATAAATATATCTTGGTCGCAGTGGATTCATGCACGAGATTCATATGGATGTGGCCCCAGCGAACGGCTGACGCCAGAACTGTTATAAAAGATTTGCGAGTCTTTATCGGCACATACGCAATTGGCATGCTGCATTCGGACAATGGTCCTGCTTTTAGCTCTCGGGCTTATAAGGAGGCCATGGTCAGCATGGGCGTGCAATTGCGGTACTCTTGTCCATTTCACCCTGAGGGGAACGGAATTGTTGAAAAAGAAAAAACCATGACATAAAGCAATCTATAACGGCAAAGGTATTAGGTTCGGGAGCTGGGTGGGTCAAACATCTAATAAGTGTCCAACGTAGTCTCAATAACTTGCCAAGAAATTCTCTGAAGGGATTCAGTGCGTGCGAATTATTATTTGGAACTAGGATGATGATCTCTGACATTGATAGTCAGACTTCAGTGGTGAAAGAAAAAACCTTTGATATCAAAGACCGTTTGGCTATTTTGCAGGACTTAAACAAAACAAGAAAAGACCTGAGCAACATAAAGTTGAAACAACAGCCAACAACCACTGAAGAACCACCACCTGTCCCAGCAAGACCTGTCTGGATTCCAAAAGTCGGGGATCTAGTCAGGGAAAAGATCGCGGTAAAGAAGGAATTTGGGCCTTCTTACAGAAAAGCAGTTCCTGTCTTGTCTGTCAACGGGACAAGATCAGTTGTACTACCGCCACTTGCTGGTAAAAAGGAGAACCGAGTTGTATCCATCGACCTGGTAAAACCACAACATGTGGCCGATAACAAACAGTAGGCCAAGTGGACTCCCAATAAGTAGCAGAACACCAAGGTTTGCTACCAGTACAGAGGTCCTAACGAAGAGGCTCATCACATTTGAAACGCCTACAGAAGAACAACAAGGACTATGCAACAATGCAATAGAACTAAGACCTCTGAATACCCAAATAAAAACATTTAGCAGAGACACACCAATCTATAATGAAGTACCAAGTGAAAATGCAAGAAACAGAAATCCTGAACCAATTGGAACAATTGACAGAACTGCATCCGGTTACTTCATTAACTTCGATGATTCCTCTGAGGGCTTCAGCGAATCAAAGACACAGCCATCATCAAAAACCTTTAAAGACAAAGCTAAGGAACTTTTGAGACAACTGAAAGAAACATATCTGATTTCTCCATGGATTGAATTTTGGGTGGGTTTTGGTGCATTTATCCTCATACTTTGGCTCATCATGGTACTTACTTTGGGACGCTTCATTGGGGGAAAATATGCTAAAATGGACACAGCAAGTCAGAAAATCAACTTGATCCTCAAACCACACACATCTTCACACGTCGAGAAAAGAGAACTTTCTTCAGCCAACTTCACAGCCAATCCGATACCTGGTGGGGTAGCTTGGGACAACACTGACTATGAAATTTTTGGTCCGGTCGAGATCCTGAAATATCCACACCAAATTAAGATCTCATTGAGTGACTTTGCAAAACCAAACTCATTTGCCGATGATTGGGACTTCGAAAGCATTAACAATATGATGTCTGACTTAGTAATGTCTGCTAAATGTACCAAACATGATTATTTGCAGGGTTCTACAAATTATGACAGTATGTATTGCTATAACAACTATGGTAACCACTTTTTACATAGATCTGCACAACCTAGAAATGTTTTAAATTATAATCAATGGGAACATTGTGCAACACCTCCAAAAGGGAGCTCAAGAACCGTTTACGACAAATATTCATATTTTTCAGGTTTTAACACAAGTAATGCTGAAGCATTTTATTTTAAATTGTCAAACAAGACAGGAACCAAAACCATGATAACCAACACAAAATTGTTATATTCAGACTAATTTTTTGAACAAATGAATACTTTTGGATTTGATTATTGGGACAAAAATGTTGAATTGAAAAGTGTTTGGGGTACAAAAGAATGGCAAGTACAGGGTATAGAAGCTTTGTTTAGAGCCTGCATGATCCCAGAACAAATGATATTCTTAAATGACACTGTTCAACAGACCACCTGTCTTGGCTTAGCCAAAATCAAAGATTTAAATAAACCGTCTATTCCAAAGCCAATAATGTTTAGCAATAACTCTGATACAGATGAAGAGATAGACGTAAACCATATATTAAACCAAAACAGAACACATCCTGATTGGAAACAGTGGTTGATCTGGCCCACAGATACTAATAACTGTCAAGACAGATTCCTGAACAAAACGCAGGGGTTCAAAATGACCAGGCCAGACCCTAGATATCCTCAAAGACATCACCCAGGGATAATAACCACCTACAGTGTGGGCAAATTATGCCTTCAATGGCTACAAACTTCCACACTGACAGAAATTAAGCAACACCTAACTTTACTTACTGATGGTGCTGACTTGCGTGACTTCACTTTGGGACCACGCAAACAGCGTCAAAAGCGTTTCATAGCAGCCTCTGTATATGCAGCATACAATGAGGCCTGGAAGGTTACTCAAATTGAAACAGCAGAGAGAATACGGGAAATTGACCGTATTAATTTGGAAAAATCACTTTCTGTAGTGGACAATGGGTTAATGACTCTGTCCTCCAGAATTTTTTCTTTGGACAGCATTGTGTCGTCAGCAATCGATATATTATCGCAAGACTTACTGTTATTACAACACGGTCAGTCACAATTGCGTTCTATTGTACAGCTTGGCTGGACGTTACAAAATCTGCGTTCAGGCTATGTGCCTTGGCGTTTAATCAACACAACGTCACTATTCCAAATCTTTAACCTTACTGATAGACAAATCAGTATGGCGCAAAAGGGTGCTGATTATACAATCTTGAGCATTGAAAAACTAGAAAGATTACCAATGACAATGTCAGAACGACCTGTCAATGAATGGATAATACATGGGATAATAAATATTCCAATCTCAACCTTCAGGTTTCAATACTGCCAAAAATATATACAGGCTGGCATGTACGAGAAATTGGGAAAGGGGTACCTTAAAACAACATGGAACCTGCCCTATTCACATGCATGTGTCAGTAATAAAGGACAGAAAGTGTTTCTTAGTGGCAGCAATTGTGCGATGTCACTGAGTGGCACACTTCTGTGTAACGGAATTAGTTTGCATGGAGCCTGTGAAGGGAATTCATACAACCTTTCATGTCACCAGCAAGGCGCACCTGCAACAGAAATAGAACCATTCTTTCAAAGACTCTATAATGGGAGTTACATTCTTATTGTAGACCGCAGATGTTGTAGTCTTATGCCCGGGACTCCTTATCTAGTAACTACTACTGCGAAGGTCAAGTGCTGTGGACGCACATTGTTCCCCAGCTCCTTCCCAGACAGGGAGGCAAGGGCATGGCCCGATTTGAAAATTACTTCTATTCGAATAGATACTTTAAGCAGAATGAAAACAGTCCTTCTTCAGACGCCTACCAGGCTCTCGTCATCAAAAGAAACGTATGATCTACAAGTCGCAAGGACGACTGCAGAGATACATACATTATTATCAACTAATTCCCCCGTACATTTCGCGGAAATCCTGAATGAAATCTTAAATATTTCTGATACCAATGGGGTCTCAAAGGTATTTAAGACAGTATTTTCAATGGCATTAACACCATTCAAAGCCATACTGGGTATTTTTCCAGATTTCGTCCATTCGATTTTTGGCGGACTTCCACTGATCCTGGGACTAATTGCAGGAATCCTATTCTTAGTCCTTATTTTTCGTTATGGCAACCCATGTCACAGACAAAACTCTTGCGACAAGGGAAGAAACAATCCTAGCCATTGGATACCGGGACCGGATATCAAAAATCCTGGGACTCTCCCGGCTTAGAGACCTGAACATGACTTGGTTTCTATCATTTCGACCAATGTGGCAAAGATGTGTTTTACCTGTATTGAGGTGTCTGCTATGCGGAGAAGAATGCGTGTTAGACACCTGTCTGACGCTACAATCGGATGCGCCGATGGATGCAGAAACATTGTTGAGCCCGATCAAGGTTCATGCTTTGTGCTGCCCTCAAAGGCTACCAATCCTGATGACGGCATTCGTGGAAGCTTCACCACTACGATTGATGGGTGGTGAAGTTCAAGATGAAAGCAGCATCGAACAGGTACGACCTTCTGTCAGTAATGCAAATCAGAATGTCAATGGAGACAATCATGCGCAAGAATGCATGATTACACCTATTTCCGAATTAGTGGAACTTTCCCAGGAAGCTGTTGACAGTTTTTTCGAAAGCCTAAATGATATGATGTTCTCACCCGAACAGAAATAGAGACTTTTGAGCAAGCTCGCACACGGCGTTCCCTGAATTCGGCCTTCAACTTTAAAAATAAAGTCACATGAACATTTTCGCTCCAGTTCACGGACAGCAGTTTTTCCAGCAGCCCCAAATATTTTTGCATATTTTTCGGGACACTATCTTCTGCTTAAAGTAAGAACTATTCTTAGAGAACTAAGGTTTCTAAATTTTAGATAGCTTATAGACATTAGCTGCCCGCTGGCTTGTTCATAAAGATATTTTATTCTGTGATGGAATGGTCTCGAAACTTTTTTCTGTAAGAAACCATTTCATGTGTAATTCTCATATACCAAATAAGCAATAATGTATACAAATGCGATTACTTTGGCATTTTTCTACAGCTTGAGTGCATACCATATATATATGTCTGCAATTTTTTTTCAGTATATTTGAAAATTTCAAAATGCATTTATGTATTTTGGGGTGGTAAGGTATACACACTACTCTATAGTATGTTGTACTATGTTATACTATGCCTAGATTAGTAAATATGTCCATAGTTAGCGTGGAGTGGGTGTCATGTATTCCTATAGGTTCTGAATCGATCCCCCTATTCCTGACCCTATTCTAGTTAAACAAACCAACAAGTTAACTAGCTGTCAGCCCATGAGGCAGAAAACCCCCATGATGCAGATACCGTTATCTGACGCAGTGACACTACGGCACAGGAACGTGTTATCTGATTAGGTCATAACACTTGCGATCTAATTAGACAAGCGATATTCCTCCAGCCCCTGATAAGGCATACGGAGTTCTCATAACAAATCAAACCTATGACAACCTGGCAAAACCCTGCGGCCATTGTTTTGATTTCACCGAGAACTTTAGTAAAAGAATGTGCTAACGAGCAAGTCGTATGACATCTTTATTGACGTATCTATGTCCATCCTTACGTCAATCTCGGCACCTTAAAGGTATAAATATTACCGATCTTGCCATATGCAAACACACGCGTGGTGACGAGACGGAGCAGCCATACTTGCCGAAGCGAAGAGCAGAGCAGACCCCGCTGGCAGCAGCCCCGCCTTTCTGACGCGCTGAGAGACGCGCTGCTTTCTCCTGCCGAGAATCCAGCACCGGCGTTTCCGGGTAGCCCTCGCAGGCAACCTGGAATATCGAGACCAGAGAGAGAGATACCATTCCTCATTCATCCTAAATTCCAGGTACAGAACTGAATAACCCCTCACAGAGAATTCTTTAGTTATTCACTTGGCAAAAACAAACTTAACTTAAACTGTAACTATCTATTCCCGCCCACGTATTAGACTTAGGTCAGGTACACGGGGTAGGCGTATCTAGAAACACCAGTTGAGTACGTTTAGTCAAATGTATATGTGTATATAATATATTTTATTCATTTTAAAACATCTTATGGCTTAGAAACCATATCAATGTTTTTACAGTATTATTTTATACTATTGCTTTTAATGTATGCACTTTACTTAGCTATAAGTATTGCAATAATATCGATCCATTTCTCTTGTATGAGAAAAGAGACTGATCAATAAATAACACCTTTTTATTGAACACGCCCGTCTCTTCCTTTTCTCTACATTCTGATGAGACTAAGAATGCACGTACTGACTGAGTAAAATAATTTGCCTTTTGTTCACACGACTCTCGAGATTGACTCTTGATTAGGGGAGAGCAAAGTTGTCATGTTCTATGGTTGTCAGAAACTAAATCCCTTCTTGTCTAATCAGGGAAGTTAATTCCTCCTCGAACATTCGAGAAAGTTTCTAGTGAACTCTGAGCTACGCTGGCAAACCCAAAACTTTAAGTCTAGTATCGACAGTAGTAGACCTAGTTAACGTCTGGCCTAGGCCTTTACTGCTGTAGGTATTATTCCAATGCGCAGAGCCTATTGGGAAGATAGGAGCTACACTACACCAGAAGCTTCTGGTACCATGACTCCTTCCCCCCCCCCCACGTGACAGAGGAACAGCCAATGGGCCTCCACCGTCTCCATTCCCACCCCCTCCAGTGTCGGAGGCTGAATTTTTTAACATCCTGCCTGGCCCAGTCTTTGGTAAGGGTGGGCGTAGTTGGTAGGGTACTACTTCACGTAATTCCACAAAGAATTCCGCAGCTTCACTCCGTTGGACTCCAAATTAATAAAACAGAAACCTCATATACTTTTGGCAAAATAACAAGTATCTCTGTCTTTACATGCTAAAATGCATATAGACATTTCACAAAAGTAAAAATTTTAATTTAGCAAGCAGTGAGAGAGGTGATGATTTTGGGATCCTCCCTAACCTAGGGGGAGGACCAAGCAGATACCTTGAAAACAAAGAGTACATCTTGCTGAACGATTCGGTGGTGGTCCAATCCTCTTAGAACAATCCCAAGCACAGTTATGGGCGAAAATACAATCCCAACCAAAGGCCATGCAAAGCATTATTGGACGAGATTAGCAGAGGCAGTGAATATTTTAGTATCCAATATCAAAATAATTCTACAAAGAGCTGCAGTTCAACTAGTCATTACTAGGTGTCCCTCGCAAGTCAAATGCAAAAGCATTGAAATTATTACATCGGGCTGCAGTTCCACTAGTCGTTACTAGGTGTCCCTCACGAGTCAAATGCAAAAGCATTGAAACCGTTTCATGAAGCTGCAGTTCCACTAGTTGTCACTAGGTGTCCCTCATGAGGCAAATGTAAAAGCATTTGACTTGAGGGACACCTAGTAAGGACTAGTTGAACTGCAGCTTGATGTAATAATTGCAATGCTTTTGCATTTGACTAGAGAGGGACACCTAGTATTCATTTATTTATTTATTTTAGTGTTTTATAGAGCTCGAACTTGACCGTAAGGTTATCAGAGCGCTTTACAAGGTTTACAGAAGTGAACACAAAGGATCAGAAATACAGAAGTATACAAATGATTGAAGAGGGGCAGGGTGCTGGGTACATAGGGGATAGAGGGACACGTGTGTACGGCTTACAATTACAGTTAATCAGTACAAGGCCCCACAGTTTCTTGGTTGAGTGAGTAGGTAATCTGAGGGAAAAGCGATAGTCGTAAATTAACGATTAGTTGAACTGCAGCTCTTTGTAGAATTATTTTGATATTGGATACTATAATATTCACTGCCCACTGCTAATCTCGTCCCATAATGCTTTGCAGGGCCTTTGGTTGGGATTGTATTTTTGCCGATAACTGTGCTTGGGGTGGTCCTAAGAGGATGGGACCACCACTGAATAGTTCAGCATGATATGCTCTTTGTGTTTAAGGCATCTGCTTGGTCCTCCCCCTAGGATAGGGGGGACCCCAAAATCATCACCTCTCTCATTGCCTGATATTTTTCCTTTTCAAAGTTCACTTTTGTGAATTGGTTATCTGCTTTTTAGCATGTAAAGTTGCTCAATCAAAGCATTTGTGGGTGCAGTTTAGTAGCTGGCACCTCTATGTGGAGGAACTGAGTTTTTGCCTGAATTCCGTGTTTTTAATGGAATGCGTAGTTAACATATCCCTGCAAAGGTCGGTCCCTCCGCATCTTTTGTCCCTGAACGTTGGAAGAAATAACCCGGCACCCCGAGCGTTCCATCAGGTTCCAGCAGACACAAGCATCATGAGGGAGATCGTGCACATCCAGGATGGCCAGTGTAGCAACCAGGTGAGGAGGGATGGAGGGTGGATTTTACTTTTTTCCTCATCACCCTTTTGTAGAATTTTTTCTTTTTTTTCTTTTTTGTTTCAAAGTTAGCGGTGGACGGACAACTCCGTCCGGCCCACAGAATGTGCGGAGATTTGCCCCTTCCGCCTTCCTCGATATAGGCGGAAAAACAAGGTAAATCTCCGCACAGTCGGGCGTAACGGAAGTTGGCCTCCCGCCTGCCTCCCGCCCGCAGTATTAAATAACTTTAAAATGCATGATACATAACATTTCAAATAACCTTACCTTACTGCACATGCGCGGGAGCCCGCACATGCGTATTTCTCGCCAGGAATGCGCATGCGCAGGCTCCTGCGCATGCGCAGTTCCCAGAAGAAAACATTGTGGAGACTGATGGAAGCCCGGGGACTCCACCAATAAGGTAAGGTTATTTAAAATGTTATATATCATGCTTTTTAAAGTTATTTAATACTGAGGGCAGGAGGAGGGCGGGAGGCGGCCAGCGTGTAACGGAACTATGCGGAGAGTGCGGAGATTGGTTCCATCTCTGTGCCTCTCCGTTCAAGTCCCTTACGCAAATTACTCCCACCCCTATTCAAAGTATGCTACCAAATCTTTTCTCAATGATCGATGAAGTCACATACATGTGAAGATTCCATGTATAAGTTTCGGAGCACTAGTCTAGTGGACCTGGTGTTCGCAGGCTTTAGTTCACAGTGGGTTGGGGGAGCGGGATGTCTGCATTTCCTAGGCACGCCTGCCCAGCGACCTCTCCTCATCCTAGAAGGCGTAAATATCATGAGGAAGTAGGAGAGGTGTCTCAACAGGCTGTGGTGTGTTAAAGGACGATGCTTTCTTCCTATGTTTCTATTTACAAGAAACAAATCTCAGGGCCCTCCTTGATTAATGTGGCAACTCTCCAGTCACTTGTGCCTCACTTCGTGGACCTTAATAGGTAACCATGGGTGTGATGGCTATTTGGGCATGAGTATTATTTGGTCAGTCACTTAAAGCAGGCAATGGTAACATTTTCTTTATTGATACACTCTGGGGTCACAATTCATCAACACAGTTCTTCCAAAGCACCCACATCCGATTATCAATCCATCCATAACCCACTACGAACACTCTAGCGCACAGACGGACAAGTGTGTAAACTAGGGGTGGGCGAGTGGAGCAACTCCACGGAATTCCACTGAGTTTATTTGCAACTCCTTGAAATTCTGTGTGGTGCAACACCGTGAGCTCCGCCCACCCCCGATAATAACAAGTGGCAATGACAGACACCGGTAAGTCCCTAGTATAGAATAAGGCAAGGGGAACTCAAACTACCTATAAGTCCCTAGTATATAATAGGGCAGGGAGGTTTAGAGGCCCAGTAGATTTCCTGCACTGGAGTGTGCACTGCTATGTTGCCTGCTGTCATTTTTAATGGAAGGAAAGACTGTTTGTAAAAGTTAATTATATGCAAATATGACATTGAAATTAAAGGTATTTATAAAGTGGTCATCTACTTTATATTTACATATAAGTTACCCCCAAGGTCTTCCCTATGTGCCCCAGTGGTGGGGTGCAATCTAACTATACACCGAGACATTATAAAATATGTTTTATTTGCCCTGGTGAGGGAAAAAATACCAATTTTGTTTTTCCCCATTGTAGCATTTTAGCTCCAAAGGCTAACATGGGAATACTGTAATATAGCTATTTATAAGAGTGAGCTAAAGTAATATTTCAAGGACTTAAAAGATTGGTAATGATAAATCCAACAACCTACCACCGTTAAATTTATCACAACTATTACAGAAAATAAGTTATAGGACTTTTTTTTCTGTGAGCCAAAATCCAGCCTCCTAGCAGCCTCTCCTGATTGGTCAGCCTTAACAGGCTTAGCAAAACTACTTTGATGAGGTGATAAGTGGCCTGCGTGGAGGCGGGGGTTGTCTGATGGGAGGAGCCCTGCAGCTGCAGAGAACAGGCCAGGCCGAGGGCTGAGTAAATCAAACTGGGCTTCAAAGAGAGCAGGGCAGTAAGGAATGCCAGCCAGGCCTACCCCTTCTACCTGTACCCCCAGCCAGATGGCAGACCCAGAAATGGAATTTAAATAGGTCGGAAGGGGGAGTGTTAATGGAAAAGAGCCACACCAGTAGGTTGGTTTAGCCAAGTCTTACTCCCACGGAGAGAAATTCTACCTCTTGAAATTTAACCCCTTCGACGCTCATGACGAGCTGGGCTCGTCATGAGGTAGCCTCCTCGCACGCTCATGACGAGCCCAGCTCGTCATGTAAAGTGCACTTTACGGATTCCCAGCGTACGGGCGGAATTCCGCCCGCACGCATGCGGTTAAAGTGCAGTGCTTTGTGTGACAAGAATATACCACACATTGGAAGAAGCTAACATTCTTTTGGGTGCCACCCTGCACCTTAATGGACAGGGGTGCCCCCCTGTGTGTTGCCCAGATCATTGAATAAATATGTTAGAGCCGCAGAGCAACTAAGATCTGCTGACTGAAACGACAAGGAGAAGGACTGCCCTGCTGGAATCCTGGTCTGCACCCCAAAGTATTGCACTCTGAAGTACTGAACCTGCTGCACACTAGGAACTATAGCCCTGAGGACTTTGCCTGTTTCACTGGGGCAGGGGCTAGCACACCATTTCCGTTCTTGGCTTCAGCCTTCCCGCCTAAGGGACATGAGCTCTTACAAGAACCATGGGTCCCAGGGTTTCATTCTTTTCATGACACAGTTTTGATAAGGAGCAACAATGTCTAGGGCTGCATTCATTCATTCACGAAAACCCTCTGCTGTGGGAGAGTTTGAACTATTCCTCACGTCGGATTCCGTAGCCAGAGCTGCCTCCCAGTTTCCAGCTGAGATTTTATTTATGCCACTGCAGTGTGTACGCCTGGGAGAGGGACTCTTTGCGCCACTGATAGGGCGTGGTAGAAGAGCTTTGAACTCAATCAGCCAGTGATCAACCCAACTAAGGGGCTGAAATTCCTCAATAGTCCCAAACTTCCAAGGACCATATTAGAGCTTCTAGACCCTTGGATTTGGGTTTGGACACTTTGAATCTTCAAGAGGAACTTCAGAAAGAAGTTTCAGAAGTTTGGAGAAGTTTGGAAAACTTCAGGGAAAAGCTCCATAAGTGGACCGGCCTGACATTGAGAGTCAAGCCGACTACGTCTAACCGTGACCCAGCCTAGATTTCAGGTTTGTCCCCCTGAAAGCTCTGGAGCTCAAGACTTCCAGGAGTTGCCCAGGGACTCCTGTTGAAACAAGCCAAAGAACCCGCTGCAAATCTGGCCTGAAAAGTGACTTGATCGCTGTTGAGAGAAAATCAAACGTGTGAAGGTAAACTTTTGACCTGGGCCTCCCCCTCAGTGTATCTGACCAGGGCTCCATCGTGGTCAGCCTCAAACTTTGGATTTGTCCCAGACAAGCATGACCAGATGTCCCAAGTGGGCGCTATATGTTTTTAAGCACAAGAAAGTGTTTCATCTTTAAAACATGCATATCTCTGGCTCCCTATATTGGAGTTTTGTCATTTTGCTGTCATTTTAAAGATAAACATATTTTCTATTGTTATACATTGGTGTGTTGTGTCTTGCTTAATATATTGGTATTTTATATGCTTTACACACCTGTCTCCTGAGTTGATCCTGCCTGCTCGCGGCCAGCACCCAAGGGTTCAACCAGGGGGTTCTGTATTGAGGGCCCGATGTAGGTCGGTCGGTAACGGCCGAAAATCGGTATTTTCGGCCGTTTCCGACCGGTATTCAGTAATCGGTATGTAGGGACACATTATTTTACAGATTCGGTAAATTTACCGATCGGTAAATTTACCGAATCTGTAAAATACCGAATCGGTATTTATACCTATTCGGTATTTTTGATATGTAGGTGGGACTCTTCTGAGTCCCACAAGCCTTACAGAATCGGTATTTTACCATGAAATCCAACTTCATGGTAAAAAACCGATTCCGGTGTGCATGCACATGTGTGCATGCACACCTGTGCCATATGACAGGCAGACCTGCCCTTAGGGCAGGTATGCCTGCCACATGGCCCCCGAATCTTTTTTGGGGGTGCTAGAGGGTGTCAAAGTGACACCCCCTGCACCCTTGTCAAAATCTGTATTTACCGATTCGGTAAATACCGACCGGTAATGCCCCATTCATTCCTATGGGCTTCAAAGCCCATAGGAATGAATGGGCCATTACCGGTCGGTATTTACCGAATCGGTAAATACAGATTTTTACCGATTCGGTAGCAGGAACATCTGGATGTTCCTAAATCTCAACCCCTTAGATTTACCGATTTTTAATTACCGAATCGGTATGATTCGGTAATTTAAAATCGGTAAATCTATTTTACCTACATCTGGGCCTTAGTCCTTTACTGACCACTACTGAAATTCCAGCAGAATGACACACATATGTTTACTGAAAGAATCTTTTTGAGCCACAACCTAGATGTTCCCGCAACTTCTAAGGTGAAGACGGTCTTTGTATAATTGCAACGCGTTCTTGTAAATGTGAAACATTGCCTCGCAGATTACATTATTAAATACACATTGTATTAAAATACAACCAGGCTTAAATGTTTTTTGTTAAAAGCAGCCATAGAGTGAATAAAGTAGTCATGTGATGCCGCCATGAAGCCAAGGTCTGTCGTTGGTGTATCTCATCGAATGACTTTCTCCCCGCTGTGTCGCTTGTGTTTGGAACAAAAGGCTAGTTAAAAAGGCCAGAAGAATGTTCTGTTTGCTGAAAGGAAATGTAAATGTGTTTGAGACCTTAGAACACATTGCCTTTCTCTGTCCTTGGTGTAGAGTGGAAAACAAAGCATCGCTTAGCAGGACGCCCAAGGACTTAGCCTCCTTCTATGTCCAAGGTGAGAATAGCAACTCTTGCTTCTCTTTCCCTGGATTTCTACTTGACATGGAGGTAAAACAGAAATATTCTACAATCTAACTGCTGGGAAAATGAGATTCAAATGCTCTGGAGTCTAGAAACTGCAAATAAATAGATTACAGAGATGGGGATCCACCATTAGTTTGTGTTATGTACATTTGTCTTTTTAACCCCTTGCATGCTCGCGACGGCTGGGAGCTGTCACTCGTCACGCTGGGCGTGTGCGCAGGACGGCCCCTGGCCGTTGGAATCCCGCCCCCTCTGTAAAACCTCCGCGCAGCGCAAAAATTGGCGCTGCACGCAAGGGGTTAAACACATTAGCATATGTGAATATCTGCTTTCGATGTTGAATGATATGGATTTGTGTCGGGAACATGCTTCAGAATTAATAAACAAGTTTAACTTTATTAATTGTCAATCAGAACGAAGATTCAAAAGAAGCATTTTTATTGGTTTTTGATAACAATGCCAAAACCACATTGATTACATAACAGTGGTTGAGTACGTGCAGTTGTCGATCACCGCCACGCATGGTGTATGATTCATCTTGCCACAAAGTAGTAATTGAGTGGAACTCATTTCATATTTCTAGAAGGAGGTGATTTAGAAATGCATTCCTTATATGTAACACCAGCTCTCCAGTGTTGGTATCTTTCATATATATATATTCACATGCTTGAATCATTTCCTGTTGTCGGGCCATAATGCCTGGTAACTTTAAGTAGAATAGGCCATGTTACAATGCATGTGATACATCGCATGCCATTACAACGCGGTCATTGCAACAACCGCATAGTTACATCGCTTACCATTACAACGCAAGTCGTTACAATGACTTGCGGAGGGGGAGCGCTAGATTTTGGAATAGTATAATTTACTATTCCAACTCCAGTCTGTGCAACAGTAGGGAAGGTGTTGGATTTAAAGTCCAACACCTTCTTCCCCCGACAGCAAGTCGTTGTAACGACTTGCGTTGTAATGGTTTGCGATGTACCAACGCAAGTCGTTGTAATGACCGTGGTGTAATGCTATGCAATGTATCGCATGCATTGGAAACAGGTTGCGTAACAAACACCCCCGCAGCCCCCGCAGTGCGTGGGGGCCCCAGACTTTGGTAGGTGAAGGGGGCCCCCTCAGGCAGCTCGTCTGCAGAGAGCTGTGAGAGCGAGGCAGGCTCTAAGGCGGCAGCAGCGTCCGCAGCCTGCTCGGGGCCCCTCGCTCTGACCCGGGACTGAAGAGAAACAATGTAACAAGTTACATTGTTTCTCTTCAGTCAGAGCCACGAGCCGGAAAAAGGATGGGGGGGCCCTGTACTCTTGAGAAACAGGCTATCGGGGAGAGAGATTAGACTGGTAAAGAGCAGGACCGATAACATCTTGGCAGGGTTGTAAAGTCTAGCAGTTCTAATTGTGAGATCCTTCAAAAAACATGCTATGTTGTGGGTTGATAACAAATGCCTCATATGTTTTAAAATGCAGCATTTACTTTTCTCAACTACACATAGATTATCTGGGACTTTAATTAGTCCCAGTTGTAAATAGCCTCCAGCGCTGACCCTTTTCTCTGTCTCACAACACTAACAAGTGCAGGAGCTGTTACCTCCTGCCCCCAATTTTACCATCCCCGTCCCACCCTTCGTGTTAGTTGGTACTAGCTTGGTTTTATTTTACATTTGCTTCACAAGCATCGACTGCCCCTGCATGGTTCCCAAGTGCAGGCCTCGCAATTCGGAGCTGAGGAGACCCATGCCCTGTTGCTGTAGACGCCTCGGTGCTGTTGCTCCACCCTGGTGTAGGCTGCCAGACCCTCACTCTGCCCCTAACCTCTTACTCATCAGCTCACAGCTTCACATCTAACGAGGCACGGATGTTTGTCATCACAACGCATGCTTTTACTACGCATGCCTTTACAATGCAGGTTTTACAACGCAAGTCGTTACAACGACTTGCGTTGGGGGCGCTGGATAGTGGAATAGTTTAATTTACTATTCCAACTCCAGTCCCCGTGGATAGTAGGGAAGGTTTTGGATAGTAAATTAAACTATTCCCTATCCTACAGAGCCCTCCAGCGCAAGTCGTTGTAATGACTTGCATTGTAAATCCTGCGTTGTAATGGTAGTGCGTCGTAAAAGTTGCATTGTGATGGATGGTTCCCCCGAGGCACATCATGAGCTGAGCTACCCGGACCCGTATGTGTTGGTTTTGGCGCTTTTCTGTGGTATTGCTTGTTGTGCAATAAACAGGGTCCGGGGACTACAGAGAAAGGGGCAGTGATTGACAACCATAGTTGCATAACAAATTACCTAGTATTACATTCTCTCTATAATGGTGAGTTCAAGTCAGACCATGCCAAATGTGGCCCTCGGGCTAAACGCACTGCTACTGGGCGCCAGAGACGCACAAAAATCACTATTCGGCTCCCGGGCATCGGCTAAGCTTTATCCAAACAGTTCCGAAGTGCTGCTCATGTGGTATTAAGAAGTCTTTTCTTGCACTTCTTCGTCAAACAGCACATTACAGAGACCGGTCTGTGTGCAACCCATTAATGAAAGAAATCGTACCTCTGCCAGTGGCATAGCGATACCTTTTTTTGAAATAGTGCCAAGTAGCACGCTTTAAAACACATAAATTGTACCTATTTCAGCTGCACACAAGTTGCCAACTAAAGCGTGTTACACTAGTGCTTAGTGGAAGGTCCTTGCTCTTCATCTGATGTGTGCATAAAATTAAATGTTGTAATCAAAAAGAGAGAGGAGAACTAGAGAGGCTGGTCCGTTTCCCCAGTTTATATGTTAGCATCAATGAGAACTAGCTCTGGTTTAAATTGTTTGTATGTCTGCGGGTGGAGGAAAACCATTCGGTTTTATGAAGGCCCTCACCCACCAACCTAGTTGGTGGCATGCTCCATCATCGGGCCCCACCCGAGGTACCGAGTGTACCTCAGGTGTGCTTCGACGCCAGATTACTGCGGAGCGGATTTTTTGGTTCATGAGTGTGCTCTGAGTGAGGTTTAAAATACTGTCCTGGGTGTCCCAAAGACTGTTTTAATGGTGGGCCCCAGGCAGTCAATAAAAATAAAGACTTTCGGGCATGCACGGTAGGCTTATGGCCTCCGACGTCCTGTGCGGTCAACTAGTTTCAGCCAGGCTAGTTCTCATTGATTGCATAAGATTAAAAGCATGTCACGCTTTGTTAGCACTGGAGTGCTAGAAGAATATGGAAGGATTTGCTGTTTTCGTCTTTCTTTTCTCATCTTTGTGTCTTTCAATCTTACTTTCATTCTCTTGCACTTAATTTACTGGCACCAACTTTTCCTACTTATGCCTACTGCTGATTTTTGTTTCGACTCATATGTTTCATACTTCCTCTTACTGTGCTACATAACCTCTTCATTTTACCTTTCTCTCACACCTCATGTTTGTTCCCACTCTTACGTTTTATTATTCCAACATACTCTTGCTTCCACTTACAACGTATTACGCCTATTTCCTCCTGCTCCTACTCATTTCTCCTCTTACTCCTATTACGTCTACTTACTGCTATTCTTACTTTTACTACCGTATTTGCCAATGCCCTTATTACCATTAACTTAGTCCTACCTACTCCTACTTGCACTCTTACTTCTGCATACTCCTACTTCAACCTACCTTCCACTACTTTTACATCTACATACTTCAGCTCTTCTGCTTAGCCCTTCGTATGCCTATTCTTACTCATACTTGGGAGAGGAGTTGGCTTAATGGCTAGGGCAGTCGACCTCCAATTTGGAAATCTCGGCAATGACGCTGAACATCCTGTGATTCTGGGCAAACCACTTAGGGCCCGATTCATAGATTGAATTTAAGACTCAATCCTAAACTTACTACTGTTTTGGTATTCACAGAATGCACTTACTACTTTTGGTATTCACAGAATGAACTTACTACTTTTGGTATTCACAGAAGTTAGGATGTTGTCTTAAGTTTGTCTTAAAACAAACTTAAGACAGACTTATGTTGAGCGGTATTATGGGGCATGGTGTGAAGTGTAATTATGTGGAATGTTGCTACGTGGCATAGACTGGATTTATGTGGAGTGTATTTATGCTATATGGATGAGAGCATAATTATGTGGAGGTTAATTATGTGGTGCTGAGCGGTATTATTTGGAGTAATTATGTGTGATGAATCGTGTGGGGATGGATTGTGGAATTGTGTGACGTGTGGAATTATGTGGCATGGTGTGGTGTATAATTGTTTGGAGTGGAATTATGCAGCATGTTGCAGAGTTGTATTTTGTGGAGGGTAATTCTGTGTTTTAGAGTTGAGTGTAAATATGGTGTGTGACGTATTATTATATAGGTTAAAGTGGAATTATGTGTAGTTGAATTGGGTTGTGTGGAGAGTCATTGTGTGGTTTGGAGTGCTATTAAGTTGTGTGGAATGTTATTATGTGATGTGGAATTATGTGGTATGGAGTGAAGTGGAATTATATGTTTTTTTCATTTTTAGGATTGTAATTATGTGGTATGGAATGTAGGGTTAAATGATTTATAGTTGAATTGTGTGGCGTGGAATTATGAGATGTTCAAATGTGCTGTGTGTGGTAGAATTAGGTGGCGTGGATTTGAGCAAGCTGTGCACGCTAAGGCTTTTATGTCATGGGATATAAAGTTAACGATTGACTATTTTTTTCTTTACCTTCCGGTACATTTCTGAATAATTTGTTGAGCTAAATTGTAGTGTTGCATTGTGTGCACATGCAGGGAAGAATGAGTGTCTGGCAGATATACAAACAAATCATCCTACGTCTCAGTATTAACTTCCACACCTCTAAACAGTAATCCCAATCCTAAAATGAGTTACCCATTAGCTTTACAACAACAGTTATTAAAACAATGAACTGGTTTTTGTGCAATGTATTGCTTTTCCCAGTTCACTGAAGGGATAAAAAATGTCTCCAGATAATAATAGGGTTGACAGGATGGTGCGATAGCAGAATTTTGATTTATGTGGATCTGGTGAGGACTGCGGGCAGCAAGTGCTTGATACGCTATTTGCATAAGAAAATACTATGGGCCCAATGTAGGTAAATGTCATTTACCGATTCGTAAATACCGAATTTTACCGATTCGGTATTTACAAATCGGTAAATGCTATATAGGTTTTTTTACAGATTAATGTAACGAATCTGTAGAATTCGGTAATTACCAAATCGGTATTTACCGATTCAGTAATTGCCATTGATTCCAGGAACCAATGGCAATTACCGAATCGCTAAATATCGATTCGGTAAAATTACCAAATTGACAAGGGGGGACAGGGTGTCACTTTGACACCCTGTTGCACCCCGATTCAGGTTTGTGTGCCATGTGAACCACATACATGCCCTTAAGGCATGTATGTGTGCCACATGGCACAGGTGTACATGCACAGATGTGCATGTACACAGGAATTCGTTATTTACCATCAAATAGTATTTGATGGTAAATAACGAATTCTTAAGGCCCTGTGGCACTGCTTTCAGTGCCACCTACATTTCAAATTACCGATTCGGTAAATTGACAGAATCGGTAAACACCGATTCGGTAAATTTACCGAATCTGTAATTTTTAAGCCCCCTACATCTGAAAATCCAAATACCGTTCGGTAACGGCAGAAATCGGCCGTTACCGACCAGTATTTGGTGACCTACATCCAGCCCTAAATATTTCTTCTGTTAACCTCCATTAGTTATTAGTAAGGAAGGGGGAAGAGAAGCGTTCACCGACAGCATTCAGTTAGTCTTATGGAGACAAAGAATGCTGTGGTCTGTGGTAGATGGCGCCCAGAAGACATAAGTATATGTATCAGGAGATGCTAATGAAAGGAAGTGAAAATGTGCTTTAGACGTTGCTCGTATTGATGGCTACTGTGCGGCTGCAGACTTTGCTGGGCTGACAGTGGGTGGGGAAATGCTACGCTGTCATTGTAAGTTTAATTCATGAATCGCGCATTCTCTCTGGCATTTGTACTTGGGGTACTTGCTGACTGGTGCTACACATTGGATCAGGCTCGCCTTTGACAGGAGGTATGGTTTAGTGGGGTGCATAGTGTACATTAATGTTGTCGTGAGGAAATAAAAATTGGAGCCTTTATACATTTGATATTATTTTGTGCATCATGCAGAGGATGAAAAGAAGCAGGAACGGCTTTGATGCCGTAGAGGCAGCAGTAAGAACTGTTTTGAGGTGGTCAGTTGAAGAGATTTCTTAACCCCTCCCATGCTCTTGACGGTACCGCTTCATCACGAGCCTCGGATGGGCTATGCTGGTGACGGAGCGGTTCCCACACGGCCCACTCGGCGCGCCTGCGCGGCGCGTTCTATTGAGCGGTCGGGGCCATGACGGAACCGCTCCGTCACAAGCACAGCCCACCCGAGGCTCGTGATGGAGCGGTTCCGTCATGAGTACGGGAGCGCCGCGCGGTCCCCCTCCCCCCTAGCGCCGCGGCGGAATTGCCGCCACAGCGAAGGGGCTAACATGTTATAAACTACTACAGCGGCATTGGGGAGGGCAGCAGCTGAAAGGCTCTGTCTTTACTGGTAGGCAGTGGTTAGATGGGGACCGGCCATCAGTCTTTCTGTCGGTGGTGGACAGGGGAGCAGTGGGCGGCGGTCACATGTTTGCAGTGACATCCAAGGGGTGGTTTTAAAGGCAGGCCAAAAAGCATAATTGCAGGTATCAAGGGGGTAAGAGTAGAGTGTAATGGATGCGTCAGTAGCAGGCACGACAGAAGTGGTCTGCGTTTGGAGGTGGTTAACTGAGAGGGATTCGCTTTGAGGTGGGTCATCAAGTAGGAGGATGTGTTTGGAGGGCCCGTTGAAGGCAGTGTTATGTAACTTTGCTGGAGGGTGCAGCATGTATATGTAAATCGCCCGATGAGAGGGCGGATGTGACCAATGGAGGAACCAGAGTCCTTTTTTTATGGCTGTGGTGAGCCCCTGCAGTATGGCGGGTCGCTGGCCTGAGAGCTCTTGACTGGCATGGAGAATGGGGGGGCCCCCTCATGTACTTTGCAGGGGGGGGGCTCAAGTTTCGTTACACCAGTGATTGGAAACAATGTTTCCCCTTGAAGTAGCATAACTCGGTGTTAAAATGGCCAGAGACCACAACAACAGGGTTTATTTAGTAGTGCATCCACCTCATTTGAAACAATCTAAACTTCAACCAATGAGGTGGAAGTGCTGTTCTCTGCACTACCCCTAGAGGACACCATATCTCAGATGTTGTAGCACATGTGTGAAGAGTACATATCATCAGTGAACCTCTGACCGGGGAGAAGGAAGGGCTGCATATATATGAAAGGTACAAACACTGGAGTTACAGACAAGTAACTGCTTTGTTCTCAAGAATTGGATGTTTCTTATATTCATATGCTTGAATCATAATTGGAAGCAGTAGGTAAAATGGAAATCAGGCTCGCCTTATTAAAACAGTTTGCGGAGAACTGCTTGTCTCACTGCTGAGTCGGCTGCTGCATTCACATCTGGGCAATAATGTCTGGTGAACGTGGGCCTGCTTTTACACATGACTGTATAGCAAATGTAATGTAAAATCACTCCAGCATGGAGGGCAGCTGTTGTTGCTTCTGGTGGAGTGCGCCCTAACTCTGTCTTGGAGCAGGTTGCCTTTTTGTGGCAGAAGGTAATGCAGGTAGGCAGCCAAGGTGCAAAGCCTTTTTTTGATAAGGGGCGGCCTCTTCCCGGGTAGATGAATGAGGTCTCCCAGCCTTTCATTGACTCTTGGGGTCTCCCATCCTTTCATTGACTCTTGAGGTCTCTCAGCCTTTCCTTGACACTTGGGGTCTCCCAGCCTTTCCTTGACTCTTGAGGTCTCCCATCCTTTCCTTGACTCTTGAGGTCTCCCATCCTTTCATTGACTCTTGAGGTCTCCCAGCCTTTCCTTGACTCTTGAGGTCTCCCAGCCTTTCCTTGACTCTTGAGGTCTTCCAGCCTTTCCTTGACTCTTGGGGTCTCCCATCCTTTCCTTGACTCTTGAGGTCTCTCAGCCTTTCCTTGACTCTTGAGGCCTCTCGGCCTTTCCTTGACACTTGAGGTCTCCCATCCTTTCATTGACTCTTGAGGTCTCCCATCCTTTCATTGACTCTTGAGGTCTCCCATCCTTTCATTGACTCTTGAGGTCTCCCAGCCTTCTCTTGACTCTTGAGGTCTCCCATCCTTTCATTGACTCTTGAGGTCTCCCATCCTTTCATTGACTCTTGAGGTCTCCCAGCCTTTCATTGACTCTTGAGGTCTCCCATCCTTTCATTGACTCTTGAGGTCTCCCATCCTTTCATTGACTCTTGAGGTCTCCCATCCTTTCATTGACTCTTGAGGTCTCTCAGCCTTTCCTTGACTCTTGAGGTCTCCCATCCTTTCATTGACTCTTGAGGTCTCCCATCCTTTCATTGACTCTTGAGGTCTCCCAGCCTTTCCTTGACTCTTGAGGTCTCCCATCCTTTCATTGACTCTAGAGGTCTCCCAGCCTTTCCTGGACTCTTGAGGTCTCCCATCCTTTTTCCTTGACTCCTGAGGTCTCCCATCCTTTTTCTGACTCTTGAGGTCTTCCATCCTTTCCTGGACTCTTGAGGTTTCCCATCCTTTCATTGACTCTTGGGGTCTCCCATCCTTTCATTGACTCTTGAGGTCTCCTAGCCTTTCATTGACGCTTGAGGTCTCCCATCCTTTCATTTACTCTTGAGGTCTCCCATCCTTTCATTGACTCTTGAGGTCTCTCAGCCTTTCCTGGACTCTTGAGGTCTCCCAGCCTTTCATTGACTCTTGAGGTCTTTCATCCTTTCCTGGACTCTTGAGGTCTCCCATCCTTTCATTGACTCTTGAGGTCTCTCAGCCTTTCCTGGACTCTTGAGGTCTCCCAGCCTTTCATTGACTCTTGAGGTCTTTCATCCTTTCCTGGACTCTTGAGGTCTCCCATCCTTTCATTGACTCTTGAGTTCTCCCAGCCTTTCCCTGACTCTTGAGGTCTCCCAGCCTTTCATTGACTCTTGAGGTCTCTCAGCCTTTCCTGGACTCTTGAGGTCTCCCAGCCTTTCATTGACTCTTGAGGTCTTTCATCCTTTCCTTGACTCTTGAGGTCTCCCATCCTTTTCTTGACTCTTGAGGTCTACCATCCTCACATTGACTCTTGAGGTCTCCCATCCTTTCATTGACTCTTGAGGTGTCCCATCCTTTCATTGACTCTTGAGGTCTTTCATCCTTTCCTGGACTCTTGAGGTCTCCCATCCTTTCATTGACTCTTGAGTTCTCCCAGCCTTTCCCTGACTCTTGAGGTCTCCCAGACTTTCATTGACTCTTGAGGTCTCTCAGCCTTTCATTGACTCTTGAGGTCTCCCATCCTTTTCTTGACTCTTGAGGTCTCCCAGCCTTTCATTGACCCTTGAGGTCTTTCATCCTTTCCTTGACTCTTGAGGTCTCCCATCCTTTTCTTGACTCTTGAGGTCTACCATCCTCACATTGACTCTTGAGGTCTCCCATCCTTTTCTTGACTCTTGAGGTCTCCCATCCTTTCATTCACTCTTGAGGTCTCCCAGCCTTTCATTGACTCTTGAGGTCTCTCAGCCTTTCCTGGACTCTTGAGGTCTCCCAGCCTTTCATTGACTCTTGAGGTCTTTCATCCTTTCCTTGACTCTTGAGGTCTCCCATCCTTTTCTTGACTCTTGAGGTCTACCATCCTCACATTGACTCTTGAGGTCTCCCATCCTTTTCTTGACTCTTGAGGTCTCCCATCCTTTCATTGACTCTTGAGGTCTCCCAGCCTTTCCTTGACTCTTGAGGTCTCCCAGCCTTTCCTTGACTCTTGAGGTCGTCCAGCCTTTCCTGGACTCTTGAGGTCTTCCAGCCTTTCCTTGATTTTTGGGATCTCCCATCCTTTCCCTGACTCTTGAGGTCTCTCAGCCTTTCCTTGACTCTTGAGGCCTCTCAGCCTTTCCTTGACTCTTGAGGTCTTCCATTCTTTCATTGACTCTTGAGGTCTCCCATCCTTTCATTGACTCTTGAGGTCTCCCAGCCTTCTCTTGACTCTTGAGGTCTCCCATTCTTTCATTGACTCTTGAGGTCTCTCATCCTTTCATTGACTCTTGAGGTCTCCCATCCTTTCATTGACTCTTGAGGTCTCCCATCCTTTCATTGACTCTTGAGGTCTCCCAGCCTTTCCTGGACTCTTGAGGTCTACCATCCTCACATTGACTCTTGAGGTCTCTCAGCCTTTCCTTGACTCTTGAGGTCTCCCAGCCTTTCATTGACCCTTGAGGTCTTTCATCCTTTCCTTGACTCTTGAGGTCTCCCATCCTTTTCTTGACTCTTGAGGTCTACCATCCTCACATTGACTCTTGAGGTCTCCCATCCTTTTCTTGACTCTTGAGGTCTCAGCCTTTCATTCACTCTTGAGGTCTCCCAGCCTTTCATTGACTCTTGAGGTCTCTCAGCCTTTCCTGGACTCTTGAGGTCTCCCAGCCTTTCATTGACTCTTGAAGTCTTTCATCCTTTCCTTGACTCTTGAGGTCTCCCATCCTTTTCTTGACTCTTGAGGTCTACCATCCTCACATTGACTCTTGAGGTCTCCCATCCTTTTCTTGACTCTTGAGGTCTCCCATCCTTTCATTGACTCTTGAGGTCTCCCAGCCTTTCCTTGACTCTTGAGGTCTCCCAGCCTTTCCTTGACTCTTGAGGTCGTCCAGCCTTTCCTGGACTCTTGAGGTCTTCCAGCCTTTCCTTGACTCTTGGGATCTCCCATCCTTTCCTTGACTCTTGAGGTCTCTCAGCCTTTCCTTGACTCTTGAGGCCTCTCAGCCTTTCCTTGACTCTTGAGGTCTTCCATTCTTTCATTGACTCTTGAGGTCTCCCAGCCTTCTCTTGACTCTTGAGGTCTCCCATTCTTTCATTGACTCTTGAGGTCTCCCAGACTTTCCTTGACTCTTGAGGTCTCTCAGCCTTTCCTTGACTCTAGAGGTCTCTCATCCTTTCATTGACTCTTGAGGTCTCCCATCCTTTCATTGACTCTTGAGGTCTCCCATCCTTTCATTGACTCTTGAGGTCTCCCAGCCTTTCCTGGACTCTTGAGGTCTACCATCCTTTCCTTGACTCTTGAGGTCTCCCATCCTTTCATTCACTCTTGAGGTCTCCCAGCCTTTCATTGACTCTTGAGGTCTCCCAGCCTTTCCTGGACTCTTGAGGTCTCCCATCCTTTTTCCTTGACTCCTGAGGTCTACCATCCTTTCCTTGACTCTTGAGGTCTCCCATCCTTTTTCTGACTCTTGAGGTCTTCCATCCTTTCCTGGACTCTTGAGGTTGCCCAGCCTTTCATTGACTCTTGGGGTCTCCCATCCTTTCATTGACTCTTGAGGTCTCCCAGCCTTTCATTGACGCTTGAGGTCTCCCATCCTTTCATTTACTCTTGAGGTCTCCCATCCTTTCATTGACTCTTGAGGTCTCTCAGCCTTTCCTGGACTCTTGAGGTCTCCCAGCCTTTCATTGACTCTTGAGGTCTTTCATCCTTTCCTGGACTCTTGAGGTCTCCCATCCTTTCATTGACTCTTGAGTTCTCCCAGCCTTTCCCTGACTCTTGAGGTCTCCCAGCCTTTCATTGACTCTTGAGGTCTCTCAGCCTTTCCTGGACTCTTGAGGTCTCCCAGCCTTTCATTGACTCTTGAGGTCTTTCATCCTTTCCTTGACTCTTGAGGTCTCCCATCCTTTTCTTGACTCTTGAGGTCTACCATCCTCACATTGACTCTTGAGGTCTCTCAGCCTTTCCTTGACTCTTGAGGTCTCCCATCCTTTCATTGACTCTTGAGGTCTCCCATCCTTTCCCTGACTCTTGAGGTCTCCCAGCCTTTCATTGACTCTTGAGGTCTCTCAGCCTTTCATTGACTCTTGAGGTCTCCCAGCCTTTCCTTGACTCTTGAGGTCTCCCATCCTTTTCTTGACTCTTGAGGTCTACCATCCTCACATTGACTCTTGAGGTCTCTCAGCCTTTCCTTGACTCTTGAGGTCTCCCAGCCTTTCATTGACCCTTGAGGTCTTTCATCCTTTCCTTGACTCTTGAGGTCTCCCATCCTTTTCTTGACTCTTGAGGTCTACCATCCTCACATTGACTCTTGAGGTCTCCCATCCTTTTCTTGACTCTTGAGGTCTCCCATCCTTTCATTGACTCTTGAGGTCTCCCATCCTTTCATTGACTCTTGAGGTCTCCCATCCTTTCATTGACTCTTGAGGTCTCCCATCCTTTCATTGACTCTTGAGGTCTCCTAGCCTTTCATTGACGCTTGAGGTCTCCCATCCTTTCATTTACTCTTGAGGTCTCCCATCCTTTCATTGACTCTTGAGGTCTCTCAGCCTTTCCTGGACTCTTGAGGTCTCCCAGCCTTTCATTGACTCTTGAGGTCTTTCATCCTTTCCTGGACTCTTGAGGTCTCCCATCCTATCATTGACTCTTGAGGTCTCTCAGCCTTTCCTGGACTCTTGAGGTCTCCCAGCCTTTCATTGACTCTTGAGGTCTTTCATCCTTTCCTGGACTCTTGAGGTCTCCCATCCTTTCATTGACTCTTGAGTTCTCCCAGCCTTTCCCTGACTCTTGAGGTCTCCCAGCCTTTCATTGACTCTTGAGGTCTCTCAGCCTTTCCTGGACTCTTGAGGTCTCCCAGCCTTTCATTGACTCTTGAGGTCTTTCATCCTTTCCTTGACTCCTGAGGTCTCCCATCCTTTTCTTGACTCTTGAGGTCTACCATCCTCACATTGACTCTTGAGGTCTCTCAGCCTTTCCTTGACTCTTGAGGTCTCCCATCCTTTCATTGACTCTTGAGGTCTCCCATCCTTTCATTGACTCTTGAGGTCTTTCATCCTTTCCTGGACTCTTGAGGTCTCCCATCCTTTCATTGACTCTTGAGTTCTCCCAGCCTTTCCCTGACTCTTGAGGTCTCCCAGCCTTTCATTGACTCTTGAGGTCTCTCAGCCTTTCATTGACTCTTGAGGTCTCCCAGCCTTTCCTTGACTCTTGAGGTCTCCCATCCTTTTCTTGACTCTTGAGGTCTACCATCCTCACCTTGACTCTTGAGGTCTCTCAGCCTTTCCTTGACTCTTGAGGTCTCCCAGCCTTTCATTGACCCTTGAGGTCTTTCATCCTTTCCTTGACTCTTGAGGTCTCCCATCCTTTTCTTGACTCTTGAGGTCTACCATCCTCACATTGACTCTTGAGGTCTCCCATCCTTTTCTTGACTCTTGAGGTCTCCCATCCTTTCATTCACTCTTGAGGTCTACCAGCCTTTCATTGACTCTTGAGGTCTCTCAGCCTTTCCTGGACTCTTGAGGTCTCCCAGCCTTTCATTGACTCTTGAGGTCTTTCATCCTTTCCTTGACTCTTGAGGTCTCCCATCCTTTTCTTGACTCTTGAGGTCTACCATCCTCACATTGACTCTTGAGGTCTTCCATCCTTTTCTTGACTCTTGAGGTCTCCCATCCTTTCATTGACTCTTGAGGTCTCCCAGCCTTTCCTTGACTCTTGAGGTCTCCCAGCCTTTCCTTGACTCTTGAGGTCTTCCAGCCTTTCCTGGACTCTTGAGGTCTTCCAGCCTTTCCTTGACTCTTGGGGTCTCCCATCCTTTCCTTGACTCTTGAGGTCTCTCAGCCTTTCCTTGACTCTTGAGGCCTCTCAGCCTTTCCTTGACTCTTGAGGTCTCCCATCCTTTCATTGACTCTTGAGGTCTCCCATCCTTTCATTAACTCTTGAGGTCTCCCAGCCTTCTCTTGACTCTTGAGGTCTCCCATCCGTTCATTGACTCTTGAGGTTTCCCATCCTTTCATTGACTCTTGAGGTCTCCCATCCTTTCATTGACTCTTGAGGTCTCCCATCCTTTCATTGACTCTTGAGGTCTCCCAGCCTTTCCTGGACTCTTGAGGTCTACCATCCTTTCCTTGACTCTTGAGGTCTCCCATCCTTTCATTGACTCTAGAGGTCTCCCAGCCTTTCCTTGACTCTTGAGGTCTCCCAGCCTTTCATTGACCCTTGAGGTCTTTCATCCTTTCCTTGACTCTTGAGGTCTCCCATCCTTTTCTTGACTCTTGAGGTCTACCATCCTCACATTGACTCTTGAGGTCTCCCATCCTTTTCTTGACTCTTGAGGTCTCCCATCCTTTCATTCACTCTTGAGGCCTACCAGCCTTTCATTGACTCTTGAGGTCTCTCAGCCTTTCCTGGACTCTTGAGGTCTCCCAGCCTTTCATTGACTCTTGAGGTCTTTCATCCTTTCCTTGACTCTTGAGGTCTCCCATCCTTTTCTTGACTCTTGAGGTCTACCATCCTTTTCTTGACTCTTGAGGTCTTCCAGCCTTTCCTGGACTCTTGAGGTCTTCCAGCCTTTCCTTGACTCTTGGGGTCTCCCATCCTTTCCTTGACTCTTGAGGTCTCTCAGCCTTTCCTTGACTCTTGAGGCCTCTCAGCCTTTCCTTGACTCTTGAGGTCTCCTATCCTTTCATTGACTCTTGAGGTCTCCCATCCTTTCATTAACTCTTGAGGTCTCCCAGCCTTCTCTTGACTCTTGAGGTCTCCCATCCTTTCATTGACTCTTGAGGTTTCCCATCCTTTCCTTGACTCTTGAGGTCTCCCATCCTTTCATTGACTCTTGAGGTCTCCCATCCTTTCATTGACTCTTGAGGTCTCCCAGCCTTTCCTGGACTCTTGAGGTCTACCATCCTTTCCTTGACTCTTGAGGTCTCCCATCCTTTCATTGACTCTAGAGGTCTCCCAGCCTTTCCTGGACTCTTGAGGTCTCCCATCCTTTTTCCTTGACTCCTGAGGTCTACCATCCTTTCCTTGACTCTTGAGGTCTCCCAGCCTTTCCTGGACTCTTGAGGTCTCCCATCCTTTCCTGGACTCTTGAGGTTTCCCAGCCTTTCATTGACTCTTGGGGTCTCCCATCCTTTCATTGACTCTTGAGGTCTCCCAGCCTTTCATTGACGCTTGAGGTCTCCCATCCTTTCATTTACTCTTGAGGTCTCCCATCCTTTCATTGACTCTTGAGGTCTCTCAGCCTTTCCTGGACTCTTGAGGTCTCCCAGCCTTTCATTGACTCTTGAGGTCTTTCATCCTTTCCTGGACTCTTGAGGTCTCCCATCCTTTCATTGACTCTTGAGTTCTCCCAGCCTTTCCCTGACTCTTGAGGTCTCCCAGCCTTTCATTGACTCTTGAGGTCTCTCAGCCTTTCCTGGACTCTTGAGGTCTCCCAGCCTTTCATTAACTCTTGAGGTCTTTCATCCTTTCCTTGACTCTTGAGGTCTCCCATCCTTTTCTTGACTCTTGAGGTCTACCATCCTCACATTGACTCTTGAGGTCTCTCAGCCTTTCCTTGACTCTTGAGGTCTCCCATCCTTTCATTGACTCTTGAGGTCTCCCATCCTTTCCCTGACTCTTGAGGTCTCCCAGCCTTTCATTGACTCTTGAGGTCTCTCAGCCTTTCATTGACTCTTGAGGTCTCCCAGCCTTTCCTTGACTCTTGAGGTCTCCCATCCTTTTCTTGACTCTTGAGGTCTACCATCCTCACATTGACTCTTGAGGTCTCTCAGCCTTTCCTTGACTCTTGAGGTCTCCCAGCCTTTCATTGACCCTTGAGGTCTTTCATCCTTTCCTTGACTCTTGAGGTCTCCCATCCTTTTCTTGACTCTTGAGGTCTACCATCCTCACATTGACTCTTGAGGTCTCCCATCCTTTTCTTGACTCTTGAGGTCTCCCATCCTTTCATTCACTCTTGAGGTCTCCCAGCCTTTCATTGACTCTTGAGGTCTCTCAGCCTTTCCTGGACTCTTGAGGTCTCCCAGCCTTTCATTGACTCTTGAGGTCTTTCATCCTTTCCTTGACTCTTGAGGTCTCCCATCCTTTTCTTGACTCTTGAGGTCTACCATCCTCACATTGACTCTTGAGGTCTCTCAGCCTTTCCTTGACTCTTGAGGTCTCCCATCCTTTCATTGACTCTTGAGGTCTCCCATCCTTTCATTGACTCTTGAGGTCTCCCATCCTTTCATTGACTCTTGAGGTCTCCCATCCTTTCATTGACTCTTGAGGTCTCCCATCCTTTCATTGACTCTTGAGGTCTCCCAGCCTTTCCTGGACTCTTGAGGTCTACCATCCTTTCCTTGACTCTTGAGGTCTCCCATCCTTTCATTGACTCTAGAGGTCTCCCATCCTTTTCTTGACTCTTGAGGTCTACCATCCTCACATTGACTCTTGAGGTCTCTCAGCCTTTCCTTGACTCTTGAGGTCTCCCATCCTTTCATTGACTCTTGAGGTCTCCCATCCTTTCATTGACTCTTGAGGTCTCCTAGCCTTCTCTTGACTCTTGAGGTCTACCAGCCTTTCATTGACTCTTGAGGTCTCTCAGCCTTTCCTGGACTCTTGAGGTCTCCCAGCCTTTCATTGACTCTTGAGGTCTTTCATCCTTTCCTTGACTCTTGAGGTCTCCCATCCTTTTCTTGACTCTTGAGGTCTACCATCCTCACATTGACTCTTGAGGTCTTCCATCCTTTTCTTGACTCTTGAGGTCTCCCATCCTTTCATTGACTCTTGAGGTCTCCCAGCCTTTCCTTGACTCTTGAGGTCTCCCAGCCTTTCCTTGACTCTTGAGGTCTTCCAGCCTTTCCTGGACTCTTGAGGTCTTCCAGCCTTTCCTTGACTCTTGGGGTCTCCCATCCTTTCCTTGACTCTTGAGGTCTCTCAGCCTTTCCTTGACTCTTGAGGCCTCTCAGCCTTTCCTTGACTCTTGAGGTCTCCCATCCTTTCATTGACTCTTGAGGTCTCCCATCCTTTCATTAACTCTTGAGGTCTCCCAGCCTTCTCTTGACTCTTGAGGTCTCCCATCCGTTCATTGACTCTTGAGGTTTCCCATCCTTTCATTGACTCTTGAGGTCTCCCATCCTTTCATTGACTCTTGAGGTCTCCCATCCTTTCATTGACTCTTGAGGTCTCCCAGCCTTTCCTGGACTCTTGAGGTCTACCATCCTTTCCTTGACTCTTGAGGTCTCCCATCCTTTCATTGACTCTAGAGGTCTCCCAGCCTTTCCTTGACTCTTGAGGTCTCCCAGCCTTTCATTGACCCTTGAGGTCTTTCATCCTTTCCTTGACTCTTGAGGTCTCCCATCCTTTTCTTGACTCTTGAGGTCTACCATCCTCACATTGACTCTTGAGGTCTCCCATCCTTTTCTTGACTCTTGAGGTCTCCCATCCTTTCATTCACTCTTGAGGCCTACCAGCCTTTCATTGACTCTTGAGGTCTCTCAGCCTTTCCTGGACTCTTGAGGTCTCCCAGCCTTTCATTGACTCTTGAGGTCTTTCATCCTTTCCTTGACTCTTGAGGTCTCCCATCCTTTTCTTGACTCTTGAGGTCTACCATCCTTTTCTTGACTCTTGAGGTCTTCCAGCCTTTCCTGGACTCTTGAGGTCTTCCAGCCTTTCCTTGACTCTTGGGGTCTCCCATCCTTTCCTTGACTCTTGAGGTCTCTCAGCCTTTCCTTGACTCTTGAGGCCTCTCAGCCTTTCCTTGACTCTTGAGGTCTCCTATCCTTTCATTGACTCTTGAGGTCTCCCATCCTTTCATTAACTCTTGAGGTCTCCCAGCCTTCTCTTGACTCTTGAGGTCTCCCATCCTTTCATTGACTCTTGAGGTTTCCCATCCTTTCCTTGACTCTTGAGGTCTCCCATCCTTTCATTGACTCTTGAGGTCTCCCATCCTTTCATTGACTCTTGAGGTCTCCCAGCCTTTCCTGGACTCTTGAGGTCTACCATCCTTTCCTTGACTCTTGAGGTCTCCCATCCTTTCATTGACTCTAGAGGTCTCCCAGCCTTTCCTGGACTCTTGAGGTCTCCCATCCTTTTTCCTTGACTCCTGAGGTCTACCATCCTTTCCTTGACTCTTGAGGTCTCCCAGCCTTTCCTGGACTCTTGAGGTCTCCCATCCTTTCCTGGACTCTTGAGGTTTCCCAGCCTTTCATTGACTCTTGGGGTCTCCCATCCTTTCATTGACTCTTGAGGTCTCCCAGCCTTTCATTGACGCTTGAGGTCTCCCATCCTTTCATTTACTCTTGAGGTCTCCCATCCTTTCATTGACTCTTGAGGTCTCTCAGCCTTTCCTGGACTCTTGAGGTCTCCCAGCCTTTCATTGACTCTTGAGGTCTTTCATCCTTTCCTGGACTCTTGAGGTCTCCCATCCTTTCATTGACTCTTGAGTTCTCCCAGCCTTTCCCTGACTCTTGAGGTCTCCCAGCCTTTCATTGACTCTTGAGGTCTCTCAGCCTTTCCTGGACTCTTGAGGTCTCCCAGCCTTTCATTAACTCTTGAGGTCTTTCATCCTTTCCTTGACTCTTGAGGTCTCCCATCCTTTTCTTGACTCTTGAGGTCTACCATCCTCACATTGACTCTTGAGGTCTCTCAGCCTTTCCTTGACTCTTGAGGTCTCCCATCCTTTCATTGACTCTTGAGGTCTCCCATCCTTTCCCTGACTCTTGAGGTCTCCCAGCCTTTCATTGACTCTTGAGGTCTCTCAGCCTTTCATTGACTCTTGAGGTCTCCCAGCCTTTCCTTGACTCTTGAGGTCTCCCATCCTTTTCTTGACTCTTGAGGTCTACCATCCTCACATTGACTCTTGAGGTCTCTCAGCCTTTCCTTGACTCTTGAGGTCTCCCAGCCTTTCATTGACCCTTGAGGTCTTTCATCCTTTCCTTGACTCTTGAGGTCTCCCATCCTTTTCTTGACTCTTGAGGTCTACCATCCTCACATTGACTCTTGAGGTCTCCCATCCTTTTCTTGACTCTTGAGGTCTCCCATCCTTTCATTCACTCTTGAGGTCTCCCAGCCTTTCATTGACTCTTGAGGTCTCTCAGCCTTTCCTGGACTCTTGAGGTCTCCCAGCCTTTCATTGACTCTTGAGGTCTTTCATCCTTTCCTTGACTCTTGAGGTCTCCCATCCTTTTCTTGACTCTTGAGGTCTACCATCCTCACATTGACTCTTGAGGTCTCTCAGCCTTTCCTTGACTCTTGAGGTCTCCCATCCTTTCATTGACTCTTGAGGTCTCCCATCCTTTCATTGACTCTTGAGGTCTCCCATCCTTTCATTGACTCTTGAGGTCTCCCATCCTTTCATTGACTCTTGAGGTCTCCCATCCTTTCATTGACTCTTGAGGTCTCCCAGCCTTTCCTGGACTCTTGAGGTCTACCATCCTTTCCTTGACTCTTGAGGTCTCCCATCCTTTCATTGACTCTAGAGGTCTCCCATCCTTTTCTTGACTCTTGAGGTCTACCATCCTCACATTGACTCTTGAGGTCTCTCAGCCTTTCCTTGACTCTTGAGGTCTCCCATCCTTTCATTGACTCTTGAGGTCTCCCATCCTTTCATTGACTCTTGAGGTCTCCTAGCCTTCTCTTGACTCTTGAGGTCTCCCATCCTTTCATTGACTCTTGAGGTCTCCCATCCTGTCATTGACTCTTGAGGTCTCCCAGCCTTTCCTGGACTCTTGAGGTCTACCATCCTTTCCTTGACTCTTGAGGTCTCCCATCCTTTCATTGACTCTAGAGGTCTCCCAGCCTTTCCTGGACTCTTGAGGTCTCCCATCCTTTTTCCTTGACTCCTGAGGTCTACCATCCTTTCCTTGACTCTTGAGGTCTCCCATCCTTTTTCTGACTCTTGAGGTCTTCCATCCTTTCCTGGACTCTTGAGGTTTCCCAGCCTTTCATTGACTCTTGGGGTCTCCCATCCTTTCATTGACTCTTGAGGTCTCCCAGCCTTTCATTGACGCTTGAGGTCTCCCATCCTTTCATTTACTCTTGAGGTCTCCCATCCTTTCATTGACTCTTGAGGTCTCTCAGCCTTTCCTGGACTCTTGAGGTCTCCCAGCCTTTCATTGACTCTTGAGGTCTTTCATCCTTTCCTGGACTCTTGAGGTCTCCCATCCTTTCATTGACTCTTGAGGTCTCTCAGCCTTTCCTGGACTCTTGAGGTCTCCCAGCCTTTCATTGACTCTTGAGGTCTTTCATCCTTTCCTTGACTCTTGAGGTCTTCCATCCTTTTCTTGACTCTTGAGGTCTACCATCCTCACATTGACTCTTGAGGTCTCTCAGCCTTTCCTTGACTCTTGAGGTCTCCCATCCTTTCATTGACTCTTGAGGTCTCCCATCCTTTCATTGACTCTTGAGGTCTTTCATCCTTTCCTGGACTCTTGAGGTCTCCCATCCTTTCATTGACTCTTGAGTTCTCCCAGCCTTTCCCTGACTCTTGAGGTCTCCCAGCCTTTCATTGACTCTTGAGGTCTCTCAGCCTTTCATTGACTCTTGAGGTCTCCCAGCCTTTCCTTGACTCTTGAGGTCTCCCATCCTTTTCTTGACTCTTGAGGTCTACCATCCTCACATTGACTCTTGAGGTCTCTCAGCCTTTCCTTGACTCTTGAGGTCTCCCAGCCTTTCATTGACCCTTGAGGTCGTTCATCCTTTCCTTGACTCTTGAGGTCTCCCATCCTTTTCTTGACTCTTGAGGTCTACCATCCTCACATTGACTCTTGAGGTCTCCCATCCTTTTCTTGACTCTTGAGGTCTCCCATCCTTTCATTCACTCTTGAGGTCTCCTAGCCTTTCATTGACTCTTGAGGTCTCTCAGCCTTTCCTGGACTCTTGAGGTCTCCCAGCCTTTCATTGACTCTTGAGGTCTTTCATCCTTTCCTTGACTCTTGAGGTCTCCCATCCTTTTCTTGACTCTTGAGGTCTACCATCCTCACATTGACTCTTGAGGTCTCTCAGCCTTTCCTTGACTCTTGAGGTCTCCCATCCTTTCATTGACTCTTGAGGTCTCCCATCCTTTCATTCACTCTTGAGGTCTTTCATCCTTTCCTGGACTCTTGAGGTCTCCCATCCTTTCATTGACTCTTGAGTTCTCCCAGCCTTTCCCTGACTCTTGAGGTCTCCCAGCCTTTCATTGACTCTTGAGGTCTCTCAGCCTTTCATTGACTCTTGAGGTCTCCCAGCCTTTCCTTGACTCTTGAGGTCTCCCATCCTTTTCTTGACTCTTGAGGTCTACCATCCTCACATTGACTCTTGAGGTCTCTCAGCCTTTCCTTGACTCTTGAGGTCTCCCATCCTTTCATTGACTCTTGAGGTCTCCCATCCTTTCATTGACTCTTGAGGTCTTTCATCCTTTCCTGGACTCTTGAGGTCTCCCATCCTTTCATTGACTCTTGAGGTCTCCCATCCTTTCATTGACTCTTGAGGTCTCCCATCCTTTCATTGACTCTTGAGGTCTCCCATCCTTTCATTGACTCTTGAGGTCTCCTAGCCTTTCATTGACGCTTGAGGTCTCCCATCCTTTCATTTACTCTTGAGGTCTCCCATCCTTTCATTGACTCTTGAGGTCTCTCAGCCTTTCCTGGACTCTTGAGGTCTCCCAGCCTTTCATTGACTCTTGAGGTCTCCCATCCTTTCATTGACTCTTGAGGTCTCTCAGCCTTTCCTGGACTCTTGAGGTCTCCCAGCCTTTCATTGACTCTTGAGGTCTTTCATCCTTTCCTGGACTCTTGAGGTCTCCCATCCTTTCATTGACTCTTGAGTTCTCCCAGCCTTTCCCTGACTCTTGAGGTCTCCCAGCCTTTCATTGACTCTTGAGGTCTCTCAGCCTTTCCTGGACTCTTGAGGTCTCCCAGCCTTTCATTGACTCTTGAGGTCTTTCATCCTTTCCTTGACTCTTGAGGTCTCCCATCCTTTTCTTGACTCTTGAGGTCTACCATCCTCACATTGACTCTTGAGGTCTCTCAGCCTTTCCTTGACTCTTGAGGTCTCCCATCCTTTCATTAACTCTTGAGGTCTCCCATCCTTTCATTGACTCTTGAGGTCTTTCATCCTTTCCTGGACTCTTGAGGTCTCCCATCCTTTCATTGACTCTTGAGTTCTCCCAGCCTTTCCCTGACTCTTGAGGTCTCCCAGCCTTTCATTGACTCTTGAGGTCTCTCAGCCTTTCATTGACTCTTGAGGTCTCCCAGCCTTTCCTTGACTCTTGAGGTCTCCCATCCTTTTCTTGACTCTTGAGGTCTACCATCCTCACATTGACTCTTGAGGTCTCTCAGCCTTTCCTTGACTCTTGAGGTCTCCCAGCCTTTCATTGACCCTTGAGGTCTTTCATCCTTTCCTTGACTCTTGAGGTCTCCCATCCTTTTCTTGACTCTTGAGGTCTACCATCCTCACATTGACTCTTGAGGTCTCCCATCCTTTTCTTGACTCTTGAGGTCTCCCATCCTTTCATTCACTCTTGAGGTCTCCCAGCCTTTCATTGACTCTTGAGGTCTCTCAGCCTTTCCTGGACTCTTGAGGTCTCCCAGCCTTTCATTGACTCTTGAGGTCTTTCATCCTTTCCTTGACTCTTGAGGTCTCCCATCCTTTTCTTGACTCTTGAGGTCTACCATCCTCACATTGACTCTTGAGGTCTCCCATCCTTTTCTTGACTCTTGAGGTCTCCCATCCTTTCATTGACTCTTGAGGTCTCCCAGCCTTTCCTTGACTCTTGAGGTCTCCCAGCCTTTCCTTGACTCTTGAGGTTTTCCAGCCTTTCCTGGACTCTTGAGGTCTTCCAGCCTTTCCTTGACTCTTGGGGTCTCCCATCCTTTCCTTGACTCTTGAGGTCTCTCAGCCTTTCCTTGACTCTTGAGGTCTCCCAGCCTTTCCTTGACTCTTGAGGTCTCCCATCCTTTTCTTGACTCTTGAGGTCTCCCATCCTTTTCTTGACTCTTGAGGTCTCCCATCCTTTCATTGACTCTTGAGGTCTCCCAGCCTTTCCTTGACTCTTGAGGTCTCCCAGCCTTTCCTTGACTCTTGAGGTTTTCCAGCCTTTCCTGGACTCTTGAGGTCTTCCAGCCTTTCCTTGACTCTTGAGGTCTCCCAGCCTTTCCTTGACTCTTGAGGTCTCTCAGCCTTTCCTTGACTCTTGAGGCCTCTCAGCCTTTCCTTGACTCTTGAGGTCTCCCATCCTTTCATTGACTCTTGAGGTCTCCCATCCTTTCATTGACTCTTGAGGTCTCCCAGCCTTCTCTTGACTCTTGAGGTCTCCCATCCTTTCATTGACTCTTGAGGTCTCCCATCCTTTCATTGACTCTTGAGGTCTCCCATCCTTTCATTGACTCTTGAGGTCTCCCATCCTTTCATTGACTCTTGAGGTCTCCCATCCTTTCATTGACTCTTGAGGTCTCCCAGCCTTTCCTGGACTCTTGAGGTCTACCATCCTTTCCTTGACTCTTGAGGTCTCCCATCCTTTCATTGACTCTAGAGGTCTCCCAGCCTTTCCTGGACTCTTGAGGTCTCCCATCCTTTTTCCTTGACTCCTGAGGTCTACCATCCTTTCCTTGACTCTTGAGGTCTCCCATCCTTTTTCTGACTCTTGAGGTCTTCCATCCTTTCCTGGACTCTTGAGGTTTCCCAGCCTTTCATTGACTCTTGGGGTCTCCCAGCCTTTCATTGACGCTTGAGGTCTCCCATCCTTTCATTTACTCTTGAGGTCTCCCATCCTTTCATTGACTCTTGAGGTCTCTCAGCCTTTCCTGGACTCTTGAGGTCTCCCAGCCTTTCATTGACTCTTGAGGTCTTTCATCCTTTCCTGGACTCTTGAGGTCTCCCATCCTTTCATTGACTCTTGAGGTCTCTCAGCCTTTCCTGGACTCTTGAGGTCTCCCAGCCTTTCATTGACTCTTGAGGTCTTTCATCCTTTCATTGACTCTTGAGTTCTCCCAGCCTTTCCCTGACTCTTGAGGTCTCCCAGCCTTTCATTGACTCTTGAGGTCTCTCAGCCTTTCCTGGACTCTTGAGGTCTCCCAGCCTTTCATTGACTCTTGAGGTCTTTCATCCTTTCCTTGACTCTTGAGGTCTCCCATCCTTTTCTTGACTCTTGAGGTCTACCATCCTCACATTGACTCTTGAGGTCTCTCAGCCTTTCCTTGACTCTTGAGGTCTCCCATCCTTTCTTTGACTCTTGAGGTCTCCCATCCTTTCCCTGACTCTTGAGGTCTCCCAGCCTTTCATTGACTCTTGAGGTCTCTCAGCCTTTCATTGACTCTTGAGGTCTCCCAGCCTTTCCTTGACTCTTGAGGTCTCCCATCCTTTTCTTGACTCTTGAGGTCTACCATCCTCACATTGACTCTTGAGGTCTCTCAGCCTTTCCTTGACTCTTGAGGTCTCCCAGCCTTTCATTGACCCTTGAGGTCTTTCATCCTTTCCTTGACTCTTGAGGTCTCCCATCCTTTTCTTGACTCTTGAGTTCTACCATCCTCACATTGACTCTTGAGGTCTCCCATCCTTTTCTTGACTCTTGAGGTCTCCCATCCTTTCATTCACTCTTGAGGTCTCCCAGCCTTTCATTGACTCTTGAGGTCTCTCAGCCTTTCCTGGACTCTTGAGGTCTCCCAGCCTTTCATTGACTCTTGAGGTCTTTCCTCCTTTCCTTGACTCTTGAGGTCTCCCATCCTTTTCTTGACTCTTGAGGTCTACCATCCTCACATTGACTCTTGAGGTCTCCCAGCCTTTCATTGACGCTTGAGGTCTCCCATCCTTTCATTTACTCTTGAGGTCTCCCATCCTTTCATTGACTCTTGAGGTCTCTCAGCCTTTCCTGGACTCTTGAGGTCTCCCAGCCTTTCATTGACTCTTGAGGTCTTTCATCCTTTCCTGGACTCTTGAGGTCTCCCATCCTTTCATTGACTCTTGAGGTCTCTCAGCCTTTCCTGGACTCTTGAGGTCTCCCAGCCTTTCATTGACTCTTGAGGTCTTTCATCCTTTCATTGACTCTTGAGTTCTCCCAGCCTTTCCCTGACTCTTGAGGTCTCCCAGCCTTTCATTGACTCTTGAGGTCTCTCAGCCTTTCCTGGACTCTTGAGGTCTCCCAGCCTTTCATTGACTCTTGAGGTCTTTCATCCTTTCCTTGACTCTTGAGGTCTCCCATCCTTTTCTTGACTCTTGAGGTCTACCATCCTCACATTGACTCTTGAGGTCTCTCAGCCTTTCCTTGACTCTTGAGGTCTCCCATCCTTTCTTTGACTCTTGAGGTCTCCCATCCTTTCCCTGACTCTTGAGGTCTCCCAGCCTTTCATTGACTCTTGAGGTCTCTCAGCCTTTCATTGACTCTTGAGGTCTCCCAGCCTTTCCTTGACTCTTGAGGTCTCCCATCCTTTTCTTGACTCTTGAGGTCTACCATCCTCACATTGACTCTTGAGGTCTCTCAGCCTTTCCTTGACTCTTGAGGTCTCCCAGCCTTTCATTGACCCTTGAGGTCTTTCATCCTTTCCTTGACTCTTGAGGTCTCCCATCCTTTTCTTGACTCTTGAGTTCTACCATCCTCACATTGACTCTTGAGGTCTCCCATCCTTTTCTTGACTCTTGAGGTCTCCCATCCTTTCATTCACTCTTGAGGTCTCCCAGCCTTTCATTGACTCTTGAGGTCTCTCAGCCTTTCCTGGACTCTTGAGGTCTCCCAGCCTTTCATTGACTCTTGAGGTCTTTCCTCCTTTCCTTGACTCTTGAGGTCTCCCATCCTTTTCTTGACTCTTGAGGTCTACCATCCTCACATTGACTCTTGAGGTCTCTCAGCCTTTCCTTGACTCTTGAGGTCTCCCATCCTTTCATTGACTCTTGAGGTCTCCCATCCTTTCATTGACTCTTGAGGTCTCCCAGCCTTCTCTTGACTCTTGAGGTCTCCCATCCTTTCATTGACTCTTGAGGTCTCCCATCCTTTCATTGACTCTTGAGGTCTCCCATCCTTTCATTGACTCTTGAGGTCTCCCATCCTTTTATTGACTCTTGAGGTCTCCCAGCCTTTCCTGGACTCTTGAGGTCTACCATCCTTTCCTTGACTCTTGAGGTCTCCCATCCTTTCATTGACTCTAGAGGTCTCCCAGCCTTTCCTGGACTCTTGAGGTCTCCCATCCTTTTTCCTTGACTCCTGAGGTCTACCATCCTTTCCTTGACTCTTGAGGTCTCCCATCCTTTTTCTGACTCTTGAGGTCTTCCATCCTTTCCTGGACTCTTGAGGTTTCCCAGCCTTTCATAGGCTCTTGGGGTCTCCCATCCTTTCATTGACTCTTGAGGTCTCCCAGCCTTTCATTGACGCTTGAGGTCTCCCATCCTTTCATTTACTCTTGAGGTCTCCCATCCTTTCATTGACTCTTGAGGTCTCTCAGCCTTTCCTGGACTCTTGAGGTCTCCCAGCCTTTCATTGACTCTTGAGGTCTTTCATCCTTTCCTGGACTCTTGAGGTCTCCCATCCTTTCATTGACTCTTGAGGTCTCTCAGCCTTTCCTGGACTCTTGAGGTCTCCCAGCCTTTCATTGACTCTTGAGGTCTTTCATCCTTTCCTGGACTCTTGAGGTCTCCCATCCTTTCATTGACTCTTGAGTTCTCCCAGCCTTTCCCTGACTCTTGAGGTCTCCCAGCCTTTCATTGACTCTTGAGGTCTCTCAGCCTTTCCTGGACTCTTGAGGTCTCCCAGCCTTTCATTGACTCTTGAGGTCTTTCATCCTTTCCTTGACTCTTGAGGTCTCCCATCCTTTTCTTGACTCTTGAGTTCTACCATCCTCACATTGACTCTTGAGGTCTCCCATCCTTTTCTTGACTCTTGAGGTCTCCCATCCTTTCATTCACTCTTGAGGTCTCCCAGCCTTTCATTGACTCTTGAGGTCTCTCAGCCTTTCCTTGACTCTTGAGGTCTCCCAGCCTTTCATTGACCCTTGAGGTCTTTCATCCTTTCCTTGACTCTTGAGGTCTCCCATCCTTTTCTTGACTCTTGAGTTCTACCATCCTCACATTGACTCTTGAGGTTCCCATCCTTTTCTTGACTCTTGAGGTCTCCCATCCTTTCATTCACTCTTGAGGTCTCCCAGCCTTTCATTGACTCTTGAGGTCTCTCAGCCTTTCCTGGACTCTTGAGGTCTCCCAGCCTTTCATTGACTCTTGAGGTCTTTCCTCCTTTCCTTGACTCTTGAGGTCTCCCATCCTTTTCTTGACTCTTGAGGTCTACCATCCTCACATTGACTCTTGAGGTCTCTCAGCCTTTCCTTGACTCTTGAGGTCTCCCATCCTTTCATTGACTCTTGAGGTCTCCCATCCTTTCATTGACTCTTGAGGTCTCCCAGCCTTCTCTTGACTCTTGAGGTCTCCCATCCTTTCATTGACTCTTGAGGTCTCCCATCCTTTCATTGACTCTTGAGGTCTCCCATCCTTTCATTGACTCTTGAGGTCTCCCATCCTTTTATTGACTCTTGAGGTCTCCCAGCCTTTCCTGGACTCTTGAGGTCTACCATCCTTTCCTTGACTCTTGAGGTCTCCCATCCTTTCATTGACTCTAGAGGTCTCCCAGCCTTTCCTGGACTCTTGAGGTCTCCCATCCTTTTTCCTTGACTCCTGAGGTCTACCATCCTTTCCTTGACTCTTGAGGTCTCCCATCCTTTTTCTGACTCTTGAGGTCTTCCATCCTTTCCTGGACTCTTGAGGTTTCCCAGCCTTTCATAGGCTCTTGGGGTCTCCCATCCTTTCATTGACTCTTGAGGTCTCCCAGCCTTTCATTGACGCTTGAGGTCTCCCATCCTTTCATTTACTCTTGAGGTCTCCCATCCTTTCATTGACTCTTGAGGTCTCTCAGCCTTTCCTGGACTCTTGAGGTCTCCCAGCCTTTCATTGACTCTTGAGGTCTTTCATCCTTTCCTGGACTCTTGAGGTCTCCCATCCTTTCATTGACTCTTGAGGTCTCTCAGCCTTTCCTGGACTCTTGAGGTCTCCCAGCCTTTCATTGACTCTTGAGGTCTTTCATCCTTTCCTGGACTCTTGAGGTCTCCCATCCTTTCATTGACTCTTGAGTTCTCCCAGCCTTTCCCTGACTCTTGAGGTCTCCCAGCCTTTCATTGACTCTTGAGGTCTCTCAGCCTTTCCTGGACTCTTGAGGTCTCCCAGCCTTTCATTGACTCTTGAGGTCTTTCATCCTTTCCTTGACTCTTGAGGTCTCCCATCCTTTTCTTGACTCTTGAGGTCTACCATCCTCACATTGACTCTTGAGGTCTCTCAGCCTTTCCTTGACTCTTGAGGTCTCCCATCCTTTCATTGACTCTTGAGGTCTCCCATCCTTTCATTGACTCTTGAGGTCTTTCATCCTTTCCTGGACTCTTGAGGTCTCCCATCCTTTCATTGACTCTTGAGTTCTCCCAGCCTTTCCCTTACTCTTGAGGTCTCCCAGCCTTTCATTGTCTCTTGAGGTCTCTCAGCCTTTCATTGACTCTTGAGGTCTCCCAGCCTTTCCTTGACTCTTGAGGTCTCCCATCCTTTTCTTGACTCTTGAGGTCTCCCAGCCTTTCATTGACTCTTGAGGTCTCTCAGCCTTTCATTGACTCTTGAGGTCTCCCAGCCTTTCCTTGACTCTTGAGGTCTCCCATCCTTTCCTTGACTCTTGAGGTCTCCCAGCCTTTCCTTGACTCTTGAGGTCTCCCAGCCTTTCATTGACTCTTGAGGTCTCTCAGCCTTTCCTTGACTCTTGAGGTCTCCCAGCCTTTCATTGACCCTTGAGGTCTTTCATCCTTTCCTTGACTCTTGAGGTCTCCCATCCTTTTCTTGACTCTTGAGGTCTCCCATCCTTTCATTCACTCTTGAGGTCTCCCAGCCTTTCATTGACTCTTGAGGTCTCTCAGCCTTTCCTGGACTCTTGAGGTCTCCCAGCCTTTCATTGACTCTTGAGGTCTTTCATCCTTTCCTTGACTCTTGAGGTCTTCCATCCTTTTCTTGACTCTTGAGGTCTACCATCCTCACATTGACTCTTGAGGTCTCTCAGCCTTTCCTTGACTCTTGAGGTCTCCCATCCTTTCATTGACTCTTGAGGTCTCCCATCCTTTCATTGACTCTTGAGGTCTTTCATCCTTTCCTGGACTCTTGAGGTCTCCCATCCTTTCATTGACTCTTGAGTTCTCCCAGCCTTTCCCTGACTCTTGAGGTCTCTCAGCCTTTCATTGACCCTTGAGGTCTTTCATCCTTTCCTTGACTCTTAAGGTCTCCCATCCTTTTCTTGACTCTTGAGGTCTACCATCCTCACATTGACTCTTGAGGTCTCCCATCCTTTTCTTGACTCTTGAGGTCTCCCATCCTTTCATTCACTCTTGAGGTCTACCAGCCTTTCTTTGACTCTGGAGGTCTCCCAGCCTTTCCCTGACTCTTGGGGTCTCCCATCCTTTCATTGACTCTTGAGGTCTCCCTTCCTTTCCTTGACTCTTGAGGTCTCCCATCCTTTCCTTGACTCTTGAGGTCTCCCATCCTTTCATTGACTCTTGAGGTCTCCCATCCTTTCATTGACTCTTGAGGTCTCCCAGCGTTCATTGACTCTTGAGGTCTCCCAGCCTTTCCTTGAGTCTTGAGGTCTCCCAGCCTTTCATTGACTCTTGAGGTCTCCCATCCTTTCATTGACTCTTGAGGTCTCCCAACCTTTCCTGGACTCTTGAGGTCTCCCAGCCTTTCCTGGACTCTTGAGGTCTCCCCTCCTTTCATTGACTCTGGAGTTCTCCCATACTTTCCTTGACTCTTGAGGTCTCCCGGCCTTTCATTGACTCTCGAGGTCTCAGCCTTTCCTTGACTCTTGAGGTCTCCCAGCCTTTCTTTGACTCCTGAGGTCTCCCATACTTTCCTTGACTCTTGAGGTCTCCCAGCCTTTCATTGACTCTTGAAGTCTCTCAGCCTTTCCTGGACTCTTGAGGTCTCCCAGCCTTTCCTGGACTCTTGAGGTCTCCCATCCTTTCATTGACTCTGGAGTTCTCCCATACTTTCCTTGACTCTTGAGGTCTCCCGGCCTTTCATTGACTCTCGAGGTCTCAGCCTTTCCTTGACTCTTGAGGTCTCCCAGCCTTTCTTTGACTCTTGAGGTCTCCCATACTTTCCTTGACTCTTGAGGTCTCCCATTCTTTCATTGACTCTTGAGGTCTCCCAGCCTTTCCTTGACTTTGAAGAGTGACTCACTGCTCCAATCGTTACTGACAGCATGAAATGTTCGTGCCAACAACTTACCTTTTTATTGTCGGAGAAGACATAAAAGCCTTTAAATGGGAACCATTATTCTGTAAACAGACTGGCAAATGAAAAGCAGCTTGATAATACACTGACGCGTTGGCCTTGATTCAGAAATCCAAATGCTCACTTCTGAAAAATAGGTTTTCATTCGTATTTTGAATCAACATTTTACAGAATGAAAATTCAAAGTACAAATTGCATCTACCCACGCAATTATGATGTCATTAAACTGGCATCTACTCAGAATTACAGGAGTTGCTGCATAGCAGGCGCTGCCAGATTTCACCCTATGCTGAAGCAAATAAATCTGCTTTGAAGCAATTTGCCACACAGCCCCAGATTTTATGTTAGACTGCAATAAAGCAATCTGCCATGCAGTCCCAGATTTCACGCTAGGCTGCATTGAAGCAATCTGCCACGCAGTCCCAGAATTCACACTAGGCTTCATCGAAGCAATCTGCCATGCAGTCCCAGATTTCACACTAGGCTTCATTGAAACAATCTGCCACGCAGTCCCAGATTTCATAGTAGGCTTCATTGAAGCAATCTGCCACGCTGTCCCAGATTTCACACGAGGGTTCATTGAAGCAATCTGCCACGCAGTCTCAGATTTCACACTAGGCTTCTTTGAAGCAATCTGCCATGCAGTCCCAGATTTCACACTAGGCGTCATTGAAGCAATCTGCCACGCAGTCCCAGATTTCACACTAGGCTTCATCGAAGCAATCTGCCATGCAGTCCCAGATTTCACACTAGGCTTCATTGAAACAATCTGCCACGCAGTCCCAGATTTCATAGTAGGCTTCATTGAAGCAATCTGCCACGCTGTCCCAGATTTCACACGAGGGTTCATTGAAGCAATCTGCCACGCAGTCTCAGATTTCACACTAGGCTTCTTTGAAGCAATCTGCCATGCAGTCCCAGATTTCACACTAGGCGTCATTGAAGCAATCTGCCATGCAGTCCCAGATTTCACACTAGGCTTCATTGAAGCAATCTGCCACGCAGTCCCAGATTTCACACTAGGCTTCATTGAAGCAATCTGCCACGCAGTCTCAGATTTCACACTAGGCTTCATTGAAGCAATCTGCCACGCAGTCCCAGATTTCACACTAGGCTTCATTGAAGCAATCTGCCACGCAGTCTCAGATTTCACACTAGGCTTCATTGAAGCAATCTGCCATGTAGTCCCAGATTTCACACTAGGCTTCATTGAAGCAATCTGCCACGCAGTCTCAGATTTCACACTAGGCTTCATTGAAGCAATCTGCCACGCAGTCTCAGATTTCACACTAGGCTTCATTGAAGCAATCTGCCATGCAGTCTCAGATTTCACACTAGGCTTCATTGAAGCAATCTGCCACGCAGTCCCAGATTTCACACTAGGCTTCATTGAAGCAATCTGCTACGCAGTCCCAGATTTCATAGTAGGCTTCATTGAAGCAATCTGCCACGCAGTCTCAGATTTCACACTAGGCTTCATTGAAGCAATCTGCCACGCAGTCCCAGATTTCACACTAGGCTTCATTGAAGCAATCTGCCACGCAGTCTCAGATTTCACACTAGGCTTCATTGAAGCAATCTGCCATGTAGTCCCAGATTTCACACTAGGCTTCATTGAAGCAATCTGCCACGCAGTCTCAGATTTCACACTAGGCTTCATTGAAGCAATCTGCCACGCAGTCTCAGATTTCACACTAGGCTTCATTGAAGCAATCTGCCATGCAGTCTCAGATTTCACACTAGGCTTCATTGAAGCAATCTGCCACGCAGTCCCAGATTTCACACTAGGCTTCATTGAAACAATCTGCCACGCAGTCCCAGATTTCATAGTAGGCTTCATTGAAGCAATCTGCCACGCTGTCCCAGATTTCACACGAGGGTTCATTGAAGCAATCTGCCACGCAGTCTCAGATTTCACACTAGGCTTCTTTGAAGCAATCTGCCATGCAGTCCCAGATTTCACACTAGGCGTCATTGAAGCAATCTGCCACGCAGTCCCAGATTTCACACTAGGCTTCATCGAAGCAATCTGCCATGCAGTCCCAGATTTCACACTAGGCTTCATTGAAACAATCTGCCACGCAGTCCCAGATTTCATAGTAGGCTTCATTGAAGCAATCTGCCACGCTGTCCCAGATTTCACACGAGGGTTCATTGAAGCAATCTGCCACGCAGTCTCAGATTTCACACTAGGCTTCTTTGAAGCAATCTGCCATGCAGTCCCAGATTTCACACTAGGCGTCATTGAAGCAATCTGCCATGCAGTCCCAGATTTCACACTAGGCTTCATTGAAGCAATCTGCCACGCAGTCCCAGATTTCACACTAGGCTTCATTGAAGCAATCTGCCACGCAGTCTCAGATTTCACACTAGGCTTCATTGAAGCAATCTGCCACGCAGTCCCAGATTTCACACTAGGCTTCATTGAAGCAATCTGCCACGCAGTCTCAGATTTCACACTAGGCTTCATTGAAGCAATCTGCCATGTAGTCCCAGATTTCACACTAGGCTTCATTGAAGCAATCTGCCACGCAGTCTCAGATTTCACACTAGGCTTCATTGAAGCAATCTGCCACGCAGTCTCAGATTTCACACTAGGCTTCATTGAAGCAATCTGCCATGCAGTCTCAGATTTCACACTAGGCTTCATTGAAGCAATCTGCCACGCAGTCCCAGATTTCACACTAGGCTTCATTGAAGCAATCTGCTACGCAGTGCCAGATTTCACACTAGGCTTCATTGAAGCAATCTGCCACGCAGTCCCAGATTTCACGATTGACTGCACTGAAGCTATTTGCCTTGTAGTGCCAAATTTCACTCTACGATGCATCGAAGCAATCTGTTGCATTCCACCTAGCAACGACTTTGCAGTGAAACGTACCCGCCATGTTACCCATACAGGGCACCTGTCTTACGCGTATCCAGGTATTCCAGGTGTATGGCGCGTTTGTGGCTGATCAGTATTAAAAAAGAAGAGTTTCACACTGGTAAGGCATGTGGAAGCCTTTATAGAGAAATATGTATGAGCCTTAAACACCATCATTGTTCTAGGCAATGACTGGAAATGGAGGTTAGAACAAGGGTCTGTGGGCCATATGTATCATCCTAACCATTTGCGATTTCTAAATAGCGAATTTTAAGGAATCGCTATTTAGAAATCGCAAAACAGTATGTATGTAGGAAATCGCTTATTTTTAGCGATTCCTACACATTCCTAAATTGCGATTAGCAAATTGCTAATCGCAATTTTCCCATTCATTTCTATGATGAAGGGGATATTTGCGATTGCTAATCACAAATTGCAAATATTTTCAAGGGTGCAGGGGTGTCACAAGAACACCCTGCTGCACCCGTGAAAATGACATGTGTGGGCATATGGCGCACAAACATGCCCTAAGGGCATGTATGAGCGTCATATGCCACCTTTGAATTATAAATAAATTGCTTTTTGAAAAGAATTCGAAACTTACCACCAACTAGAAGTTGGTGGTAATCTGCGAATCCTTATGGGCATTTTTGCATTAATTTTTCTTTGATACAATGCATTTAAGGAATCGCAAAATTTGCGATTCCTTAAGTGCAATCGCAAAATAAGGAATGGCAAATTTAGCGATTCCTCATTTTGCTGCGAAAATGTTTCATTCATTCCAATTACCAAATTAGCATTCGCGAATGCTAATTTGCTTGATACACATGGCCCTGTATTCTGGGCATAGTCAGACTACATCAAATATCCAACCCCAAGAATACGAATAGCTACTCAGGTTGTAAATGTATTGAGATACTGCACATGAATATAGTTTAGGACACAAATGTTCGCCACTAAATATTCGATTTTTTTTTTCCAACATCCCCACCATTCAGCCCATGGCTTTTTATCACCATACATGGGTCAGATGTCCCCTAAATAGAAATCTTCACCCAGCGAGGCTGGCTTCTGCACATTAAATGAAAAATCTAAAATCAAAGTACATATATGGATTGAACAAATCATATCTAATGATGACCAGATGGAAAAGGATTCCAGCCCCAACTGGAACAAGCAGCCAGAACCTCCAGGTGATGTGCAGGGCGAGATTTGACTCCCAGCCTCAGTCATGCTTCATTGTGCAGCATTTAATTTCATCTGTCATTAACAGTCATTATACCTTGGTCTGGGATACACAGATATCACACAAATGGATTTTTAACTTGTGCTTCTGATTACAATCACTGGTAATTACTTTTAATTAAGAACCCGGTAACATTCTCCAAAGATCCTTGTGTAGTGGACTTAGAAAAATACTCAGAGGAGATCCATCTTTCTAATGTGCTCCCAGTTTTTTTGCTCTCAGCATCTGATAAAATATCTATTCTTAACCTCTGCGGAGGCTGCAGCGCGTGGATTTACTACGCTACATAGGATGCATTTAAAGGTGCCCTTACCTGCTACTCTTGTGAGCCCGTCGCTTCTTCATATGTTGTCAGGAGTAGGGGTGGGCAGAATTTGCGTAGTTGCGCTACACAAAGCTCGGCAAAATGGTAAAAAATCTCTGCGAGCATGCAGTGTTCTGCAAAGACTCGGAATTGCTTGTTACGCCCGTCCGCGATACTTTTTTCCTGTTCGCAAACGCTGTTTGCGTGCTCAAGGCAAATATCTTGCGAACACGGGTTTTGAAAGCGCAAACAAGCAAAATATTCTGCAAAGCGCGGAATTTTTGGCAGTTAAGCGTGCTCCACGGAACGCAAAATTACCCAAATTCTGCAAATTCTGCTAGCGGAACAGAATTTACCGCCCAGGCCTAGTCAGGAGTACAGCTATAACAGGTATTAAAGCACCGATTGTAACAACTGCTTCTGAAACTGCAGTGTCTGCTGTGGATACAACAGGCCATGCTGTTGGGCACACAAACGACATAAATTGTGCGCTCCAGCTCACTGCATCTAGCAACCACAACTAAAATTAACAAAGCCCGATGGGGCGGTCGCTCCTTCTCCCACACTGCTGCGAAGCTTTGGAATTCTCTCCCTATATCTCTCCGAGAGAATAATAACCGGATGTCCTTAGAAAGGCTTTGAAAACCCATCTGTTCGGAAAAGCGTGTTGATTCACCCTGAGCTCGTTACATTAATCAGTCAAAAGCGCTGCGAGGCCTCCGGGTAGTTTATGCGCTATACAAGTGCAATTTTTCATTTCATTTCATATAATGTGAATTTTAATTTGCAGATTTATAATAGAAAATGCAAACATGATTGTGGTTGTAGTATACGGGTAACACGGGTGGACAAGAGTATTGGTGAATTTTAATTCAAGTTACCCTATACACTGATGGGCGCTGTGATATAAGGAATAGATTCTGACTATTTCCTGCTACAGTTCTTTGCGATGACATGCAATTCTGTCTAAAATTATACTTACCTCAGAAGTGTTCCCTGTATTTCTCTCCAGCATTCACTTCCAAGGGCCTCGTGCAAGCACTGAATGACAAGCGAGTTGCCACTGAGCCTGGAAGGGAAGTATTTGTTCCTGAATGCAATCTGTGCACTTATTTTTTAGGTCTCACCTACACAGTGCATGCGCTGTCCTGCGAGATGGATTGTTTACTAATCAGTGGGCTTACGGCCCACCCACAGCATACCCTTAGTTGTTTTCGTTGTCACTCTCAATTGCAATCTTTCGCTTACCGAGCCCCAGTAGGCTTTCCTTCCTTTCTTGTGTCAACTCCTCCCCGGAGCATGGGCCAAGTACATGTGCTTTTCCTTGTCTTTTTTTTAACAAATTATATTTAGAAACATTGCAGTATTATTACTGGATAAGCAGTGTGCTTCCTACTGGCTTACAGCTTCCTATTTATGTTGCTTTCACCCTATCTGCCTTCTCCATCAACGCTTTAGTTACTTACAGCTACAACTGTACTATTCTACGTCACTCCACACTATACTACTCCACTCTATGCCACTCCAGGCCATTTTACACCACCCCACTCTACTTCACCCAATGCCACTCCACTTTAAGCCACTCCATTCTACCCTATGAAAGTCTACTCAAAATCACCCCACTCTACACCACTGTATTCTATGCCACTCCACTCTACTCCACTCTATGCCACTCCACTCCATGCCACACCACTGTACTCCACTTTACTCCACTCTATGCCAATTCCCTCTTCTCCACTTTACTCCACTCTATGCCACTCCACTCTATGTCACACCACTCTATCGATTTCACTCCACTCTATGCCACACCACTCTACTCCACTGTACTCCACTCTATGCCACTCCACTCTATGCCACACCACTCTACTCCACTTTACTCCACTCTATGCCACTCCACTCTATGCCACACCATTCTACTCCACTGTACTCCACTCTATGCCACTCCACTCTATGCCACACCACTCTACTCCACTTTACTCCACTCTATGCCACTCCACTCTATGCCACACCATTCTACTCCACTGTACTCCACTCTATGCCACTCCACTCTATGCCACACCACTCTACTCCACTTTACTCCACTCTATGCCACTCCACTCTATGCCACACCACTCTACTCCACTTTACTCCACTCTATGCCACTCCACTCTATGCCACACCACTCTACTCCACTTTACTCCACTCTATGCCACTCCACTCTATGTCACACCACTCTATCCATTTCACTCCATTCTACTCCACTTTACTCCACTCTATGCCACTCCACTCTATGCCACACCACTCTACTCCACTTTACTCCACTCTATGCCACTCCACTCTACTCCACTTTACTCCACTCTATGCCACTCCACTCTATGCCACACCACTCTACTCCACTTTACTCCACTCTATGCCACTCCACTCTATGCCACACCACTCTACTCCACTGTACTCCACTCTATGCCACTCCACTCTATGCCACACCACTCTACTCCACTGTACTCCACTCTATGCCACTCCACTCTATGCCACACCACTCTACTCCACTTTACTCCACTCTATGCCACTCCACTCTATGCCACACCACTCTACTCCACTGTTCTCCACTCTATGCCACTCCACTCTATGCCACACCACTCTACTCCACTTTACTTCACTCTATGCCACTCCACTCTATGCCACACCACTCCACTCCACTTTACTCCACTCTATGCCACTCCACTCTATGCCACACCACTCTACTCCACTTTACTCCACTCTATGCCACTCCACTCTATGCCACACCACTCTACTCCACTGTACTCCACTCTATGCCACTCCACTCTATGCCACACCACTCTACTCCACTTTACTCCACTCTATGCCACTCCACTCTATGCCACACCACTCTACTCCACTGTACTCCACTCTATGCCACTCCACTCTATGCCACACCACTCTACTCCACTGTACTCCACTCTATGCCACTCCACTCTATGCCACACCACTCTACTCCACTTTACTCCACTCTATGCCACTCCACTCTATGTCACACCACTCTATCAATTTCACTCCACTCTACTCCACTTTACTTCACTCTATGCCACTCCACTCTATGCCACACCACTCTACTCCACTTTACTCCACTCTATGCCACTCCACTCTATGCCACACCACTCTACTCCACTGTACTCCACTCTATGCCACTCCACTCGATGCCACACCACTCTACTCCACTTTACTCCACTCTATGCCACTCCACTCTATGCCACACCACTCTACTCCACTTTACTCCACTCTATGCCAATTCCCTCTTCTCCACTTTACTCCACTTTATGCCACTCCACTCTATGTCACACCACTCTATCCATTTCACTCCACTCTACTCCACTTTACTCCACTCTATGCCACTCCACTCTATGCCACTCCACTCTATGCCACTCCACTCTATGCCACACCACTCTATCCATTTCACTCCACTCTACTCCACTTTACTCCACTCTATGCCACTCCACGCCACGCCACTCTACTCCACTTTACTCCACTCTATGCCAAACCGCTCCATGCCACTCCATTTATACCGTACAATGGACCATTGCACTCCACTCCACTCCACACAATGCCACTCTATGGTATTCTCCCCAGTCCACTTTACGGCACTCTACTTACCGCCATCACCATTCAATTCCAAATTGCGTCACTCCAGACCACTCTACTTCAGTTTACTCTACGCCACTCTATGCCACTCCACGCCACTCTACACCAGTATACGCTATGCCACTTCACTGTGCAATATGCCACTTTACACCACTCTACTCCACCCCACTCTATGCCACTCTAGTCTACTACACTCAACTCCATGCCACTTCAGGCAACTCACTTTATGCTGCTCTACATTAGGCCACTCTATTCCTCTCCATTCTATGCTACTCTACTCTATGCAAAACCACTCTATGCCACTCCATTCCACTCTACCTTATGCCATTCTGCTCCACGCCACTCTATGCGATTCTATGTGAGTCTCCGTTAAGGGCGCGAGCATACAGGAGCGGCCTGACTGGTCGCGGTACAGGCGGGTGTTCAGTTTTCAGAGAGTCACCCCCTTGGTTGCTTCTGTTTAGTGGGTCTCACTCCGCCACTGCTGTGCCCATTGGGGCGAGTTTCCAGGTGCCAAGCGGGATTAGCGGGAACACCGGTACAGTTGGCCGGACGCGGAGTGGAGGAGACGTACTCCTACTTTGACATGATCTTGGCCACACCCTCATTAATCGTCAATTATAAAAGTATTATTAAATTAAAAATGATGTCAAAAGTAACAATAAGATAAAGGTTGATAAAGATAGTGAAACACAGGGGGCCTCATTTATGAGAAATGACGCATCGCTGCGTGAAAGCAGCGATGCGTCACTTCTCAGTGCGCACTCCTTGCGACATTCCTGATGCGTCATATTTAATGTATGACGCATCATGTCGCAAGGAGTTACAGATACGTCAGTATTTCTGACGTATCTGTAAGCGCAAAAGTGACGCCGTGCTGGAGTGTGTCACAAAAGTGACGCAACTCAAGCAATGTGTCCTTTCACATGGGGCAAGCCCCATGTGAAAGGGCCTGCGTCAGTCTTACGCCTGCTGTGAGGCAGGCGCAAGATTTTGACGCAACGGCATCCTAAAAGTGATGCAGTGAAATCTCATAGATTTCACTGCGTCACTTCTACGGCCCTTTCTTACGTCAAAACGCACCCCTTGCATACATTATACCTGGTGCAGGTATAATGTGGCGCAGGGGTTCACAAAGTGACGCATCTGCCTAGATGCGTCACTTTGTAAATATGACTCAACAAGGCGCATTTTTTACACCACTGGTGCGTCACAAAAAGTGACGCACCGGCGGCGTAAAAGTGACGCATGGCCTCATAAATGAGGCCCAGGGATTTGAACCCTTTTGAGGATCTCGTTTGTCGATGCAAGTGTGCTCTCAGCTCCTTCAAATAAAAGAGGGGGGAGGGCGCCCCCTTTTTCCTCAAGCAGAGCTCTGATGTACCAGTGATGCTTCTCATCATCTTATTGGAGCGCTCCACCAGGCCACTAGTCTGGGAGTGGTATGATGTGGAAAACTTGAAAATCCCTTCTCCCTCTTTCCATTTCATCTTTGTGTAAGCCCACATGAAGGTGGTGTCTCGGTCACAATCTCTCTGTCGTCACCAACCTTTCAGCTGCATTGTATTTCGATTGTATTATTTTGTACACTGCTAGCATTCATCCGGAGGCATTTTGGGGTCATGAAAATGAATCACTGATAAACAAAAACAGGGATGCTCTGGTGCGAACTTAGTTTGAGAAAGCCACGTTGTCAAGGCTACAGTGTGACTATTGTTTTGTGTGTACATGGAGCTGTATATGACGCAAAAAAAACCTTATCGCTTTGTGTCACCATTGGTTGCAGCGTGAAATAAACAAAATTGATGAGATTAAAATGTATGGGATTTTGTGTACATTTTAATGGCAGCTTCTAAGTGATGGTGTGGATGTGAACCTCCCACGTCATTAGCATTAGGAGTACCAGGCTCACATTCCTCCTTTGCCTACTAATCAAGCCTTGGCACAGACAACAAAGGCGAGTGACACACTGAGCACAACTTGGGAGAAATCTGGATTGAATGGACCCGGAAGTGAAAGCAGACATGAACTGGAAGTGGAAGGGGAATGGAATCTGGAGGACAGCCATGGCAGCCAGGTCCAGACAAGACACTGACACTGCCGAGAGCAGTATGCAGGACAAAAAGTAGAAGAATGGGAGGCAGGAGGAGACCTGTTGGCAGTGACGTAGCAAGGACTCCTGGTACCCGGTGCGGACAATTTCTTGTCACCCCGCCCACATTGAAATTATTAAAATAAGGAAAAAAAAGATAGTTACACATATTTTTGCCATTTTGTCACCCACCCCCTCAGTGCCATTTTGTCACCCTCCCCCCCCCTCAGTGATGACACACGCGGGGCGGCCCGTACCCACCGCTCCCCCTTTCTACGCCACTGCCTGCTGGAGCAAGAAGATTGTTCCCAAGTCCTGGACTGCTGGGTCAGCACGAACCAAGGAAAGAAGTTATTTCTGCAAGGCTGCCAGAGTGTCAAGGGTAGGGTGCAGGGGCGGCTCCTCAGTAATGGCGGAGGAGCGTCACCCCACTGCCCAGAGCCAGAAAATGATAAATAAAACGATAATAACACAATGTTATTATCATTTTAATTTTCACTGTCTGAGCCACAATGAAGTCCAAGAAATAAATAAAGGGCGAGGAGGGACCGTGCATTGCAGGGAGGAGGAGTAGTGTGCACTTATAAGTGCGCATGTCAGTTTGGCCGGCCCTTCTTAGGCCAGCCAAACAGACAAGTACACTCATGTTTCTCCAACCCAGCTGTGTTGCACATAGTGGAGAAAAGCCATAGGCTCCCAGGCACTGTCTGAGCGGTAGACGAGGTCGCTCAGACCAATCCTGGCGCTGCTCTCATGCTAGGTATATCATGAGAGAAGCGTCTGGATTGGGTGGGCAGCCTGTGCTTTGAGGCCAATCCACTTCTGGGCCGGACCAGAGGAACAACTTGGCAGCTTGCAGTGTCGGCGGGAGCGGAGCGGCTGGTAAGTCTTTTTATTTTTATTTTATTCCCTAACCCCACCCCTGGCAGCTCAACCACTTTCGATAGTCAATAGCCGCCACTGCTAGGGTGGTCGTCAGCCGCCACTGCTGGGGTGGTCCTCTTTCTGCAGCACATTACGGACATCATTTCCACTTTTGTGTGGCATCCTAATGCATTCTGAGTGTTGTATTAGTGTTTTGCTTCCACTGATCTAACACACCTGAAAGCAAAGCTTTGTGGGTGATAGGTTCAGCATGGGAGGCCATGTCGGTAATGATCTGCAGTGAAATAGTCTCCCTAGCCAGGCCTAATGTCTGACTTTCATCGCCGCGGGGGCGGTTGCCAGGCAGCGGAGCGACTCTTTTTGTATTTAAATTTCCCTCACTCTCTCTTTGATGAGGTTTATTCCGCAGGGGAGGGCTGTCCAATATCTGCATGCATGGACTAACAGAAAGAGAGGGAAATGAAGAGTGAAAAGAATATTACAAAAGCATTGGAAATGCAATAAAAGTTCCTCCTGTGATAAACAGTAATGTAAAATACCATTATTGAGATTTAAAGCACTCAAGACATCTCTATAGAATCAGTATGTCTTTTAAAAAGGAAGGAGGAGGGCGAGCAAGAAAAGAAAGTCCCCGCACAGGTCTATAGGGCTTTTGTGCTAAAAGGATAAAAAAAAACAGTTACTTTAAATTTCTCATTTTTTAAACTCTTTTCACATGTGTTGCATTCTGCAGCACACATAGAATGATGAAAATGCCTCCTTTGATTGTGTTTGCGTAGGAAAGTGTCCCTTCCACAAAAACAACCATGGCAACAACACAGAAAGCCTTGCACCATGGTGCAATGGGGTCCGCGTTGGCACTTGGCTGATGTTTGAGCTCCGGCAAAAGGACAGTAATGCGCCGTATCATGTAGATAAGGTGCATTCCTGCCCTTTTATTTTCACGTAGGGCAGTGCAGCTAGAAGGCTCGCGGTACTGCCCTAAGCCAAAATATTGTATATATGCCCCAGGGACCCTGGGCTAAGCCAGCCTCTCCACGTCCTCGGTGATATACCTTTTGTCGGGAATGCATCTTTAACCTCTTCCATGCTTATGACGTCTTTCTGCCGTCATGAGTAAGGATGTATGACGTTACAACGCATACTTTTACAACGCATACCGTTACAACGAATTTTTTACAACGCAAAAACGTTTACAACGCATACCATTACAACGCATGTTTTTACAACGCAAGTACTTTTACAACGCATGCCATTACAACGTAAGTATTGGTAAGTATATAATATCTTTTTTTTTAAATTAATTGTAATTAATATAATATAATTTAATTTAATTTAATTTAATTAATTTAATATTTTTTTACCCTGTACCCCTGTACCCCAAAAAACCCAAATTAACCCAGAACCCTAAAAATACCCCTGTACCCCAAAAACCCAAAACTGTCCCTGAACCCTAAAAATACCCCTGTACCCCAAAACCCCAAAACTGTCCCTGAACCCTAAAAATGTACCCAAAAACTGAAAACTGACCCTGAACCCTAAAAATACCCCTGTACCCAAAAACTGAAAACTGACCCTGAACCCTAAAAATACCTCTTTACCCAAAAACTGAAAACTGACCCTAAACCCTAAAAATACCCCTTTACCCAAAAACTGAAAACTGACCCTGAACCCTAAAAATACCCCTTTACCCAAAAACTGAAAACTGACCCTGAACCCTAAAAATACCCCTTTACCCAAAAACTGAAAACTGACCCTGAACCCTAAAAATACCCCTTTACCCAAAAACTGAAAACTGACCCTGAACCCTAAAAATACCCCTTTACCCAAAAACTGAAAACGTAAAAAAAACCCAAACATATAAAATATTAAATATAATTATATACTTACCAATACTTACGTTGTAATGGCATGCGTTGTAAAAGTACTTGCGTTGTAAAAACATGCGTTGTAATGGTATGCGTTGTAAAAGTTTTTGCGTTGTAAAAGTTTCGTTGTAATGGTAGTGCGTTGTAAAAGTTGCGTTGTAAAGGTTGTTTCCCCATGAGTAACGGTGGGCGTGTGCTGATGACGACTGGGAGCCGTCATGACCACGCCCGCGATTGGAATGCTCAGCACTGCGGCGAAATTCACGCCGCAACGATGAGCTTAAGAAACTGGCAGGGAGACCTGTGGTCATTTAATAGAGAGAAAACTTCGTAACTAGCGAGATTTCTATTTGGAGAACAGTGTATTTAAGTGCCAGTCTAGCAGGTCTATTCACATCGAATCCTTACGGCAGCGTTCGATACAGTGGACCATCACACGCTTATGGACCGGTTGCTGGCGTGCAGATCACAGGGTCTTCACTTCGGTGGATCTCTTCATTCTTGAATGACCAGACCCAGAGGGTGCAGATGTTTCCAGAGAAGGGGACCTTTCTTGTGGGGTCCCTCAGGGATCTGCACTGTCCCCACTATTATTTAATATTTATCTATATCCTCTGAATGCGGCATTAGCACAGTTGAATTGCCAACTGTTTATCTATGCAGATGACACCCAGCTGGTCCTATGAATTGAAAGTTCTAGCAGGTGCAGTTGAACACGCAGAATATCTTATGTTCACTGAATTGGATGACAGCTAACTCTCTAAAAGTGAAACCAGACGAGACCAAGGTCTTGGCAATCAGCCCTAAGGGAAATCCTTGGATGGATGGTTTTCGGCCCCGGGAGTTAGGTCCTGTCCCTGAATGCAGGCAGGTGGCGAGAGTGGTTTGGAGCTGCGTGGGTCTCAGGGCCGGACTGGGAACCACAACCGCACCTGGCAAAGTGCTTGAACCCCCCTGCCCCCACATTCGGGATGGGGGGGGGTTGGAGGTGCCGCCGAGCAGTTTACAGGGGGCCAGTTTTCGGCCGATTTTGGTACAGGGCCGATTTTCCAGGAGCCCAAAACTGGCCCCCACCCGTGCGGCCCACCGGGGGATTGCCCGGTGCCCGCTATGGCCAGTCCCTGGTGGGTCTCCTTGGGCAGCTCTGGAAATGGGTTCCTATTCTTTCTTTTACACTGACGTGAACAGTGGTGGTTGCACTGATTGTGTCACGGGTGGACTATGGCAATGCCTTGTACATCGGAATCCTCCATAAGCTGCTGGGTAAGCTTCAAATAGTCATGAATGATGCTGCAAGATTACTGTTCAAATCACCAAGACGGGCGTATGCTATGCCACGGATGCAACAATTGCACTGGCTGCCTGTCAAACAGAGGGCCAGGTTGAAGAGCTTGTGCATTGCACACAAGACGTTGTACGGCACGATACCAGCTTATATTGAGGATCGTCTGAGGCTCTATCTACCTGGACAGGGCCGGCCTTAGGCATGTGCAAGCTGTGCACCTGCACAGGGCCACCAAACCCCAGGGGCCGCCACTCCAATATATATCCTTAATATGATAATCCTCTGAGGATGGATACATATTTGCAGTATGGCCCCAGTGGCAGGGATTTGGCGGCCTACGGCTCTGTACAACTTCCAAACACCCTGACCCCGTTCCTGAGCTCCGGGGAGCTCTGCCCCGCACGGACCCCCTCTTCCAGGGCCCGCTACCTATGCTCCCTGCCCAGGGCCGCCATGAGCCTAGAGCCGCCCCTGACCCGGACACCACCTTCAATCCTCTGCGGTGATCTTGGTGACCTGTCCACGCTTTAACAAAACTACTTTGGGCGGTCGGGCTTTTTCTTTTCTGATACGTCAGATCTAGAATAGGTCAACGGAGGTTTGCGGAGAGAAACCGCTCTCCTTCCATTACGGAAGTGATTGAACTTTTCTTTTTGAATTAGCATTTGGCAGATTCTGACTGACTGTATCTTTTTAATAATATCTGGTGCGATATGGTATCCTAACCCTCAGATAAGCGCTACAAGGCTGATGATAATTGGACGCTATATAACTGTTATAAACATAACATAACAATGCTGTTTCTGGCACACTGAAAAGAAGGGAATGTATGCAAAGAAGAAAGGATGCAAAATAGGTCTCCATTTAATCTGGTAAATGGGAGATCATTTCCTTTTCTCCTGATGATTTTCCAGTAGCGGCTCGTCCGCTAAGGCGGAGGAGCGTCCCGCCACTGCTCGTTGAAGCAGTGGAAAATAAACATAAAATGATAATAACAAGAAGTTATTATCATTTTATTTTCTCTGCGACTCCAGCCAGGTTGGGCGGGGCGGGGCTGGGCTCCCCGCCGTCAGAGGGAGCAGGAGTGGTTTGCAATCTCACCCTAACTGTGCATGGGTCGGGCCAAACAGTCATACGCGCATGGCATGCTCTCTACTGAGCTGTGTTGCACAGCCCAGTAGAGAACATGCCCAGCCTCCCAGGTACTGCCTGAGCGGACAAACAGGCCGCTCAGACCAATCACAACACTGCTCACGCAGCCTTGTGATTGGCTGGGAAAGTGACCAACCACAACACTGCTCATGCAGCCTTGCTATTGGCTGGGAAAGTCCGGAAGCCTGGATGCTTCTGGTGCAGCAGAGAAGAAAATGGAGGAGAGATGTGCTTCGGTGAAGAAGAAGGTACATTTATTTTTTATTTTTTTCATACCTTCCCTCCCTACCGCCCCTGTTCCACGGCAGCCACCACTGTGATTTGCAAGGGTTGGTGTACGTGGCAGTAGTTCCTGCCTCTACAAATTACCCAGAGTGGACTCTAATGATGATGAAGAGATTGAACTGGAGAGAGGGACACTGGTAAGGGGGCTAAATTGTCACATTATTAACCATATCAGAAAAAAATTGATTTTCCTACTAACTGGATGATCTGGGTGACTCTTTAAAAAAATGTTTTGGTCCAAGCATGTTGTATGCTCTACCTCTTCACAAAGCAGTCAAATACATAATCATCAAAGAATGGAAGGAAGTCGACCAGATGGGAGTTTCCAGATTCCTAATTGAGGATTACCCTGTACCACCCCTTTCACACACTACTTCCCACGTTGGTAAAGTCAATTAATTGCTGGCATGTGCGCCTTCGTTATTGGCCACTGGGAAATGTTTAATGGATGATCCAGTGGATAAGAAGGTGGAAGGAACTCTACAACGGGCTAATGTAGCCATCAATTTTACTTTTCCTATTACAACTATGGCTCCCGGTGTCATGGTATTTATCTTTTAGACATTTCCGTCTTTATTTATCCATATTTATTTTTTGTCAACTTTATCTGTATTTATCCATATTCACTATGGGTTTTATAAAAAAAAATATAGCTGAAACTGGTATATTTCCACATTTATTTAACCAATAAATATGCAAGGTTCAGATGTATCAACATCCATGTTTGCGATTCTCAAATAGCGATGTTTTGATAATCGCTACTTGAGAATTGCAAAATGGATGTATTTAAAAATTCGCAATTCTTTTGCCAATTCCTAATATTCCTTAATTGCGATTAGCAAATTGCGAAATCGCAATTAAGGAATACCTTCCCATTCATTTCTATGGGCCAGGAGGCCCATAGGAATGATGGGGAAGTCATTCTCAATTTGCGATTCGCAATTTGAGAATCGCAAATAGAGAATAATTTCGAGGGTACAAGGGTGTCATAAGGACACCCTGATGCATCCCTGAAATGAACATGTGTGCGCATATGGTGCACATACATGCTCTAAGGGCATGTTGTGCGCCGCATGGCACCTTTACAAATGCCAAAAAGTGAATTTGTGAAAGAAATCGCAAATTACCACCAACTTGAAGTTGGTGTTAATTCGAGATTTCTTAAAGAGAAATCGCACAACTTGGGTGCTTCATACATAGTATTTAAGGAATCGCAATTTGCGATTCCTTAATTTTGCGATGCGATTTTACGTACAGATCGCATTTTGCTAATTTTTAGTCGCAAATGCTGCTTTTTTGCAAATTGCAGCAATTGCGACTAAAACACGGTTGATACATATGCCCCGCAGTCATGCTTGAATGCCTGCCAGGTTTTAGTAATATGAACACCGGCAGAAGATAAATCAATGCACTTATATAAAAATATGCACTTTTTAGTATCAGCATTGTGCTTATCTACTGCAGTTTAAGCCTTTTTACTAAAATTCCTTTTTTTTAACTACCTTACCTCTCAATCCACACAGTTATTCTGGCAGTCATAGCAAAGTGTATTTAGAATCACTCAAAAAGCACCCAAGTTCCGTTTTTATCCAAATTTAAAATAATTACAGACAAGAAAATAAATGGTTTTCTGTCTTTATTTATCTGTAAAGATCTGTAAAAACGGAAAACAGGGAGCCTTAATTACAACCTACGCTGTATATGTTTTGTAAGCATTATTATAAGATTTTATAAGATTTTCACACCCCTTTATGATAGAGTCCAAAGGGGAGTTGACTGCTTTGTCTTCTTAAGAGCAATGGAAAACTGGTTAAATTTTTATACAATATCACATTTGATGGATTAAGCACAACGGTTGCTTCTTCTGGGGTCAATAAAACAGACAGAAAGCACATCTGTATGAGACACAGGACGATGGATGCTGCACGATGATCTTTTATTTTCCATTTACCATTTTTTGGTCCCATCCTTTTTGGTCCATATTTGGGTTATTATAAGAAGCAGCAGAACAAGACAGGTGTGACAACCTTTTGAAGATCTTATCCATTCCTAAGTGACCAGTAACCACATGCTTCATGGTCGTCGCTCGCCAACCTCTCACTCAGAAAAATGCTGAATCGTTGCTCCAGCTGTTCCTCCGCAACCATCAAAAGCCTGACTATGTTGAGGGAACCTTCATTCGAGTCGCGAGTCAATTGCTTCTGTTTGGCGACAACTGGAAAACACACATTCAAGACTAATGGGGTTTCCACATTCTTTCAAAGGGATAGCAATATTCTTCTGTAACGACAAGTTTTTGTTAAACTCCTCTGCCGAAAGATCAATCTTAAAGAGAAGCTCTGAAAACAGCAATCAAGGCGCTTCTTTTGAAAAAGGCAATCATACATGTATCTGAAAAGGAAAAAGGCACATGAATGCACTCAATTGTTTCAAGAAAACCTTCAAGGAAAAAGAGGACAATGTTGGACTTCAAACAAGTAAAACTTCTTCTACTACCAAATTGGTGTAATGAGAATCAGTCAACACTCTAGTGAACTCAGACATATGGGAAATGGAAAAATGGTCTTCAAGTGAACCAGCCCAAACTGGAGAGAATTAAAAGCAATTTTTCCTGCACTGGAAACATTTGCACTATCCCTACAGGGAAAAGACATGTAAATCAGGACAGAAAAACAAGTAGTAAATATGTAAATCACCAGATGAACATGCAATCTCTAACCCCAGCTTAGATTGCTCATTCCATTGGATTACGGGTGGAGAAACCTTTAGGGCCAGAGGTAGAGTTTGACCGATAGGGTACTCCATCACAAACAGGATAGAGTACCCTCTCTGCCAAATCGACCGTCAGCTTTCTGACTGCAGTACCCCCCATTGGCCCTGTAGACTGAAAGTATTATTGTGTAGTTCCTAAAAGTGCATGGGATTTGTGCGTTTAGACAACATAAACTGAGGGATTGGTGTCCAGACTGATTCCAGACACCCCCAAAGGATATGTTAGACTTTAGACCAGCTAGCTCACAGTGCCACCATAAGCCCCCTAATTTGACCAAAGAGAGGATCGTTTCTGGCAACCATCGAACATGACAACCCTTGACCCTGCAGGGATCGTGGAAATAGTACAGACCTTTCACTCAGTCTATCATCCTCACTTAGACTCAGAGAGATACGCAGAATAAACGATGGAGAAGTTTTCAATAAGCATTTATTGAACCAGCGTCATTCTAGTATAAAACATGTAGGCTGCGGCAATCATTAGAGAGAAAACACAACCGGGATGCAAACGGTCTAAACGTGACAACTACAATCAACCAATACTCTCAAGTGTAAAGAAAGATAGATTGTGTAAGGAGAGAAACAGGAGAGAAACAGGAAAAAGTGATACCCATCAAACCACCCATTGGCGGAGTCTCATCATCTGGGTTTAGTTAGGAAACTGGTATCTGTTGGGTACCTCATTGCTGATATGTAGAGGAAACTTCATAACAGATCCACCAGTGATGGAAAGCCAGCAAAAAGTCTAGACAGGATGGATGAGGGTAATGTTGCAGTGCTCAGAAAAAGTGAAAAAAAGTGAAAAGATTAAGATTACCTAGTATGATGCCAAGTAAACTACTTTATTGGATGTGGTCATCATACTGGCAAGATTAAAAGCCGAGTGGAGATAGTGTATGTAGCAAATATCACTATCAGATGTAGAGATAAGTCGGTAAACATGTTTCAGCCTCTCAAGGCTTTCGTCAGGACCTTTTATGAACACACTACTGCAACTGTGAAAATATATAAATGACCTACCAAGTGAACCTGAAGTTTTGTTGGTGGTCTCACCTCGTGAAAGTGAACTCTCATGAAATAAAACACAGTCATACAATTATAGATGTACTTTCATGAATGTAATAAGTGCAAGAAACCATCAATGGAGTATCCACATTGTTAAGTTTTCAGTTGGATAACTCACCCACACTCGTTGTGGAAGTTGCCTCGCCTGGCACTCACTCAGGTCAAAGAGAGGCTCCGCTCTGTGAAAATGAGAGGGAAATAACAATATTTTATTTGATTTAATTTAATTGTTCTGCTTATATTGATAAACTTCAAGCAGAACACTCTAACTGGCAAAAATAAACACAAAAGTAGGGGAACGCTGGAGCCAGCATATGATGACAAACAGTCGATTATGAAGAAAGTTGAAATGTCACTTCACTCTTTCTTTAACAAAATCTCTAACAAAGGGCTTTTATGATTTCCTTTTCAAAATAGATCAAGTTTTGTGTCTGTCTATAATAAAATACTACAGTAGGTGACACAGCAATAGTTTGATAAAAAAAGGCATCACCAGAAGCTAGATTGTGACCTCAAAGGAAAGCGGCCATCAAACTATACACAAAAACGTGTCTAAACACCATAGAAACCCAGACGCCCACCTGTCCGTCGGTGCCTCCTGCATCCATCTGAGCCGAGGGGAAGGTAGGAGGCAAACCGATGCGTCATGTTAAAAAGGTACATAACGGACCAGAAAGGGAACTGTGGTCTCTGTGTCCTGATTGTTTAAGACACATGAAACCAAGGAAAACAATCCATGAGCTATGGTCTCTCTATCCTGATTGGTTGAGAAAAGTGAGACCAGAAAGAGACATCCTAGCGAGCAAAGCCAGAGGCATTTGCCATGCTATTTCATCTCGAAATGTCCTTCCTTTAAAGAATGGACCGGATGTAGGGAGCCTTGTCCAGATCCACAAACAGAATAAAGCAAACCTCCAATGAGGAAAAAAGTTAAGTTAACACGGAAGATGCGTCTCTGGCTGAAAGCTATAAGAGTGCTTCCGGCTATTCTGTAGTGTGGTAGTGCAGGCCAGAAGGGTAACATCCCTTTCTTTCACGCGATTGGTTGCTAGCACACCTGAAACGAACAACGGGGCCCAACCCCTATACCCGCGGTCATGAAAAAAGTTACTGGAAGAAAATACTCATGACAGTATTACACCTATTCCGTTCATTATGGAACTAGCAAGACTTGCCATGACTGAAAACTTTTTTCAGTTTGAAGATTCCCTGTATCTTCAGACATCAGGGACGTCAATGGGGAGCATTTTTGCCCCTAGTTTGGCAAATCTTTATGTCCATCTCTTCGAGACACAGTACGTCCTCAACCACAACAACCCGTATTACCACCAAACGGTGTTGTGGAAAAGATATATTGATGACGTATTAGTGGTTTGGAGAGGAGATGTGACCTCTATACTTGCATTTCAGGGTTGGTTGAACATCCAGAACCAATTCCTGAGGTTCACAGTAGAATACAGCAAGAAGGAACTCCCGTTCTTAGACCTACTAATTTACCCTCAGGATGGCCACCTAGCCAGCAAACTCTACCGTAAGCCCATGCCCAGGAATTCTCTCCTGAGATTTGACAGTTACCATCCGCGGTCTCTGAGAGAGAACCTGCCTTTCGGACAATTTCTAAGAGTCCAAAAGGAATTGTTCAGATAAATCAGATTTTAAAGTACAGGCGGAAGATCTGTGTTCCAAACTAAAACGACGCCTGTATCCAAGCAAACTAGTCAGAAGATCGTGCAAGAGGGCCTCCAACAATCCACGAGCAGTTTTGCTAGCTCCACCGGTGGCAAAACCACCAATGGAGCGCCTAACATTTGTGACTACTTTTAGCACAGTATCCACGCAGGTGCAAAAAATCATACGGAGAAATTGGCGCATTCTTGGGACTGCAGACAAAGACGTTCTTCCACCACCGTTGTTCTCTTTTAAGAGGAGCTCTAACTTAAGAGATGAGCTAGTACACACCAGACCGCGATCCACAGCTCATAATTCCACCACTACACTCTGGAATTCATCTCCAGTCCAAGGACATTATCCCTGTGGCACCTGTTTGGTGTGTCCACAAACCAAGAAAACTCTCACAGTGGATATTGGTACAACACGTCCTTGGGTGCTCAAAAAACACACAAATTGCAATAGTGAAGGGGTCATATACTTGATCAGATGTCCCTGTTCACTATGCTATGTTGGAATGACGACAAGGAAAGTGAAACTAAGAATTCAGGAACACAAAAGTACAATCAGGCGAAATAAACAGGCCACACGTCTCACTAGCCACTTCATGACAATGAAAAACTCGGCTGACGACATGGAATGGCTAATTTTAGAACAGCCGTTTATTCCCTCACATGTCAGCGACATCTCAAAATACTTGTTCATCAGAGAACAAAAATGGATTTTTAAGCTTAAGTGTGACACCACGGGATTGAATGACGACATCCCCTGGGTCTAACTTTGATCCTTTGATATCTGCCATTAGTCTTCCGGAATTAGTTTCTTAACCCCTTCGACGCTGATGACGAACTGGGCTCGTCATGAGGTAGCCTCCTGCTACGCTGATGACGAGCCCAGCTCGTCACGTAACATGCGAATGAGTAAATCTCAGCGTACGGGCGGAATTCCGCCCGCACGCATGCGGTTAAAGACACTTTTGGTGAGACTATTATGAGATCTAGTCTGCGGTCTCAATATTGTGCCATTATTTTCTGGTCTGTGAGCTGACAATAGTTTCTTATAGTTTCTTGTAATGTCTTTTATTACAGTGGGCAGTCCTCATAAGGACAGAGTATATACCTTTTCACCTATATACCCTTCTCCTAGATTATATCGACAATAAGGTGCCGGTATTATGGTAGCCATTATTTTTGGCATTTTAGCTTTGTACAGCATCAGTATCACTAGTTATAAGTTTCTACAAACATGGTGATGACATCTGAATAAGAAATTCCGATTCTTTGTACCATTACAAATCACATACCGCACCTTTTTTTGAAAACCAATGACAAACGTCAAGCTAGACAAGTAATCGGCAATGCCTCCTAAATTATCCGACAATGAGGCATTCCTGACACTACATATTGCGGGCATAGCTGTTGGGCCCTTCTATTTCCGTTTCCGGTGTGTTAACAACCAATTGCGTGAAAGCAAGGGATGTTCCCTTTCTGGTCCGCACTACCGCACTACAGAATAGCCGGAAGCACTCCTATTGCTTTCAGCCAGAGACGCACCCTTTTTTTCATAACTTTTTTCATGACCGCGGGTATAGCGGTTGGGCCCCGTTGTTCGTTTACGGTGTGCTAGCAACCAATCGCGTGAAAGAAAGGGATGTTACCCTTCTGGTCCGCACTACCACACTACAGAATAGCCGGAAGCACTCTTATAGCTTTCAGCCGGAGACGCATCTTCCATGTTAACTTAACTTTTTTCCTCATTGGAGGTTTGCTTTATTCTGTTTGTGGATCTGGACAAGGCTCCCTACATCCGGTCCATTCTTTAAAGGAAGGACATTTCGAGACGAAATAGCATGGCGAATGCCTCTGGCTTTGCTCGCTAGGATGTCTCTTTCCGGTCTCACTTTTCTCAACCAATCAGGATAGAGAGGCCATAGCTCATGGATTGTTTTCCTTGGTTTCATGTGTCTTAACCAATCAGGACACAGAGACCACAGTTCCCTTCCTGGTCCGTTATGTACCTTTTTAACATGACGCATCGGTTTGCCTCCTACCTTCCCCTCGGCTCAGATGGATGCAGGAGGCACCGACGGACAGGTGGGTGTCTGGGTTTCTATGGTGTTTAGACACGTTTTTGTGTATAGTTTGATGGCGGCTTTCCTTTGAGAAAAAAAAAAAAAAAACAAGAGAGGAGTACCATCAGAAGTAGCTTAGATAAAGCGGTCTGAATGGAATGAATGAGAAAAAGAAGAGAGTCCTTCCTTTTTAAGAAACCCCTCACTCACCGACCTAGTCGGTGACATGCTTCATCATCGGGGTCCACCCTGACAGCCGAGTGCCATCAGGGTGTGCTGCGACACCTGGACTACAGTGGAGCGGGTATTTTGTGTGTGAAGTAAAAAAATGTTAAAAATTGTCCTGGTATACTTGTGTAGAAAGTTTTATTATCAAGAACTGGACAATATTAAAAATATGTGTGTGGATACGTTTAGGTATTATGACCGTGTGTATCTCTTATGTGTGAGGTCTACATGTTTCAACCCGTTTGGTGGAAAAGTGCCGGGTTTTCGTCAGGACCAAGAAGGAAAATGGGTGGTCAGGACACACTAACGCCCTGCCGGTCCCTATTTCCCTGTGCACAACTGACAAAATTGGTCAGAGTGAAAAGGCTCATAAACAACAATGGTTGAGCTAAAAAGCAAAAAGACCTGTAGGAGAAGAAATGTAAAAGGTCATGAGTATGATTAATACAAGCCTGTTACGAGGTGCCAAACTGGTTCTCACGTGTCTTCTGCTGTGTCGTACATTCCATTCAAGGTTATTTGTGATCGGTAGTGATTGGCTATCACTAAAGCTGGCACACTCTACCATTGGTGATGTGCTCGGTGATCACTAAATACTGAGCACTGATCTCGTAGGGCATTGCATTCAGTTCGGCTTAGGTTTTGGAACTGTGAGTCGTTGGTCATTTTTTCTACATCATTGTAGACAGCTTGTTCAAAAGTAATCACTTCTACAGGAACTGCATGGGTTGGAGGTGTAAAGGTAGACTTCTTTTTCAATCCACTCTCATTCTGGTTGTCGCTTGCCATATTAGGTTCCTGTTTCTCAAAAAAGGCTTTCAGTCTCAGCTTTCTGAAGAAGCTAGCTAATTCACAATGCAATTGAAACTTATCCAGGCGTGCGGTCGGGACAAAACCCAAGCCTTTATTAAGTACACACATTTCTGTTTCCGAAAGTGTTCTGGAGGATAGGTTGGTGACTAGGTCCTCGTGTTGCTTGGTCCTGCTTTGCTCCTGGTCTGCCCGCTCACTGGTTCCTCCTCCTCCCAGTGTACCTGGGTTTGCTTTCTTCTTCCCTTTCCCCACCCCGTGATGCCAAAAAGATCCTAAATAGGAGTAAGCCTTACTTCCCCCTTGTGCGCCCGTATGTGTGAGTTATCCGTGTGACTGCTGAGTGTGAGTGTATGTTTGTTGGGGCAAAATTCACCACGTCGATCAGTGCTCACTCCAAACCTATACGTGAGCAGGCGTGTCAAGCATTCGGAAATGCTGAGTGCTACCCACTTTGAATGATAATGTACCATTTAACCACCTAACCACTTAGCGCACCTACATCACCGGAGTGTGCAAGTCTGAGTCATAGGTGAAGCACGTAGAATTCACTGCGTTGTTCTCTCACGCTAATGGCTCTGTGAGTTTTTGTTTCCACGCACGATTCAGTGCTAAATTTGACTGAATGCCTATATTGAGTATTTAGTGATCACCGAGCACATCACCAATGGTAGAGTGTGCCAGCTTTAGTGATAGCCAATCACTACCGATCACAAATAACCTTGAATGGAATGTACGACACAGCAGAAGACACGTGAGAACCAGTTTGGCACCTCGTAACAGGCTTGTATTAATCATACTCATGACCTTTTACATTTCTTCTCCTACAGGTCTTTTTGCTTTTTAGCTCAACCATTGTTGTTTATGAGCCTTTTCACTCTGACCAATTTTGTCAGTTGTGCACAGGGAAATAGGGACCGGCAGGGCGTTAGTGTGTCCTGACCACCCATTTTCCTTCTTGGTCCTGACGAAAACCCGGCACTTTTCCACCAAACGGGTTGAAACATGTAGACCTCACACATAAGAGATACACACGGTCATAATACCTAAACGTATCCACACACATATTTTTAATATTGTCCAGTTCTTGATAATAAAACTTTCTACACAAGTATACCAGGACAATTTTTAACATTTTTTTACTTCACACACAAAATACCCGCTCCACTGTAGTCCAGGTGTCGCAGCACACCCTGAAGGCACTCGGCTGTCAGGGTGGACCCCGATGATGAAGCATGTCACCGACTAGGTCGGTGAGTGAGGGGTTTCTTAAAAAGGAAGGACTCTCTTCTTTTTCTCATTCATTCCATTCAGACCGCTTTATCTAAGCTACTTCTGATGGTACTCCTCTCTTGTTTTGTTTATTATTGATACCTAGGGGATCAGGAGTACTCTCCGTTCACCTTTGTGAACAAATTCCCTCACTCTCTCCTTTGGTTTATTGTGGCTTTCCTTTGAGGTCACATCTAGCTTCTGGTGATGCCTTTTTATCGAACTATTGCTGTGTCACCTACTGTAGTATTTTATTATAGACAGACACAAAACTTGATCTATTTTGAAAAGGAAATTATAGAAGCCCTTTGTTAGAGATTTTGTTAAAGAAAGAGTGAAGTGACATTTCAACTTTCTTCATAATCGACTGTTTGTCATCATATGCTGGCTCCAGCGTTCCCTTACTTTTGTGTTTATTTTTGCCAGTTAGAGTGTTCTGCTTGAAGTTTATCAATATAAGCAGAACAAATAAATTAAATCAAATAAAATATTGTTATTTCCCTCTCATTTTCACAGAGCGGGGCCTCTCTTTGACCTGAGCGAGTGCCAGGCGAGGTGAGGCAACTTCCACAACGAGTGTGGGTGAGTTATCCAACTGCAAACTTAACAATGTGGATACTCCATTGATGGTTTCTTGCACTTATTACATTCATGAAAGTACATCTGTAATTGTATGACTGTGTTTTATTTCAGGAGAGTTCACTTTCACGAGGTGAGACCACCAACAAAACTCCAGGTTCACTTGGTAGGTCATTTATATATTTTCACAGTTGCAGTAGTGTGTTCATAAAAGGTCCTGACGAAAGCCTTGAGAGGCTGAAACATGTTGACCGACTTATCTCTACATCTGATAGTGATATTTGCTACATACACTATCTCCACTCTGCTTTTAATCTTGCCAGTATGATGACCACATCCAATAAAGTCGTTTACTTGGCATCATACTAGGTAATCTTAATCTTTTCACTTTTTTCACTTTTTCTGAGCACTGCAACATTACCCTCATCCATCCTGTCTAGACTGTTTGCTGGCTTTCCATCACTGGTGGATCTGTTATGAAGTTTCCTCTACATATCAGCAATGAGGTACCCAACAGATACCAGTTTCCTAACTAAACCCAGATGATGAGACTCCGCCAATGGGTGGTTTGATGGGTATCACTTTTTCCTGTTTCTCTCCTGTTTCTCTCCTTACACAATCTATCTTTCTTTACACTTGAGAGTATTGGTTGATTGTAGTTGTCACGTTTAGACCCTTTGCATCCCGGTTGTGTTTTTTGATAGCTAGACTGGGGGATAGGATGCTAGCTGGTCTTTAAATTATTCCCCTTAGACCCTTCTCATGTTTTGTTTTTTGATCTGTCAGTGCAGCCACGGCTGCGGGTCTGTTTACATAGGCTAGCTGAATTAGCTTGACCATTATATATATAAATTTTTCCTCTGATATTGGTAGGTGTACACTGAGATGGCGGACTTCGCGGGCCTAGCCTTTGATGATGAAACTTTAAACTCCATTTTAAATGACAATCCAAGTATGCTGACCTCCATAGCAACTGTAGGACCGAGTACTCCAAAAGATTGGGATGCCATTGTCAATCTGAAGAAGAGCCATACCCGTACCATCATACACGGACAAATCATGGCCGAATATTTACATGGAAAATGCGCCCCTACTGGCTTAATGGTAACTAATGCTCCAAGACTATTCCTGACGGATAAAGCCTTCCTCAAAGATTGGTCATTGATCGCGTGGCGATGTTCCCCTCGACTGGCTTATTCTCATAATTACTACTGCGAAAAGGGTGGCAGATGCAATACTCATCGAGATACAACTGTTAGAAGGTCAAATTAAAACAACACTTACCACTAAACAGTTTCAGAAACAACTAGATGAGGCTAATAAAAAAACAAAGAATATAGGGATCCCACCTTCTTGGCGAAAATCGAAAAATTCAAAAAAGATTTGGCTAAGTTTTCCCATGAAAAAATCTATCCCTATACAAGTGACAACTACATCGCTCCAGAATTCACGAAGAAAGGGAAGAACTACGGGTCAAGCTATTCTACATCTTCCTCTGACCCAGACTCCAGTGATTTGGACACTGGTTCCAGTGGGAAACCACAATGGAGAGGGAGAGGTCAAAACAACCGATTTAACCGTAGGCGAGCAGGTCAAGGGAATTTTTATCCACCAGGCCCATGGTGGACCCCACCACCCTGGGGATATCCACAATTCCCACATCCTATGCCTCAGTACCCTCCACAGCCCCAATTATATGACGACCAGGTTTTTTTAGGACAGGGCCGGGGTCGGAGCAGGGGCAGACGGAGAGGCAAACCACCAATCCAGGTACAGTGGCAAGACGAACAAGATCCCTGTGGAAAAGTAAATTTTGCCATGTTCTGTGTCACCACGCCTCATCCATCATATGTTATGTGTGCATGACCAATATGCATATGTTATTCCCCATGTCCGATTAATGACGCAATTACAGTTGTGTCCACCTCTAGTATGCCAGTTTCCAGTCCTCGTGAATACTACGAATATCAGGCCTATGTAAAGTAATGTTGCCACGTTTCTCAGTGTGCACGTTATTTCATTATAAAGTCCCCGTTTCCAGGCCTCAACAGGGCCCGGACACTAGATTCAGCTCCTGTCTCCTGAAGCCTCGTTGAGGAGCGATACAGCCCCCACCTGTATCCTCGACCTTTCACTTACTTCCTGCCTCGCAGTGCCCGGTGCAGCCTGGCTCTGCCTCTGAGTCTGCCAAAAGTATGTTATAGTTCCAGTTATCAGTTCAGTCCTCCTTCTCTGCATTCCTAAGCTACTGAACTGCATCAATAGTTTCCGTCATTGTCTAGCCTTCACGTCTCCATGTTAGAGAAATACTGTATTTACTGGTCATTTAATATTCTTCATCACGCACTACATGTAGAATAATGCATGGTCCAGTCTTAAAGTCAAGTTAGCTTTTCCCCTCATGACTTCTAGTTTATATCAACATGTTCCCTAAACATCAGATACTAGATAGGGTTTAGGTACATGTCGCTCCGACCCTCCAGACTTTAGTCTCTGCTCCTAGCACAGAGTACATAGCCCCCAGCTTCTCCTCGTAACACGTCATTGCCAGTTTACGCGCACCACCAGATTAGAGGTCCCGGCTCCCCAGGTAGCCCCTCCATGGTTTCCGCCCCATTCATGACATATTCTGTTACGTTTGCACCACATGTCTATGTAAACGCCCAGTTACACCTACTTTTACTGTTATCTTTCGCGACTGCTACGCGTCACACCTTCTGCTCCACCCACTGCTACGCCTACTGCAATGTAATGCTATGTGTTTGCGTTATGTATATATGCCCGTGTATTGTTATTAAAAGTTAGCGCGCTCATCCCAGACCCAGCCCCGGCAGCTGCCGGGCCACTCTAGCCCTGCCATTCTGTTCCTATGCAGGTTGTCCTGATCCTGTCCTTATGCTGTAATAAACCTGCAGAAACTCCTACTACCTCGAATCTTGACTCTTATTTATTGAGCTATCTGTTATGATATATGCCTAGTCAAAAATAGGGTATTATTTATTTATTTACCACATAATGGCGCCCGAACAGGGACTTGCCCTTTCCCCACGCGTCGGTGAAGCCACGCCGACCCCCTGACCCTCTGCAGTCGTGACGGAATCATACTGGCCAAGTGCAGATATTTCTGCTTCAAGTATCCCTCAGGCCCACGGAGGAGACGGAGGAGGCGGTCCAGCATCCAAACGAGACGGTGGAGGAACGCGGCGAGTCCCGACCAGAGCCCAAGCCGAGAGTCCAAGGTCCGAGGTATCCGGAGGCCCACCCGTAACTGAAGTCCGAAGTCCGAAGTTCGTCGCCATCAGTCCAGTCCAGTCCGAGGCTTTCCGTTCCGTGCTGCCCGGTGAGTACCATTGCTGGGGTAGTATCTAGACAGGACCAATCTAAATTGACTCCTGGTCCGTGGGTTGGTGGTACCCAGACTCACAAACGAAGTGTTCACCTAGGTGGATACGGGTCTTGATGCGTCCCTTTATGGGACCGGTATGTTCCGTACTGTTACAGCAGTGCATCCAGTAACTCTAGTCTGTTCCGTTCTCGAGAAAATTCTTGTATTTCTGTTCTCAGTATTCCAGGTAATATTCTGTTCGAACTGTTATGTTATGATATTGTTTAATGTATTTTCAATGTCGTGGTATGCCTGAATTGTTTTCCCAATTGTTATTGTTCTTTGTGTATTGTATTGTGTTCCGATTCAAGTTTACAATGCCGCTCTTTTCCAAGTTACGTCAGTTAAAAACTAGAAAGGGTTTATTAGAAGAAGCAGTTCCTGTTCCGCCGAGGGACAGTCCAGGTCATTTTATGTATCAGAAACATGGCATAAGTGCCATATTGTATCTAGATTTATGGGTAGAGTATACCAAACAGTTAGAAGAAAAGTATAGATGGCCTGTATCGGGTACATGGGATGCCGAATGTATCATGCGAGTAGAAGAAGCATTATGGAAAAAGAAAGCCAGACAGTCACAGAAAGATGCCATCGAGTTATGGCGTAAAGAAGCGCATAGAAGAACCGAAAAGGAAGTCAGAAAGTCAGAGTTAAGTAGAGAATCCCAAGAACGAGCCCAAGAAAGAGAATTAATCGAGATAGGTGAACAAGTCAAAGCCGAACAGTCAGACAGACAGAGGCATGCCCTTATTAAGGGTATGTATCCTCTTCTTGCCGAGGGCTCGCCAAAAGCAACCCCAGAGGCATCCAGTAATTTCCCGCCACCATTAGTTCCGACCAAGCTACGTCACAAACAGACCGCAGCTGATATTTTTATTTCGTCCTATTTGGACGACACAGTCCCAGAATATGCAAATCCTGTTCGCGCTCCGCCAGTCCCTGTAAATCAGGCACTTCCCGCTCTTCCAGACACCGGAGTACCTGCTACGGTACCCCCGGTCCAGCCAGCATTTCAACTTCCCGCTCCGCCACGAAGAATGTCCGTCGATGATTCTAGTTTAGGGGCCGCAGGAGGAGGTCCTCCTCAAACCCCGCCGCCACACAAGCGTTTAACGTTAGCCGAATTACATGCACAAGCGTCACAGCGTACGCCTAGACATCAGACGGTAGCAGAAATAAGAAAATCCCTTGCCGAATGTGTCTATGATCCAGTCCCAGGCGAGGATAATATGGTTTTATATTCGTTCCGCGTAAGAAAGGTGGCCGAGTATCTAGTCACCTTACCGAATATGAAAGAAGATCTAGACAGAATATATCGTTTCATCCGTACAGGGGATGATCCAGAAAGCATTAGTGATGCCATGTCTCAAAGGAAAGCCGAGATCCAGCTCATGATATTAAAGTTTCTGATTAATTGTCTAATAAGAGAACAAGATTACCCGTCTAAAGATTCTGCCGAAATGAGAATCCTGACAAGGTGGAGTGATAATATAGCCGAGGGTAAGCACAAGACCGTCGGTGCCATGGAAAGTATGTACAAGAAAATCCGTAAAGAAATAATAAAGATACACGAACAGCGTAAAGCAGCACAAGTAAGCGAGAAAGAAAGTATCTCCGATCCTGAAGAGGAAGACGACGAGAATTCTGCTAGAATAGCGTATGTAGGAAAATCTAGATTTCCAGATCGCCATTTACGTCTAGAACCCAAGTCTATTTCCCATCATTCAGTACCAGAACAAGGTTCCCTAGAACAAGTATTTCAAGCTACCGATCATATTCTGAGATCACGAATCGGTTACAGTGAATTAAGTACTATGCATGAACAAGAACTAGTTCGATCAGCAGTCCGATGGATTACTGATTCTACCACTTTTCCAGACGAAATAGTGGCACAAATGTTTCTGAAATTGCCCCCAGCCGAGCAGCGACTGGTGGGTATGTATATGATCCAGCACCTCATTACTCTGTATGAGGGTCAGCACTCTGATCCAGGTCCGTTACATGATGTCCTGAATGAGTTACTCCAGTACAAATGGAGAGGTCTAGGTACCGATTTAATTAGTGTCATTTTAGAACAGCGTCACAAATATAGAACGTTCTTGAACCCGCATTTTGTTCATGTCTCACCCCCAGAAAGTAAACCATTCTACATAGACAGACAGAATCCGTTACGAGAAGTCCACCCAGTTAGAGGAACGGGTGGCGAAATGCAACGAGTGTTTGTATACACTCCAATCACAAAGATGGAACTCCTTGAAATGAAGAAATTAATTCCCTGTCATGACAAAGATCCAGCAGGGTTCCATCGAGAATTAAAAGACATGCTCCGTATGGGAGAATACACATACCCAGATATCATTAAAATGTTAAAAGTTCTGCTACCCGCAGGGGTGTATGAAAAGCTAAAGGAAAAAGAATGGGAGGTGGGAGAGAAAAAGATCGATTGGACAGCTCTAGAAGCTGAAGACAAGGCACGAGTACCAGGTACCGGTCTTGGAGATAAATGTAAAGAATTACCAGAATTATTAATTCAAGTTTTACCCAGATTATTGACAACGAGAAAAGAAGACTGGGATGCAATCTCAGCCTGTAAACAGAAACAAGATGAAGATATTAGTGATTTTTATTCTAGGTTTGAAAAATGTTTCAGTATTAACAGTGGCCTCAAGACAAGTAGTGAGTCATACCCTCACCTTTTCGTTACTAAATTAGTCGAGAATTCAAGTCCACAAATTAAAAACCGAGTTTTGAAAGTCGAAAGCACCTGGCAAGCTAATACTCCGTCCCAGATGCTCCAGATGCTTCAGTACCACCAAAATAGAATCAGGGAAGAGCAAGAACACGAGAGAAAACGTATGAAAGACACGAAAATGAAAGTGCTAGTTGCACAATCTGTTCCTCAAGACAGCCAGAAGAGGGGTCCGAATCAAGCCAGTCATCCTGCAGCTCCCGTTAAAGGGAACTGCAATTATTGTAAACAGCCAGGTCATTTTATAAATGAGTGTGCAGTTCTGAAACACAACATAGCTACTGGTAAGACTAAAGAAAGACCACGTCCGCCTAGACAAGAACAAGTTTCACAGACTCCTCAGCCACGGAATGCACAACAGACAGTTACAGCACCGCAGCCTATCGCTGCAACACAGCATGTCACATCACAGATGTACCAGTATGCACAGTCTGAGTATCCAGAGTACCAGCCATATTCATGAAACAGCCTAGAGAGGGAGGTAGGCTTGCCTCTCATCGAGATACCTGTAGATCAAGAAGGTCCCTATGTTCACAGTCAAGTATTAGGGAAAGACAGAAAGTTTCTGATTGATACAGGGGCAAGTAGGACCACAATTAGTCATGCCGAAGTTCCAGGGGCTCCGCTCTCAGGCTCAAGAAATGTTTCCCTTGGATTTTCAGGAAAACCTATCGTTAACGAGATATCTAAGCCAGTCACTCTAGAAGTAGGTCCATTGTCCCGCACTACTGATCTGTTACTTACTAAGTCATGTCCAGAAAATCTATTAGGCATTAAGACACTGAAAGAGTTGGGTGCAGTCATATGCTGTTCCCCAGAGGGAATACGACTGTTCCTACGTGACTTTAAGGGTCACTATGTATTACGAGATTTTGATTCCAGACTGTCTAATGTTCCGCAGCATTTATGGGCGCAAGGTCCAACTGATGTAGGTTACATGCAAATCACACCCTATCGTGTGACTCTCAAACCAGGTGTAGTGTTACCACGAATCAGGCAGTATAGATTGCCACCCGAGGCTGTAGCAGCCTTATCCAAAATTATAGACGAGCTCATCGCTCAAGGAGTAGTTGTAGAAACTGACTCCAATGTATGTAATTCTCCGATCATTCCAGTCATGAAACGCACTGATCCAAATGCACCCCCAGTATATCGATTAGTGATTGATTTACGAGAACTTAACAAATGTATTATTCCGCAGTACCCAGTTGTCCCAGACATCTCTTCCCTGTTAACTGCTATTGATCCCGAAGCCACGTTCTTCACTGTCATAGACCTCAAGAATGCATTTTTTAGTGTTCCCATTCATCCAGACAGCCAGTTTCTTTTCGGATTTTGTTTAAATGGAAGGAGCTATATGTTCACACGCGCTCCTCAAGGTTTCACAGAAAGCCCTAGTATTTACAGTCAAGCACTCAAGAGACAACTAGACAATATTCACATGCCAACTGACACTGCCCTGCTCCAGTATGTCGATGATCTACTGATCACAGCCCGTTCTGAACGTGATTGCGAGCGGGCATCACTGACAGTTCTGTATTTCCTAGCCGAGATGGGGCACAAGGTGTCCCCTTCGAAGCTTCAATTCTGTGTCCAGCAAGTGGTCTACTTAGGACACTTGCTGTCCAAGAGGGGTAGGCAGTTGACACCCGACCGTATCCAGTTGATAGCGAGTCTTCCCCAGCCCAGAACCCAGAAGGAGGTGCGTGCCTTTATCGGCCTTACTTCTTATTGCAGACAATGGATTCCCCAGTATGCATTTCTAGCCAAGCCACTGATACAGTTAACGACACAGGAGGCAGCCGTATCGACTGTCCTCCCTTGGACATCTGACCATACACTTAGTTTCAATGAGTTAAAGACAGCTTTATGCCAAGCTCCAGTTCTAGCTACACCGAACTACAGTAAGCCTTTTACACTTTTCGTCACAGAACGTGAAGGTACAGCATTATCTGTTCTCACACAAGATCAAGCAGGTCAATACAAGCCCTGTGCTTATTTTTCGAGCACATTAGATCCAGTCGCCCAGGCGTTGCCTGCGTGCCTCAAGTCAGTTGCAGCCACAGCACTAGCTATCAGACAAAGTGATTCCATAGTTTTAGGACACTCCCTGACAGTACAAGTTCCACATTCCGTGGAAGTTCTTTTAAACCGAACACAAACTCAGCACTTGACAATTGCACGTTTAACAGGTTATGAATTGACACTGTTCCAGCCACACATAGAAATTAGACGCTGCAACATCCTGAATCCTGCTACACTGTTACCATCAGTTAATTCAAATCCTGACACACATGACTGCGTGGAAGTAGTTAACATTACGACAAAGCCAAGACAAGACCTGACAGATATTCCGCTACTAGATCCTGACCTGACACTTTATGTGGATGGTTCATGTATGAGAACTAGCACAGGAGAACTAGTCGCCGCATATGCAGTGACTACTGACACTGAAGTTATTGAAACACACCGTATTGACACCCTGTCCGCTCAAGCAGCAGAGCTAGTTGCTCTGACACAAGCCTGCATACACGCCAAGAACCTGAAAGCTAATGTTTACACAGATTCACGTTACGCATTCGGAGTTGTACACGACTTCGGAGTGCTCTGGCAAGAGAGAGGTTTCATGACTTCTCATGGAACCAAGATTCAGCATGGTTTCCTTATTCAAGCTCTGTTAGATGCCATACATTTACCGACATCCATTGCTATCATGAAGTGCAAAGCACATACGAAAGTTACTGACATTATTTCTCAAGGTAATGATCTAGCAGATCGCACAGCCAAGCTTACAGCACAGACTCCAGACATTCCAGTTAACCTGACACACACTCCAGATCCGACTACATGTATGACAGTTAAGGACCCTACTCAAGATGTCATAGATATCCAGTTACATGCTACTCCCGATGAAATCAAGAAATGGTCCGAACAAGGAGGGGTCCAGACAGATCAAGGATGGTTAACGAAGGGTAGAGCCACATGGTTTCTCCCCGACTCTATGGTTCAAGTCATTATTAATACCGCACATAGTCCAGCACATTTAGGAGAAAAAGCTATGTTAGACAGTATCCAGAACATTTGGTTCAACAAGCATTTACGAGCTGCAGCCAAGCAGAAAGTCCGTACCTGTATGATATGTTGTCAGTTTAATCCAGGTAAAAGTGTCCCGGTGGAACAAGGTGGTTTCCAGCCTCCTGACCACCCTTTTGAAGTCCTCCAGATGGATTATATTCAGATGGAGCGATGTCGAGGTTTCAAGTATGTCCTTGTAGTTGTATGCGCTTTGTCCAGGTGGACAGAAGCATATCCAGTCCCAGATTACACAGCCGCGACCACTGCCAAGCAGTTGGTTCGTGAATTCTTCCCTAGATATGGACTCCCTAGAGTCGTATATTCTGATAACGGTCAGCCATTCTCATCTGAACTCATGAAGCACGTTTCCCTGTTGTTAGGGTACCAGTGGAAGTTTCATTGTGTACGCCATCCTGAAGCAGCCGGTCTAGTCGAGAGACATAATCAAACTCTGAAAATCCGTATCGCCAAAGTTTGTAAAGAAAAGGGTGTGGACTGGCTAGTAGCTCTGCCAGTCGCTTTGTTTTATATGCGCATGGTCGCACATTCCAGATCAGGTCTGTCCCCGTATGAGGTCGTATTCGGCCGCCCCCCTAATATGTGGGGTACTCCTAGACCCCGAAGTATTACTGATGTTTCATGTAATATGCTGACAGATTACCTAGCTTCCTTGATGTCTGCCCTCAACTCATGTCGTTCACAGGTTGCCGCCGCATTTCCAGACAATACCGAGGTGGCACCGCATGAAATCGTTCCAGGATCGTTGGTGATGATCCGAAACTTTGACAGATCAAGTCCGCTGGAACCTCGTTGGAAGGAGCCCCGTCAGGTCCTCCTCACCACCCGTACAGCCGTGAAGTTGGAAGGCCGAAAAGGATGGATACATCTTTCTCATGTAAAACTTTTCAATGGATTAAAACCCGTTTCTAAAAACATTTCCAAGGATTCCCAGGATTTTAAGGACTACCGAAATATTGTTCCTAAGGACTGTCCCGCAAAAGACATTGACACAACCCCTTCCCTGTTAGAGAAAACTCCGCAGCAGGAGTATAAGTTAAAGCTCCGGTCTAGTAAAATAAGTCAGTCAGTTTGATTGTATAAGTCCTCCCCTAGGTGAAACGGTTAGGCTGTTTCTGACATGTATAAAATAGACCCCCATAGTGAGAGAGTCAGTCAAAGCTCAATTCAATGTATCATTTTTCTAAGCTTCATATTATTCATCAGCATTATGATTTCTTGCATCAGCTATGCATTTTTCCTGTATTTTTCAGTTTCTCATGTAAATAAGTCTGCTAATGTTACAGTAGAGCACACTTTTAGTGATCTGCCTCCTCACGAATATGCTTACCGCCTCGCTATGCGTAACAATTCATTTATCCGTATGTTACATTATTCACACCAGACCAGCAATGCCACTAATTGTTGGGTGTGTGGTCGACTCCCCCCTTTCCAGACCCCGAAGGGAGTTCTGCCACTCTTTCCTTATCCATTCTCACATAATGGTTCGTGTGGAGCATGGTCCACGTTAACGTCATCCTCAACAGATATGTCTTTTCTTAACAGTACATGTTTCCCAGACAAGCAAGGTTTCCCCCACAGAACAGGTTTAGATCTAGAAAATGAAGTGTATAATTTAGGTAATTATTCGTCGAATTTCATGGTCCTGAATGTTCAGTCTGATACTACTCCAGACTCACCTGCTATTTCAGTACTACCAGTCAAAGGCGAATTATGTGTCCGTAGTCATGGTTCTGTACACGTAGGACATAGTGATTGTACTACTATTGTCAAGTATAGTGACAGTGGGAAATCTATTTTTAAAGCTTCACGTCATTCTTATTTTGTTTGTGGTCAGACCGCATATGTTCGTCTGCCCCTCGATTGGGAGGGAACCTGTTACATTGCCTTCCTACTGCCACCAGTTTTTCTAGCCCCACCTGACTATCATAGAAACACACATCTAGTACATACTAGACACAAGAGAAACCTCCCGATTGTCGATTATACTGAAACCGCTGCAGAGCAATTCATTGATATAGATAAAGGTGTGTTCCCTTATTTAGGTACAGTTGTAAACAGTAAGCTAATCCGTAGGTTAACAAGAACCCTTGAAGCAGTAGTAGATGAGACTGCCTCCGCTCTAAGTAACTTAACCGAAGAGCAATCCTTTATGAGAATTGTCGTTTTACAGAATCGTCTCGTCCTTGACGTCATACTGGCCGATAGGGGCGGGGCCTGTAGAGTTCTCGGATCTAGTTGCTGCATTTTCATTCCTAATAACGCGCCGTCTGTTTATTCAGCTATAACCAGACTTCATAAAATTGCCCATCTGTTACACCAAGATCCAGGCACCTGGACATGGTCCGGTTGGTTCTGGAATATAATTTCCGCATGGGGATGGAAAGTCCTGTCCTTTCTAGGTATCGCAGTAGCGATCATATTTAGCTGCTGCCTCTGTATACAATGTGGCCCTGCGATTTGCGGCATTTGTGCTACCTCTTGTATTCCTAGTCCCAAGCCCCGTTCTAAATCCCGTTCCAAGACAATTCGAGACGAGCAAATGATACTATATGAAGTGATAGATGGTATCATGAATATTGATGTTTCCTGATGGAAGCGTAGTGACAAGGAGGGAATGTGGAAAAGTAAATTTTGCCATGTTCTGTGTCACCACGCCTCATCCATCATATGTTATGTGTGCATGACCAATATGCATATGTTATTCCCCATGTCCGATTAATGACGCAATTACAGTTGTGTCCACCTCTAGTATGCCAGTTTCCAGTCCTCGTGAATACTACGAATATCAGGCCTATGTAAAGTAATGTTGCCACGTTTCTCAGTGTGCACGTTATTTCATTATAAAGTCCCCGTTTCCAGGCCTCAACAGGGCCCGGACACTAGATTCAGCTCCTGTCTCCTGAAGCCTCGTTGAGGAGCGATACAGCCCCCACCTGTATCCTCGACCTTTCACTTACTTCCTGCCTCGCAGTGCCCGGTGCAGCCTGGCTCTGCCTCTGAGTCTGCCAAAAGTATGTTATAGTTCCAGTTATCAGTTCAGTCCTCCTTCTCTGCATTCCTAAGCTACTGAACTGCATCAATAGTTTCCGTCATTGTCTAGCCTTCACGTCTCCATGTTAGAGAAATACTGTATTTACTGGTCATTTAATATTCTTCATCACGCACTACATGTAGAATAATGCATGGTCCAGTCTTAAAGTCAAGTTAGCTTTTCCCCTCATGACTTCTAGTTTATATCAACATGTTCCCTAAACATCAGATACTAGATAGGGTTTAGGTACATGTCGCTCCGACCCTCCAGACTTTAGTCTCTGCTCCTAGCACAGAGTACATAGCCCCCAGCTTCTCCTCGTAACACGTCATTGCCAGTTTACGCGCACCACCAGATTAGAGGTCCCGGCTCCCCAGGTAGCCCCTCCATGGTTTCCGCCCCATTCATGACATATTCTGTTACGTTTGCACCACATGTCTATGTATACGCCCAGTTACACCTACTTTTACTGTTATCTTTCGCGACTGCTACGCGTCACGCCTTCTGCTCCACCCACTGCTACGCCTACTGCAATGTAATGCTATGTGTTTGCGTTATGTATATATGCCCGTGTATTGTTATTAAAAGTTAGCGCGCTCATCCCAGACCCAGCCCCGGCAGCTGCCGGGCCACTCTAGCCCTGCCATTCTGTTCCTATGCAGGTTGTCCTGATCCTGTCCTTATGCTGTAATAAACCTGCAGAAACTCCTACTACCTCGAATCTTGACTCTTATTTATTGAGCTATCTGTTATGATATATGCCTAGTCAAAAATAGGGTATTATTTATTTATTTACCACATCCCCCAAACACTCGCAGCATCAAACGAGGCCAGTAACTATCACTCCATGTAGTAATGAGGACCTGGTAGTTAATTTGAGCACTCGCACCCTCAACCCTATGGAACATCAAGTCCTTAACAAAGGACTTGGGTTTGTGCCAACTTATAGTGGAGATGCTTTTCAACTACGCGGAGAGATAGAAAAATTCTTCCGTAAAGTTCGTCTCCACTTCTTCTTTTCTGAGAAAGAGCGAGACCAGACCGAGACCATTACCAACACTGGTCTCAAAAAGAAGTCCACTTTCATGCCCCTGTTACAACAAGTACCTCCTAAGGTAGGGGCATTTGAAGAAGCAGTAATTCATGAAATCAGTTCCCTGAATTTGTCAGACAATGGGACATTTCAGAATCTGTCCAAAGCTGAAAAAATGGCACTAGATACCTTGTCTAAGGACAAAGATATCATGATCAAACCCGCAGACAAGGGTGGTGCAATAGTTATTCTTGACACCACTACTTACCGAGCGGAATGCTTGCGACAACTAGGGGATACCAATTCCTATACCCAACTCAGCGTTAATCCTACCAGCAGACTTACTACTGTAATCAAGAATCTGGTAGAAGAAGCGAGTGCTGAAGGCTGGATCACCGGGCATGAGGCACAATTTTTGATCACTCCACATCCAGCGACTCCGTATTTTTATGCTCTGCCCAAAATTCATAAACCAGCCAGGCCACCCCCCGGACGACCTATAATTTCAGGAATCGGGTCTCTCCTTGAACCCCTCTCATCTTTTGTGGACTTCTTTCTCAGACCTCTTGTGTAGACAATGCCTACTTATCTTCAAGACACTAAAGATGTTCTTCGTCTCCTGCCAGATGTAGAGTTCAACGTCGAGACTGACATTCTTGTGAGTTTCGACGTTGAATCTCTGTACACCTGCATCCCGCAGGAAGAGACCCTACAGGCTGTGAGGGGTCTACTGGAAGAAAATACTCATGACAGTATTACACCTATTCCGTTCATTATGGAACTAGCAAGACTTGCCATGACTGAAAACTTTTTTCAGTTTGAAGATTCCCTGTATCTTCAGACATCAGGGACGTCAATGGGGAGCATTTTTGCCCCTAGTTTGGCAAATCTTTATGTCCATCTCTTCGAGACACAGTACGTCCTCAACCACAACAACCCCTATTACCACCAAACGGTGTTGTGGAAAAGATATATTGATGACGTATTAGTGGTTTGGAGAGGAGATGTGACCTCTATACTTGCATTTCAGGGTTGGTTGAACATCCAGAACCAATTCCTGAGGTTCACAGTAGAATACAGCAAGAAGGAACTCCCGTTCTTAGACCTACTAATTTACCCTCAGGATGGCCACCTAGCCAGCAAACTCTACCGTAAGCCCATGTCCAGGAATTCTCTCCTGAGATTTGACAGCTACCATCCGCGGTCTCTGAGAGAGAACCTGCCTTTCGGACAATTTCTAAGAGTCCAAAGGAATTGTTCAGATAAATCAGATTTTAAAGTACAGGCGGAAGATCTGTGTTCCAAACTAAAACGACGCCTGTATCCAAGCAAACTAGTCAGAAGATCGTGCAAGAGGGCCTCCAACAATCCATGAGCAGTTTTGCTAGCTCCACCGGTGGCAAAACCACCAATGGAGCGCCTAATATTTGTGACTACTTTTAGCACAGTATCCACGCAGGTGCAAAAAATCATACGGAGAAATTGGCGCATTCTTGGGACTGCAGACAAAGACGTTCTTCCACCACCGTTGTTCTCTTTTAAGAGGAGCTCTAACTTAAGAGATGAGCTAGTACACACCAGACCGCGATCTACAGCTCATAATTCCACCACTACACTCTGGAATTCATCTCCAGTCCAAGGACATTATCCCTGTGGCACCTGTTCGGTGTGTCCACAAACCAAGAAAACTCTCACAGTGGATATTGGTACAACACGTCCTTGGGTGCTCAAAAAACACACAAATTGCAATAGTGAAGGGGTCATATACTTGATCAGATGTCCCTGTTCACTATGGTATGTTGGAATGACGACAAGGAAAGTGAAACTAAGAATTCAGGAACACAAAAGTACAATCAGGCGAAATAAACAGGCCACACGTCTCACTAGCCACTTCATGACAATGAAACACTCGGCTGACGACATGGAATGGCTAATTTTAGAACAGCCGTTTATTCCCTCACATGTCAGCGACATCTCAAAATACTTGTTCATCAGAGAACAAAAATGGATTTTCAAGCTTAAGTGTGACACCACGGGATTGAATGACGACATCCCCTGGGTCCAACTTTGATCCTTTGATATCTACCATTAGTCTTCCGGAATAAGTTTCTTAAAGACACTTTTGGTGAGACTATTATGAGATCTAGTCTGCGGTCTCAATATTGTGCCATTATTTTCTGGTCTGTGAGCTGACAATAGTTTCTTATAGTTTCTTGTAATGTCTTTTATTACCGTGGGCAGTCCTCATAAGGACAGAGTATATACCTTTTCACCTATATAGCCTTCTCCTAGATTAGATCGACAATAAGGTGCCGGTATTATGGTAGCCATTATTTTTGGCATTTTAGCTTTGTACAGCATCAGTATCACTAGTTATAAGTTTCTACAAACATGGTGATGACATCTGAATTAGAAATTCCGATTCTTTGTACCATTACAAATCACATACCGCACCTTTTTTTGAAAACCAATGACAAACGTCAAGCTAGACAAGTAATCGGCAATGCCTCCTAAATTATCCGACAATGAGGCATTCCTGACACTACATATTGCGGGCATACCTGTTGGGCCCTTCTATTTCCGTTTCCGGTGTGTTAACAACCAATTGCGTGAAAGCAAGGGATGTTCCCTTTCTGGTCCGCACTACCGCACTACAGAATAGCCGGAAGCACTCCTATTGCTTTCAGCCAGAGACGCACCCTTTTTTTCATAACTTTTTTCATGACCGCGGGTATAGCGGTTGGGCCCCGTTGTTCGTTTCCGGTGTGCTAGCAACCAATCGCGTGAAAGAAAGGGATGTTACCCTTCTGGTCCGCACTACCACACTACAGAATAGCCGGAAGCACTCTTATAGCTTTCAGCCAGAGACGCATCTTCCATGTTAACTTAACTTTTTTCCTCATTGGAGGTTTGCTTTATTCTGTTTGTGGATCTGGACAAGGCTCCCTACATCCGGTCCATTCTTTAAAGGAAGGACATTTCGAGACGAAATAGCATGGCGAATGCCTCTGGCTTTGCTCGCTAGGATGTCTCTTTCCGGTCTCACTTTTCTCAACCAATCAGGATAGAGAGGCCATAGCTCATGGATTGTTTTCCTTGGTTTCATGTGTCTTAACCAATCAGGACACAGAGACCACAGTTCCCTTCCTGGTCCGTTATGTACCTTTTTAACATGACGCATCGGTTTGCCTCCTACCTTCCCCTCGGCTCAGATGGATGCAGGAGGCACCGACGGACAGGTGGGTGTCTGGGTTTCTATGGTGTTTAGACACGTTTTTGTGTATAGTTTGATGGCGGCTTTCCTTTGAGGTCACATCTAGCTTCTGGTGATGCCTTTTTATCGAACTATTGCTGTGTCACCTACTGTAGTATTTTAGACAGACACAAAACTTGATCTATTTTGAAAAGGAAATTATAGAAGCCCTTTGTTAGAGATTTTGTTAAAGAAAGAGTGAAGTGACATTTCAACTTTCTTCATAATCGACTGTTTGTCATCATATGCTGGCTCCAGCGTTCCCCTACTTTTGTGTTTATTTTTGCCAGTTAGAGTGTTCTGCTTGAAGTTTATCAATATAAGCAGAACAAATAAATTAAATCAAATAAAATATTGTTATTTCCTTCTCATTTTCACAGAGCGGAGCCTCTCTTTGACCTGAGCGAGTGCCAGGCGAGGCGAGGCAACTTCCACAACGAGTGTGGGTGAGTTATCCAACTGAAAACTTAACAATGTGGATACTCCATTGATGGTTTCTTGCACTTATTACATTCATGAAAGTACATCTATAATTGTATGACTGTGTTTTATTTCAGGAGAGTTCACTTTCACGAGGAGAGACCACCAACAAAACTCCAGGTTCACTTGGTAGGTCATTTACATATTTTCCCAGTTGCAGCAGTGTGTTCATAAAAGGTTCTGACGAAAGCCTTGAGAGGCTGAAACATGTTGACCGACTTATCTCTACATCTGATAGTGATATTTGCTACATACACTATCTCCACCCTGCTTTTAATCTTGCCAGTATGATGACCACATCCAATAAAGTCGTTTACTTGGCATCATACTAGGTAATCTTAATCTTTTCACTTTTTTCACTTTTTCTGAGCACTGCAACATTACCCTCATCCATCCTGTCTAGACTGTTTGCTGGCTTTCCATCACTGGTGGATCTGTTATGAAGTTTCCTCTACATATCAGCAATGAGGTACCCAACAGATACCAGTTTCCTAACTAAACCCAGATGATGAGAATCCGCCAATGGGTGGTTTGATGGGTATCACTTTTTCCTGTTTCTCTCCTGTTTCTCTCCTTACACAATCTATCTTTCTTTACACTTGAGAGTATTGGTTGATTGTAGTTGTCACGTTTAGACCCTTTGCATCCCGGTTGTGTTTTTTGATAGCTAGACTGGGGGATAGGATGCTAGCTGGTCTTTAAATTATTCCCCTTAGACCCTTCTCATGTTTTGTTTTTTAATCATTAGAGAGAAGCAAATGTAAAAGATTACAAGCACCAGCAGAGTAAAATGAAAGGTAGAATTCTACCATGGTGCTAAAAGAGTGAATGTATGCAGGCATATATACATGACAGTAATGAAGCATGCTCCCAAGATGCTGCCCCTACCTTACTGTACCTAGCATGTATGTAGGTGTAAAGCCAAGAATTTATTTTCTATGTAAACTAGAAGAACTTAATCAGTCACATGCCTCATAAGAACTACCCTCTCTGTGACACAGCATTTTTAAAGGAATTCAACTTCTTTGTTAAAGACTTTTCTGTAGAAATGACTTCCCAAGCTTCTTTCATTTCTCTCTTTTCAGACTTTGTACTGTAAGAGGTAACATAGCGTGAAACAGCAGTGGAATTATCTGCCACAAACCGAATGTCCATATTTGCAGTCCACATAGATAAAATGACATGGTGTTAGTCATTGATGAGTTTTGAAAGCTCCCTTCTCTTTATGTTGCATGTGTTTTAAGGAGATTTGCTGGAGACTTTGGGCCCGATGTAGGTAGCCCTTTACCGATCGGAATCGGCCGAAAATACCGATTTTCGGCCGTTTCCGATCGGTAAAGGGCTATCGAGATGTAGGGGCACATTTTCGGTAATTTTACCGAATCGTTATCATTTCCGAATCGGTAAAGTTACCCAATCGGTAATATTTACCGATTCGGTAATGATGACGATTCGGTAGAACTACCGAAAATGCAATGTAGGTAGCAAATGTTCCATCAGCACATGGCCTACAGAATCGGTATTTTACCATGGAATACAAATCCATGGTAAAAAAACCGATTCCTGTGTACATGCACATCTGTGCATGTACACATGTGCCATGTGACAGACAGACGTGCCCTTAGGGCATGTCTGTGTGCCACATTGCACACATGCCCGTTTTGGGGGTGCTAGAGGGTGTCAAAGTGACACCCCCTGCACCCTTGTGAATTCTTTAATTACGGATTCGGTAAATACCGAATCGGTAATGCCTAATCATTCCTATGGGCTTCAAAGCCCATAGGAATGAATGGGCATTACCGATTCGGTATTTACCGAATCGGTAATTAAAGAATTGTTAAGGATTCGGTAACGAATCCAGATGTTGGGACCTACATCCCATTTACCGATTTTTGAATACCGATTCGGTAGGATTCGGTATTTCAAAATCGGTAAATGGGATTTACCTACATCGGGCCCTTTGTGTCTGACTGCAGGCATAAAACTGTTTACTCTACGTTTAGAGGTAACAGGCTGCGGGAAACCAAAGAGACATTTCGTGTAGTATTTACCCTTTGCTTCTGTATTTCCGCCGACAGGACTACTCACATCTGTGGAACTGAAAACTCAACACTTGCTTCTTAGGAGTTTTGTTTAGACTCTCAAGTGGAATCTCACATGTTTTATACTGCTCAATGAACGATAGTACTGACTCATAAGTATAATCTCCAAAGTTTGTTGCACCTTCAACCCAGAGCAACATATGAATGTCTGGGGCACCCCTAGCGTGGTTTTCTTTCCTCCAAAAGTAGTCAGTCACCTCACCGAGAGGAGGATTTCTTTTATTGCAGAGAAAGAGAAGTATGGCTTGAAATCTATGAATGAAGTACCTTCATACATTAGCAGGGTCCACTGAGCTTAATTCACCTGGGGCCAGATGTAGGTAGGCTTTTACCGGGTGGTAACGGCCGAATTCGGCCGTTACCACCCGGTAAAAGCATTTTGACATGTAGGTCCCTGTAATTTACAGACTCGGTAAATTTACCGATAGGTAAATTTACCGAGTATGTAAAATACCGAGTCGGTATCATTACTGATTCCGGAAAATTGGTATGTAGGTGGGACTCTTCTGAGTCCCACAAGCAGTACAACATCGGTATTTTACCATCAAATACTACTTGATGGTAAAATACCGTTTCTGGTGTGCATGCACATGTGTGCATGCACACCTATGCCATATGACAGGCAGACCTGCCCTTAGGGCAGGTATGCCGGCCACATGGCACCCGAGCCTCTTTTGGGGGTGCTAGAGGGTGTCAAAGTGACACCCCCTGCACCCTTGTGACAGTCGGTATTTTCCGATGTGGTAAATACCGACCGGTATATGCCCAATCAATCCTATGGGCTTCAAAGCCAATAGGAATGCATGGGCATTAACTGGTCGGTATTTACCACATCGGAAATTACCGACTGTTTCCGATTCGGTAATTGCACATCTGCAATTACCTACATCTCGGTATTTTTATTTACCGACCTCTTAAATACCGAGTCGGTATGACTCGGTATTTAAGAGGTCGGTAAATAAAAATTACCTACATCTGGCCCCTGGTGTTTTAGAGTTAATGCCTGGAGTGTTAAAGTTAGCTTCTCTGGGGGCTGAGCTTGCCACGCTGCGAGATGGCGGTACACTAGAAGAGCTCCTCGCAGCAAGCCCGAAATAATACTTAAAAATCCCGCAATTGAAACGAAAATCTCTGACAACGGAACGAGGACTACTGCCGCAGCATATCCGGCAGGGCCGGACTGGCTACCGGGCAGTTGTGTGTGCTGCCGAGCAGGGGGATGCTTTCGTTGATGGGGACCTGTGTGTGCAAAACGAAATTCGTTTTGCTTTTTTTTTTCAAAGCGCACGCAGGTCCCCATCAACGAAATACGCCCATACCACGGAGAAATCATCCCCCTACTCGGCAGCACACACAACTGCCCGGTAGCCAGTCCGGCCCTGATATCCGGTACCCATGCTTGAGCGAATTGTGCCTTGATACGCTCGGAGTGAGGGCAACTGGCTCGACCCGTGTGCGGCCTGGCGGGCGGAAACTGAACGTGAAGCCCGGGACCTGTGGTGAGCACTAAGACCACGATGTAAAGCACGCACGCCCGGGATCCCCTTGACCGGAGTTCCGGAGTGGAAGTGAGTCAGACCCCGGCCGGAACCTGGCAGATTGCAGAGGAGGGGGAGCCGCTAGAGGACCCACCCCCCCCCCCCCGTGTAGGCACCGACACCGCATCTGTGGCCGAGCGATGGTCGAAGCCCCCGACGCCTACTTGCTGGGGACACGCGAGGATGACTGGGAGCTGCTGAGACGGGGTAGGAGGTCAGGTGGCCCTGACACCCGACCAGACAAGTGCACCCTGTATAGCGGCCCACACTGGGGACGGTAAGAACATACAGCCCCCCACCTTGCGGTGCGACTCGGTGGGCCCACACTCTTGCCCACCCTCCCCCCCTACATGCAAGAAAGTCGTGCACGGACTGGCGGGGCTGGGCGGGGACACGGGAGCTCAGCTTAAGGGCGGAGAGACCCGCAAGCACAATACCTGCTGAGCACTCGCGGCTGGTCACCCCTGCCAGGCCTGTATACCCGACATCCCTGTGGTGAAGAGCAGCTGCTCATCTGGGGTACACGTGGGGCGTAGGGGACTGCGACAACCAACTCATGCGTGAGGAACCGGACGGGCTCAATATTGTAGACACGACACGCACGAGGCTCTCTGTCACCGCCATTACTGAAGGGAGCAAGCACAGAGCCTGGAGGGACATCCTAGTACCATACTGTGACTGGGCTGAGGAGTACTGGTGGCGACAGAGAGTCACCATCGCACCTATAGCTTGACAAGGGGACCAACGTTAATCCGTGCTTTTTTTCATTGTAAAACTGCAACCTTGCCCTGACCTTGGATAACAATGGGCAAGCCGGATAGAAACCAACCCAAAATTAACTTCGATCCTGCTAAAAAACCTACAGAACAGAACACTGATGAACAACAACCAGTGCAAGGGCATTCAGGCGCAAATGGTGGAGTTCCAACTGGAGATGTACAAGCGATGTTTGCTACAATCCAGGCGGCGTTGACGAATATTGATGGGAAGATAGACTCTCTCACGTATAGAGTCAATCGGATGTCGGAGCGCCTGGACAGACACACGGAGAGGCTAGATATGGCGGAGCGTTGCATATCCGAGACATAGGATGCGCATGTCCAGATGGATTCTAAACAGGTACGAATGGATAAGCAGATGGCTGACCTTGCGGTGTAGTCACAAGATTTGGAAGCGAGGTCCCGGAGAAACAATCTACGCATAATGGGTATTTCGGAGACGACAAACACGGGACCCATGGAGAAGTATGTCGAAGAGCTGCTAATCACGCTGCTTGGGAGGGACACATTCTCAGAAGTTTTTATAGTAGAAAGAGCGCACAGGTCTCTTGCACCAAAACCCCTGACAGGTACGCGTCCAAGACCGATTATAGCCCGCATACTCAATTATAGAGATGGGGATGCTGCTCTCCGGAAAGCACGCGTGGTGGGGAAGTGATCTCATCAAGGCATGGATGTATCCATATAGCCGGACTTTACAGTGGCGGTCCAAGAGGCCCGGAGAAATTCCTCACATCGAAACAGAAATTGAGAGAATTAAACGTGCCATTCGCCATGCTGTACCCTGCACGACTCAGGATTACGGAGGATGGGAAGTCTAAAGTCTTCAGTGAGCCTAAGGACGTGATGAAATTTATTCAACAAAGACACAATCGAGGCCCGAGACGGAAATCCCCGAGAAATGACCAGGAGGGCCAAGAAGCGGCATCGAATACAGCTGAGTGACGGATGGGACATAGTCAACCCTGTGTCTATCTTGAGATCCTACACTGAACATATGGATGGATGAAGGTGCGGCAAACCAGAAGAACATGGACAAAAGGTGGCAAGACTTTGGACACTGCGGTGACAAGTGGACTGGTCTGCTACCTGCAAGCTCTTTGGACTGAGCAATATTGGCGCCACAGCAGCTTCCTGAGACGGGGGATGGAAGCAGAGCTCTGTGCGGAAGGGCTTGACAGCTGCAGATCGCCTACAGATAAGTGACATTATTGCTGTGGACAGAATATACAAATGTTATTATGCCAAAGAGCAAAAGGCTGTAATATTATTTCATACTAATTGATGTTATCATTTACCTAGGGAGGTGGTAGTCCTGCATATGTACTTAGCAATACAAGGCATGAGTTTATAGTTTCTAAACATGTTGCGATTAGTAGGGCATAAGCCTATGTGGTATAAGCCCACAGGAAATGGGCTGGCAGCTCCTGCCCCCTGGTGTGCACCACGTATGTTTTTTCTTTATATGTTTGTTGGGACTATTTTGCATACTTGTGGGGGAGGGGTGAGCGGAGGGAGAATGGGGAAGCTATGTTTGGGACTGTCTCCGTCTTTAACGGAGTGGGAGGGGGGGACTTAGTTCGGGGTATTCAGAAAAGGTCTGGTTGACGACAGTGATGATTGGTACAAAGTTCATGTTGTATTGGATGCGCTATGGACTGGGGGGATTCCTGGTGGACACAGAAACAGAGGAATATGGCTGACCGCTCGACTAGGAAACTAAACCTTTTGACATGGAATGTACGAGGGCTTCATAACCCACAGAAAGTGCGTAAGGTATTTGCATACTTGGATAGGCATGGGATAGACGTAGCGTGTATACAAGAAACCCACCTAACACCCAACACAGACATGCGTATAGGCGCACGATGGGCGTCATAACGAATTGCATCCTCTTATTCTACATATGCCAGGGGGGTGATACTGCTGGTTCGACGCAATGTCCCCTTTCACCTCATACGTGAACTACGCGATGACCAGGGCAGATACGTTATAATACAGGTGAACTTTGGGGGCACAATACTGACGGTAGCGACTTCGTATGGACCTAATGTGGACAACCCTGACTTCTACACAGACATATGGACAAAACTTAGAGATTTTCCCAGTGCACCTATATTATGGGGAGGGGATTTTAACACCTGCTTGGATCCAACCCTTGACAGATCCACGGGTAATGAACGGTGTGGTAGATGAGCAGCTAAAGTTCTAAGAGAGGGTATGGAATTGTGGGGCATGTCGGATGTATGGAGAATGAGACACAGTGGCGGCAGGGAGGGCACATGTACGTCAACCACGCATAATACGTGGTCAAGAATGGACTACTGGCTACTCACAGCGGATGCCTGCACTTGGACGGCATCGGTCAGCCATTTACCCAAAACATTATCTGATCACTCCCCGGTATGTATTAAGCTAGAAATCCCCACCCACATCCCTAAACAATTCACATGGCGGTTACAAGGGAGTACCCTGCTGGATCAGGTATTTCACACAGAGCTCCGCAAGGCAGACTATTTCAACTTGAACGCAGGATCAGTGTCAAGTGCTGGTAATCAGAGGGCACTGCATAAGTAAACACGCTGGGATTCCAAAAGACATACAACGACAATTGACTGTTATAGAAAAAGACATCGGAATTCTAGAGGCGGAACATACACGGACTGGTGATCCTACTCTATTAGGTAGAATAAGTGGAAAGATGGATGACTACTCTACATTTGCGAAGGACGAGATAAAATACAAATCGAGGAGGTACACGGCCTGAAACTATGGTGAGGGCGGCCGACCAGGGCGGGCTTTGTCTAGTAAGATCAGACTGTCATACACGACTTCATACATAACACAATTTAGAGACGATCTAGGTAACCCACAGTACGACACACCTGCCATTCTGGCCCGCTTCGTGCAATATTACTCACGACTCTACGACACTCAGACATGCCCTCCTGCGGCAGAGATTGATGGCTACTTGCAGGATGTAACACTGGCCTGGCTATCGGAAACTCATAGGAAATTCCTAAGCCATCACATTACTAAAGACGAACTCAGTGATGCAATTAAGTCGTTGCCAAACGACAAGGCCCCCGGAGTAGACGGACTCCCAGGCGAGTTCTATAAAACATACCAAGACTTCTTGCAGCCACACCTCGCTGCAATGTACGAAGAGGCCTATGAGACGGGCACACTCCTAGCTTCACTTAGAGAGGCACCGTTAATCGGGCTTCCTAAACCTGACAAAGACCCGACGAACTGTGATTCCTACCGGCCCCTATCCCTTATGAATATAGACGTGAAAATCTTGGCTAAGGTGATAGCCACTAGAATACAGCTATTGCAAGAAAAACTGATTCTGCCTGACCAGGCAGGATTTGTACCAAACAGATCCACTACCCAAAACTTAAGAACCATTTTTGCCTTGTATCACCACTTGGATCCGGAGATGCCGGCGGCGGCCGCCCTGCTAGATGCCGCAAAGGCATTTGATTCAGTAGAATGGGAATACATGTTTGTAGTGCTGCGTAGAATGGGCTTCCCGGAGAGCTTTCTACGATGGATAGCCATTCTGTATGCAGGCCCGACTGCTAGGATTAGAATTAATGGACAGCCGTCAGACCCTATAAGCGTAGGTAGAGGGATGAGACGGGTGCCCGCTCTCCCCCATACTATTCACACCTATACTAGAGCCTCTCGCCTGCAAGATTCGCCAACACCACTCCGAAGCCGCACTACAGCTGGAACTGCGTCCCCTTAATATATCTCTGTACGCAGACAACATGGTACTGTTTATGCGTGACCCAAATAAATACCTGGACGGCATGATTAGGGAATATATTCGCTTTGAGCGATACGCAGGTCTGCGTATAAATTGGGATAAATCGGTGTTAATTCCTCTAACGCCGTGCACCACACAACCAACGTTGAACTACCCTCTGGAATGGCGCACCGACCCGGTCAAGTACCTGGGTATCTGGATACATAGGGATCCAGACCAAGTATTGAAAGAAAATTATGGTAAGGCGATAACTAAACTGGATGAACAGATTACACGTTCGGCTAAGCTGCCTCTGTCACTGGCAGATAGGATTGCGCTGCAAAAGATGATAGTGCTCCCTAGATTTCTGTATCTATTTATTAACATCCCAATCTGGCTGACACAGGCATTCTTCTCCACACTACGAACTATGTTACAGAGACTCACGTGGGCGGGAAAACAAGCTAGAGTAAGCTGGAAAGTGCTGATGAAACCGTATCATCAAGGTGGGTTTGGTGCACCTGACAGGCAATTGTATTTTTATTGCGCACAGGCGCAGCACACACATTACTGGAAGACACACCATGCGTACATCCCACACGTAGCGGTGGAAACGGATAGTGTTCACCCAACTCCATTGATGGCTTTTGTATCAGACCCCACATCTCATATACCCGCAGACACGATTCAACCAGTGCTCTGTACTTCCAAAGCATGGCACACACTAGCGAACAGAGCAGGCAAACTACCTATTTATGCCCAAGCACTCCCTATAGTAAATCACCCGAAATTGTCAGTGACGCAAGAGAAACGAATGTCATCGCTATTAGGGGACATGCAGTTGCACACAATGAAAGACATTTTCCCCCAAGGCAGGTTTATACAACTAACTGATCCGACGCTGAGCGTACACAATACCCCAATGAAAATATTTGCTCATATGCGAATACAAATGGCGATAAAGGACATGTACACCTCCTATCCGGAGGAGCCACCGACACTCCTAGCATTACAATCATTATTACAAGCTCCGACCAGACGGAAGCTAATCACACGTCTCTACACGGCCTCGCAATCAGAACAAAAGGAAGCGGGCAACACAGCATTAGTCAGATGGTAGGCACTTCTGGGTGAAACTATTGAGGTACAAGATTGGGACTACAGTTGCACGCAATTGCAAATCCTAACATCAAACTGCAATTTGCGAATTATTCATTTAAAATTTCTGCACCAATTTTACTACTCTCCGATCCAATTACACAGATATGGGCTCAGACCACCCAACAAATGTTACAGATGCGACGCTGACCATGCCGACTTTTTACATATAGCATGGGCATGCCCGCAGGTAAACAGGTACTGGCAAGAGATAATGACTGCGCTCTCACAGATGCTAACCAAACAGGTGCCGAATGTTCCCAGGGTATGCCTGTTGGGGATGCATAAATCTAAGCCAGCAAAGAGAAGGACATTTCTTGCGGTGTCCCTGTTGCTAGCGAAACGAAGGGCAGCTATCAGATGTGGTAGCAAGCGTCCTCCAAGACTCAAGGACTGGCTGGTCCTATTGTAGAGAAACAATGGATGCCTATGCTGAGGAGTTGCCGCAAGCGTTGAGACCTAAAGATTTCTGGGAACCGCTAAAGCAATACCTTGTAAGCATTGGAACTGGGGACTGACGCAAAGATATGACAAATGGTGTTGGTTGGAAGGGGCTGGTCGGGCGGTGCGCCTCCAAGGGGGGTACAAAATGTACAATGTATATGCTGCACGGATGTGTGTCTGTAGGTGCAGGTTAAGCGTAACTAGGTGTGATGGGACGTCTATAGCACAAAGAAGCCTAATGTACATTACTGGTAATCATTACTCCAAAGTAAGATCCTATATGTCCACTGGGAACTACCTGAAGTAAGGTGCACAGATCACATACCTGTTTTTGTACCATACGATGTAACTATTTGTAATGCCACTGTATACCAATATGTCAACTGGACGAAATAAATAAATAAAATTTAAAAAAAAGTTAGCTTCTCTAAGAAACTCATGCAAATCATCCCCTGTACACTCTGCACAGCTAAGAGTTACAAACCAGGTAGGTGCACTCAAGTTTTGAAACATGCACCTCAGTTCACCATGCCGGGAAAACCAGTACTCATTAGTACCAGGTCGGCATGCCATGAGATTCATAAGGTTACACTCAAGATTCTCATCTTTCCCATTAACTTTTTCAACAAACTCTCTTGCACTCATATTTTGATAAGTGTGCTCCTGTTTTCATAATATGTCCAACAGCAGATAACAAAACTGACGGTTCTTGTTTGTGCTTTGTAGTGTGTACATTGGCAAAAAAACACATATTTTGTTTGGAATCTCAGCAGATGTGTAATTAAACTGTTGTATTTCCTTCCTGGACTGCTCTAATGTAATTCCAGTACTGTCACTTTCTAGGGTAGGTGGCAGCACTACTTCATGTACTTCTGTCTGAGTTTCCAAACCAACGTAAGATATTTGAATATTTGAATTTCAGCTACAGTACCATGTGAAAGAGCTATATTCAAAGCTTTTAAATGAAGAGCTTGGCTTTTTACATAATGCAACCTTTTAACTAGATTGAACATGTATGAGTGAGGGACAGACATCATACAAAAATTATGGAAAGTACTGTCACATATTTCTTTGGCTAGGCAAACCAATGAATGCCTTTTAGTTTTGAAATTTTCCTTTACAGGGATCAAGAGTTTGCAAAATTCTGATTTTCTGTTTTAAAGTTCCTCTATGAAACTTTGCCAGGAATACTCTACGCTTGTCAATTGATTATTGCCTACATTACAGAAACTCCGGCACTGCCACTCATACACTGGAGCTAGGGGACATCACTGTAAAATGTCACCCTTGATTACTTCATCTGTACTTCTAGGAATCAATTTTTCCTTTGCTGTGGCTGTACCCTGTTTTACCTCATAAGACTGACCATCTATATCAACAGCAAACAAAAAGTTATTGTGTTAAAAATAGCTTTCTTTCTTCATTAAAGTAAGCCTCAGTACTTGAGGGATTATTCCACTTCCCATCAAAAATGCTGCAAAAGTTGGCCATAGTGAGCTCTACCTTTTTTATACAAGAAACGAATCCAATAAAACTCCCCATTCGATTCATGATAGAATGAACCGCTTATTTGTAAGTGCAAATGCCTTATCTACTATATTATCAACAAACTCTATTTTGACAAATTCTAGTTCCTCTTCTCTTCTCTGGCTTCATTGATTTAAGAATGTTATTTATGACTCTTGTGTGGAAAAATGTTTGTTAGAGCACCTCAAACTTCTTCCTTGTATTAGAGTAGTCACATTGCTTGCGTACAATACTCTCCACTGTACATTCTTGTTGTACACCTAATTTTATAGTAGCACGCCATTCTTTCTTCCCAACATTTTTATTTGGAAATTTGTTTTTAATAATTATTTTTCTAAGAAATCTTTGTGTACTCTTACCGATATTGTGTTTTTTCTGTTGTCTGATGTACAATCACTTCCTTTCCTGTAGTAGCCATGGTTTGTCTTCTTCTTTTGCTGCTTGGTAGGCACTGTGAAAGATGTAAAACACCTACAGAAGAAGTACGAAACAATAGAAAAACAAATGTTTAAAAAATATATATGTTTTCAAAAGTAACACATTAACAAAAAAACTGTAATTAATTTTAACTATGTTATTTTATTCAAAACATCCATCTTTATATCATGTTTATTCTCAATTTTGTTTAAATTACTAGGCACAATATTAGGTGATGTGTTTACTAGGGGACTCAGCTCTATATACATACTCTTACTAACAGAAACAGGATTGTAAACACGTGGCTTAGAGTACCATTATAGGATCTTTCCTTAGGGGGAAAGTTCTATGCAGAAGTGGATGGGCCTGGTAGTGGGTCATTTTTGTACTCAAGGACCTGTGTTTTGATGCAGAGCTTTCTTTACAGAGGTAAGTGTGTGTACAACTAACTTGACATAGGAGTACATCAAATGTATGATCTGGGACTGCAGTATTCATACTCAGCGTTGATAATGGATACACCTATATATTATAGAAGCTGGGGTACTTCAACATAGAATGTTTCTAGTTATAGAGTACACATTATACTGGTGTCTGGTATTAGTTGATGTACTCACTTAGGAATTGGCATTTTTAATTCCGAGCATTCTCTAAAGTGAGACGTTTGTGTGTGTGAAAGTGCGTACACCTACAACCTTTCACACCTTTCAGACCGTGTCCTATGCTGACGATATCCAACTGTTGGTCACCTGTGACTCTGACCACGTAGGTACCCAAGCTCGCTTTAAGAGCTGTATGGTTCAAATCAACAAATGGATGAGTACAAACAAGTTACAATTAAATAGTAGTAAATCTGAAATGATCTTGTTTGGAAGTGCTGAGGAATTTTGGTCGCCGGATTGGTGGCTATTGGAACTAGGCATGTGCCCTCCTCCCAAGTCATCTGTACGTAACCTGGGGATTACCATTGACAATTCTCTGTCCTTGAAACCCCATGTCAATCAGGTTTTTGGGGTCTGTTATGGGATCTTGCGTAATCTTCAAAAAAATTTCAAAAGGCTACCCATGGAAGCAAGGAAACCGTTGGTGCAGGGTCTTGTTATCAGCCGTTTAGATTACGGAAATGCCTTGCTTACTGCTTTAAAAGAAGATCTGCTTACTAAACTTCAGATTCTTCAGAATACTGCTGCAAGGCTGGTCCTTAATCTCCCCCAGAGAGCTCCATCTGCCCCGAATCTTCAAAGCCTCCAGTGGCTTCAGATTCGACAAAGATGCCAATTTAAAATCTTAAGTCTTGTTCACAAGACAATGCATGGTGCAGGCCCAAACTACCTGAAAAACAAACTTAAATGGTACTTACCTTGTAGAACATTAAGGTCATGCTCCAAATCATATCTTATTCAGCCCCGTATTCGAACCGCACGCAATGGAGGTCGCGCTTTCTCTTATCTTGACCCCTTGTTATGGAATAAATTACCCGAACACATTTCTTCCACAACTGATCACAAATGTTTCCGTAAGAAACTCAAACCCTGGCTTTTTCCCTCAGTAGCCTACTAGTCTCGGATTGCTGTCTGACCTACCGCTTTCGTTCGCTGCTGGCGCCATGAGACCTCACGGTGAGTTGCGCGCTATACAAGAACGTTTGTTGACATTATAGGTTTAGACTTCACAGGACACAGCCAGCTCTGTGCAGAGAGAAACTTGCATATTACAGAGGTTTGAAGCTTGTATTTCCTAATATGAGTAGCAGGGAAGCAGTCAGTTACCTGTGAGCTTTGCCAGGGCCTGCTTTGAGAAGAAGTGTGCTCATGGGGATTGGCCCTTTGATGCTGAGCTTTTTTAAACAGAAAAATGTGTGTGCAAAAGGTTTCACCTTCCACCACATGGTGTCAATGCCCTGACACTGGACAGTACACAGCCAGCTCTGTTCAGGCAGAAATCTATATATTTCAAAGGCTTGCACCTGCTAACACCTACTTTTTGAACATATCATAGTGCAACTCCCATTGAATTACCTGGCAAACAGCCAAACCGCCTCTACATTTCATTAAAAGTTTTTACTCCTTCCTCCCTCCAATTTTTCAGGCATTTGCCCTACAAGAAATAGCAGATTGCACACACACTAAAAATACATTTATTTAGTAATCTGCTCTGTGGGAGCTCGGAGCCCTACCTGTCTGCCTGGGAGAGTGGGGGCTGGTCGGAGAGCCCAGCAAAAACGGCGGCCGAGATCGCCACAGGGAAACTACAATCCCCAGCGTCCATAGCGGCAGGAAGCCGCTCTGACCCGCGCCAGGAGGCGCAATAAAGAACGCCTACCCCCGGTGGAGCGGGGGTCACATCTGTGGGAGCCCGGAGCCCTACCTGTCTGCCTGGGAGAGTGGGGGCTGGTCGGAGAGCCCAGCAAAAACGGCGGCCGAGATCGCCACAGGGAAACTACAATCCCCAGCGTCCATAGCGGCAGGAAGCCGCTCTGACCCGCGCCAGGAGGCGCAATAAAGAACGCCTACCCCCCGCGTCGCGGGATCGCGCGCGGGTCGGCGCCGGGAGAAGCCCGGGAAAAGGGCGGGACCATCTAAGGCCATCGTAGGCCAGAGGAGGCCGGGTCGGGGCACCCCCCTTGGAACTGCTTGAAGATAAGAGGGGGAAAGGACAGAAGGTATAGACGGCCTTTTGATTACTACTATATATATATCCCCCAAGTGTCAGAGTAACAGGATTGTGGTACTTTTTATTGGGGAGGAGGTACTGCCCAAGTGCCCAGCATCAAAAGATGAACAGTAAGGGGGGCCCCGGAGAATCCTCCTATCAAATCAAGTCACACAGGGGATTAATGGATTATTATGTCAAGAGCTCTGTTCTCCCTATTGTCCGCGAATTAGAGAGAATAGAGCAGTCACCAGTTATGGTTAGTTCCCCAAGTGCGTCTTTGCCCCCACAGTTTACTGAGCCAACTCAAGCTATCTCATTACTGGAGGAACTAAATATCATGTGTGGAACTATATATGCCCCTGTGGATCTTCAATCTAGAGCTCCCATTTCCCCGATAGTAATGCCTAGCCCTAGGACCAGCGGCTCACCTCAACTTACCCACATTTCACAGGGCACACTACACGCAACAGGTCAAACAGTAAACCCACATCTTGCTGCCGCTAACCAGGTTTCCTCTACTAACAGGAAGGGAGATGGGGTTACACAAACAGGGAAGCAGGCCGAGCAACACACTCTAATTATAAACACCCCACTCCCTAACACTCCTAGCATTGTAACACCTAAAGTATGCTCCAATGTCTCCTTACTGGCCTCACTGGAAAGTATGATAAAGACATTAATTTTGCCGTTAATCGACAAAATGACCAGTCTAGGGGATAGGCTTTCAGGGGTTGAGGAAGCAATAAAGGCTAATTCCCTACTCTTAAGAACTAAGGCAGAGCCTGTTCATCTACTGCGTCCAGCATCCCCAGAACACCATAATATCACCATACAAAGTAAACCAACCCACAACCTATCGGCAACTCTACATAGTAAAAATATAAATCATTCCAAGCCAGCAACAACCTCACGGAGTCCTCAGCCTAGAAAAGTCCCAAGTAAAGAAATGATACCTCAAACGGGAATAACGGCAAAATGTGATAATTTGTCACAAAAAAACAATCATTTACATTTGCCGCCAGAGGCCGCGCCCATTGTGTGCGTCCTCTCGGCTGTACCAGAAGTCCCAAGGGGAAAATACGAACACAATGAGGACTTAAGAAACAAGGTAGTCTTTTGGCTATCTAACAATAGACCTCTCCCATCAAACATTGAGGGTACCATACTTAGTGTCAGACGGGCGGGCTGGTTAGGACCTCTCGAAAAACACATTGCGGGCGATCTGGTACTTGTCAAATTTAGGAACAAGCACGTTGTCTCATACCTTCAATCCCAACACCCACAGCTAAGAGATGGGCCCATATCCATTTGGAGTCTAGCTGATTTCTACCCCAGAACAACTCATGGCACATCGTATCGCCAAAACAAACAATATTAGAATATAGACTTTGAAATTGAAAATTTAATAGGTATTTTAAAACAGTCAAAGTCTAAATGTGTTAAGTTGGCATCGTTTTTCTTTTCCTACGAAGGCCCAATGATTTCCCACACTCTGCCTTGTATAAATGAATTTTATTGGGATTGTGGTAAGGTTGAGGGTTTCGAGGGGATAGTGCTGACAGTGCTGATATTTGTATAAATTGTATAATTGTGGGGATTATGAATTGTATTTTAAATGTATGAACTGTTGTATGCACTTTTATGGTATTTTTTTTCAATACCGAATAAAGTTTCAAAGACTAAAGACTAGTAATCTGCAGTTTTCTCCTATAAATCTGTAGTACATGAAATGTCGCTGTCCATATTCAAATTATTATACACAGTACCAAATTAACACAGACATCAACAAAAACAGTTAGACACATATACTGATTATAAATACCGTCCAAATAATCTGTTGGTTCAGTGTAGTTCAATGAATGAAGGGAACTTGCACCACATTCTACTGTTAGTTTTTACCCTTCTCGGAATGCAATAGTAAAAGAGTTTATCTCTTGCACCTTGTCACCAGCCAGAGATAACCTAGAGAGAGAAAGTTTAAGAATATAACTTTTTCTAACCTAAAATCCATCACTCCGTTAGAAAGCAGCATTGTTTAAAACTTTTACTGGGAGTCCTTACTATTGGTTGAACCTAAGTTAACCTCTCTGTACATGTTGTACTGGATCGCTGATCCACCGCAAAGTTGCCATAAGCAAGCATCACATTGTGAAGCTTGTTTATTAGATTCATGGATCCACTGCAGTGCTCAGTGCAGCCCCCGCCCCATGTAAATTTGCGATGGATCCTCGGCAGCGGTTAATTTGTGAACAAATATGTGCTGGGCCTCTTGTCAGGAGGCAGCTTGCAGCCGCTAATTTCTCCTGTTAGCTTAGCCTAAAACAGAACCAACTATTATGAACCATGAAAGTGGGGAGAGGATGTGGTACAATGTCCAGAGATGAAGACTTCAAATCTGGGGAACCAGGTTCGAGTCTAGGCATTGGCTCAACATCTGGGCAAATCACTTAATCTCCCAGTAAATTAAAGTGTGCTTAACTGTTGCTCATGAAAAGCACCGGTGTTGATGATTAAGTGCCAGTGCTGAGCACCAAAAAACATAGTCTCAAATTACACACTGATCCGCAGACACCCTTTGAAACTGTACAACACAAAAGTAAACGTATATATGTGGCATTCTTTTCTATACGTATTCTCTTGTTTTCTCTTTAAAAATCATAAACATATTAGGTCAACTCACTTAGTTGTTTTTTCCAATGATTTCAATCTGGGCACTCTCCATTACCCTCTTCTCCCAAACACAATTCCAGAAGCCCAGTTACTATGGCAACCAATTTGAAAATCCTTAGACATGCCAGCTTCAGGTGAAAAGGTTATAAAGTGTCGGCTGCTCTGTAACTCTGAAAAAAAATTTCATTGAATGTCACCTTTCACACTGAGAAAATGTAAACCTCTGAGAGTATGTAGAACACACACTGTTTGCAATCTCCTAATCAGAGTTATCAATTCAGATGGCAGTTATTCACTATCTAGCTTACTGTACTACAAAAAACCTTCAGCCAACCACAATCTTTGCTATTTTTTCCCTATTTGTCATCATTGTCCTTGCTCTATATTGAAATTTCTCATTCTGCTACTGACACTTCCTGTACCCAGAACCCCCAGGCCAGCTTCAAAGTAAGAGTGTGGATTGTGGGACACAGGTTTGTGTTTTGGGCCAAGGAGCATGCAAAAAATTGTGGCACTGACAAAGATCTAGGATTTCCTTCAGTGCACATCACTTGGATTGGCCAGAAGGGTATGAAGTGGCATCAATTGTTGCCTATACTTGTATATATATATATATTTTATATATATTTTTTTATATATATATATATATACTTGAGCAACAATTTTGGAGAACTCGCTATTCTGCACTGTGGTGGTAATGATCTAGGCATAAGACAGGGGTAGGACTGGATATTCAAATGAAGGTCACACTGGTCCACACACTGCCTTTATATATTCCAACATTTGATTTGGCAAAGGCAGAAGTGGCAGTGGTCATCTGAGTTTTGTCCAAAGATTAAGAAATCTAGGAAACGTGTCATGAAACAATTTCAGCATTTCTCCATGATCATTACATGGGTTGCAATTACAAAAATAATATCTGCTTCAATATGCCCGGTGCATTCCGAAAGGACGGAGTCCATTTCACAGCAAAAGGGAACCGAATCTCTCTTAACAACATCAAGAATTGTATACTGTTCTACCTAAAAGTGTGCATAACACACTATAAACACAAATGCTCTTTTCAGAGCCACCCAGTCAACAAATAACTGTGTTTTTAAATTTCAAACTTTTTTTTATGTATTGAGCAGGTCCGCAGATCCACTGTGAGGCCAAGTATTGGTGCTTTAACATGAATCCAAATGAATATTGGCTTGCAGTGGATCTGCAGATCCAGTTAAATTTACAAAAGAACATTTTGTTTCTAAACTGTGTCTCAAGAACTGTGTAAAACAGTGCCTCTATGAGTGAAAGAGAGTAGGAGTTGAAGTTTGTGCTAATGAGGTGGTGGTGAGGAATGCGCATGCGCAGACTCCTGCGCATGCACATTTTCCAGATGAAACCGCGATGGGCAAGGATGCGGCCGCAATAAGGAAAGTTTTATTTAAGTTTAATTTTAGGCTTTTAAATATAATTTAATGAGGTGGGCCGGAGGCGGGCGGGAGGCGGGCGTGCAGGCATCGCGTAACGGAAGTATGCGGAGAGGCACGGAGATTGGTTCAATCTCCGTGCCTTACCGCGAAAGTCCCTTACGCGACTTCCGCCCACCCCTATATCTCAATGTGTCTCTCACTGTGGTATATGTCTGTGTGGATGGGAGTATCAGTATGTCAGTGTAGGGCTCTGTGTGTAGATGTATATGTGTATGTGTTAACTTGTGTGTGCTATTCTGTGAGTGTGTGTGGTTGAGTGGCTGTGTGTCTAAGTGAGTGTGTGTATCAGTGTGGATCTGAAGGTTAATCTACACAGTGTGAGCATGTCTGTAAGCTAGTATCCGGTTACATGATACTGTGTATAGGGTTGTATCACTATCTCTGTGTATGTGCACTTGTGTCTGTTTGTGTGAATGTTTATTTGGGATTGATTCTGTCATGCCGGAAGGGTTATATGTATCTCAAGATATAAGCTTATGTGGGGGTTTGTGTGACTATGTATATATGAGATTGTGTGGTTGTGTGTGTTACAGTGTTGTAAGACTCAGTGTAAGTCTCAGTGTGTGGGTGGTACTTCTGTGAAGTTGTGTAGGTGGGTGTATGTGTTGGGTTGTGTCCATGTGTCAGTGTATCTGAGTGCATAGAGTTATAGAGTGTATAGGGTGTCTGTTGGAGTTGTGAGGGTGTGTATGTGAGTGGGTGGATAGGTGATTGTGTGGTTGGGTATGTTACTATATGCATCTGTGTTGTGTGTATAACTGAAAGTGTGTAGATGAGCATGTATGTTTGCTCAATTCTGTACATGTGTGTGTAAGTGAAGGAATATGTGGGATCATGTGATGGTGTGTCTGTGTGACTGTATCTATGCAACTGTAATGTTACTGTCACTCTGTGTGTGGGAGTGGTTGTTTGTGTAAGAGGTTGAAATTAGTCTAAGTGTGTAAGGTGAATGTGTGTGGCTGTGTGTCAAATGACTGTGTGTGTGACTGTTTGGAGCTGTGTGTATGTGTGATTGTGTGTGTGGGATTGTGAGGATGGCGTTGAATCTGTGTAGATGGAAGCATTGTTTGTGTAGTCGGAGTTATGTGTGGTGGGTGTTGTGTGGCTTTATGTGTTGTATGGTGTAAGTGTGTGTGTATCTGTACATGTGTTTGTGTTTAAGTGAGTTTGTGAGCTTGCATGTACTTGTGTGTGAGAGACCGTATTTATACAGATGGGGAATTCACTCTGTGTGTGGGGTGTAGTTGTGTGTGTGGGGTTGGAAGTTAGTCTACGTTTGTGAGGGTATTGTGTATGTGTGTGTGGCATGTTGCATGTGGCATGTGGCATGTGTCTGTGTTAGGCTGTGTGTCTGTGTGTGTGTACAAGATTGTGAGAGTAGCTGTGACTCAGTGTTTGTGGGGGCATCATGTATGTAATGGGCTATATGTGTGTGGGTGTATGTGTGTGTTGGATGGTGTAAGTGCATATGTGCGTGTACATGTGTGTGTGTGTGTGAATGAATGAATTTGTGGCCTTCCATGGACTTCTGTGTATGTGACTATATCTATGCAATTGTGATGGAGGATGCCACCCTGCCTGTGTGGATTGGCTGTGTGTGGGTGTTGTGTGGGTGGGGGGTTGTCATCTGTCTGTGTGTGGAGTTCTGTGTTGCAGGGACTTTTGTGTGGGTGTTTTAACTGTGTGTACATGGGATTGTGTATGCGTGTGTTTCTGTGTATGTATCTTTGTGTATATCTTTTTTTTTAAATAATTGTATGAAAATGTGGATCCATACTTTAAATGCTATGGAAACACGATCTTAACTATAACCACCCACTGGCGACCACCGCTGAATAATTATGTGTGTGTGTGTGTGACTTTGAGCCTTTTTTTCATCACAGGCACTTTGAAGAATGAGGTTTGTGAAGAACATTTTCTATAGGCAGTAAGAGTTACAAGATTAATTAAAGAGAAATGCAACCCCGATCTCGCTCACAAAAGGTAAGGGAGTACCCTTTTCTTTTTGACGTTTGGAGTGATCAGAGCTATCCTGAAACCACCAGATGCAGCTTCTCTATCATTTACAGACATGCAATGTTCTGGTGAGCAATACTTAGATTCTTTCAAAATGTTCATACAGTCTTGTGATAGACTGTATGAATTGAGAAGCTGGACCACTCAGTGCAACGATCAAAGCAGGATCTGGCCTCAACCTAGTGAAGGAGAGCGTCCCATAACATAAGAGAGGTGTCTGTGGAAGAGGTGTGGCGTCGCGGCCAGGGCGACTGACTTCGGAATCTGGGGACCACGGTTCGATCCCCGGCTCCGGCGGCAGGTTAGCCCAGCACCATGTGACTCTGGGCAATAGCTCGCTTAATCTTCCCGACGGCCCCCAGCGCCTAGAGACCCTAACGGGTGATTGTGCGCTTTACAAATGTGGATTATTATGGATTATTATCTGTCGCAATTCTTTATTGAACGATTGGATTGTAGACAGGGATAGAGTGAATCTGTATTCTCAGTTGCCTGTAAACTTGAAGCATAGATCCTCTTTATATTGTTGAAGAGGTTTCATGTGGGATCTGGTATGGGTAATTTGGATGACGCAGGAATCCATTTCCGGGGGGGGTGCAGTAGCTGCACCCCCCTCCCCCCAGCGCCTTGAGACCCTCTAGGGTTAGTAGTGTGCTTTACAAATGTTCTGATTGATTGATTGATTTAACTCAGCAGAGAGGGAGTCTGGCTTGCTGTAGAAATCTGGGTCCTTCGGAGATTGTGACTCTTCAGCCAGTTTGACAAAAGTCTCTCCCCTCGGAAGGATATGGTCTTGTAGCCTAAGTGTCCAACACTAAGTCGAAGGTAGTGAATTGATGGAACTGGGGTTGCTTCGATGTGGCACACTTGCAAGCCTGATGACAGATGACCGTAAGAGTCAACTAATAGTGGTGCTGAGCTTTGTACGGATTTGGAGCTTTGATCAACCAATCATCGAGAGGCCGAAGATATTTTGTGGCTAGAACTGCCATACACTTGGAGAACGTTCCTGCCGCTGACTTCAGACCGAAAGGTAAGACTCCAAAGGAAAATGCTTGCTGCTTACCAGGAACCTTAAGAATTTTTGATGTTTCCCTGCAACCTGGATGTGTAAAGCGGCATCCTAAAAATCGATGGCACGCATCCAGTATCCCTGATGTAATTGTGGAACAATCTGATGTAATATCACTATTTTGAACTTTTCATTCTTTATCCATTTGTTGGCTTTTGTGGGATCAAGAATGGGTCTGAACTCTTTTTGGACTATTTTTCAAACAAAGTAACAGAAATAAATTCCCTTCAATACTTGTTGATGAGGAACCTCTTCCAGATCTTGTTTCCCAAATAGTGTGTTAATATCTTTTTGCAGTAGGCCCAACTGGAATGGAGTGGATCTTTTCTTGGAATTTTGGAAGGTAGAGATTGGAATCGTACTTAGTAGCCATTTTTTCGGCAGCTTGTGAGATTGCAGTAGTGCTTCTCCACAATGGAGTGACTACTGGAGTCGGGGAAACTGAGGTGTCACTTCTTAATTGGAGGTTTTCCTGTTGCTAGAGGTTGGTGGACATCTATCTCTTTGGGAGACTTTTGTTCTCTATTAAGGCCATCTTTGCTGCTGACGTTGTTGCTATGGCCACTGAGGGGTCTGAAAACTCTGTCGACAGAAATGCCTGGCAAAGGATTTAGAGATAATTCTTATATTTTTTCTCAAGACCCACCACATTCAGTGACTCCATCTTTGACTTTATGCTGTGTATCTCATCCTCTGCATGCGATCCCGTCAAATACGTAAGGCTCATGATACGTCGTTATGCTTCAGCTTTCAAGCCCATCAAATAAAGCCAACGATTTTGCCCAAATACTAGGCCACAAGAATAGCCATGTGCATCCAGGTCTGAGTAGTCAGCCATAATGTTGATTAATGGTTGGAAATCAGCATACCATCATTCAGGGTTTCTTCAAATTCTTGACTATCCTCCCAATGCAAATTTCCAAGAAAAGCACCAAATAGAATCCCAAAGGGACCTTGCAAAGCATTAACTGAAGTTCCACACACCTTTCAACAGAATAAGTATAAGCGCTCGCTTTCCTTTTCCGGTGGGACAGTGGATGATGGGGCCGTTCTGTGATACTTTCTGTCCACTCACATAATGAATGAGTCTGGCTGTGGGCCTGCTCTGGGAAAAAGAGTGTCCTTGTCTAGAGGTTTGAACTTCTTTAAAAGTCTTATAGGACCAGATCTAGTTGAGGCAGATTTGAAAAATTACTATATCACCAGCTAAAGGAGACTAGGCACCATAGCAAGAGAAGGTCTAGATGTGACCTGAGGATGTAAGGTCTTGAATATCACTGATGTTGCTGGCTGTGGTGCAGCCATCAGGATATTCCGTTTTTCTGCTTCTCGTACTAGAACCTCATTGAACTTCATGATGTCATCTACTGGTGATACCAGGAAGGAGGAGGGGAATACATAAAAGTTGACTATTAGCCTCTGATGGAGGAAGTGGAAGAAGAAATCATTCCAGCTGAACAAGAAGATCAACTTGGAGTTCTAGACTTCCACCCTGAATGTCTTGGATGCCATGAATCAGAACATCTGCTTCGGACAGATCTACACTTTCCACTTGGACTCCAGCGATGTTCAATATGCATTGTAGTTGCTCGCTGTGAACCGGACAGAGGTTGTCCTGACACAACTGGTGGAACTGGAACTGGTAAAGAACCTGGAGAGTAAGGAAAGGAGAGTAGAGACGTTGAACTTCTTCGGGACAAGGACTGAACGTTTGCGTTCGCCCCAATTCCGGTTCTTGTATTGTTCAATGATGATTCCTCCTTCAAGCCACAATCCCTTTCTACAATAAGCCTTACATGTGACAGATAGACGTCCCTAGGAAGCGATGTAACTGGAGGAAAAGCCAGAGGCACAAAAACCCTCCAGGAAGTAGAAGACCATAGCCTGCAATCTTCAAAGTCAGTGAAGATGATGGGGACAAGACCAGACTGAAGATTCTCCAAAACCTCCATGAAAAGATCATGGCAGAGTGGACCCGCCGAACAATGCCACGCCTTGATTGTGATGCAGTGAAAATGAAGGGAAGGAAGGAAGACTTCACGATGGGAACCACTGGAAACTGGCAAAAATTAAACAAAGAGCATTTACATCAGTGATACAACCTTTCTGTGTACAGTGAACAGTTTTACTTCCTATATTCCATTTAAAAAGGTTTGGTGAAAGATTGTTCCTGGTCAGTGTCGTAATTTGTGGCTTTTCACAAGTACATTAGATTTTTTTCTTAAAAGAAAAGAAATACAAATTTACAAATTCAGCAAATGATTGGGCTCCAAAACTGTTCAGTTTATTTGTAAATTGGACTTACCGAAAAGCTTTGTGTGTGTGTGTATATATATATATATATATATATATATATATATATATATATATATATATATATATATATATATATTGCCACCAAAGTAAACCCGTTACAGAGGGCACGCTTTTCACAACAGGTGCGAGTGTCAGGGACGGGCATTCCCTGTAATTAATTGTTCACCAACTTGAATTATACTCGCACTCCACCAGGATGATTTTCTAAAGCAGGTTTATTTTAACCAACGCGTTTCAATCTTGCGATCTTGCTCACGGTTACAAACATTTGTCCCTTGTTAATTTTTACATTTATACCAGATAGTCATGCTTGCATTATTAGGATGCATTATGGTACTGGTAGTTTTGATATACGCACATTTCCTTTACCAGACTAATCATACTAGCATTGTTATGATGCATTATGGTTCTGGAAGTTACATTGTACAATTGTTTCATTTGTTTCACAATTACGGCAAAGAATATATATGTATGTTTTTTTGTTATTTTGTGCATAAAAAACTGGTTTGGATCACTATATGTACAAGTATAAATCCTTACATGAAAACATTGCATTTATTCTGCATATAGGTCTGTACTCTCTCAGTGAGAAACATTTAATTAACACTTGCAATATTTAATATAATTGCAAGTTATGAAACGAGATTAGTATTCATATACTCAAAGTTTTCAAGAAATTCAATGTGCTATCACGTTAGTACGTACTGCGCAATGTTCGTATTATTTAGGGACTAGTGCCCTTATTTTAAAGATATTTATACTTTTTCCATATTAGACCTCTATATATCTTATTCTCAACCAGAGTGTCTTTTCAAATTTTCAAGCTCATCAAAGGTGCACATAAAGTTCCTCATCGCCATTTAATCCTCCAGGGATTTTCGTTTTAAATCGAATGATCAATCTTGACTCTAATCTACGTCCCTGTTGCTGAATCTATTTGCTGTTTCTTTGAATTTCTTGTTCATTTCTATTTGATTGGAACAGTTCCTCTTCATCCTGATAAATTCCCCGTACGGAATATTCTTTTTCAGAGCCTCAGGATGGAAACTTTGTCCATGTAACATGCTATTAGTTGCTGTAGTTTTTCTGTGGACAGTAGTCTCAAGCTGACCATTAAGAACATAAACCTTTGTGTCCAAAAATACCACTTCACTTGAACTTATACTGTAGGTGAATCTCAATCCTATTTCATTGTTGTTTAGGATTTGCATATATTTCAGAAATTCATCATTCGGTCCATTCCATATTAGGAATAGATCGTCAATAAATCGCAGCCAGAGAATAACTCTGGCTGTGAACTGGTCGTTTCCTTCTCTCCAAGCTATCAGTTTTTCCCACCATCCAATGACTAGGTTGGCGTAGCTTGGAGAGAAGGAAACTCCCATCGCTGTTCCACATATTTGGGTGTAGTATACCTTGTTAAAAAGGAAGACATTATTAGTAAGGCACATCTGCACCATTTCCATAAGCATGTCACAATGTTTCAATTGATCTAAAGGTTTTTGTTTCAAGAAATACTTTATTGCAGTCAGCCCCAGTTCGTGATCAATAGAGGTGTAAAGAGATACAACATCTATGGTTGCCAGCCGGTAACCATCCATCCATTCAATGTTCATTAGTTGTCTAAGGAAATCTCCCGAAAATAAGGACTTGAGGTATGCTATGGCCAAGCACATGTTAACCCATGCAAATGAGAAAAAGACATGGAAGGACATTACATATTGCGGCTTAGCAACTGTACCCATAAAAGAAAGAGGTGGAAACAGACTGATGACCCTACGTAGATTAGAGTCAAGATTGATCATTCGATTTAAAACGAAAATCCCTGGAGGATTAAATGGCGATGAGGAACTTTATGTGCACCTTTGATGAGCTTGAACATTTGAAAAGACACTCTGGTTGAGAATAAGATATATAGAGGTCTAATATGGAAAAAGTATAAATATCTTTAAAATAAGGGCACTAGTCCCTAAATAATACGAACATTGCGCAGTACGTACTAACGTGATAGCACATTGAATTTCTTGAAAACTTTGAGTATATGAATACTAATCTCATTTCATAACTTGCAATTATATTAAATATTGCAAGTGTTAATTAAATGTTTCTCACTGAGAGAGTACAGACCTATATGCAGAATAAATGCAATGTTTTCATGTAAGGATTTATACTTGTACATATAGTGATCCAAACCAGTTTTTTATGCACAAAATAACAAAAAAACATACATATATATTCTTTGCCGTAATTGTGAAACAAATGAAACAATTGTACAATGTAACTTCCAGAACCATAATGCATCATAACAATGCTAGTATGATTAGTCTGGTAAAGGAAATGTGCTTATATCAAAACTACCAGTACCATAATGCATCCTAATAATGCAAGCATGACTATCTGGTATAAATGTAAAAATTAACAAGGGACAAATGTTTGTAACCGTGAGCAAGATCGCAAGATTGAAACGCGTTGGTTAAAATAAACCTTCTTTAGAAAATCATCCTGGTGGAGTGCGAGTATAATTCAAGTTGGTGAACAAATATATATATATATATATATATATATATATATATATATATATTTTTTTTTTTTGTTACATTTTTTTTAAGTGTTCTAGTTCAGTGTTTATTGTTATTTAGGTCAGGCTTTGTGACTGTTATCCAATCAGTTCGCTCCGTCTGTACCTAGGATGACGCACGGGACAAAGCCAAGCAATGGAGGGAGCTGAATGGATTTAAGAGAGAGAGCAATGGACGCGACATACCCAGGACATCTTCAGCACGGCTCTCAGGTGCTACGTCTCTGGTTGCAGCACAGATTGCACAGCTACTCCCTGGTAATAGAACTACACACTAATCAGATGCATGCAGTATTATAGTACTGATGAAAAGCACACAATACTCACAATAAGCACAAAGTAAGAATGTATACTCAACGGCTGCGGAAAGGCAGGCCACAGTGAATTTAAGTCAAGCAAAAGCAAAGCCGGTAAGTCCAAAACCTATGAAACGAATCAGTGCTCTTCTGAGCAGGGCAGAGAAAAGGGAAAAAATAGCGAGAGGGGAAAACAGGATCCACAGTGTCCGGTCAGCATACCAAGCGAAGAGGTCAGAATAGTGGGGAACCGTGAGGGAAAAAAACCACAGGTGGGGAACAGAAGGCGGATAATGAACTAGCGAAAAGTGTAAGTCAATACAACATGGAGAGTTGCCAGGCAGCTTCCTAAATCCGTCAAATTGTTTAAATCCTGCTGCTACCTGCCATGACCTGGAAGCAGGGCCGGACTGGCCATAGCGGGCACAGGCCATTTCCCCGGTATGCCGCTAGGGTGGGGCCCGCTTTTGGGCCCCTGGGAGGCCGTTTTTGTTACCGGGGGCCTGGGAATATCAGCCTCCTGAAACAAAATCAGCCAAAACCGGCCCTCGCAAACTGCTTGGCTGCACTCCCCATCACCCCAGGGGGGGGTCAGCTGAGCAGTTTCCCAGGGCCGGTTTCTGTTCCCAGTCCGGCCCTGCCTGGAAGTCCCACACTTGAACAAGGACAACTTGCTACTTCCCTCTCCCTCGCCGAGTTGGCGATGCAGCGAGCGCAAGGTACATAGTTTTATTTATTTATTTACTTGCTTTACTCGTGGACATCGTATGTCAGACTCTACTACCACCCCACCCCTCCCCCGCCCCACTGCCCCGCAGCACTCCCACTGCGAGCCGCAACTGCCGTCGCTCCAGCAATTCAGGAAGGAACACAAGGCCTGGTTGTTCGAGTGATCATACCACCACGCAGCAGCCAACTTCTCCAGCGCCTCGAGACCCCCCACGGGTGATTTGCCGCGCTCTATAAATGTTTGCGTGACTTTCGGCACCCCTGGATTGTCCGCCACAGCCTTGAAGGAGTCCACCGCAGAGGTGTTCTCGTCGCCATTCTCAAACCTCAGACACCTTGCTGTATCCTGACAACTTATCAGCGCTAATGAGCAAAGCATGGAGGAGAAAGGCCAGTCTCTTATCGACCGTCTGGCTTAAGAACAAGATGAATGCAGGGTCAGACTGCAGTTTAAACACACTGCCATCTCTCTCTCTCTCTCTCTCTCTCTCTCTCAAGCCCAAGCCTCTATTTTCTGACTTTCTTTCATTATTTCAGTTTAAAGAAGAAGAAATGTGAAAATTGAAGCTGTTGTCTATTGTCCGTCTAAGGGATTTTAATTGGCTATTTTTAAAAATATACCTTTAAATAGGTATAAAAGGCCCAATTATAAGTGGCCTGGGGCAGGGGGCATGGAAACACTGGGATGGGAGTTGCCATTTCCAGGGTACATGTTCTTCCACTGTGCAATTACAATGTCCAAGTCCTGAATGGGGCCTAACAGGCAGGTCTCTGTATTTTAGTACTTTTTCCTGCATGTTTTCTTCAGATCCCAGGACCTTTTCTGCCTAGAATTTGCGGTTTTATAGATTTATGGCCGTTGCACGGTATGCAACGTTTACAACAAATTTTTTACAACGCACTACCTTTATAACGCAGGTATTACCACGCATACCATTACAACGCATTGCGCTGGGGGGCGCTCTAGGGTAAGTAATAAGTTTAATTTTCTATCCAACACCTTTCCTAGTGTCCACGGGGACTGGAGTTGGAATAGAAAATTATACTTACCACTATCCAGCACCTCTAAGCGCTATGCGTTGTAACGGTATTCGTTGCAAATACCGCGTTGTAAAGGTATGCGTGGTAAAAGTATGCGTTGTAACGTCATACATCCCCGTTGCACAGTTAAATATAAATATTTAGAACTTGTTTTTTTAATACATGTGTTGTGTGAGCGAGCATTTAGTTAATTTGTTTTTGTGTTGAAGGAGGTTGTTTGCAATTTTTAAAAAATTTGCGAACAGTGTTAAAAGTAAGCTTGTGGATTGCATGAGGGGCTAGAACTTCTGCTGGCACGTTATGGCCCTCTGCACGCGGTGTAGGTTTGAAAAGCTGATGCAGACTGGTTTCAAGACAGCCTGGCTGATGAGGGTTATGAACCGAAACCGGTCCTAGGATGCTTGTTTCTGGTCCAGGGAAGGCTGGGCTGTTCCCATGAAGCACAGGGCCAGACTGATTTGCATATGGCCATGTCTGAACTGGGGTGGTAGAGTGAGCTACAGAACGATGATGGATTAAACCCAGATCAGTTGACTGCGGGTGAGTGCTTGCAATGTTCAACACTCCGTCCATCATCCCCTTTGGTTTTGCTTTCTACAAAATGGAAGACAACCCAAAATAATACAAAGGATTATAAAAGGGGTGGAAAGGTGGTAACAGAAAGCAAACAAATTGTGACTAGCAAATCCAGGGTGCACAACAGAATGTTATAAGAAACGTATCGACAACCTCATTGAGCCTGGTACAAAGCACCGAAATGAACTGGGAATTGGACACCGAACAAACTGCAGCTGCCTTGCCAAAATGGCGGGCAAGGCACCAGGTCCAAAAGAAATACAAGTGGAGCTATTTAAATGTATCTATAGTTAAATCACAGACCACTTATTGGTGCTACACTAGGTGGAGAGGAAGAAGGAAGGATTGCCACAAAAAGACATAACGCAAGTGGTGATAACCCTAAAAGAAGAAAACTGGCAAATCGCACAAGGAACACTCCTCATGTAGACCAATGTCACTCACAAATACTGAAAATTAAGGTGTGAGCAAAAGTACTAACTATATGGCTGTAGAACTGTGTGTGTATGTATATATATATATCTATATCTATCTATCTATCTATCTATCTATCTATATATATATATATATATATATATATATATATATATATATATATATATATATATATACATATATATATATATATATATATATATATCTATTAAAAAAGCGCCCGCTATGGAGGGGTCCAACAACAGGTAAATTCAGCTTCACATTTATTGAAGGTTTGCCAAGTACATTCAGAAGGCAGCTGCCTAAATAATCTTCCATACGTCTGACGCGTTTCATGCAAGGCATTTCATCAGGGACTTCTGGTGAGTGATCTGCACTGCGGCAAACTCGTTTTTAAACACCTTTGATTCATTCAAGTTCCCGCCTCCATGGGCGTCGCCACTCCCGTGGCATTCTGGAGCTTGTAGTGTTTATTTCTTTCCACAGTGGGTTGTAAGCTGCATGCAGTCCATATTCAAATTGTTACCCCCGTGGGTTAAGGCATACAGTCTCCTCTCTGCAATGGCACCTCGCAACCTTCAATACCGCTCCTGTTCCAATACCGCCACACCCGATGGTGTAACAGCTGGTCTGCTCTTGCAGCGGGACTCTCTCCGTGGCCCAGGCGTGGCCGCTAAACATCAACATCAAAAAAGCGCCCGCTATGGAGGGGTCCAACAACAGGTAAATTCAGCTTCACATTGAATATGGACTGCATGCGGCTCACGACCCACTGTGGTAAGAAATAAACACTACAAGCTCCAGAATGCCACGGGAGTGAATGAATCAAAGGTGTTTAAAAACTAGTTTGCCGCAGTGCAGATCACTCACCAGAAGTCCCTGATGAAATGCCTTGCATGAAACGCGTCGGACGTATGGAAGATTATTTAGGGAGCTGCCTTCTGAATGTACTTGGCAAACCTTCAATAAATGTGAAGCTGAATTTATGGTTATGTAATGATGCCAGATTCAGTAGGCGGTCGCCGGGCTGCACAGACCAGACATGAATGGAATAGAAAAAATCCTCTGAGTCTGGATGCCTGCTGTACTAATTTACAATGACCATTTCTGATGGGCAAAACTAACCGTGTCTGAGTTTGTATTTCTTTTTAGACTTAGGAATGCCATTCAAACCTGAGGATGATCTTATGCACTTTGGACGACTTGAGACCTAAATGTCGACATTTGTCCTGCTATCAATTATTACTAAGAGTACTCCTCACAACTGGAATGAATTGCTTAGATGGAGTCAGATAGAGTGACTAGATAGAAGAGCTCCTTCACACATTTTATTTATGTATTATATCTATGTTTAATCTTTGTCATTTATTTTTATGTGTGTTGGCTTCTTGCCTCTTGGTGTCTTTGTTGTAAGTATACTTAGTTAGTCAAATATATAAGTAAATAAAATATTTGTATTTATGTAAAGTGCTAATGCCTGCCAAACATTTATTGTTTAACAAAAGGTTGCTATGTCCAGGGGAGAACAAGAAAGATTTATCTGGTCTACATTATGTTGGGTGTCAGGCCAAAATCATCCAGGTCAGACACTGGGCAATAAGAGTGTCCCTCGACCCAAGGCAAGGAGGGATCTTATGTAGAGTGCTTATCAGAGACAAAGATTGTGTCATAGACGGGTGGGTCCAAAGGGAACAAACGCTATAGAAACTCGTGGTTTTCACTGCTCTATAACAGAGCTACTTTCATGTTAGAAGTTCAGTAAATGTTCCTTAACGAAATTTAAGATACAATTGTCTGGTAGCTGGTGAAGAGATGTAATCTAGGAAGGTTTTAATCTCCACTTGGGGCTTAAAATCAAGGAAGTAACTAGTTAGGTTGGCCTTGGTTTTTATACATTTTCTTCACAATTCTACTTATGACCCACAAAGTCTTCCTTAATTGCATCCCTAGATAGTTGCACTGTACTGGTGCTGTCTGACCAGTGCTCTCCTAGACCAAGCTGAGTCAAAGAGTCTGTTATGCAGCTACATAAAGTTAGACCCATACCACTTTCTGTTAAGGAAGAGTTGAGACATTCTATTGGAGAAACTATGCTGAGAGGGTATTATAGAAGCCACGGACTCTTCCAAATGGGTATCGTCTGTTGTTATCACTAAGAAAAAGTCTGGTGGAATTAGACTTTGTGGGGGCTTGAGATGGGGTGACAAAAATATTATTGTGAACTGCCATCCATTACCAAAAATTCTGGAAATGTTAGCAGCTTCTAGTGGTTCCAAATAATTTTCGATAATTTATCTAAAGTCAGCATATCATCAGGTACGATTATCTATTGAGTCATTCGTAACACTTATTAGCGTATTCAGATATGTACGAATACTCTTTGGGGTAGCTTTTGCTGCAAGCATTTTCCAAAAATTGATGGATTTTTTGTTCAATAACTTACAAGGAGTTCAGAAATTTCAACCCAATATTTTGATGCACGCAAAGAGTATCCAGGAGCACAGTGAAATTCTCAACAAGCTATTATCAACATTACATGCAAGAGGCATAACTGTTTATAGATCTAAACGCAATTTTTTACAAACAAAAATAGAGTATCTTGGGCACAATTTATCTTTTGATGGCATGAGACCAAAATATGACTTCGTTAAGGCCATTAGGTAAGCACCTAATCCTCATAATAAGGACACACTAAGGTCAATCTTAGGACTTAGTGAATATTATTCACGTTTCATGTTGGATTATGCAGTTATTATTGAACCTTTAAGAGAAGTAGTAAGAAAAAAAAAAACATTTGTCTGGGAAACTGAACAAGAGAGTGCTTTTAAAGAGATAACAAAATGCCAAGGTTAAGTTTGGTAAGGAACATACGGTAGCTTTCATCTCTAGAAAATTACAAAATGCTGAATGTTTTCATAGTACAACTGAGAGAGAAACCTTGGCATGCGTAAAGGCAGTGAAAAAATGAAAAACATACTTATGGGGAATAGAATTTGAGCTTGTTACAGATCACAAACTCCTATTGTACAAGAAGGATGGTTGTGGTCAGGTAACTCTAAAGCATCATCATGCCTAGTGAAATTAATTGCTAAATTACAAGAATATATTTTCAAAGTAAGACATATAGATGGAGGCTTTAACAAGTGAGCGGACTGCTAGTCCAGATTACCATTAGATGAAAAGGTTGATGAAGAGTGTTTGGGAGATTTTAGATGGTATGGTTGCAGCAGTTGATACTGTTAAACATAGCAAAGGAGTAATTCTTGAAAAACAATGGTTAGAAGCATTAAAAATTATGTGACCATTCAACATGAGATGAGGGGCCTCATTTATGAAAAGTGACGCATCGCTGCGAGAAAACAGCGATGCGTCACTTTTCACTGCGCCCTCCTTGCGACACCAATGATGCGTTATATTTACATTATGACGCATCATGGCGCAAGGAGTTACAGATACGTCAGTATTTCTGACGTATCTGTATGGCACAAAAGTGACGCATTGCTGGAGTGTGTCACAAAAGTGACGCAACTCCAGCAATGTGTCCTTTCACATGGGGCAAGCCCCATGTGAAAGGGCCTGCGTCAGTCTTACGCCTGCTGTGTAAATTGGCGCATTTGTGTCCTAGAAGTGGCGCAGTGAAATCTTATAGATTTCACTGCGTCAATTCTATGACACTTTCTTGCGTCAGAATGCCCCTCCTGCATACATTATACCTGGTGTAGGTATAATATAGTGCATGGGTTTACAAAGTGACGCATCTACCTAGATGTGTCACTTTGTAAACATGGTGCAACAAGGCACATTTTTTACGCTGCTGGTGCGTCACAAAAAGTGACGCACCGGTGGCGGAAAAGTGACACACGGCCTCATAAATGAGGCCCAAAGTATGTAATTGAAGGTGGGCCGCAAATCAGAAATTTAGACACAGCATTTAAGAGTTACTTTTTCAAGTAGCCATTGAATTAACAATTGAAGCTGAATTATTATTGAGACATCATTTGTTTGTTCCACCAAAACAATTATGGAGAAAACTATTGGTTTTAGCACATAAGAGTCATCCTGGGATCAATGCCATGATGAAGGTAGTTCACAATTATTATTGGTGGCTGGGAATAGATTCTGATGTGGATATTTCTATTGACAATTGTGCACAGTGTGTAAAATCTGACAAACACTGGAAGAGTAAAAAACTGAAATGCATTTTGTAGACATACCAAATGGATCTTAGTCTAAAGTGACCATAGATTTTTGTGGTCCATTCAATGTATTAGAGGCAGACAAACCTTTATTTGAATGTTCTCACTGATACTATACTAAGTGGATCTACTGTGAATTTATTTTGAATACAACAACAGATGTAGTTATTGATTTTTTTTTAAAATGACATTGAAGGGTTCCCCAATAGTTTAGTATCAGACAAGGGCACACAACTGCTGTCAGTTAAAATACATAGTATCAAACATGAAAAAAACACCTCTCAATAGTCCTTCTTCTAATGGTCAAGTTGAAAGGGCCAATAGATTTCTTAATGAAGGAATACAAGCGGCTATTGTTTGTCATTTGTCGGTATTTGATTTTTTACATGAGAAGGTGAATAGTTACAACAATACATTTATTTATTTATCAAACACTGTAACTGGTTTTCCCCTTTTCACTCATTGTGTGGGAGAAAGGTGAACACTGTTCTTATACATGAATTTGGAAAAAATAGAATGTTACAAATGAATTTGCAGAAATTAATAATAAAGATTTACATGTGAAACAAAGAATTGTGGAGAAACAAAGAAAAACTTATCATGATTCTGTCAATAATGTTAAAAATTAAATATTCAAAGAAGGTGATTGTTAAAAAAAACAGGAAATGTACAAAAGGCCAATTAGTGTACTCTTCATCCGTTGTAATAATAATGAAGTTTTCAAATAGAGCTGTATTACTTACAAACAAAGGATAGTGGAGAAAGAGCGCAGATATTTTGTTAAAACCTGGACAGGAAAAATTCTGGAAAGATAAATGTTTGACGTTAACTAATAATGAGGGTCAATTGTACTTTGCTTTGCCATATAAAACTTTTTCAAAAGAATGGGACGATGAGGTATATAATGACACAGGCAATAATGATAAAGAAAGTGAAAATGTTTTACAAGATGATGTATCACAGGAAGGTGATGGTCATGGTATAGCACAAGATTTTAGTTCACCAACTTTACAGGATGTCAAATATAGATCCTATACCATTGAAAGATTGTAAAGTGCTGGTAGGAAGAGTACTGTACCTAAAAAATATTCTGACTTTATAATGTATTAGTGTAAATATCTTTTTTGTTGATTTAAGGAAAGTGAGATGTTGTATAAGGTTCACACAAGGCATTAAAAAACACATTGCATTCACACATTCATTCATACAATATTCATACAGTTATAAATGTAACACGCATTCTAACAATCATACGTTCATGTAAACGACTGCACATAGTCACAGTCCTATCAGTGCTTACCTAATGTAACACGTAATGTTTAGAGTGTTGATTAAACATTTGGATGACGTATCAGTATGTTCAAGCGGGTTGCTAGGACACAGACTCCTGGAGGCTGGTCATGTTCTACTGTTGTTTGCATGTGGGCCTGCTTACCGTATACTTCAAAGTAAAAAAGCTTTCAAAGAAGATTAACTTGGATTAATTTGATCACAACACAAGGGAAGAAGGTCACCTCACAAACCCAAAAAGCAGGGGGACTGTGATACCAAACAGATATTGACTACAAGAATAGAAAGCCCCTCTGAAGGAAGAGTAAACTTATGAAATGAAATGAAAATAGGTACTTGTAAAGCGCACGGCTACTCCACAGAGTGTCCCGGCGCTTACAATGGGCCCACTGAAAAACAGAAACAAAACTTACAAATAGGCCAAGGCCGCCGGAAGAATTACAGTTGGAAAGGCCAGGTTTTAAGCTGTTTCCTGAAAGTCAACAGGTCCTGCACTTGCCTAAGATGAGGAAGCAGTCGGTTCCATGAGCAGGCGGACAGCACTTGAAACGAACAACCGCCTATACGGGAGCGGACAAACTTGGATATGTGCATTAGTGACTGGCCAGAGGACATCAGGGCCCGTTATGGAACGTAAGGTTGGATCCTTCTCCTAAGATACACTGCCCCTGTGCCATGAAAGGCATGGAAAGCTAGGACCAGCGTTTTGAATTGGATCCTTTTACGTACCGGAAGCCAGTGTAGGGCGTTCAGGTGGATAGTCATAGGTGCTCTGGGACCTACCATAGGATGGCTCTAGCTGCTGCATTTTGAGCCACCTTCAGGTGATTCAATAAATATTCAGGGAGGCCCAGGTACAAGATATTAACATAATCCAGCCTGGATGAAATCAGGGCTTGAACGACTGCCTTGGGGTACTCGACTGGTAGCAAAGGAAGGACGTTTTTTAGCATTTTCAACATGCCGAAGCATGAGCCCACCACGGTCTGGATTTGGGCTTTCATTGTTAGGGTAGTATCTAACGTGACCTCTAAGTTCTTCACAGTGCTGACAGGAGCAATAGGAGGGGACATGTCCCGAGGCCACCATTGGTGCCATGATTCACAAGGCGGGCAACCGAAAAAGACGATTTCTGATTTTTCTGGGTTGCACTTTAGTTGATTAAGCCGTAACCAAGAGAAGACCTCTGTGAGACAGGAATTGATTTCCTCGCCTTTAAAACCAAAGCCTTTATCACACATAAACAATAATTGAGTATCATCTGCAGATGATACTATCTTGGCCCCATGGGACTGAGCTAGAAGTGCAAGAGGAGCCATATAAATGTTAAATAAGGATGGGCTCAGGATGGACCACTCTGGGACCCCCACCTTCATAGGCGGGATGGGAGCCGCGAAGGAGGGAGACCAGGGGGCATATTATCAAGTAAGGGCGTTACATTATCGCCGCTTTTATCGGCAGGAAACTGCCGATAAAGCGGCGATAATGGGCTTGATAAAATGCTCTATGAATTTCAATCGAAGCCCATGTTAGATGTCTTGACATCTAACATGGGCTTCGATTGGAATTCATAGAGCATATTATCAAGCCCATTATCGCCGCTTTATCGGCAGTTTCCTGCCGATAAAAGCGGCGATAATGTAACGCCCTTACTTGATAATATGCCCCTCGATTTCCTGGCGGCGAATGTTCAGAAAAGAGGTGAACCACTTAAGTACCATGCCCCCGATGCCACAGTCAGACAGGCTTTGTAGGAGCCCGTCGTGGGGCACGGTATCGAAAGCCGCGGACAGATCCAATAATATTAGGACAGCACTGCCCGCTCTATCTATCTTTTATGGTTTCAGAGACTTTCAATAGGGCAGTTTCAGTGCTCAGACGGGGTCTGAAACCAGACTGACTATCACGGAGTATATGATTGGCCTTCACGTATTCTGTCAGTTGGAAATTAACATACTTTTCAAGAGCTTTAGAAAAGAAGGGCAGTAATGAAATAGGCCTGTAGTTTGAGGCTTCTGTCGGGTCTGCAGAGGACCCCAGCATATTCCTTCTTGCTACTCATACAATGACAAGTTGACATGTGAGGCCAAAGCATATTTAAAGTGGATATTTGAGTATTATTTCATAACTTTGAAACACTTATTGATGATGATACTATGTCCATGGTTCTAGAGAGCACTTACCAGAATAGCTGTTATTATGTCACAAATCCCTAGGAGTCACTTCCTAATTTATTGTGACATCATTCACCGGAGACCCCTATGAATGCTTGCTTATTCTGTGATCTAATTGGAAGAAGCTGATGATTCCAAGGGTCCGCAGCCAGCAGTGAAAGGACCCCGCTGGGTCCCTCCCCCGCTGCGCTGGGGGAGGGCCCCAGATAACTCCTCCCATGGTGATGTTTCAAGCTCTGATTCCCATCTTCTCGAACCTTTCTCCCCCTGTGAGATTAAGAGCTCTTTAAATGGGCAGGTGCCCTCGGACACAGAGGGGCAGATTTACAAGCCCCTTACGACACTTTTGCTCTGCCGTTGCATCACAAAAGTGAATCAACGGTGGTGTAAAAAATGCAGCAAATTTACAACATAATGCATCTAGGGAGCCCTGCGTTACATTATGGGTGCGTCAGGTATAATGTATGCAGGGTGGGCGTTCCCACACAGGAAAGCCTCATAGAACTGACACAATTAAATCTACAAGATTTCACTGCGTCACTTTTATGACGCTACTGAGTCGAAACCTTACGCCTGCTTCAAGCAGGCGTAAGGACTGAAGCAATGTATTGGGAACAGGCCGCAACATGCATTGCTGGAGTTGCGTCGTGCTTGCGACACGACTCCAGCAATGCGTGACTTTTCCGCCAACAGATGCGTCAGAACTTCATCCGCATCTGTCAATCCTTGCGCCATGGTGTGCCATATTGTAAATACAACGCATCTATGGTGGTACAAGGGGCCTCATTTATGTGGCTGTACATCTCTTTTACGCCGCCGGTGCATCACTTTTTGTGACGCACCAACAGCGTAAAAAATGTGCCTCGTTGCACCCTATTTACAAAGTGACGCATCTAGGTAGATGCGTCACTTTGTAAACCCCTGCGCCACATTATACCTGCGCCCGGTATGATGTATGCAGGGGGCGTTCTGACACAAGAAAGGGTCGTAGAAGTGACTCAGTGAAATCTATAAGATTTCACTGCGCCACTTCTAGGACACAAATGCGTCAAAATCTTACGCCTGCCTCACAGCAGGCATAAGACTAACACAGGCCCTTTCACATGGGACTTGCCCCATGTGAAAGGACACATTGCTGGAGTTGCATCACATTTGTGACACACTCCAGCAATGCGTCACTTTTGCACCATACAGATACGTTAGAAATACTGACGTATCTGTAACTCCTTGCGCCATAATGCGTCATACTGTAAATATAACGCATCATTGGTGTCGCAAGGAGGGCGCAGTGAAAAGTGACGCATCGCTGTTTTCACGCAGCGATGCGTCACTTTTCATAAATGAGGCCCAAAGTTTTTTTCATGCAGGCGCAGGGAAACTGACGCATCTATACAGATTTGTCAGTTTCTTGTAAATCTGCCCCAGAGTACCTGCACGTTTACGTTTCCATTACAAGCACTGCTGACACAAAGCCGCGTCTCAGGTACCCGCTGATGGCTGTCTGAAATCCTCAATTAAGAAAAGAAAGTGTTTGAACGGTCCTATTAAATTTCCCTTACTCAGAAGTGAAGGCTGCCTGGCGAAAAGTCATTTTAATCAGTCGAGCGAGTCCTTGTAAGCCAGTCTGAAAGCGCTGGGACAGGCAAACGCCTACAGCCGGAAGGTTTCACGGCTACAACGAGTCTGAGGGCCTTTTTATTGGGAGGGTGAACACATTACGTTTAATTGGTGTTTTAATGCCGCATACTGTACAATAAAACAACCACAGCAGCGTCCCGAAAGCAGCAGAAAGACTGCGGGCATTAACTCACCAGTAATAATCCGCCGCTATTTACTATGTTCTCTTAGAGGCGTCCGAGTCGGAGATACTTAAGTCTGTGCCGCGAAGCGTGAAGGCGCTGTGTCTCGTGTCCGGCTCTGAAAGGCCGGTAGGGCTGGGGCCAACCAAATCAGCTCAACACTTCTGACAGATATATGCAAATCTGAGACAAAATTGTCTCATTTCTACTGGAAAAATAGTTAACATTTCCAGAAACGACAGGTAATAAACACATCCTTTACTGGACGAATGCCAAACAAGCACTGGCAATGCCAAACAGGTCTTGCTTATCAATAAAAATACCTTTCAAGTCATTGATGGGTTTAGCCGCTCAATACGTCATCATATATAAACCGCGTCACTCATATTTTCACCCACCCACGGACTCATTTGTGCATTCACCCTCTGACACAACCTCAAAAAAACACAAAGGGACCGATTCACAGAACTATCTTAAGACAAAATCCTAAACTTACTACTTATGGTATTCACAGAAGTTAGGATTTTATCTTAAATTTGTCTTAAGACAGATTTAAGACAAAATCCTAACTTAAGTCTGTCCTAAGTCTGTCTTAAGACAAACTTAAAACAAAATCCTAACTTCTGTGAATACCAAAAGTAGTAAGTTTAGGATTTTGTCCTAAGTTAGTTCTGTGAATCGGGCCCAAACTCAACAACATATGCAAGACATATTAAAAGAATATAATTAATAAAAAGAAACATGCTGCTGTCTAAACACGGCAGGAATATGCTTGCTACAATGAAACTAAACATGACAGTGGGTGTCGGTCTTGCAGCGATGTTGAACATAGCCTACTGTTGCATCTTGGAACGGTTAATAAATTGTATACTATAGACACCAGCATCCCTTAATGGTCGCTGGTTAAGAGGAAGTGGCCATGGGGGATGCAGCACACTGCAGATGAAATGAGTGACAAGTAAGTGGCCCGTTAGCACTGCCTGAAAAGCTGTCATAGCCTCTTAAGAAAAATTAAAATAAAAAGCGAACAAGCGAGGGAATGAAATCAGAACCATAAAATGCGGAAATTGAAAGCGAAAGGACTGGCCAACCAGCCAGTGCACTGCAAATATATGACCTCCCACTAGACCACCCACTAATTCACTTTGGCCAACACTGACTCTATTGGGCTATCCCTCAATAATGTAAGATACAACAATTGGTCTAACAGAGAATATATACTTTACTTACTTCTTAGAAAAATGTTGTTATTTTGTTTCTTTTATCTCTTTTTCATTTATTCTTGTAAAACCATTTCATAAGTAGAGAAACAATCATTTTTCATTTACAATATGTGTATACAAAATTTCAAAAAACATGAAGATGCCTATAACCAATTTACACATCAAAGATAAATAATATGACAAATATTGTCAAAAATTACCAAGCAATGCATAAATATCTCCTTACCAAAGTCACATTCGTACTAACCTCACATACCTTCAAAGCATACCACACAAACTCATACAGTCATCACAAGACAATCATCAATTTCCAGCTGCGAACTGGCTTGCAAATCAAGACTCATGGTGATTAAATCTTCTTAAATGTCCATGGTTATGCAGCCTGCTGGAAGCAACCAAGCCAATGCACGTTTCGGTGGTGAGCTGATTTGAACCACCTTCTTCAGGACCGCTTAGTTTTATGAATTTAAGTGTTGCGGAGGTAAGGTAGGGGATATAGAATTTAAAGAGGGATGCATGTCAGTGCACTCATTTTCAGGTGGATGTGCACATGTGATCAGAAAATAGTGTAGTTCACAGGGCGCGAGAGCCAATGACTGATGAGGACTGAACCGTCCCCCACGCAATACGCTGACATGGATGCAAGCAGAGTGTAATGACATTCGGGCAGACTAAAGATAGAAGGGTACTGACCTAAAGGCCCAGTTTCTATATGGATATATTTTTCTTTATATGGGTGTATGTACTGTTTGTTTTTATATTACAAGATTCTGGAAGGCAGCTAAGCCTGTCAGGCTTCCGAAGAGATTAGTTAGTTAGTTATCTTGTAAAGCGCATGGCTGCCTGAAGGCTTCCCAGCGCTGGGTGGTCAAGCTGCGGTGGGGAAACTAAGCCTATTGAAGTTACTGGGGGAATTTAGACACGCTGAGGGTAGGGGCTGTCGAAAACCGCACCTGTCAAATATAGTATTATGAGTAGGGCGTGTCAGTGCAAAAACCAAGGAGCGCTTCCCTCTATACTCCTCACCAAGGAATAAATTCCTATAAACACATTGAATCATAAATGTTCAGCACTTTCCAATATAATCATACAACAATGTTCCAAGCAGTGAGCACACAAAGTGAGACCCAAAGTCCAATTGTTCTTTTTTGTGCAAAGGCCGTTCTTTATTAACTTTTCATTAAAATCTAAAAAATCATAGCCGACACGTTTCGTATCACATTGAGACTTCTTCAGGGCTCATTTAAGTACAAAAGACATTTTCAGTGATTGCAACAGAATTTCATGGTTCCCAGGATCAGATGAGTTTATTTATACAGCTTGTAGCCAAATTTTTGACTTTTTAACCGGCAGCACGTTTGTTAAAGTCTCTCAGCAAAAGAAAGCCCTAGGGTTTTCTTTTACTGAGAGACTGTTTAACAAACGTGGGTTTTCTTTTGCTGAGAGACTGTTTAACAAATGTGCTGCCGGTTATCAAGGCCGAAAATATGGCTACAAGCACTGTATAAATAAACTCATCTGATCGTTAAAATTGCGATTACTTAAATTGCAATTGCATATAGGGAATTGCAAATTGCGATTTCCTAAATGCAATTGCAATGCAACAACAAAAAAGAATTAGCGATTTCCCAATTAAGAAACGTAAATTACCATCAATTCAAAGTTGATGGTAATTAATGAGAACTATGAAAAGTGCACAAAAGTGCATTTTTCAAAGTTCTATGTTGCACACATAAATGACCGTGGGTCATGTTTGTGTGCAACATGTGTTGAAATTGCAATTTCAGGAGTACATCAGGGTGTCCTTTTGGCACTCTTGCACCTTTGAAATTGCATGCGCTCTTTGAGAGTACCTATTTGGTACTCACAAATTGCGCATTCAATTCCCATTTATTCCTATGAGCCTTTAAGCCCATAGGAATGAATGGGAAGCAATTCCTTATTTGAAAATCACAATTTGTCAGTAGCAAATAAGGAATGTGTAGGAATCACACATTTTTGGGCGATTCCTACATGAATTTGCAAATCCTAAATTGCAATTTCTTAAAAATAGCAATTTAGAAATCGCTAATGCACAGTTTGATGCATGTGGCCCATAGTGGGCAAATGACCTGGACTTGGCGTTTGCCCCCTGTGCAGGGGTCAACGCTTAGCCCAGTCAGTCGGTACCAGCAATCTCGATGGTCTAAGTCAGGGATACTAAAAGTACGGCCCAGGGGGGGCCCATGCTGCCCTCCAGACCGTTAATTGTGGCCCCCTGATGAACAGCTTGTTTCCGGTCCAGGGAAGGCATGGCTTGGCAGTTCGGGCTGGACTGTTCCCATGAGGCACAGGGTCAGACTGATTTGCATATAGCCATGTCTGAACTGGGGTGGCAGAGTGGGCTAAAGAACGGTGATGGATTAAACCCAGATCTTGTGACTGGGTGTGAGTGTTTGATTGGTTCAGATGCTCCGTCCATCACCACCCCCTTTTGTACCCCTGGTGAACAGCAGCACTGGGTTGCTGTTCACTTGACAGAGCAGGAACATTCAGAAAGCTGTGAAACAAACTGGCATACTCCATTTACACATTAACTAAAGTAATGGAATAGAAGAACAGAAGGTGTCCTAGAAAACTTATCTTTTGGAACACCTTTAGTTTTAAAGACATCTTTAACTAAACACGTAAAAACATAATAAACTCTCTGCAAACCTCAAAAAAAGTGGCTTTTATTAACATGCATGAGTGTTTTACCTTAGTAGATAAGATGTTATCACTACATTGAGAGGCATTTATTAGCAGAGATAGTTTTCAAACATGATCATGAAACAATGCCATTAGTGAAGCAAGAGGGAAGGCATTAGGCAGGCGCACCTCGAGTGTAGCCTTGGCTGTTATATAATTAGAACAACATTATAGTTTACTATATAAAACACAAGAGAAGGTTTTGCACAGTACAAATACCGAACCCATATATTTTAAGGGGCTCTCGTGGTAATGAAGAAATAGAAGGCAAAGTGAAATTAACTAATTGGCTGGCATCACACAATTTCATCGGATAACTGAAAGAATATCGACTACCACAATATCGAGTACCCAAAATATCGAGGAGAAAATATCTACTACAAAAATATCGAGTTTGTATGTACAAACAGGTAAGTACAAAAATATCGACTACAAAATATCGTTTACAAAAATATCGTTGTAAAAAATATCGACTTTACTAAAAACAATGTTTAATTACATTAATATAAAAATTTAATTACTAAAATATAATTAACAATACTTAAAATAACTTTTAATAATTAAATATTTAATGAAAGTAAAAAAAATATATTTTTTTAATCATATTTCTTAAAACATATATATATAGTAACAAAATTTAATTAAATAATAGGCAATATTGTATATGTACCCCAAAAACCCAAAACTGACCCTGAACCCTAAAAATACCCCTTTACCCAAAAACTAAAAACTGACCCTGAACCCTAAAACTACCCCTTTACCCAAAAACTAAAAACTGACCCTGAACCTTAAAAATACCCCTTTACCCAAAAACTAAAAACTGACCCTGAACCCTAAAAATACCCCTTTACCCAAAAACTGAAAACTGACCCTGAACCCTAAAAATACCCCTTTACCCAAAAACTGAAAACTGACCCTGAACCCTAAAAATACCCCTTTACCCAAAAACTGAAAACTGACCCTGAACCCTAAAAATACCCCTTTACCCAAAAACTGAAAACTGACCCTGAACCCTAAAAATACCCCTTTACCCAAAAACTAAAAATTGACCCTGAACCCTAAAAATACCCCTTTACCCAAAAACTGAAAACTGACCCTGAACCCTAAAAATACCCCTTTACCCAAAAACTGAAAACTGACCCTGAACCCTAAAAATACCCCTTTACCCAAAAACTGAAAACTGACCCTGAACCCTAAAAATACCCCTTTACCCAAAAACTGAAAACTGACCCTGAACCCTAAAAATATCCCTTTACCCAAAAACTGAAAACTGACCCTGAACCCTAAAAATACCCCTTTACCCAAAAACTAAAAACTGACCCTGAACCCTAAAAATACCCCTTTCATTTAACATAATTACCAATTAATCAATTAAATAAAATTAATTACCAATTACATTTTAATTAATTAACAAATATTTTTTAATTAACAATTAATTAAATATTACTACCAATTATTAAATTAACATATTTAATTAATTATAATTAAATTACTTCCCACCCTATTCCCCTATAAACCCACAACCCGCTAGAGAAAATACATTATTTTAATTGACATAATTAGCAATTAATCAATGAAATAAAATTAATTACCAATTAAATTTTAAATAATTAACATATATTATTTAATTACCAATTAATTAATTATTACTACCAATTAATAAATTTACATATTTAATTAATTATAATTAAATTACTTCCCACCCTATTCCCCTATAAACCCACAACCCGCTACAGAATTAAATTACACAATAATTAAAAAAATAATTAAAAATAATTGTAAAATAAATTGACACTTTTCACACATATTATAACATAAACACACTATAAATAATTAAATATTATTTAAAAAACTATATTTTTTACTATCTAGATTATATACTTGGATATTTTCACTGTCTATATTATTTACAGTCGATATTACTTCACTTACCTTAAAAACGATATTTTGGCTGTCGATATTCTGTCTAGTCGATATTTTCTCCAAACGATATTTAAAACTCGATATTCTGTCCAGACGATATTTTGGAGTCGATATTATGTCTGTGCACCAATTTCATCAAGTGGGGAAGTCAGGCCGTAGGCCAGGTTTTCTGGTTTCACATTTTGAAATTCAGCCACCAGATGAGTATCTCTTTCCCTCTCAGGTTTTACATTAGAAGTTAATGCTTTGACTTTAATTCTTGGTGCATGAGAACAGAGCGTTGGTGGACGACAGAAGTCACGTGAAGGTTCGGTTTGTTGTCCACACCATGCATCAGCTTCACGTCCCCCTACGCCCACCTTTCATCAACCCGACCCTCGCATTGCTGGCATCGGTGTGGCCCTCGGGCATGCCACAGACAGTACTTTGCAGCCCCTGGGAAATATTTGTGGGTACCCATCGTCTAAGTCCTTTACTGAAACTTGGTCCGACCTCCTAGGCGACAGTCCTTCCTCCATCCTTTCTAATGCTCCAGCACCCTTTCGATCTGCCAGGCGGTTCAGGCAGATACTGGAAAAAAAAAAGTTAAACTTTATTTTTCAGGCTTGTTATGTAACAGTTAAACAATCCCCCCAATTGGCATCAGAACAGGACATGTATACAAATCGACAGTCTCATTATGGCATTTTTGATTGGATATAGGCTTCACCCAAATAAACGTAAACCTATGAGGGATGTACGTCGTTACAACGCATGCTTTTACAACGCATGCCTTTACGACGCAAGTTTTACAACACAAGTCGTTACAACGACTTGCGTCGGGGGGCGCTGGATAGTGAATAGTTTAATTTACTATTCCAACTCCAGTCCCGGTGGATAGTAGGGAAGGTGTTGGATAGTAAATTAAAACTATTCCCTATCCTAGAGCGCCCCCCAGCGCAAGTCGTTGTAAAAGTTGCGTTGTAATGGTTGCGTCGTAAAGGTACTTCGTTGTAAAAGTTGCGTTGTAAACGCTGTTCCCCCCTATGAGGCATAGCAGAATAACATACAAATAATAGGTATCGTCGTGAGTCAATAACCAGGCTCTGCACAATACAATGTACCAACTAGACCTTAGGGCCTCTCCCAGCCTCCTCATCAGATCCCGATCCCTGCGGCGAAGATAACTCGCCACTGGTCCCTTCAGAATCTCTTTGGGAAGACTGTCCTCTCATTGCCAATCCCGAAAGACACATGGCTCGCCAGGCAAGTAGGTCCTCTTGTAATTTCTCATCCCTCCTGCTGTGCTGCATATGTGTTTCTTCTGCTAGGGACCATTCTCTCCCGTCTCTAAGCGATACTGAAAATTTTAGAGTAATTTCCAAATATCCCAATCACATGGAAAATGTTCAAACTATCCTGCACAGGTAGGGAACTAGGAAATCTGAGGGGGGACTCAAAATCAATGTTTTCCACCGAACAATCTGTGTGGCACGCTGAGGATGTTGCTAATCAAGGTCACCCGACAAGCGGTTGTGATCAGTTCTCCACATTCCTGCCGGCCATTCTAGGTTCTGACCTCTTCCAAAAGCTAATTATGTTCCTGGTATCTCCAGGACTCGCTGTGCCGTTGTTTGTTTTTTTCTAAATGGAATGGTACTCCAGCTGAGCTCTTCATTGCTTTTATTAAGCCAACATCTTGCACAACTGAACAATCGAAGATCACTGTGACATTACACTAATGGTAGCGGTGCGCTACACAATGCACAAGTGATAGAAATGATAACCAGCTGAGGTCTGATCACAGAGTCTAGTCTGGTCTGGTGAGCAGTCAATGCCTGTGAATTATTGACGGTCCAAGGTATGAACTGATCTCCAGGTGGCAGCCCTGCAAACCTCTGGAATGAGGATGTTTGGCTTTAGAGCAGTTGTTGCTGCCTTCCCTGGATAAAGGGAGCTGAAGGCCTACCTGTACACACCTGCTGACCTTTCAATGTCAGGTAATAATCAGAGGTGTAGCTAGCATTGCAGATGTTGTAGCTAGCCGACACCCCCCACGTCCGCAGAACCAGAGCGGGTGGAAGAGCCTTCTCCTACATCGCAGCCACAGCCTGGAACGAACTACCAGTCAACATCAGACGCGCCCCTACTCTGCACACCTTCAGGAAGAACCTCAAGACATGGCTTTTCGGCTGAGTCGGAGCTGTAACCCCCTCCCCCAACACCTTTAGACCCTCATGGGTGAGTAGTGTGCTTTAAGCCCCTTGATTGATTGATAGCATTAGTGCAGCAGGTGCAGTGGGTAGAAACGGAGGGGGTGTCAGGAACATGCAAGGCATAAAGGGACTTCCACTTGTAAAGTATGAGTATGCAAATCCAACTATGCACTCGGCACTTTTCCCAGGTCTTCAGAATAAGTGTCAGAGGAGAAAGGAGACACGCGAGCCTGGGAGTAGTGGTGCAGATTCAGACAAGGTAGGCAGCCAAGAGCTGCCTACGAGAGCTCCATTGGCTGCCAATGAGGCAGAGAGCAACTTTCAAAATGATGTGTATAACACACAGAGCACTGCACAACACAGGCCCACTTATCCTTAGAAATAGGATTCAGTTCTATGCACCAACTAGAAATCTCCGCTCTCAATTCACGGCAAGAGCAAGAACTCCTCGAGGGGGGCGTGGTTTCAGCGCCGACCGGGATGGCTGCGTGAGCGAGTTGCTCCGCGCCATGCCCCGTCTTTTCTCCTGCTGACCGTCGCCCCGAGCTGCCTGGTGGCTGGAATCGTGGTCCGGGGGGCTGGTGACCAGTTGAGGAGCGTTTGACTCCGTCGGGACCCTGGCCGGTGGACACGGGCGGACCTGGTGCTCGGCGCGACCTGGCGAGTGAACAAAGCCAAGATGGCGGCGCCGGCTGCCTGAGAGCTCCGGGAGCGGAGCGGTGTGGGGCACCGGAGCGGCTGTGGGCTCCTGCGGGGCACTTGTGCGGCAGCGAGCAGAGCGGGGGCCCGTCGGAGCGGACCCCGCGCCGCGGAGGAGGCCGGTGGAGATTTACCGGCGTGTGCGGCGTGTGTGGCGCCCCTCCCCCACCCGATCCTCGGACAGCAGAGGAGCGGAGCCTGCATTTGCGCTGTGCCGGCAGAGGCACTGCTGGACTGGGAGGCCGCCCACCCCCTGGCTGACCAGGGGTGAGCAGTGAGCTGGTGGGGCACTGGGGGGGGCGGCCGCCCAAGGCGCCTCAACATCCTGGGGTCCGGCAGACTAGGAGGTGGCTGTCGGCCCGATCGGTGGCGGGGGTCCCGCCTGCTGGACAGCGAGGACGCGCCGGGCTGGCGGCGTGGTGCTGAGTCCCACAGCGCGTGGTGTCTCGCGGGGGCCAGTGTTGCCCAGGGCCTCGCCTGATTCCCTGGCCGCCCCTTCAGTGGACTTTGCCCCCCCTAGCCCTGGTGGGCCTTGCGGGTGACTTCTGAGTGACTGTGGGGCGCCGAGGAGCGTACTTCCGGACTGGATCTGGTCGGAGGATTGTGCATGGGGTGCAGTTGACGCCGCGAGCTCCCGCTTGTCCTGAGGATTGGTGAGCCGCACTGGTTGGGGTGCTCCGCTGGGCGTTTCTGGTGGGCCTCGCCTTTGTCCGAAGGGGTTGCTCGAGTGGCTGAATATCTGCATACAAGATGGCCGCGCAGGGAAATGGCGACGCCGAGCCATCTGGACAGGGAAGCCGGAGGCCGGAGGACGTGACTGGCGGCTTCCCGACGGAGTCCTCGCCGCAAGAACAGAGGCTCAACCTCCGCCTTGATGCAATCTTAGCCGCGATAACTGCTACGAAGGAGGAGCTGCACCAGGATATTGCGCAGGTGGCATCCGGGCTCGGCCTGCTGAGGGCGGACCACGCCAAGCTCTCGGACCGGGTGAAATCCAATGAACAACTGCTCCAGGAGCTGAAACCAGCGGTGGTCACGGCGGAGCATAAACTTGATGACGTTGTCCAGCGACTGGCGACTTTGGAGCGTAGGGTGGAGGACGCGGAAGGTCGCAACCGCCGGAACAACGTGAGGGTGGTGGGGCTTCCGGAGAAAATTGAGAAGGATGATGCAGTGGCCTATTTGGAGGACTGGTTCCGCACAGTGGTGGCGCCTGAGGGTCTGTCCCCCTTCTTCTCCCTGGAAAGAGCGCATAGGGTGCCCGCGAAGCCTCCCCTGGAGGGCCGACCGCCCCGACCGGTGGTGGCCAGACTGCTGCACTACAAGGATCGGGATCTGCTGATCCAAAAGGCGAGAGATCGTGGGCCCTTCCAAGTGGACAACAGCAAGGTGACAATATTTCCGGACTATACGCAGGAGGTGCAGCGGAACAGGGCTTCTTTTCTGTCGGTGAAAAAGGAGCTGAGAGAGGAGGGGATTCAATACTCCTTGCTTTTTCCAGCCAAGCTGCGGATCATCGTTGACGGCAGGACTCAATTTTTCCAAACACCCGATGCAGCTTGGTCCTGGCTGGAACTGTATCGAGCAGGGACGGATCGGGCGCACAGGCCGGCCAGAGATCGGGAACAACCGGTCAGGGTCAGGAAGTCGCAGCGCATCCGCTTCCGGAATCGACGTCAACGGGCCGAGCGAGAGGCGCAAATGCTGGCCGATAGACGGAGTGCGTTGGAGGCCACAGCGAGCATAACGGGATCACAGCAGGAGGACGCCTCCAGGGGTTCGGCTTCGGAGAGTGAAGGATTGAAGACTGGCGATGAGGACTCGGAGGTGGGGGGAGCACAGGGGCCTGAGGTTACTCCACAAACGTCTGATGGTATCTTTAATGGGTGAGGCTTGTGGCTGCTGGACTTTGGTATGGCCTGGACGCTCCTGACTTCTACTGGACTGCCAGGTATGGGGCTGCATTGGCAGCACGGGGCTATGGGCGCGGGGTGGTTGCTCTGTCGTCCTGGTTCGGGGCTCCATAGTCCCCATCAGACCCTTAAGGTCTTCTGTGGTGTCGACCACAGATTAGTGTGATGTGTGGGGTGTTTGAGGTTTGGAACGGGGCTGAAGCTGGGTTACTAGGCCCTGTCCTGGGGAGGGGGAGGGTGGGAGTTGCAGGGGATGTTTTGAGGGGGTTGTATAATTGCTGCGATGCGGGTCACATTTATTGGCGTGCGCCACTGTTGGGATTGATGCTCTATGGGGACGTTACCTAATTTGAAATGTATCACATGGAATGTCCGGGGTATTCGTACTATGGTCAAGCGCCACAAGGTGCATGCCTACTTGGTGAGGCGGGGCGTTCAGATAGCAATGCTTCAAGAAACTCACTTGAAACAGCAGGAATGTGGGGCATTGCAGAGGAGGTGGCGGGGTCAGGTGTTTGGCACGACTTACTCAGCATTTGCCAGGGGGGTGTTGATATGGGTCAGAGCAGGCACGCCATTCCAAGTAATGAGTCAGAAGATAGATCCGGAGGGTCGTTATGTAGTGGTGGAGGGACAGCTGTATGGAAGGGAAGTGGTGCTGTGTAACATCTATGCCCCCAACGCTGAGCAGGCCCACTTCTTTGAGAGCTTGTCGCGCTCACTGGCGTGCTACTTGGCAGGCCCTATCCTCCTGGCGGGGGATTTTAACTCCATTACGGATGTGCGGTTGGACAGGTCACACCCGCCTTTGGTGGACTCCCCAGTGCGCAGACTTGCGACCCATAGGCGGGACTGGCAGGAGAGGTGGGGCTTGCTGGATGTCTGGAGGGCGCAGCACCCCGAAACTCGGGATTACTCCTATTTCTCGGCGCTGCATGATCTGCATGTTCGTTTGGATTCGGTGCTGTGTTGCGAATCTCTGGCGAAGGTGGTGCGGCACACTGAGTACTTGTCTAGAACCATCTCGGACCATAACCCGCTGCTGATTTCGGTGCAATGGCAGTTGGCGAGATCGGCGGTCCCCACATGGCGACTCCGCCCGGAGACGCTGGAGGACCCAGCGTTCTGCGACACGGTCCGACAAAGCATGGACGACTATTTCGCGATCAATGCTGGGTCGACGGCGACCAGAGCGAATGAATGGGACGCGATGAAAGTGGTGGTGAGGGGGATTTGCATGGGCCGGTTTCTGACTGTGAGAGGAACCGTGCTGTCTGACCTCGCGAAAGCGGAGACAGTGCTGAGAGGGGTGGAACAGCAGCGTCCAGAGAAGCCGGAGCTGCAGGACAGCCTGTTGCGTGCTAAGGAAGCGGTGGCGACTGAGACGGAGAGACTGCGGTGCTATGACTATAAGTTGTATGCGGTGAAAGTGCATGAGGAACGTGATAAAGTGGGCACGCTCCTTGCGAAGCTGGCTGATCCGAACCCTAGGGGTTGTCCGGTGCTGAGTGTACGAAAGGAGGATGGGATGGTGGTTTGCTCGCAGTCCGCGGTCCTGGAGCGCTTTCAATCCTACTACACAGGCCTATATACCAGCCACCTCGAAGCGGAAACCACGGACATTAGCGATTATTTAGATCAGATTCCTTTGCCGGTATTGGATGAGGAGGAGGCCCGGGATATGGGGGGTCCTGTCACCCTGGCCGAAATTAGAGGGGCGATTAGCCATATGGCGCGGAATAGAACCCCTGGGGTGGATGGGCTGCCGATTGAGTTCTACGCCAAATTTATGGAAGTGCTGGCGCCCAGACTGCAGGCTGTGTATGCGGAGGTGAATCAACTGGGGCGATTGCCTGACTCTATGACGGAGGCGCTGGTTGTGCCCCTGCTGAAACCGGGCAGGGATGCTTTAGATGTCGCTTCTTTTCGTCCGTTGTCTATGTTGACTGTGGATTATAAGATTTTGAGCCGAATCCTGGCCACCCGGCTCCTGCCACTGATGACCTCTTTGGTGCATAGAGATCAGGCGGGATTCATCCCCTCCAGGAGTACCTCGATGAATATCCGTCGGCTGATTGGGGTCATTGATAGTGCTGCCTTGGCGGATCCGGGCCCGGTGGTGCTGGCGGTTGATATTGAAAAGGCGTTTGATAGTTTGGAATGGGATTTTTTAGATGGTGTGCTGTTGAAGTTCGGGGTTGGGGAGGGGTTCCGAGGCTGGACAAGAGTGCTCTATTCATCGGCTAAGGCGCGGGTGCGGCTAGGGACACTGGTCTCCTCGGTTTATCCAGTCTGTAGGGGCACGAGGCAGGGCTGCTCGCTATCCCCTCTGCTCTTTGCTCTAGCGATGGAACCCTTAGCGGCACAGGCAAGAATGGGAGTTGTTTTCGACGGGATTGCGCAGGGACTTGACTCGCATTATATATCGTTGTACGCTGACGACTTGTTACTGTACCTGGCGGACGCTGGAAGGGCTCTGGAAGGCGCGGTAGATATGCTGGGCAGGTTTGGGAGGCTTTCAGGCCTCAGGGTGAACTGGACTAAGACTTGTGTGTTTCCGTTGCGGAAGGCCACGCTCTGCCCACAGCTCACGAGGCCGGTGGTGTGGGAACCATCTTGTTTTCTGTACTTAGGGGTGCGCATCTACCATGACACGGCGGACCTCCTTGAGGGGAATGTGGGGCGCTGCATTAGGGCGTTGAGAGGCAGTATGGACTTCTGGGCCTCCCTCCCGCTGTCTGTACTGGGCCGAGTGGCACTGTTGAAAATGGTGGCACTCCCGAGACTTCTCTATTATTTTAGAACGTTGCCGGTGTGGATCCCGCAGAGTATCTTTCGGGAGCTGAGGACGTTGGTGACTGGTTTTCTCTGGGGCCACGGTCGCAGACGGGTGGCACTGACCACCCTGCTGAGACCCAAGTGTGAGGGAGGGATGGCCGTCCCCGACTACGAGTTATACTATCTGGCAGCGCAGCTACAGGTCCTGACGCAGAACGTGGCCAGAGAATTCAGGGGGCCCGAGGATGGCCGGGGGGTCGGCGTTCAGAGGCATGTCTTATCGTCTATCGTGATGCAACAGAGACTGGCCAGTAGGGAAGTCACGATGGAGGAATGGACACTCAGATTGTGTTGGAACAGATATATGAAGAGGGCTGGGAAGCGCCGGCCGTACGCCCCGGAGATTCCGTTGGGAATGCTCACTGCCTTACCGCACGGGGGTGATTGGTCCCAATTGTTGGAGTGGGAGGACCTGGGCTTGCAGATGGTAGGTGACCTTTATGTGGATGGGACGCTGGCCCCGTTTCAGACCTTGCAGGAGCAGTTCGGCCTGCCGAGTGGTTCCTTCTTGCTGCATGCGGCGGTGGTCGCGGCTCTGCGGAAGCACTGGGGGGGCGGATTGGCTGAACCGGAGGTGTCGGTGGTGTGCCAATATGTGGTGATGGCTGCGGGCACCGTCAAGGCGGTGACCTGCCTCCACAATAGGATGCTGAACGAGGGTCTGGCTCCGTTGGTCGAGTTGAAGTCGCGCTGGGAGGCCAGCATCGGTAGGCCAATTCCGGACTCTGTTTGGGGTCAGGTGCTACTCAGGGCCTGGAAAGAGACAAGGAATGCGAGATTCCAACAGGTGCATTATTTTGTGCTCCATAGGGCATATTTGACCCCGGAGAGGTTACATCGGCACTTCCAAGTGCTTGACGCCATGTGCCCGAGATGTTTGGAGCCCGAGGCAGATCTTGACCACATGCTGTGGGGTTGCCCGAGGTTGGGGGACTACTGGTCCGAGGTGGGAGACCTCTTGAATGCTGTCACAGATCGGGAGGTGGACTTTGATATGGCCGCGTGCCTGCTTCTTTGGTTCCCGCACACCAAAAAGACCAAGGTGACGAGTAAATTCATTGGGTTGGGACTGATACTGGCGCAGCGAGAACTCACTTGGCATTGGAAGTCTAAAGAGGGGCCGTCTGCACGGAGGTGGAGGAACGAATTGGTGAAGTGGTCGGGCTGTGAGAGTGTGTCACGAATGCGCCAGGCGACTAGAACGGGTAATGAAAAGAGCTTGGACCTAGCACGGTCATGGGAGATGGTGGTGCAGGCATTGAGGGACCACCTAACTGAAGGCGACGAAACTGATCAGTTATGAACTGGGATTCCGTGTGACCACTTGTTTGTTACAACTTCCTGATAGTTGTCAACCTAGAGCAGGGGGGGATTGGTGATACCCGCGTTAGCAGCAATGGGGGGGGGGTTTAGAGTAGGAGTTGTGGGAGGGGGTGGTTTGCCGGCTAGCGGCGACCTCCCGGAACCGGATGGCTCAGGGAAGTAGTCGTGCTGATTTCGTGATATGACATTGAAGTGACCTGGGATTGGATGGGGGGGAGATGGTTGGTTGTTTTGGGATAAAAGCAGATACGAAGTGCTACACTTGACCCGTGTCCCGCATAGGGCATGCACCGAGGTACCTCCAGCGAACTGACTCATGGACACGCCGCCCAGCCTCCGGGATGTGGGCTAATCGGCTGTGTATTGCATTGCTATTGTGCTGTATGATGGGACCCGCTGGTGTATGGGTTGGTATGTTGGTTGTGTTTATTCCTGACTCTGCAATAAAAATATATTTAAAAAAAAAAAAAAAAGAGCAAGAACTCCTCGAGTGAAGAGAGCCAGGATGGGAGAGCGGGCTTTCTCCCACATAGCTGCAACCAAATGGAACGAATTGCCAGTGGCTCTCAGACTTATGGACTGCCACCTATCGTTTAGGAAACAACTGAAAACATTCCTTTTCCCTAAAACAGACTAAAATGATATTACCCATGACAACCCACCACTCATTATAGCTACTGCAGCGCCGTGATATCCTACTCAGGATGATTGTTAGCGCTTTATAAGAAAAAAATAACATAAAATAACATAACATAACAAGGTAGGCAGGACTTGGCTTCCGTGGTGCAACAAAACCTTAGCCGGCCTCTTGTAAGGAATGGTGAGGGACCCCCCCCTTACAATACGAATCCCTCGCAGTCGCCAGTGCGGCCTGCATCCACGTGACATCAGCAGGAGTTTCCATGATACGCTTAGAGTTAAAGAGAAAAAAGTTATCCTCGTGGGATGAGCAGGCTCTACATACACACCCACTAAAAACCGAGCTGTGTTTATAGTTTTATTATTTTTATTAACAAAATGTAACTTTAGGGACTTAGTGAATGTTGCCCTCACTGACACCTAAATAGGGGAGTAGGTTTGCCAGATGCACGTTCAAGAAGTCTTTGCAGGTAACTTACCCCAATTGTATCAGGAATGTTACCTTGAAATGCAAATTGAGTTAATTTGGATCTCTTATAATATCATGACTCCCCTTCCAGCATTAATTCCCCTACAATGTATTATGTCTTTGCTTTTATCTTCATGCATCCTCATGTCCTGCGATGATGTGCAATCTTTTCTTTTCCTTTGTGTATGTAAAGCGCTCTGATACCCATGGATCTAGCTAGCGCTATATAAAACTTGATAAATAAATAAAAATGGCCTGCCACTGTCATCACCTGCCCAATAAAATCATGCGCGTGGTCCCTTCCTCGCAGTCCCTTAGACACTGCCTTGACATTACTGACTGCCTGGCTATACACGAGGACATGATTTTATTTTGGAAACTAAAATAACCAATGCTGCTGTACATTCTTGCTACGGAAGCTGCCAGTATTAAAAAACAAGCGGGCTTTGTGGAAACCATGCAGGAAAAGGCTTCCATGCGTCATATGTGGACAAGAAATGATCAATTAGACCTTACCCAGAGACCTCGCTTTTTACTATTTCAGCTATGAGAAGCTAATGCATTGCATTCTGGTACTTGTAGTCCTGTCTATAATGGAAAAAGCTAAATAAGAGCCAAAAAAACCAAGATATGTCAGACAAAAGAGAGGTTGAGATCTGTGCTTTAGCAACTTACTGTGGTTGTTTAAATATTGAATTCACTACATTGTTTTATGAAACGCAGAGCTTTACTTTGGTTTAAAACAAATAAATTCATGAGGCACTTATTAATATTTCAGTACAGCTGGTGATTTTTGTTTTTCAATGCTGTGCTTTTATTGGTATATATTTGTCAATTAGTTTTAAACTATATGTATTGCATATTGCTTCTAAATTTTGCTTGGCACATTATTCAAAATTATTCAAAGCATGCCCGAGGGAAATAAGAACTCTGGTTTTCCATCAGATCCTTTAATGGCAACACTTTGAAATCACCTGCAATGACTCGCATTTACTGTCCTGGCCTTATGTTTTTCCCCTTATCAGTTCATACTTTAAACAGCTGGTGTAAGAAGATAACAATTTAGAATGTGTTCTACAGCAGTCCTGATGACTTCTGACTGATGCCTTAAGTAAACAAATACATATAGGCAATGTTAAAATGAATACCGATTATTTCATATAAGGTTTTACTTAACATTCATGTGTAGGCCTTTGCAGGGACTTAAAATGTGACAAGCAGGCTGGCATTTTTCTCTGGGAAATGTGGCAACCCTACCTCTACCACAGTAAGTTCTGGGCTGGACTGGGGGGCATATTAACAAGGCAGCGATAAATATATTATCGCCGCTTTAGCGTCCTTTTTCGGACGCTAAGCGGCGATAATTATATCTCCGTATCAACAAGGCCACTTAGCATTGGTTTTCAACGCTTAGCGACCAGATTTTTTATCGCCTCGCACCGCTAATGAGATGCAAGGTAGGCGTGTGGTAGGCATGTCTGGGAATACTTCAGGGAAATCTATCGCTAACGGGGCTTCGCGATATTAACAACGAGGCCCCGTCAGCATTAGTGTTGCGATTTATATCGCTAACAGGGGCTTAACTCGGTAATTTAATGACTGCTAAATTCCTGACTTACTTACAATAAGGAGTTAGGTCCTGGGGTCAATGGTCAAAAAGATTGGTGTATTGATGACCGGCACACAGGAGGGACAGGAAACTGCTAGATACGATGACCCCAAAGTGAGGAAGCCGAATGAGTATACTGTAGACACGCAAAGCACTCAGCGCTGGACCGCGTATGAAATAAAGCAGGCAGAATACGGTCAACTACTTCACCTTGAGACGTGCAGCACCCCGCGCATGAACACGCTTAATTGAGAGCAGCTACCGAACAGGCAGCAAGAAAGACAGATAACTGATAAGGGTGCCAACACGTGGATAAAGATCCGAGGAGATAAAGGCACAGACGAAGTAGCGAGCAAAAAGTACAACTGTGGACCGGCGAAATGCTGGAATACAGATAAATAAAAGAGACAGAGCCCTGATGAGAACCCAAAAAGTGACGGAATTGGGTTTGAAACGCGTCGGCATTTAAAACAGAAAAGCATTAAGTTGCTGTATATTGAATGATAAATGCTTTTGTGTTTACTTTGTCCTTTGGGTATAAATTTAATCGGAGAACATCTTGTGAAAACAAATTTATTGTGGATAAAAGCCGCTGCGAAATGTGTAGTGTATATACATGTATTGTGGAATTTTGATGTATTTGTATAGTTAATTTATGTAGAAAGTGTCAAATGTGTTAATGTGTTGTGTTTTTTTCAAACAAGAAATAACTAAAAATAATGAAATAAAAAATAGAAAGGTATGAAGTGGATATACCGAACAAACTATATAGTAATTTTGGTTTGTTTTCCTCAATTGTGAGGAGTGAAAGAAATGTGAGGTTGGCAATCTTTTTTGTACGAATTCCTGACTTAAGCATACCTGTAATTGGGGTGGATTATGTGGCTAAAACCACAGGCCCTATCAACAACATTATTGCCATTTTCAATGGAATATCGCTGGAAAACCAGCAATATTCCATTGAAAACTGCGATAATCCCCGCTATTGTTGGGATTTTTATCTCCATGGCATTAAGCGCTAACATGGATATTATCGCCAGCGATAGCCGCGATAGATTTCCTCACGCTAACAGCAGTCAGCGACAATTACCACTTGCTAATATGCCCCTGAGATCGCAAACCAGCCCTGGCAATTACGTCCGACCGGTGAGGGTGAGGGGAGGCTGGCGATAACACTGCTGCTGTGATTTTGTTACGGGGGGCCGATTTTGCTGCACTGCTGCAAAACCGCCTCCAGTAACAAAAACGTCTCCCACCGGTCCAAAACCTATCCCCACCCTTCTGGCCCACCGGGGGAACGCCCAATGCCCGTTACGGAAAGTCCAGCTCTGGTGCTGCCTCTTCCCTCTAAAACGTGCAGCGCTCTGTGGAGGACGCTCTCTCTCAGGGGTCGTGGGTTGGACCGAAAAGAAACAAACTAGTTATTTTGTTTCTTTTCAATGCTGTGCCAGCTCAAAGTAGGCTGCACACTGCAACTGCTTTAGAGAGATTTTTTTTTGTGTGAGTAAAATACCCAGGCAAATCCTTAGTGGAACACTAGCACATGAACATTAACATTGAACACATTTTGGTTTGGAAAAAATATATAATCAAAAAACGTTTTTGCACATTTGGTGTATTTTAATTTCTATTATAAAACATGATTAAATGGTAAAAAGATTTTAAGTACATTAGTATCGATACATGATAAAATATTCCAGCATTATAGCATATGCATGGGTCTAAGCATACATCAGGTACATATATATATAACAATAAAAAGATGGTTTCCTGTCTACGCGTTTCGACACAACTGTGTCTTCCTAAGGACTGTACCATCATATTTCTATAAATACCCACACGTGATACCAGAATTTGAGCCAGTATCGGAGCAGGTACACAGTCTAAGGTCCAAGGGTGGTGGGAGAATTGATGAATGCTCCAGTATAGGAATTCTGAGAACCGTCCGTTTTTTTGCCGTTTAAAAGTGAAAGTTAAGCGCCTCTTTTAATGATAGTTTTCATGAACCGGCTACATGTGGTTCCCGGCTTCTATGTTTCATAATATGCGCCCTTCCACTCGTTTAACTAGTGTGGCCCGGCTTTGGGGGTTGATTGATGTGGCCTGATATCACGCGGTTCCCAGCGTCTCTAATGCGTAAGTTAGAGAGCTGCTCGCGGACCGGTAGAGAATGAGTCCCGGCGGTTTCTGGTATTTTTAGCAAGAATCGTTGGGATTTTTATCTCCATGGCATTAAGCGCTAACATGGATATTATCGCCAGCGATAGCCGCGATAGATTTCCTCACGCTAACAGCAGTCAGCGACAATTACCACTTGCTAATATGCCCCTGAGATCGCAAACCAGCCCTGGCAATTACGTCCGACCGGTGAGGGTGAGGGGAGGCTGGCGATAACACTGCTGCTGTGATTTTGTTACAGGGGGCCGATTTTGCTGCACTGCTGCAAAACCGCCTCCAGTAACAAAAACGTCTCCCACCGGTCCAAAACCTATCCCCACCCTTCTGGCCCACCGGGGGAACGCCCAATGCCCGTTACGGAAAGTCCAGCTCTGGTGCTGCCTCTTCCCTCTAAAACGTGCAGCGCTCTGTGGAGGACGCTCTCTCTCAGGGGTCGTGGGTTGGACCGAAAAGAAACAAACTAGTTATTTTGTTTCTTTTCAATGCTGTGCCAGCTCAAAGTAGGCTGCACACTGCAACTGCTTTAGAGAGACACACACTGCAAAGACAAGCCTAGGTGGCTTGCTTCCTGGAGAGAAGACCGGGGTCTCCCCCACACCGCAGGGGCTGCAGGAGTGTTTGTTACGCCCCTTCGTGGATTCATTCAACACAGAAGGCTCAATCTCTCCATCACTGCACAGAGCTGGACTTCCAGGGTTTTTATAGGTAGAGCTAGGGTTTACCAGGGTTTCCCCACAGCATCAGAGAGTTGAAGGGCATTCATTCTGACTGTTTCCTCAGCCACCTTCTGAATATTGCCGCTTTGCTGTGGCTGCTTTTTCTTTTGAGCGGTGTTCCTTTATTTTCCCTTAGGTTTTCTTTTGTTTCCTTGTAGATAGGGGTGGGCGGAATTTGCGTAATTGTGTTAAAAAATCTCCGTGAACACGCAGAAATTTCGCAAACACGCAGAATTGCCTGGTCGCTATGCTTTTTTCCTGTTCTCAATCGCTGTTTGCGTGCTCACGGAGAAATATCTCGTGAACACGCATTTTGAGAACGCGAACAAGCAAAAAATTTCGTGAAGTCGCTGAATGCAGAATTAGGGGAAATTTTGCGTTCTCCACGGAATGCAAAATTACCCAAACTCCGCAAATTCCGCGAGCGGAACGGAATTTACCGCCCAGGCCTTTATCTAATCCCCTGGTTGCATACCCCAAATATTTATCGAACACAGTACATGGTGTAAATTCAACCAGGTGCTCCCAGATCCCGGAAGGGTGCTCTGGTGCTCCACCGGTTCTCTCCACCCTGCTCTTCTGGAGCATCTGGCAAGCCATGCATGGGGGACTGCGTCAAAAAGGGGGAAAGATGTGCTTCTTTTTCTGCGATACGCCTCTGTGATACCTTTCTCTGGGGCGTTCCACAGCAGACCTATTTTCCTTGCCTTTCAATGCTTGGGCTTCTATACCCTTTGTCGTGGGCTGGCTGTGGCATTTGCGGTCCAGGTGGGTCACACTGAAGTATACAAAAAAGTGATGGATGGAATGCTCGAAATAGTCTCGTCTACCGGAAATTACTCGAAGCCGCAAACTAGTCCACTGTTATTTTGCAAACCGTTTAATTAACAGGCCCTACGAATAATTTACGCTTCCATCCATCACTTCTTTGTATACTTTAGTGTGACACCCTAAGTAGGGTGGGCATGCCCTGAAGTGAGTACAGTGCACACTGTGCCACTGGGACCAAACTATGCCTCGGTCTTGGGGCGCTCGTGTTCTGATTCAGGGAAGACCTGGCCTGGCAGATTGAACTGGACTTCTCCCATTGGAGCAGGGTCCTTAACCTGAAGGTGATCAGGGTCCAAAATGTGTTGTCTTGTTTTATCTTTGTAGCTTTGAGTGATGCCAAGGTAAGGAAGGTTTTCCCTGGCTGGTTGCAATGTGCTTTGAACCATGGTGTCAGATTACAGATGGTGGTGCAGCAGAAGGAACACTCTAACTAGATTTCCCCTTGTCAAGCTCTATTGCATGTCTTCCCATCACCAGTCCATTTCACTACTGCCTCTACAACTAAGGGGTGCATCAACTGGACAGGTGAGCTGGAGTCCGGCACGGAAGCTTTATTGTAGCACCTGGAAGAACAAGCATTTGCAATGCAATAGGTCTCGCATTTTCGAGAGTTTGAGGTATTGGCATTGTAAATGACAATGCCTTTTATTTATGTGTTGTTTTTAAACAAGATAAATAAAAAGCATTGTCATTTACATTGCAATTAACTTAAACTCTCGCAAATGCAGACCTATTGCTTTGCAAATGCATTTGGTGTCCGTGCTATAAAAAATTTTAAAAAGCGTTGGAACGCATGTCCTCCCTGCAACAGCAGGCAGGACACAGCAAATTGAGAAAATAGTGCTCGGAGGCTGTAATTAAAGCCTACCGAGTAACAACACATGTAACAGGGTGTGTCGCCATGGGAGGTTACAAAATGAGACAAGGCGATACCAAAGAGGGACTACTAAGCCTGTTGACCAATGAACAGCCACAGTTTACAGTGGACAATGACACAAGCCAATGAAAAATATGGGCAGAGCTTCAAGTTCCTACCTGAATACAACATGCCTCGCAGAGCAGCGCATGCCCTGCCCAGGCTCGACCTAAAAAAGCACCAGCTTCAGTTTCATTTTGTTCTTCGGGAACAAATACTAAAAAAGTGAATACATCTGGATAAAATAGCACAACTTTTTTGGGAAATGATACAGAAGGAAACATCAAAAAGAGACACCAATAAAACAGAGTCTCTTTTACACTTTACTGTATGTAGATATCCAGGTCATATTTAATGCGGCACTGCAAACATAATTGCCTTATGCCACACTGTTTTGTAAAGAATACACATGGATGCATGTGTATTTTAAATTTCACATACCGATTTCAGTACTTTTATTGTTTGCATTCATGCAGGACACTAGCACATCCCAGCCTGCTGTTTTCAAAAGTAATACATTTCTCTCGCCAAACGAAAATGCGTCCTTTCACCAAATTTCTCAGGACATCAGTGACATGACTTTCCACCTGTTCCCTGGTGAGAGACATGAGCAAGGTGGGGGAGCTGGTGATCAGTTCACCACAAAACTGATAAACTCTGGGCTCGCGAGAAGCCTTTGAGAAAGAGGGATCTTTGTGAAGTTTGGACGTATTTTAGGGGCATATTGTCAATAAATTGCGATAAATATCGCAAAGCGCGCTCAGCGCTGTTTTACATATCGCCGGCTATCGCTGGATTCCATTGGCGAGTTAGCGAGTTATTATCAAAGCTTATCTCCAAGGCGATAAAAAATCCAGCGATAGCGGCGAAATGCGTGAATATCGCTGGAAATCCAGCGATAAAACCTCAGCGATAGGGAAATCCTTGATAATACGCCATGGTGGACTTAACCTGACAATCCACCTCCCATTGACGAGATGGCTAAGTCAGATTTTTTTTGAGGTGTTAAAATCCGGCGAAAACCGCGGTTAGCAGGACTTTTTTCATCGCTACGCGGTTGCAGGCCAGGTTGTAAATACCGCGATGTTGTGTTACCGACCTTTCTCATGTTGTTTCAGGATGGCACGCCTACTTTGCATCTCATTAGCGGTGTATATCACTAAGATGCGTTGCGTTAGAAACTCGGCTGCTAACATGCGCTAATGCATGTTAGCGCCGCCTTGCTAATATGGCGATAAGAATATTGCCACTTTGGCGGCAAAAAGTGCAGCTAAAGCGGTGATATTTCCCTTGATAATATGCCCCTTAGACTTTCGTTTTGATCTTGCGGTTGCTTTTGCGTTCCTCACTCTGACATCATTGGCAGCGTGGCAGGGGTAATGAGTGGTATAAGCTGCCGTGGCCTCCTAACAAGAGCCCTGGCACTTTATTTTTGTTTTACAAATTAAGCACTGGACATGCCTAGCTCTGTCCAAACATTATCAGGGCAGACCCTGGATTACAATAGTCATTATAAGTAAACCGTAAGCAGAAATGAAACAAAGTGCTGAATTTATTAGCGGTAACCCTGGGCTGAGTGCTTCGCTCCGCCCACGGAGTGCACGTAGTGTTGCCTACTACGCAATTAGCGAAGTAGGCGTAGTAGGCAACACTACACACACCCGGGGACGGAGCGAAGTTGCCCGCCGCCTGCCTCCCTCCCGCCCTCTTCTACACCCCTAATTTGGATTTTAAATAGTTTAAAAAGTAAAGAACAGCACTTACCTTTTATGCGGCGTCCCTGTGTGGAAAAGTAAATTTTGCCATGTTCTGTGTCCCTACGTGTCCTCCATCTTATGTTATGTGTGCCTTATTAAATATGCATATGTATCCCCATGTTTGATTAAAGACGCAATTACAGTTGTGTCCATCACTAGTATGCCAGTTTCCAGTTCTCGTGAAAGCTACGAGTATCAGGCCTATGTAAAGTTACGTTGCCACGTTTCTCAGTGTGCACGTTATTTTATTGTAAAGTCCCCGTTTCTAGGCCTCAAAAGGGCCCGGACACCAGATTCAGCTCCTGTCTTCTGAGTCCTCGCTGAGGAGCGATACAGCCCCCACCTGTATCCTCGACCCTTCACTTACTTCCTGCCTCGCAGTGCCCGGCTCAGCCTGGCTCTGCCTCTGAGTCTGCCAAGAGTATGTTATGATTCTAGTTATCAGTCCAGCCCTCCTTCTCTGCATTCCTAAGCTACTGAATCGCATCAATAGTTTCCGTCATTGTCTAGCCTTTACGTCTCCATGTAAGAGAAATACTGCATTTAATGGTCATTTAATATTCTTCATCACGCACTACATGTAGAATAATGCATGCTCCAGTCTTAGAGTCTGTTAGCCTTTACCCCGATAACTTTTGGATTCTATCAACTTGTTCTCTAAACATCAGATACTAGATACTGTTTAGGTACATGTCGCCCTGACTCTCCAGACTTCAGTCTCTGCTCCTAGCACAGAGTTCATAGCCCCCAGCTTCTCCTAGTAACACGTCATTCTCAGTTTGCGCGCACCATTAGGTTAGAGGTCCCGGCTCCTTAGGTAGCCCCCTCCATGTTTCCGCCCCATTTATGACATATTCTGTTACGTTTACATCACATGTCTATGTATACGCCCCTGTTACACCCATTTTCACCCTTATCTTTCGCGACTGCTATTGACCACACCCACTGCTCCGCCTACTGTAATTCATTGTAATGTAACTGTTTTAGTATATATATTTGTGCACTGTTATTAAATGTTACGCCGATTCTGATCCTGCCCCCGGCAGCGCTGCCATCCTGTTCCCGTGCAGGTTGTCCTGTTCCCGTCCTTTATGCTGTATTAAACCTGCAAACTCCTACTACCTCGAATCTTGACTCTTATTTATTGAGCTATCTGTTATTGCTATGTCCAGTAAAACCTAGATCCGGTATTATTTATTTATATACCACATAATGGCGCCCGAATAGGGACTTGCCCTTTCCCCACGCGCCGGTGAAGCCACGCCGGCCCCCTGACCCTCTGCAGCCGTGACGGAACCATACCGTGCACGTGCAGATATTTCTGCTTCAAGTATCCCTCAGGCCCACGGAGGAGACGGAGGTGGCGGTCCAGCATCCAGACGAGGCGGTGGAGGAACGCGGCGAGTCCCGACCAGAGCCCAAGCCGAGAGTCCAAGGTCCGAGGTATCCGGAGGCCCACCCGTAACAGAAGTCCGAAGTTCGTCCGTCCGGCGTCGAAGCAGTCCAGTCCAGTCCGAGGCCTTCCGTTCTTGCTGCCCGGTGAGTACCATTGCTGGGGTAGTATCTAGACAGGGTCAATCTAATTGACTCTGGTCCGTGGGTTGGTGGTACACAGACCCAAAACGAAGTGTCCACTTCGGTGGATGCGGGTCCTGACGTGTCTCTTTATGAGACCGGTAAGTTTCGTACTGTTTCAGCAGTGCATCTAGTTTCTGTTCTAGTCAGTTCTGTTCTCGAGAAAATTCATGTATTCTGTTTTCAGTATTCCAGGTAGTATTCTGTTCGAACTGTTATTTTAAATATTTTTCATGTATTGTAATGTCGTGGTATGAATGTGGAGTAATTATCGTGTTCATTGTGTATTGTAATTGCGTATTGTGTCTAGGTTACAGTTCAGTCATGCCCTTATTTTCTAAACTACGTCAGTTAAAAACCAGAAAAGGTCTGCTAGAAGCAGCAGTTCCTGTCCCGCCTAGGGACAGTCCAGGTCATTTTATGTATCAAAAGCATGGCATAAGTGCCATATTATATCTAGATTTATGGGTAGAGTATACCAAAGAGTTAGAAGAAAAGTATAGATGGCCCGTATCAGGTACGTGGGATGCCGAGTGCATCATGAGAGTAGAAGAAGCATTATGGAAAAAGAAAGCCAGACAGTCACAGAAAGATGCCATCGAGTTATGGCGTAAAGAATCTCATAAAAGAACCGAAAAAGAAATCAGAAAGTCAGAACTAAGTAGAGAATCTTTGGAACGAGCCCAAGAAAGGGAACTAATCGAGATAGGTGAACGAGTTAAAACAGAACAGTCAGACAGACAGAGGAATGCCCTCATCAAGGGTATGTATCCTCTTCTTGCCGAGGGCTTGCCAGAAGCGACCCCGGAGGCATCCAGTAATTTTCCGCCACCACTAGTTCCGACCAAGCTACGTCACAAACCGACCGCAGCTGATATTTTCATCTCGTCCTATTTGGACGACACAGTCCCAGAATATGCAAATCCTGTTCCGCCAGCTCCTGTAAATAATGTAAATCCTGCTCCTCCAGTCACCGGAGTACCCGCTACGGTACCCCCGGTCCAGTCAACATTACAATTTCCCACTCTGCCAGCACGAAGAGTATCAGTCGACGATTCCAGTTTAGGGGCCGCAGGAGGAGGTCCTCCTGGTACCCCACCACCGCACCAACGTAGAACGTTGGCCGAGTTACATGAATGTGCGTTACAGCGTACGCCCAAATATAAATCCGTTGCAGACATCCGACGAGCTCTCACTGAATGCCGCTATGATCCAGTTGCAGGTGATGATAGTACAGTAATATATTCCATCCGTGTAAGACGGGTGACCGGGTATTTGGACACCCTACCAGATATGAAAGGAGATCTAGACCGAATATATCGTTTCATCCGTACAGGGGATGATCCAGAAAGTATTGGCGAAGCCATGTCTCAAAGGAAAGCTGAGATCCAGCTCATGATATTAAAGTTTCTGATTAATTGTCTAATAAGAGAACAAGATTACCCAACTAAAGATCCGGCCGAAATGAAAATCCTGACAAGGTGGAGTGATAATATAGCCGAGGGTAAACACAAGACTATCAGTAGTATAGAGAGTATGTACAAGAAAATTCGTAAAGAAATACTAAAGTTACACGAACAACGTAAAGCAGCACAAGTAAGCGAGAAAGAAAATGACTCTACTGAAGAGGTAGACGACGAGAATCCCACTAGAATAGCGTATGTAGGAAAATCTAGATTTCCAGATCGCCATTTGCGCCTAGAACACAAGTCAGTTTTACATCATCCAGCACCAGAACAAGGTTCTCTGGAACAAGTATTTCAAGCTACCGATCACATTCTGAAATCACGAATCGGTTACAGTGAGTTAAGTACTATGCATGAACAAGAACTAGCCCGATCAGCAGTCCGATGGATTACTGATTCTACCACTTTTCCAGACGAAATAGTGGCACAAATGTTTCTGAAATTGCCCCCAGCCGAGCAACGACTGGTGGGTATGTATATGATCCAGCACCTCATTACTCTGTATGAGGGTCAACATTCTGATCCAGCTCCGTTACACGATGTCCTGAACGAGTTACTCCAGTATAGATGGAAAGGTTTAGGTACCGATTTAATTAGTGTCATTCTAGAACAGCGCCACAAATATAGAACGTTTTTGAACCCGCATTTTGTTCATGTCTCACCTCCAGAAAGTAAACCGTTTTACATAGACAGACAGAATCCGTTACGAGAAGTACACCCAGTTAGGACAACAGATGGTGAAATGCAACGAGTGTTTGTTTACACCCCGATTACAAAGATGGAACTCTTAGAGATGAAGAAATTAATTCCCTGTCATGACAAAGATCCAGCAGGGTTCCACCGAGAATTAAAAGACATGCTCCGTATGGGAGAATACACGTATCCAGATATAATTAAAATGTTAAAAGTCCTGTTGCCCGCAGGGGTATACGAAAAACTCAAGGAAAAAGATTGGGAGGTGGGAGAGAAAAAGATCGATTGGGCAGTTCTAGAAGCCGAAGATAAGATACGAGTACCAGGTACCGGTCTAGGAGAAAAATGTAAAGAATTACCAGAACTGTTAATACAAGTTTTGCCAAGATTATTAGCCACTAAAAAGGAAGACTGGGATGCAATCTCAGCCTGTAAACAGAAACAAGACGAAGACACTAGTGATTTTTATTCTAGATTCGAGAAATGCTTTAGTATCAACAGTGGCCTCAAGACAAGTAGCGAGTCATACCCTCATCTTTTTGTTACTAAATTAGTCGAGAATTCAAGTCCACAAGTTAAGAATCGAGTTTTGAAAGTCGAAAGTACCTGGCAAGCTAATACCCCGTCCCAGATGTTACAGATGCTTCAATACCACCAGAATAGAATCAGAGAAGAACAAGATCATGAAAGCAAACGTATGAAAGACACGAAAATGAAAGTACTGGTTGCACAATCTATTCCTCAAGACAGTCAGAAGAGGGGTACGAATCAAGTCAGTCATCCTGCAGTTCCCGTTAAAGGGACCTGCAATTATTGTAAACAGCCAGGTCATTTTATAAACGAGTGTGCAGTTCTGAAACACAACATAGCTACCGGTAAGACTAAAGAAAGACCACGTCCGCCTAGACAAGAACAAGTTTCACAGACTTCTCAGCCACAGAATGCACAACAGACAGTTCCAGCACCGCAGCCTATTGCTGCAACACAGCATGTTACACAGCAGATGTACCAGTATGCACAGTCCGAGTATCCAGAATATCAGCCATATTCATGAAACAGCCTAGAGAGGGAGGTAGGCTTGCCTCTCATCGAGATACCTGTAGATCAAGAGGGTCCCTATGTTCACAGTCAAGTATTAGGGAAAGACAGAAAGTTTTTGATTGATACAGGGGCAAGTAGGACCACCATCAGTCACGCCGAAGTTCCAGGGGCTCCGCTCTCAGGCTCTAGAAATGTTTCCCTTGGATTTTCAGGAAAGCCTATTGTAAACGAGATATCTAAGCCAGTTACTCTAGAAGTAGGTCCATTGTCCCGCACTACTGATCTGTTACTTACGAAGTCATGTCCAGAAAATTTGTTGGGTATTAAAACACTGAAAGAATTAGGTGCAGTTATTTGCTGTTCCCCAGAGGGAATACGATTGTTCCTACGTGACTTCAAGGGTCACTACGTGTTACGAGATTTTGATCCGAGATTGTCTAATGTTCCGCAGCATCTATGGGCACAAGGTCCAACTGATGTTGGCTTCATGCAAATCACACCCCATCGTGTGACTCTCAAGCCAGGTGTAGTGTTACCACGAATCAGACAGTACAGATTGCCACCTGAGGCTGTAGCAGCCTTATCCAAAATTATTGACGAGCTCATCGCTCAAGGAGTAGTTGTAGAAACTGACTCCAATGTATGTAATTCTCCGATCATTCCAGTCATGAAACGTACTGATCCAAATGCACCCCCAGTATATCGATTAGTGATTGACCTCCGAGAGCTTAACAAATGTATTATTCCCCAGTACCCAGTTGTCCCAGATATCTCTTCCCTATTGACAGCCATTGATTCTGAAGCCTCATTTTTTTCAGTCATAGACCTCAAGAACGCATTTTTTAGTGTCCCCATTCATCCAGACAGCCAGTTCCTTTTTGGATTTTGTTTAAATGGAAGGAGCTATATGTTCACACGAGCTCCTCAAGGTTTCACAGAAAGTCCTAGTATTTACAGTCAAGCACTTAAGAGACAACTAGACAATATTCACATGCCAACTGACACTGCCCTGCTCCAGTATGTCGATGATCTACTGATCACAGCCCGTTCTGAACGTGCTTGCGAGCGAGCATCCCTTACAGTCTTGTATTTCCTTGCCGAGATGGGGCACAAGGTGTCCCCTTCTAAGCTTCAATTCTGTGTTCAGCAAGTGATCTATTTAGGCCACTTACTGTCCAAGAGGGGTAGGCAGTTGACACCCGACCGTATCCAGTTAATAGCGAGTCTTCCTCAGCCCAAGACCCAGAAGGAGGTACGTGCTTTTATCGGCCTCACTTCTTACTGCAGACAATGGATTCCTCAGTATGCATTTCTAGCTAAACCACTGATACAGTTAACGACACAGGAGGCAGCCGTATCGACTGTCCTCCCTTGGACATCTGAACATACACTTAGTTTCAATGAATTAAAGAAAGCTCTATGCCAAGCTCCAGTTCTAGCTACACCGAACTACAGTAAGCCTTTTACACTTTTTGTCACTGAACGCGAAGGTACAGCATTATCTGTTCTCACACAAGATCAAGCAGGACAATACAAGCCCTGTGCTTATTTTTCGAGCACATTAGATCCTGTAGCCCAGGCTCTGCCTGCGTGCCTCAAGTCAGTTGCAGCCACAGCACTAGCTATCAGACAAAGTGATTCCATAGTATTAGGACATTCCTTGACAGTACAAGTCCCACACTCCGTGGAAGTTCTTTTAAACCGAACACAGACTCAGCACTTGACAATTGCACGTTTAACAGGTTATGAATTGACACTGTTCCAGCCACACATAGAAATCAGACGCTGCAACGTTCTAAATCCTGCAACACTGTTACCGTCAGTTAATTCAAATCCTGCCACACACGACTGTGTGGAAGTAGTTAACACTATGACTAAGCCAAGACAAGACTTGACAGATATTCCATTACCAGATCCCGACCTGACACTTTATGTGGATGGTTCATGTATGAGAACAAGTACAGGAGAACTAGTAGCCGCGTATGCAGTGACTACTGACACTGAAGTTATTGAAACACACCGTATTGACACCTTGTCTGCTCAAGCAGCAGAGCTAGTTGCTCTGACTCAAGCCTGCATACACGCTAAAAACCTGAAAGTTAATGTTTACACAGATTCACGTTATGCATTCGGAGTCGTACACGACTTCGGAGTGCTCTGGCAGGAGAGAGGTTTCATGACTTCTCATGGAACCAAGATTCAGCATGGTCTCCTTATTCAAGCTCTGTTAGATGCCATACACTTACCGACATCCATTGCTATCATGAAATGCAAAGCACATACGAAAGTTACTGACACTATTTCCCAAGGTAATGATCTAGCAGATCGCACAGCCAAGCTTACAGCACAGACACCAGACATTCCAGTTAATAAGACACCGACATACACTCCAGATCTGACTACCTGTATGACAGTTAAGGACCCCACTCAAGATGTCATAGATATCCAGTTACATGCTACTCCCGAGGAAATCAAGAAATGGTCCGAACAAGGAGGGGTCCAGACAGATCAGGGATGGGTAACTAAGGGTAAAGCCACATGGTTTCTCCCCGATTCTATGGTTCAAGTCATTATCAATACCGCACATAGTCCAGCACATTTAGGAGAAAAAGCTATGTTAGATAGTATCCAGAACATTTGGTTCAACAAGCATTTACGAGCTGCAGCCAAGCAGAAAGTCCGTACCTGTATGATATGTTGTCAGTTTAATCCAGGTAAAAGTGTTCCGGTGGAACAAGGTGGATTCCAGCCTCCTGACCACCCTTTTGAAGTCCTCCAGATGGATTATATTCAGATGGAGCGATGTCGAGGTTTCAAGTATGTCCTTGTAGTTGTATGCGCTTTGTCCAGGTGGACAGAAGCATATCCAGTCCCAGATTACACAGCCGCGACCACTGCCAAGCAGTTGGTTCGTGAATTCTTCCCCCGTTATGGACTCCCTAGGGTCGTATATTCTGATAACGGCCAGCCATTCTCATCCGAGCTTATGAAACATATTTCCCTGTTGTTAGGGTACCAGTGGAAGTTCCATTGTGTACGCCATCCAGAAGCAGCCGGTCTCGTAGAGAGACATAATCAGACCCTGAAAATCCGAATTGCAAAAGTATGTAAAGAGAAAGGTGTGGACTGGCTAGTAGCTCTGCCAGTTGCCTTGTTTTATATGCGCATGGTCGCACATTCCAGATCAGGTCTGTCCCCTTATGAGGTCGTATTCGGCCGCCCCCCTAACATGTGGGGTACACCTAGACCTCGAAGTATTACCGATGTTTCAAGTAATATGCTGACAGATTACCTAGCTTCCTTGATGTCTGCCCTCAACTCTTGTCGTTCACAGGTTGCTGCCGCATTTCCAGACAATACCGAGGTGGCACCGCATGAAATCGTTCCCGGATCCATGGTTCTTGTCCGGAATTTTGATCGTTCAAGTCCGCTGGAGCCTCGCTGGAAGGAACCCCGACAGGTCCTCCTGGCCACCCGTACTGCCGTCAAGCTGGAAGGCAGGAAGGGCTGGGTCCACCTGTCACATGTGAAAAGATTTTTTGGACTAAAGCCTGTTTCAAAGAACATTTCCGAGGATCTTAAAGACTGCCAAAGTACTATTCTTAAGGACTGTCCCGCAAAAGACATTGCTACGAACCCTTCCCTGTTAGAGAAAACTCCGCAACAGGAGTATAAGCTTAAACTAAGGTCTAGTAAAATAAGTCAGCCAGTTTGATTGTCTAAGTCCTCCCCTAGGTGAAACGGTTAGACCGGTTTCTGACATGTATATAATAGACCCCCACAGAGAGAGAGTTAGTGAGAACTCTAGAAGTTGCACTATTATTTTATGTTTTCTGCTATATTTCAGCATTATGATTTCCTGCACCAGTTATGCATTTTATTTGTATTTTCCAGTTTCTCATGTAAATAAGTCTGCTAATGTTACAGTAGAGCACACGTTTAGTGATCTGCCTCCTCATGAACTCTCATATCGTCTTGCTATGCGTAATAACTCCTTTATCCGCATGTTACATTATTCACACCAGACCAGCAATGCCACAAATTGTTGGGTGTGTGGTCGACTCCCCCCTTTCCAGACACTGAAGGGAGTTCTGCCACTCTTTCCTTATCCATTTTCACATAATGGTTCGTGTGGAGCATGGTCCACGTTAACGTCATCCTCAACAGATATGTCTTTCCTGAACAGTACATGTTTCCCAGACAAGCAAGGTCTTCCCCACAGAACAGGGTTAGATCTAGAAAATGAAGTTTATAATTTGGGTAATTATTCTTCGAATTTTATGGTCCTGAATGTTCAGTCTGATTCTACTCCAGACTTACCTGCTATGTCAGTACTACCAGTCAAAGGTGAATTATGTGTCCGAAATAATGGTTCCGTACATGTAGGCCATAGTGATTGAGACTACTTCTGCTCTAGGTAACTTAACCGAAGAGCAATCCTTTATGAGAATTGTCGTGCTCCAGAATCGTCTCGTCCTTGACGTCATACTGGCCGATAGGGGCGGGGCATGTAGAGTCATCGGATCTAGTTGCTGCATTTTCATTCCTAATAACGCACCGTCTGTTTATTCAGCTATTACCAGACTCCATAAAATTGCCCATATGTTACACCAAGATCCAGGCACCTGGACATGGTCCGGTTGGTTCTGGAATATAATTTCCGCCTGGGGATGGAAAGTATTGTCATTTCTGGGTATTGCAGTAGCGATCATATTCAGTTGCTGCCTCTGTTTACAATGTGGCCCTGCGATTTGCGGCATTTGTGCTACATCTTGTGTTCCTAGTCCCAAGTCCCGTCCTAAATCCAGTTCCAAGAAAATTCGAGACGAGCAAATGATACTGTATGAAATGATAGATGGTATCATGAATATTGATGTTTCCTGATGGAAACGTAGTGACAAGGAGGGAATGTGGAAAAGTAAATTTTGCCATGTTCTGTGTCCCTACGTGTCCTCCATCTTATGTTATGTGTGCATGATTAAATATGCATATGTATTCCCCATGTTTGATTAAAGACGCAATTACAGTTGTGTCCATCACTAGTATGCCAGTTTCCAGTTCTCGTGAAAGCTACGAGTATCAGGCCTATGTAAAGTTACGTTGCCACGTTTCTCAGTGTGCACGTTATTTTATTGTAAAGTCCCCGTTTCTAGGCCTCAAAAGGGCCCGGACACCAGATTCAGCTCCTGTCTTCTGAGTCCTCGCTGAGGAGCGATACAGCCCCCACCTGTATCCTCGACCCTTCACTTACTTCCTGCCTCGCAGTGCCCGGCTCAGCCTGGCTCTGCCTCTGAGTCTGCCAAGAGTATGTTATGATTCTAGTTATCAGTCCAGCCCTCCTTCTCTGCATTCCTAAGCTACTGAATCGCATCAATAGTTTCCGTCATTGTCTAGCCTTTACGTCTCCATGTAAGAGAAATACTGCATTTAATGGTCATTTAATATTCTTCATCACGCACTACATGTAGAATAATGCATGCTCCAGTCTTAGAGTCTGTTAGCCTTTACCCCGATAACTTTTGGATTCTATCAACTTGTTCTCTAAACATCAGATACTAGATACTGTTTAGGTACATGTCGCCCTGACTCTCCAGACTTCAGTCTCTGCTCCTAGCACAGAGTTCATAGCCCCCAGCTTCTCCTAGTAACACGTCATTGTCAGTTTGCGCGCACCATTAGGTTAGAGGTCCCGGCTCCTTAGGTAGCCCCCTCCATGTTTCCGCCCCATTTATGACATATTCTGTTACGTTTACATCACATGTCTATGTATACGCCCCTGTTACACCCATTTTCACCCTTATCTTTCGCGACTGCTATTGACCACACCCACTGCTCCGCCTACTGTAATTCATTGTAATGTAACTGTTTTAGTATATATATTTGTGCACTGTTATTAAATGTTACGCCGATTCTGATCCTGCCCCCGGCAGCGCTGCCATCCTGTTCCCGTGCAGGTTGTCCTGTTCCCGTCCTTTATGCTGTATTAAACCTGCAAACTCCTACTACCTCGAATCTTGACTCTTATTTATTGAGCTATCTGTTATTGCTATGTCCAGTAAAACCTAGATCCGGTATTATTTATTTATATACCACACCTGGGCTCCATCTTCTTCTTTGCGCCGACTTCTTCCAAACCAAATGCGCATGTGCGGGCGCCCGCGCATGCGCATTTCTTGCGAGAAATGCCCAGGGTTAATTAGCCGCACTCTTTGTTTGTCAGTCTCAGGCAGAACTACAGAAAATATGGGCTACAACCAAACTCCTGGTCCTTACACTAACCTGACTATGTACAGCTGGGATGCTATATCCTACTCTTACATTACCTAGTGGGAAGTAATGTCTCACCCTGCTCATGATTATATTAAAGAAATAAAATATCTGGAGTAATGTACAGCCTGCTGTAGATTACAGGAGCGGCCCGTGCAGGTAAATAATTCATTTTCCCTCGTCGTCATCTGTCAAAATCCTCCCCTCCACCCACCCCACCGCGGCTGCGGCTGGTAAATTGCAAGAATATTTCAATCCACTGAGCAGTACTGTGACCCTATAGAGAAATGAAAAAAGAACAATTGATGGACAGAATGCAGAACAATGTCATACATTCACCCCAGTACAGAGATCTGGGCCTAAATCCATCGTTTTTTTGCTCACCATGCCTTTCCAGTTTGGACCCAGCCATATGCAAATCAGTCTTGACCCTGAGCCCAATGGGAACAGTCCAGCCTGAACTGCCAAGCTATGCCTTCCCTGGACCGGAAACAAGCATCCAAGGACCGGTTTCAGGTTTTCAGCCCTCATCAGCCAGGATAGCTTGACTCCAGTGGTGTGGAGAGCATGGGACTCACGTCTGAGCATACCCAGCCCACTCGGGGTGACAAATGCAAAAAGAACTATTGATGGACAGAATGCAGAACAAGGTCATACATTCACCCCAGTACAGAGATCTGGGCCTAAATCCTTCGTTTTTTTGCTCACCATGCCATTCCAGTTGAGACCCTGCTATATGCAAATCAGTCTTGACCCTGCACCCAATGGGAACAGTCCAGCCCGAACTGCCAGGCCAGGTCCTCCCTGGACTGGAAACAATCACCCCAGGACCAGTTTCGGGCTTTCAGCCCTCATCAGCCAGGATAGCTTGACTCCAGTGGCATGGAGAGAAATGAGACTGAAGGCAAAGTTAGATTATAAAGACAGGAAAATTCGCTAAGACTTGCAATATGACTTGTGATTGCGAGCCTTCCCATAAACGCAATTAATACCTTGGTTCTGCAGTCAAACTGGAACTAGCAGCAAAACCCGCCGTAACTGCCAGAGCCGATGACTTTGGAGTTGGGGAACCAGGTTCCAGTCTCGGCATCAGCTCAACATACTATAATTGTAGGCAAATAACAATATCCCCGTGCCTACAAAAAAATGAAAGAATCCTTGTGTAGTGTAACTGGTGCTACAGCAAAGCACACCAGTACCTTTGGGTTGAGTTTGCGCTTTATAAAAAAAAAGTGCAAATATCTCTAGATACTAGCGACGATGAGACACCAATCACATGAATAAAGAAAGCATCACTCCATCCATCTGCCCGTATCATCCAAGCTTTTAGCGCCAAGCACATAGCAAAACTCACGGCCTCATTTATGAAAAGTGACGTATCGGTGCGTGAAAACAGCGATGCGTCACTCTTCATTGCCCCCTCCTTGCTCAGTTATGAAAAGTGACACATCGGTGCGTGAAAACAGCGATGCGTCACTTTTCATTGCCCCCTCCTTGTGACATGCTGGATGCATCATATTGACCGTATGACGCATCATGTCGCAAGGAGTTACAGATATGTCAGTATTTCTGACCTATCTGTAGGCGCAAAAATGACGCATTGCTGGAGTGTGTTACGAAAGTGACGCAACTCCAGCAATGGGTCAATTCACATGGGCAAGTCCCATTTCAAATGTGCCTGCGTCAGTCTTACGCCTGTCATGAGGCAGGCGTAAGATGTTGACGCATTTGCGTCCTAGAAGTGACGCAGTGAAATCTCTTAGATTTCACTGCGTCACTTCTACGAGGCTTACTTGCGTCGGAACGCCCCCCCTGCATACATTATACCTGGCGCAGGTATAATATGGCGCAGGGGTTTACAAAGTGATGCATCTCCCTAGACACATTTCTGGGTTTTGCATCAAATGTTTATAAAAAAAATGTTTTGGTAAACAAACCTAGAGGTTTTATTGTTCAATGAATTTTTTAAAATGATATTGATTCAGATAATATATGTTTGTAATACCATGTAATTTGTCTATATGATATGAATCAAGAACGCGTTGTTTTTAACACTATAGGAGATGACTGATAAATGGTTTTAATAAAACAGAATCGAATCGTGAACAACATTGTCAAGGTTAATTATTAATGATTATTACAATATAGTGCTTTTGTAGTTCTACTTTCTGAACTTGGGTGATACATCTAGCATTTGTATGTGACTTTGTTCCAGCAGTCTTGGATTAAGTGAGCATGGAGTGATTTGGAGTGAATATTTTGCGAGATACCATAGGTTAAGAATCATTTCACAAAGGGAATAACTCTGTTTAATTGTTGTCAATTACCCAGTTTCCTTGTTATAAGGGTTACTCTCTATGGGCCCGATTCACAGAACTAACTTAAGACAAATTCCTAAATTTACTACTTTTGGTATTCACAGAAGTTAGGATTTTGTCTTAAGATAGACTTAAGACAGACTTAAGACAGACTTAAGACAGAATCCTAACTTAAGTCTGTCTTAAGTCTGTCTTAAGACAAAATCCTAACTTCTGTGAATACCAAAAGTAGTAAGTTTAGGATTTTGTCTTAAGTTAGTTCTGTGAATCGGGCCCTATCTTTTTATACTGCTCCTAGAGATACCTCCATCTCCACTATGAAGTCAGAGTGGGTTGTGATCAAAATATTATGATGCACAGGTGGGTACCCCGCTAGGGGACAAACAATGGGAGCGTCTGTATAACCAATCTGAAAAAGTCTGAAGCACACCCTCTAGTTTGCCTTGATTAAGTGTTCTTCCGTTTTAATCCAGTTTACCGTGTATGCACTCTTTCTGCGCTCCGTTCCTTTGCGCAAAAGTTTAATATAACAGCACTGCATTGTGGCACGCGTGTCCCGTGCCACAGAAGAGTTGCACAGCTATGTGCACATTTGAGATATATAATCACTCGTACTCCTTAGTATTGACAAAGTTCATCCAAATTTTATTCTCTTATTACAACCATTTTTAATCCATCACGTCGAAGAAATGAAGTCCAACAATTTTCCGCATTTAGATTGCTCAAGAATTGCCCATCCGGCCCTATTCACTGGCATGTAAATAAACTCCATTCCATTCTTTACAATTTGATGTCACCCAATGCATTTCGGTTTTAGTATAAACCTTCCTCAGGGGTATCTAAAAATAATTTTAAAATGATCATCAGACCCATGCATTTTGTTATAAGAAACAGATGATAAGCAGAAAAAATCACAGCTACTTGTTACACCTCCCCCACCACATTTGTATACCGTCCTAATCAACATCAAAATCATGCCCAACTTAAAGGCTATGGAATGTAGCCTTTAATGCCAGTCAATAGGCCCGGATGGGCAATTCTTGAGCAACTTAATTGCGGAAAATTGTTGGACTTCATTTCTTCGACGTGATGGATTAAAAATGGTTGTAATAAGAGAAAAGATTTGCATGAACTTTGGCAATACTAAGGAGAGCGCTGTATAACGACATAACCAAATTCAACCGCTCGATGTATGGGAGGAACATTATAAAATGATGTACGATTGGTACTTATACCCCCAGAAACTACACAGGATCTTCCCCAATACCCAGATAGATGTAGGCGGGGTTGTGGCTTACTAGGCGACTTCCGGCATATTTGGTGGAATTGCCGTTTCATTCAACCCTTTTGGAAGGAGATCCTGTCCCAAATTAAGCTCATATTAGGCTACCCAATTCCTCAAACCCTGGAACATACTTTTCTGGGGGCAGGAGACCCAACTCTGAAACGCCAGACGCAGAGTGATCAATCAGTTATGTGGCTCTGCTTAGGTGCAGCTAAATTGGCAGTGGCTGCCGCATGGAAAAAACAAGAAGCACCATCGCTGACTCCATGGCATACGAGGTTATGGAAGGCGCTAGCACTCAAACGCATGGCAGACATATTAGATGATACCAGGAAAGGTTTCGACTACATATGGTCCCCGCTGGTGAGTTATCTATCGGAAGGGCTTCTGCTGACGGCATGCTCCTCAAGGCTAAGGGCCCTTAACCTGTTCCATATATAAGGCCACAGACTTATAGCTGATTGAAGGTTGCTTAGATGTTCCCTCATCAGGGACCTAGGGGCCAGATGTAGGTAAATCTCATTTACCGATTCATAAATACCGAATTTTACCGATTCGGTATTTATGAATCTGTAAATGAGATGTAGGTAAAAATTCGGTAATTTTTACCGAATCGGTAAGATTCGGTATTTACCGATTCGGTAAATACCGAATCGGTATTTGCTATTGAATCCTATGGGCCTTGAAGCCCATAGGATTCAATAGCAAATACCGATTCGGTATTTACCGAATCGATAAAAATACCGAATTGCTAAGGGGGACAGGGTGTCACTTTGACACCCTGTTGCACCCCTGTAACTGGCTTTTGCGCCATGTGGCACACAGACATGCCCTTAGGGCATGTCTGTGTGCCACATGGCACAGGTGTACATGCACAGATGTGCATGTACACAAGAATTCATAATTTACCATGCAATTGTATTGCATGGTAAATACCGAATTCGAAAGGCCCTGTAGCACTGTTAGAAGTGCTACCTACATCACAAAATACATTTTCGGTATTTTTACCAAATGGTAAATTTACCAAATCGGTAAAATGTACAGAATCGGTAAATTTACCGATTCTGTAATTTTACCGATTCGGTAAAATTACCGAAAATGTACTTTTTTTAGCCCCTACATCTCCATAGCCCTTTACCGGTCGGAAACGGCCGAAAGTCGGTATTTTCGGCCGTTTCCGACCGGTAAAGGGCTACCTACATCTGGCCCTAGATGATCAACCCTCATGTCCACCCTACTATTCTTTGCAACTTTCCATCAAAGTTTTGTTGAATATTTTATGTTAGATATTGTAAGTTTCCTTTATAAGTTCCTCACCCTGGAGGGTGAAATGATAGCAACATGACCAATGCAAGCTGCAACACATCGCAAATGTCATTATCAAAATGTTTCCCTGCCACAGAACTCGTGACCAAGCTGTAACTCACATGTGATATCTGTAAGTCTTGGCCCCTTTTTTATGGCACTTGTTGCTTATGTGATGCATTTCTGTTCAATCATAAAAATTAATAAACAGAATTTGAAACAAAATAATATGAAAGCCTACTCTTTGCTCAAGCAAGCACAAGCCCCTTTATGAACCTTGGAGAGAGGGATGTAGGGCATCACCATACAGTTTATTTATTTGTATTTATTTATTTGAGTTTTATATAACGCTGGCTAGACCCGGAGGTATCAGAGCGCTTTAAATAAGGTTCCACAAAATTATATGTTAACAAGTTACATCAGTTACTAGAAAAATATTTAAAGAGCTTAGAAGGGTAAGGGGGTGGGGTAAAGGGGTAGGAGTGAGAATAAGATGGAGAGACGAAGGAGAGTCTGCCCAAAGTCCGGCTGGGTAGGTAACGGCTGAGGGGGGAAGTCCACAGCCCATGACCTCTCTAGCTATCAGGTAGCTCCACCGGGCATCAGCCAAATAGCTAGGTCTCGATGGGAAAACAATTACAGAGCAAAGAGGAGGGATAAATGAATCGTAAAGGAGAAAGTGGGTGGAGTAAAGGAGTAGGAGGGAGAATACGACGGAGAGACAAAGTAAGGTCTGCCCAAAGTCCGGCTGGGTAGGTGATGGCCGAAGGGGTAGTCCACAGCCCATCTCCTCTTTACCTATCAAGTAGCTCCACCGGGCATCGGCCAAAAAGCTAGGTTTAGTGGAATTGCTTTCATGGTAAAGCTCCACTAATGCTTGGACTAAATGTATGACTAGAGACAACTTCTGAGACTGTTGTTGGATTGCATCTGAGATGGTTTCTAGCATACAAGGCCTTCTTTTACTGCTATGGTATACTTCAAGTGGCCATCTTCATGAAAAAAATTCCAGAAGTGTGTTATTCCCCTAGTAAACTGTAAATGGCTCCCGCAGTGACATCAAACTCGCGCAAGGGTTTCACATGCTACCAAGTGATAACGTCAGACAGAACAAGGGGTGAGAAGATTTCACAAGTAGCAATCGTTCTTGGCCAATGTAGCATACTGGGGCTTGGTGTCTGGAAGGCCGTAGACAACGAGCACACTTGCACCCTATTACCTGATCTTATATCTTCAATTTGTTGGCCCGAGTTGTCAAGGGCAGTAACAGTATACCAAGAGTTTCACTCACCAATAAGGACACTCCAACCCAAGACATTACACTTGGGTGAGAGCCTTGTTGCTTGGTTTTACTTAGGGTAGGAGAAACCCAGAATAAAGTTAGTCTTTCTCAGTACTCTGAACCCTATTTTAAATCACTTCCGGAAAATTTCACATCTACACAGTACTGGCCCCTCACCCCCACTTCACCATAGGGCTATTGGAAAAAGATCTCCGATAAAGTGCCCCTACTATAGGGAGCCCGTTGGGTATTGCACCGCCGACCCAACGAGGAGCAAGCCCAGATGATGAAGCATGACACCTGAAAGGGTGTGTGAGGGCATTAAAATCCAATACATGGATTCCTAACTCTCAAACCCCCACTGGGGCTGAGTTGATTCTGGCCTCCCTGACACTTATACCAAATCATACACTTCGTCACTGAGGAACAGCATAACTTTCACTTTTGAATCTCAAGTATAACAAGAGTGCAGTAGTCTTAGGTCAGTCCTAGGCAACATTCCATCTTAGCGCTGGCTTTTCATTGAAGTTCACTTCTAGGCTTTGCACTCTGCTCACTTTTTATTTTTGGGTTCCCTCTGGTTTCTTTAATGGTCAATACTCGCTTGTTCTTTTTCCTGCTTTTCCTGGATGGGTTCTGGACTTCCTTGGACTGGTCTGACCATACAACTACTGGGAGGCAGGTGAGTTATGAGTGATTCATGGAGGTTTTACTGAGACCCTGCTGTAATTACTAATTGAATTACATTTGTTATACTTGCCGGTGTGTTCATCCCTCCTTGCAGTGGTGTGTGTCTCTCTCAGGATTGATACCCCAATGCTATTGGGTCCCCAAGTCATTCCATTTCATAAATGCAGTCCAATGTTTCTCTCTCCCTGATCCCCTTCCTCTCAGTTCTTAGTTCTATTGTCTCAGAAGACACTTGGGCTGAGAAATGTGTATGTGAAGTATGCTCTGTCATCTTTTAAGGGTTCAAGATTTTGCCACAAGGAATAATTTGAGATCCCAGTAATGTCTCTGTTGTCACTGACACCCTTCTACAATCAAGAACGTTGAGAGGTTCCTTGGTTTTGCCCCCTTTTACTAATACTTTATTCATGCCTTTTCATCTACACAAGTTTTCTTCACAAAATACACAAGAAAATGAAGTCTCCAGTTGGAGTTAGATCAAGAAACTGCCTTCAGGATTCTAATGGGCATGTTTCCTTTGGCCTCAATCCTTTGTCAACCTGATTTCACTTTACCTTTAATCGTAACGAGGGGTGCTTTTGCCTTTACCATTTGGGCCATATCACCCCAAACTTGAAGCCTCACATTCAGTGGTGTTCTATTTCAGAGCTCTCAACATTACAGAAAAGAATAACGCAATGTACGATAGAGAACTTCTAGCCACCAAGGAAGTATTCACTTGTACTATACCAGTCTGGACGGATCTGGATAGATAAGTTCCAGGAAGAGTGCCAATCCAAGACACACAAGATGACCTTTGTTCTTCTGCAGGTTTTTGACTATCTATCACTTCATACCGTCCAGGACATTGACACTGTCATGGCACAGCCAATGGGCGTTCTCGTCCGAAAGTTGACGATACAACTATATCTCCTTCTACTCTTGCCTCTCTGAAGGGAGATATTACAGTTCTAGGATTTTTTAAACAAGGTTAAACCAAGAATAGGAGAACATAGACAAACAGAATAGAATACATCACAATCTTCAAAATGAACTATGAATCCAACAACAGATTTTGATGAGCAGGGCTGCGAGTATCACCTACCCTCCTGTTACGTGTGTGATCCAGACTTCTGCGGGGACCGCCATTCCTGTCTGCGAAGTCGTCAGCTACAGCCATCGGAGACGCAAAGAGCAACCTCGCCAAAGTTACTCTTGTTGATTGGGTTCCCACAGGGAAGGTGCTTGCATGGAGGTACCTCCAGTCACTGGGGGCTGCTGTTGCTTCCAGTTCACTCACTCTCCCAGAAGATACAAGGAGACAAAGACTGGCAGTTCCTTAATTGCACTGAATCCCCCACTGACTGAGCAACTAAGCCTCAGCTGGTGAGACCTGTACATGTGAACTTTGAAAAACTGAGCACATTTTGCCATAGAGGGGGTGAACTTATTTTGTGAACAACAAGGGTAACCCAAAAAAAGTCAACCAGGGACCTAGAGGGGGTGAACAGCACCCCAGCACAATCACACTAATACTTTGACCACTGGTGGAACTGCCTCAAACAGAAGGGGAGGCAAGGGGGAGTAGAGGCTAGATGTTACCCAGTCTCAGCACCAATGACATTAAATTGCATCTTGCCTGTGTTGCGTATGAATTAGTTTTAGTGTGCATTACTTCTCTTCCTGAAATGAAAGCACTTGGTTGGACAATAAGGGCCTGATTCACAGAACTAACTAAAGACAAAATCCTAAACTTACTACTTTTGGTATTCACAGAAGTTAGGATTTTGTCTTAAGTTTGTCTTAAGACAGACTTAAGACAACATCCTAACTTAAGTCTGTCTTAAATCTGTCTTAAGACAGACTTTCTGACTTAAGTCTGTCTTAAGACAAACTTAAGACAAAATCCTAACTTAAGTCTGTCTTAAGTCTGTCTTAAGACAGACTTAAGACAAAATCCTAACCTAAGTCTGTCTTAAGTCTTTCTTAACGCAAACTTAAGACAAAATCCTAAGTTCTGTAAATACCAAAAGTAGTAAGTTTAGGATTTTGTCTTAAATTAGTTCTGTGAATCGGCCCCTAAGTCATTGCACTGCTGTGTGTTTTTTGACTCCTGAGCTCGAGTATACTCCACTAGCACTAACTTCTTGAGGAGCTGGTGACTCCTCGCATCGCTATCACTGTAGTCAAGTGCTTATGCTTTGTTGTGTCATCTCCAGAAAACCAGGGGTAGTGACAGTATTAAAGAGTGCAATTCCCTTTGGTTAGTGCCTGGCAACGTCTCGTGTTTACACTGGCTTTTCACTTGTCGCTGTAAATTACAACCTACCCTTGCATGCCACTCAATTTGCTATTTGCTCCCATATAGGTTTCCTTGGGTTTCTTGTTACATTATGTTATGTTATCTTGATTTGTATACCGCGCCAATCACCTGAGAGGGTATCCAGGCGCTTGGGCAGGTGTGTAGGTTTTTGGTCCCCAAGGTTTTTATGTGAAGAGCGCTGTCTTCTGCTTCTTGCTGAACTCAAATCTGAGAGGAGGCTCTGATGTTTTAAGGGAGGTCTTTCCATGTCTCGGGTGTGATGTAGGAGAATGAGTGACCGCCAGTTTTGTTTTTGCAGATGTGGGGAACGTCTGCGAATGAGAGTGAGGCAGAGCATATGTCTCTGGTGGATTGATGAAAGTGTATGCGGCTGTTCAAGTATTCTGGCCCTGTGTTGTGTAGGCCTTTGTATGCATGCATGAGATGTTTGAATTGACTGTGCTTGTGAATGGGGAGCCAGTAAAGCTTCCTGAGGTGTGATGTGGTTGCAGCGTGAGAGGTCAAGTATGAGTCTGGCAGAGGACTTCCGGATGGTCTGTAGTCTGTTTAGGTGTTGTTTGGAGATAAGTGCGTACAGAGTGTAGCCATAGTCCAGCCTGCTGGCGATGAGTTCTTGCATGATGGTCCATCTTGGGTTCTGAGGCAACCATTTGAAGATTTTTTTGCGACATGCTTAAGATGTGGAAGCAGGAGGTGCACACTAGGGGTGGGCGGACATTTCCGTTCCGCCCACGGAATGTGCGGAAATTTATTTTTAATTTTGCCTCTCCCTCTTCTGGTGTCACTGCCTTCCGGTCGGTCATGCTTTTTATCCGGGATTGGATGAATGCGAACCACCTGAAACTCAACCCGGATAAAACTGAGCTGATTCTGACCGGAGGCAGCGGCAACCCATGGTCACCCTCTTTCTGGCCCCCTTCCCTTGGTCTTCCTCCCACCCCCTCCCAATCCGTTAAAACCCTGGGTATTATTCTTAACCATCAGTTGACCTTGCACTCTCACATTAGCTCGGTAGTATCTTCCTGTTTTTTTACCCTCCGCACTATTAGGAAAGTTTCACAGTTTTTCTCTTTTTCTGCACTCAAATTAATTGTTATGGCCATGGTTCTGTCCAAAATTGATTATGGGAACATCATCTATAACGGTGCTCCCGCCTACGCTCTCCAACGCCTTCAGCTAGTACAGAACCAGGCTGCTCGCCTGGTCCATGGTCTGCCCAAATTCCACCACTCATCACCCCTTCTCCTCTCCCTTCACTGGCTCCCTATTAAACAAAGGGCCCTATTCAAACTTGGATGCCTCACCTTTCAGGCTCGAATGGGCACAGCCCATGCATTTATTAACTCCGCCGTCACCAACTACTCCCCGTCCAGAGACCTTCGCTCTTCCACAAAATCGTTACTACTCACCCCTCGCTTCAAGAAATCAAGATCAGGAGGCCAGAAATTCTCGGTCCTTGCGCCTACTTTATGGAACTCCCTCCCTCTCCATATTAGAACCTCTCCCTCCTATATGGAGTTCCGCCGAGCTCTCAAGACCCTCTTATTCCAACAGGCTTTCGGCCTATAAGGCCTCCCCCTTTCTTCCGCCCAGGTAGCTCCTCTAGCGCCATGAAACTGTATTGTATACGAGCGCTTAATAAGTTCTTAAAAATTCAAATTCCGGATGGTCTGTAGTCTGTTTAGGTGTTGTTTGGAGATTTAGGAGTAGAGAGTGTAGCCGTAGTCCAGCCTGTTGGCGATGAGTTCTTGCATGATGGTCCATCTGGGGTTCCGAGGCAACCATTTGAAGATTTTTTGCAACATGCTTAAAATGTGGAAGCAGGAGGTGCACACTAGGGGTGGGCGGACATTTCCGTTCCGCCCACGGAATGTGCGGAAATTTGCCTTTCCGCCTTCCGCAAAGAAGGCGGAAAAACTGGGCAAATTTCCGCACACTCGGGGGCGGAACGGAAGTTTGCTGCCGGCCCGCCACCCGCCTTCCGCCCGCCCACCTCTCGCCCGCAATATTAAAAATATTAAAGCCTGAAATAAACTTTAAACCACTTACCTTACCGCGGGGACATCTCTCCCTGTCTATCGCGCCTTCTTCTTTGAAACTGCGCATGTGCGGAAGCCTGCGCATGCGCATTCCTAGCGAGTCCATTACGCGACTTCCGCCCACCCCTAGTGCACACTGCATTCAGATGAGACATCATGTTGAGCTTGTCATCTAGGACGATCCCTAGATTTCTTGCATGGTCTGTGGGTGTTTGTCCTAGCTCCGACTGTCACCAGTTAGAGTCCCATGGGGAGGTCTTGTTGCCGAAGACCGGTACTTCCATGTTGTCGGAGTTCAGCTTCAGGCAGTTGGTTCGTATCCACTCTGCCACTGTGGTCATGCAGTTGGTGAAGTTGGTTCTGGCAGTGGTTGTTTGGTCCATCAGGGAGAGAATGAGTTGGGTGTCATTGGCGTAGGAGATGGCCTGATGTCTTGTGATCGGATGATGTTGCCAAGCGGTCTCATGTATATGTTGAGGAGGGTGGGACGGAAAGTCGATCCCTGTGGTACTCCTTATTTTAACTTTCTTGGTCTCTGATGTGAAGAGTGGCCGCCTGTGCATTTGGGTTCTTCCCATGAGGAAGGAACAGATCTATTTGAGAGCGGATCCCTCTATGACTATCTCGTGGAATCTTCTGATGAGGGTGTTATGGGAGACAGTGTTGAAGGCCGCAGAGAGGTCTAGCAGTATTATGGTTTCTGTTTCTCCTCGGCCCAGGATGATTCAAATGTCATCACTGGCCTCAATGAGTGCTTTTTTGGTGCTGTGGCTCTTTCTGAATCCCGATTCAGTGTTGTGTAAAAGATGGTGAAGTTCGAGGTGGGTTGTGAAATGCTTTTTGATGGCCCTCTCAATCACTTTGGCTGGATAGGGAAGCAAGAAGATGGGTCAGACATTGCTCAGTTAAGCCAGGTTGGCTTTGGGCTTCTTGAGGAGGCCGTTGATTTCTGCAAGTTTCCATTTATTCAGGAAAGTGGCAGATATGATGGAGGTGTTGATGATGATGTTGGTTAGGGTTGTGCTGAAAGATGATGTTCTCAGGTTGTAGATGGGATGCAGGCGTGGGTCCGCTGGGGACACTGAGTGGACTGTCCACATGATTGCCTCTGTGTTGTTTCTGGTGAGTGATGTCCTTTCGGTCAGATGGCCGTCTTGGTTGGTTGTGGGTAGGTTAGCAATGAGTCCTCTGGGGTTGGGTTGGTATGCAGGGGCCTGTGTTCGACCTCATGGTCACAGGTTCAAATCCTGGCGGGTCCACTCAGCCTTTCATCCACCTGAGGTTGATAAGATGAGCACCATTGAGCTGGGTAACAAGAAACATCTGTTTTTCAGTGCCAAGATACCTACGGGTGAACGTGCGCTTTACAAATACACATGTTATGTTATATGTTTACGATTTTGCTGTGGAAGAAGTTGGATAGGTTGTCGCAGAGTTGTTGGGAGACAGCGATGTTGGTGACAGTAGCTGAGGGTGAGGTGAAATCCTTAAAAATCGAGATCTCCTTGTAGCTGATGGAGCTTCCTTTAATGTGGTCCACTAGTGCTTTCTTCTGTGTGCCTCTTATTTGCAGGTGATGGCGTCTGAGAGCAGCCTAGTAGGTAGTTTGGTCAGCTGTGTAGTGACTGGCTCTCCATTTACTTTCTAGCTGTTTACAGTGTCGTTCGGTATCTGGGAGGTCTTCTGTGTACCAGCTGGCCAGCTTGTATGCTCTACTTTGTTTGTTGGGTTTGATGGGTGCAAGGGAGCCTGCGCAGTTCTTGATCCAGATGTTGAAGCTGTTGATGTCCTTGTAGAGGTTGTCAGTGGGGATAGGTTTATCCATGCTGAGGGCGCTCAGCCAGTCTGCTTCTGTGATATCGCCCAAGCTGTGGCTTGGAATGCTGAACCGGGGTGGGGTGTGAACTTGAGGTTGTTGATTTGGAAGTGCATGATGAAGTGGTCGGTCCATGTGAGCGGTGTGGTGGAGTTGCATTTGATGCTGTTGCTTGTGGTGAAGATGGGGTCCAGTGTATGTCCTGCAGTGTGTGTTGGTTCTGGAACGAGCTGGGTGCTTTAGTAACATATTTGCAACAGGTTGCTCCAAAATGCACCCCCGGCAACATACTACACACAAACCACTCTCCTGTGGAATGGGCGCGGCTCATGTGCTACACTTTGCGTGACACTTGGATTTTTCACAAGCTCCATGATTTCAGTGAAACAACATTGATGGCAGAACTCACTCTGGGAAAACTGTTCCAGCACCACTGGCCATGACACGCAGTACGGGTCGTTGGTGACGTTTTTATGAGTCATGTCCCAATATCATTAAAACATTTGAACTGTTTAACTAGCAAACACTGACACATGACACGAATATGAGATGTTAAAATGCGATCAGTTACATCGCGGTACATTATATCACAGTTATTACAATGCAAGTCGTTACAACGACTTGCCCTAGAGGCGCTGGACTCCAGCCTACGTAACAGTAGGGAAGGTGTTGCAATAGTAAATCATATTATTCCTTAGTGTATAGCGCCATCCAGTGCAAGTCGTTGTAACGACTTGCATTGTAATGACCGCGATGTATATGTATCATTGTGTAACGAGCGCGTTCTAAAGGTCGTCCGCCCCTGGCACACATGAGCAGACCAGGTGCTGCAGAAGCAAGCACGATCAGCATGTTGCATTCACCTACGACTGGAACAGTGATGATTACGTTAAAGAAATCTATCCCACTCTCGATGAGAAAAAAAAGGAACGTCAAACAGGGGAAATACATTTAATAAAACTGTACATTAAATCTTTCCCTGATGCTTAAACCTATCATGAGCATCCAGACTGGGGTAGCCAGGTGACTCAGCTGCGACACAGCAGCAGAAGCAATGGCCCCTGGTGACTTGGCATACTTTCTATTCCACAGCCTCATTTTCTCCCGTACGCAGCAAGTGAAAGGTGATCAGCGAAGTGCTCTGAACTTAATTATAGTTTGCTTCTAGCTACCTGCATGTGGCCAAGCACAACATTGTTTAACTGAAACATTCGAGGATGGTCTACATACCAGGTAATTGCAAAACAGGCAGCAGACATAACGTCCTGGCTTGGGAACCACAGACATCAACAGCTATCCAAGGGCGTCCAGCCGGGCTCAGAAGGGACACAAACATTAACTCCACAACCCTCGTCCTCGAACCAGGCATTGCTGTTAAGCTGAACGTGAATCTCACCAATTCAAGGTGGGAAAATTGCAGAGAATATGAAGCCCTAGACACCCCCACAGTGCGTGGTATTAAGCAAACATTGCTAACAACACGCTTTTCCATTCTAAAAACACAGGGATGCATGAAATGAGGCAAAATAAAGCATTTCTCCTTGTTTCGCCTGTTTAAGACAAGGTTTTCCCTGGTCTTAATTTTGGAGCTCCCTCCGATTTACACCACTCTTGTAAATAGGGCGCAGCGTCAAAATCAATGGGTGTTGCGCTGGAACCCCCAATGCAACACCCACTGCCCACCACTTTCACGCTAAGTACAGAGGGAAAGGGTGCCTTATTTACAAGCCAGTTTTAAGCCACATGAAGTGGCTTAACGCTGTCTTAAATAAGGCGAAGCCCCTATCGCCACCACAACATCACAAAAAGTGACGTTGTAGTGGCGCTGAGGGCTTGTAAACATGCTCTTGAGTGGCACAGGGAGGCTGGCCTACTCCCATCCTCCGTACCGAGAGATGGACACCAGGATCTACCGTACATGGCTCCTGTTGCTCTCCCCAGCTAGACTCAGGGAGGGGTAGAGATCGCTAAGTAGGGTACACATGCATGTGAGTGAGTCCCTTGGAGCTGACCCCGACGCTATGGCCTTCGAGCAGTTAAGATAATGTTTTGGCTTCCTTACCATTTTGGCTTGCTTCGCTATTGTTTCAGTGACCTGGAAGTGTGCAGAAGTGATCCAGAAGCACACATGTATTATCTCCAGAGGCGTAGCTTCGGGTGGGGGCGGGGTTGTGTTTAGAGAACTAATTCACCCACACGTACAGTGTTGTGCTTGGAAAACTCATTCACCCGCACGTACTGGGTGTTGTGTTTATTTATTTATTTATGTATTTATTTATTTATAAAGTTTTATATAGCGCAAACAAGATCCCAAATGATATCAGAGTGCTTTACAATATGATAGAAGGAAGGACATAAATGCAATATCCACATCAAGTAAGAAAAATTAAAAAAAATAAAAACACAAAAAGTATTCACCGTTTACAGGATAATTGTATCCAGGAGAGTAACACAATCAACAGGTGTAGGTGGGCTACGAGGGGCGGGGGGGAGTTCAACAGTATGCTGTAAAGAAGAGCCGTAACAAATGGTGGTACAATGGTAGTAGGAGCAACGACAACAGGCAAGTGTGTCCTCAGTGCTGTAATCAATGATGTCACGTAATATGTGAGGTGATAAACAGTGCATGACAGGGACGCAAATTATAGTTAGTTAACTTTAGTTTATTGGTGAATTTCATTTTTTTGTATTTTAAACATTACTTTTCGTCTCATTTAATTTTTTTTAATACATTTTTATTTGATTTTTTTCAACAGTCAGAATAATCAATGCAATCAGTTACATATGCAAAATATAACCAAACAAGGGAATGAGATGTAGAAGAGGCAGGGGTGGATTTATAAATGAACCTAAAATATCCAAAAATACATAGACGTGCACCAACTACTATAATCATAATTAGTGCCATCAAGCTGGGAGACAATCCAGATTTATAACCCAACAGGATTTCTTTCTAGCTCAGGTTAATTTTAGTCCCGACATGTGCTGAGATCAATTTAAACAAGCTATCCCAATATCCTTTAAGCTTCGGGCAGTTGATGAACATATGTACTATATCTGCAGCATGGAGCTTAAACTTGGGGGCAGTGTGAGCGCTCTGAGGGGCGCTCTACTCAAGAAGCCATCAGCGGACCCCTCCGACCTCAAGAACTACCGCCCCATTTCGTTGCTCCCGTTTCCTGCAAAAGTCATCGAGAAGACCGTCAACAAGCAGCTGGCCGCCTTCCACGAGACGAACGGATCCCTCGACCTCTCACAGTCTGGCTTCCGGGCCAACCACAGCACCGAGACCGCCCTGATCGCAGCTACCGATGACATCCGAGCCCTGCTCAACAACGGAGAAACAGCGGCCCTCATCCTCCTAGACCTCTCCGCGGCCTTCGACACTGTCTGCCACCGCACCCTAGTGCAGCGTCTCAGCAACGTCGGAATCCAGGAGAAGGCACTGGAATGGATCACCTCGTTCCTCGCCGGAAGGACACAGAGAGTCCGCCTCCCCCCGTTCACATCAGAAGCCACCGAAGTCATCTGCGGCGTTCCTCAAGGCTCCTCGCTCAGCCCAACCCTCTTCAACGTCTACATGAGCCCCCTCGCAGCCATCGCAGGCCAACACAACCTCAACATCATCTCCTACGCCGACGACACCCAGCTGATTCTCTCCCTCACCAACGACCCCGCCACCGCCGGAGCCAACCTACACGAAGGGATGAAAGACGTAGCCGAGTGGATGATGACCAGCCGCCTGAAACTGAACTCAGACAAGACGGAAGTTCTCATCCTGGGATCCTCACCCTCCGCCTGGGACGACTCCTGGTGGCCCCCCGCCCTAGGCAGCGCACCCAAACCAACAGACCACGCACGCAATCTGGGCTTCATCCTGGACTCCTCCCTCTCCATGACCAGACAAGTCAACGCCGTCTCCTCGTCATGCTTCAACATCCTGCGCATGCTACGTAAGATCTTCCGGTGGATCCCCACCGAGACCAGGAAGACGGTCACCCAGGCCCTCGTCACCAGCCGCCTGGACTACGGCAACTCCCTCTACGCCGGAACCACCGCCAAACTCCATAAGAGACTCCAGCGGATCCAGAACGCCTCAGCACGACTCATCCTGGACATCCCCCGTCGCAGCCACATCTCCGGACACCTGAAAGATCTGCACTGGCTACCGGTCAACAAGAGAATCACCTTCCGTCTCCTCACCCACGCACACAAGGCCCTACACAACCAAGGCCCAGGATACCTCAACAGCCGCCTCAACTTCTACGCTCCCACACGCCAACTTCGATCGACCGGCCACGCCCTCGCCGCCGTCCCCCGCATCCGAAGAGCCACCACAGGAGGAAGGTCCTTCTCCTACCTGGCCGCCAAGACCTGGAACTCCCTCCCGAACCACCTCCGCCTGACCCAGGACCACCTCACCTTCAGGAAACAGCTCAAGACCTGGCTGTTCGAGCAGTAGCGGACCTCCCCTCCCCTAGCGCCTTGAGACCCACCGGGTGAGTAGTGCGCTTTATAAATGCTGTGATTGATTGATTGATTGATTGATTCACAGAACTAACTTAAGACAAAATCCTAAACTTACTACTTTTGGTATCCACAGAAGTTAGGATTTTGTCTTAAGACAATCTTAAGACAGATTTAAGACAGACTTAAGACAAACTTAAGACAAAATCCTAACTTCTGTGAATACCAAAAGTAGTAAGTTTAGGATTTTGTCTTGAGTTAGTTCTGTGAATCGGGCCCTGAGGTCCCATCTGCACCCCATTTCGAAATGTTTATCCGGTGTGTAATAGACCATACAGATTGTCCTAAATTGCTGTAATTTAAGACTGGCGGAGCTGATTGACTGATCTAAAATATCTAATGCATTCTTTAACTCAGCACCTGTAACTTAAGTCGTCAAGCGCTGGCTCCAGTTCAAAGAGAGTTACGTACTATCCTCCAGTGCATAAGCCAGGTATTTCTGATAAATTATACTGACCATCCTAGTTTCTTGTCCAGGTTGATAATAGCAAGTAAGAAGGTCACAGAGGTAGGTAACTTAAAGTTTAGGATGACCTGCATCTTTGAGAGAGTCAACTTATATCCAGACAAGGGACCAAATTGTTCAGCCTCCTTAGATATTATATTGACAGCATTGTTTGGATTGCTGGCAAATACTGCGACATCATCGGTCTAAGCCAATATTTTAAGATCGATATAATTCAGCCGGACAAGTTGTATGCCCTTGTTCAAGTTAAGACTTTCTTAACCGCATGCGCGCTAGCGGTTTTCCCGCTGTGCGCTGACTTTTGCGGAAAACCGCGTTACATGACGAGCTCAGCTCGTCATGAGCGGACGAGAGGCGTAACTCATGACGAGCTGAGCTTGTCATGAGCGTAGAAGGGGTTAAATAAGGTTCAATATAAAGGGCAAACAACAAAGGAGAAAGTGGACACCCCTGATGTGTGCCCCGCCCTACTGGGAAAACAAAATGGCAGCCAATCAGGACCTTAGCAACCAGATTCTTATAGAGCATCTATACTAGTGTTATAAAACGATTGCCTAACCCACATGTATCCATGATCAGCCAGAGCGCTTCTCAAGTAACCCGCTCAAAAGCCTTCTCTGCATCCAGCACAATCATACCTATGTTCTCCTTGGTTTTACCAGCCACTTCAAATTCCGCAATCGCAGTATTAATATCTGCTGTGGTATCTCTACCAGGGATGAACCCATGTTGCTGTTCTGAAAACCAAGTTTTGCATGACTGGAGCGAGATGCAGAGCTAAGGTTTCAGAGAAGACTTTTATGTCTGCATTTATCAGGGAGATAGGTTGATAAGAGCTAGGTTCCTCGGGGGATTTGTCTTTTTTGGGAAAGACCACAATGTTAGCCTCTCCCCGTGATAACGGAGCAGCCGCTCCATTACTAATAGCAGTTACCAAATCGAAAAACTCTAGTGCAAGAATATCTATAAAAAATTTATAGAATTCCAACGGTATTGACTCTTTCAAAGCTGCTTTCCCAGAGGGTAAGGGGATTCTAGCTAGCACAACCTCACTGAGGCCAAATCCCCCCTCCAGGACCCGGAGCTGTTGGGGATCGAGTCAGGACATACCACGCTCCTGCAGCCGGATGATTGTTACGATCAGATCTAGGATACAACTTTTGATAATACATAGCAAACTGTTCCATAATCGATTGAGAGTTATTTCCCCACATACTCGTATAGGAAAGCCCTGTTTTTCTGATAGATGGCAGCCACACACTCTCCTTGAGCCCCCTTTTCAGCATTTGTCATCTCTCAATTAGCTTCAGATATAGGGGGTCATTAGGATGGCGGGTGGACTTTGCCCACCCGCTATCCTCGTGGTAGTAGGGCGGGGGTCCCGTGAGGGTTATTAGGATGTGCCCGCCACAGTGGTGGATTAAACCCAGCTCTTTTGACTGGGTGTGAGTGTTTGCTTGGTTCAGATGCTCCGTCCATCACCACCCCCTTTTGTACCGCCACAGTGGCGGGCACATCCTGCATGTTAAGCATTGTGGCGGGCGGGGATCTCAGCACCGCCCGCCACAATGCTTAAAAAGCACTTTTGAATTTGCATGATCAAAGCGGCAGGCACCGCGCGGTGCCTGCCGCTTTGATCATGCAAATGCAGGGGGGTACCACAGGTACCCCCCTGTGTGCACCCCCCTACTCTCCTTCACTCTGGGGGCCCGCAGGGGGCCCACCAGAGTGAAGTCCGCATGCCTTTCCGTGGCGGCATTGCCGCCACCGAAAGGCATTGAAAAATGCCTATCATAATATGGCTGGCGGTGTCTGATAGACACCGCCACCATATTATTCCTTTTCCGCCCCGGCGGCAAGGCGACCGGGGCGGAAAAGCGGCGGACGGTCTTTCCGTCCGCCGAGGTCCCCCCCGCCATACTAATATGGCGGGGGGAAATCAAGAGTGGATGTCAGGGGGATTGCCCCCGCCAGGCTGGCGGTGGCCACCGCCAGCCTGGCAGGGGCAATCCGCCCGACATCATAATGGGCCCTATAGTACCTGCTCCTGCAGATGTTTTAAGAGAATTGCCCGTGAGTCTTTTTTTCCAGAACCAAACATTCCTGCCCAAGTTGGTCCTCTTCTTGCTGTTTGCCCCTATTTTGAGTCCAAATAAACCGAAGCTTTACCCCGTATATATGTTTTCATGCAGTCCCAGATAGTTGTGATCGGAGCTGTGCCTTTATTGTTTAGTATATATTCTAAAAGAAGGCGCGTCATATATCCCCAATATTCCATACTGGCCAGCAAATTTAGAGAAAATGTAAATGGTCGTCAGCCGACCCTTCCCTCTGCTGATCTAAGCTGCATGTGAGAAATGATGGGGTAGTGGTCTGAGGTAACCTTTGGACAGAGCTCAATAGATGCCCCTTCCAACAGTTGTCCTTGTACCAGAATAAAATCTATTCGAGAACGTGGTCTATGAGATGCAGAATAGTAAGTAAAGCCAGGCAGAAATGGGAACAAAGTTCTCCATGCATCAACTAGGCAATGCAATCTCATTCTTTCCATAATAGATGCACGTGCTTTAGCCATCCTAATACTAGCTTGTCGATTAGTAGTATCTATATGATAGTCCACCACACAATTAAAGTCCCCCATTAGGATAAATGTCCACTCCAATCTAGCAGTTCCAAATTTAAATAATCAAAAACAGCAGGATTGTCCAAATTAGGGCCATACAGCACACAAATGGTATATGTCTGTCCATTAATGACCAGCTGTGCTTTAGCCCATCTGCCACTACGATCAGAAGCAGTTCTCAGAACCCTAGAAACTAGTTTCTTATTTTTCATTATAGCAGACCCGTATAGACACTGTGGGCCCTATGTATCAAGGCCAAATGGGTTTGCAAACGCCGAAATTCGCAGAATTTCGGCGTTTGCAAACTCATTTTTGCAAAATGGTATGTATGAAAGAATTTGGGTGCAAAATAAGGAATCGCAAAATTTGCCATTCCTTATTTTGCGATTGCATTTAAGGAATCGCAAATTACCACCAACTTCTAGTTGGTGGTAAGTTGCGATTTCCTTGAAAAATACACATTTCAGCATTTTTCAAAGTGCCATGTGACGCACATACATGCCCTTAGGGCATGTATTTGCACCACATGTGCACCCATACTTATTTCAGGGGTGCAACAGGGTGTCCTTTGGACACCCCTGAACCCTTGAAATTATTCTCAATTTGCGATTCGCAAATTGCGAATCGCAAATTGTGAATAAATTCCCATTCCTTCCTATGGGCCAGGAGGCCCATAGAAATGAATGGGAAAGTATTCCTTAATTGCAAAATCGCAATTTGCAAATTCGCAATTAAGGAATATCAAGAAATCGCAAAAAAATTGCATTTTTCTTGATACATACCATTTTGCGATTCTGAAATAGCGATTTCTTAAAAATCGCTATTACAGAATCTCAAAATGGTTCCTTGATACATATGGCCCTGTGTGAGAAGTGCATATAAGAGGTTCATACCCCAGCTGCTTCAATACTTACCAATCTTTAAATGCCAGATGGGTTCCAGTCACCCCAACAATCTGCGGCAAACAAACCCCCACCATGAAACCCCGAGACTGCCCAAACCTAAACCAACCCACCCTGTGACTATGAAAGCAAACCACCCACCCCCCTATGCTGTCAGTTGCTTTGACAGCCCCCGAGAAGCGCTGTGCGGACTGCCCCCCCCCCATCTTCCCCCACCTGCATCACATCAACATTACTCGCAGTAATATTTTTAATAAACTATCCCTCAATAATAGAACTCATCATGCCCATGATTTCTTTAGGACGCCCCCTCCAATCAGTTTAGACATCCAAATTAGGGCTAAGAGGAAGACTGTAAAGTCCCTTGCCACCATTGACGGAGAGCTTGTGAAATTTCAAGGTCCGTATGGAAAACCTGTGGCCGTCCATTCTTGATAACCTTCAATCGTGCTGACCCATGTGAAAAACCTGAATCATGATTGGTGATGTAAATGTACCAAGGTTATAGCGGAATCCTCTTAAGGGGACATCCCAGGGCTCCTAATCACGGAAGGATGATGTTATTGAGAAAGAGAGGCTTCCTGAGAAGAGGCAGGTCAAAGCAAAGATTGGGAAAACCCGCCACGATGCTAGGATATCCCAGGAAACTCGCTGTCCTGATCTCAGTTGCTTTGGGGCATATGTAGGTAGCCGTTTGCGATTCGCAAACGCCGAAATTCGGCTAATTTCGGCGTTTATGAATCGCAAATGGCATTTTGATATCTAGGTGCCACTTAGCAAAATAAGGAATCGCAAAAATTGCGATTCCTTATTTTGCTTATAGCATTTAAGGAATCATAATTTTGTGATTCCTTAAATGCTATGTAGGGGTGCTTAAAAAATTGTGATTTTTGCATTAGGAATCGCAAAATACCACCTACTTCAAGTAGATGGTAATTTGCAATTTCCTTCAAAAACGCATAAAAAAAAAAAAATCAAAGTGCCATGTGGCGCACAGACATGCCCTTAGGGCATGTCTGTGCGCCACATGTACTTACAGGCACATTCCAGGGGTGCAACAGGTGTCCTTTGGACACCCTGGCACCCTTGGAATTGCGATTCTCAAATTGCAATTTTCACACAGAAAATCGCAATTTGAGAATGTATTCCCATTCATTTCTATGGGCCTTTTGGCCCATAGGAATGAATTGGACACTCATTCCTTAATTGCGATTCACAATTTGCTAATCGCAAATAAGGAATGTTAAAGATTCACAAAAAAATTGCAAATTTATACCTACATTCCATTTTGCTATTCTCAAATAGCGATTCCTTAAAAATCGCTATTTGGGAATCGCAAAATGGAAGTTACCTACATATGCCCCTTAGTTCTGTGTCCAAGCGGGGGTCCAATGAAAGCCCCCTCCGAAAGTGGATTACTTCTAAGGGAGAGGTGAAGACCTTGATCTCAAGACTATCCAAAAGCGGGCCGGCCCATGAGCTCCACCCATCTCCACTAGGTTCAAGACGGAACCACTAACTGACACTAGTTCTAATGCTAGCGTAAGTTTGAGCCCTACAGTTATACTCGGATATGTGACAAAAGGTCCCCTGGATTCGTACTGGATGTTGTGGTTACAGAAGTCGTTCTTCCACACGTACTGGATGTTGTGCTTACAGAAGTCATTCTTCCACAAGTACTGGATGTTGTGCTTGCAGAAATCATTCTTCCACACGTACTGGAAGTTGTGCTTACAGAAGTCATTCTTCCATACGTACTGGAAGTTGTGCTTACAGAAGTCATTCTTCCATACATACTGGAAGTTGTGCTTACAGAAGTCATTCTTCCATACATACTGGAAGTTGTGCTTACAGAAGTAATTCTTCCACAAGTACTGGATGTTGTGCTTACAGAAGTCATTCTTTCACACTTACTGGATGTTGTGCTTACAGAAGTCGCTCTTCCACACGTACTGGATGTTGTGCTTACAGAAGTCGTTCATCCACAAGTACTGGAAGTTGTGCTTACAGAAGTCGTTCTTCCACACGTACTGGATGTTGTGCTTACAGAAGTCGTTCATCCACAAGTATTGAATGTTGTGCTTACAGAAGTCGTTCATCCACACGTACTGGATGTTGTGCTTACAGAAGTCGTTCATCCACACATACTGGATGTTGTGCTTACAGAAGTTATTCTTCCACACGTACTGGAAGTTGTGCTTACAGAAAGCATTCTTCCACACGTACTGGATGTTGTGCTTACAGAAGTCGTTCATCCACAAGTATTGGATGTTGTGCTTACAGTAGTCGTTCTAACACATGTACTGGATGTTGTGCTTACAGAAGTCGTTCATCCACACGTTCTGGGTGTTGTGCTTACAGAAGTCGTTCTTCCACACGTACTGGATGTTGTGCTTACATAAGTAATTCTTTAAAAAGTACTGGATGTTGTGTTTACAGAAGTCATTCTTCCACAAGTACTGGATGTTGTGCTTACAGAAATCATTCTTCCACACGTACTGGAAGTTGTGCTTACAGAAGTCATTCTTCTACAAGTACTGGATGTTGTGCTTACAGAAGTCATTCTTCCACAAGTACTGGATGTTGTGCTTACAGAAGTCATTCTTCCACACCTACTGGATGTTGTGCTTACAGAAGTCATTCTTCCACATGTACTGGATGTTGTGCTTACAGAAATCATTCTTCCACACGTACTGGATGTTGTGCTTACAGAAGTCATTCTTCCACACGTACTGGATGCTGTGCTTACAGAAATCATTCTTCCACACGTACTGGATGTTGTGCTTACAGAAGTCATTCTTCCACACGTACTGGATGTTGTGCTTACAGAAGTCGCTCTTCCACACGTACTGGATGTTGTGCTTACAGAAGTCGTTCATCCACAAGTACTGGAAGTTGTGCTTACAGAAGTCGTTCTTCCACACGTACTGGATGTTGTGCTTACAGAAGTTGTTCATCCACAAGTATTGAATGTTGTGCTTACAGAAGTCGTTAATCCACACGTACTGGATGTTGTGCTTACAGAAGTCGTTCATCCACACATACTGGATGTTGTGCTTACAGAAGTTATTCTTCCACACGTACTGGAAGTTGTGCTTACAGAAAGCATTCTTCCACACGTACTGGATGTTGTGCTTACAGAAGTCGTTCATCCACAAGTATTGGATGTTGTGCTTACAGTAGTCGTTCTAACACATGTACTGGATGTTGTGCTTACAGAAGTCGTTCATCCACACGTTCTGGGTGTTGTGCTTACAGAAGTCGTTCATCCACACGCTCTAGATGTTGTGCTTACAGAAGTCGTTCTTCCACACGTACTGGATGTTGTGCTTACATAAGTAATTCTTTAAAAAGTACTGGATGTTGTGTTTACAGAAGTCATTCTTCCACAAGTACTGGATGTTGTGCTTACAGAAATCATTCTTCCACACGTACTGGAAGTTGTGCTTACAGAAGTCATTCTTCTACAAGTACTGGATGTTGTGCTTACAGAAGTCATTCTTCCACAAGTACTGGATGTTGTGCTTACAGAAGTCATTCTTCCACACCTACTGGATGTTGTGCTTACAGAAGTCATTCTTCCACAAGTACTGGATGTTGTGTTTACAGAAGTAATTCTTCCACAAGTACTGGATGTTGTGCTTATAGAAATCGTTCTTCCACACGTACTGGAAGTTGTGCTTACAGAAGTCATTCTTTCACACGTACTGGATGTTGTGCTTACAGAAGTCGCTCTTCCACACGTACTGGATGTTGTGCTTACAGAAGTCATTCTTCCACACGTACTGGATGTTGTGCTTACAGAATTCGTTCATCCACAAGTACTGGATGTTGTGCTTACAGAAGTCGTTCATCCACAAGTACTGAATGTTGTGCTTACAGAAGTCATTCTTCCACATGTACTGGATGTTGTGCTTACAGAAGTCGTTCATCAGCAAGTACTGGATGTTGTGCTTACAGAAGTCATTCTTCCACACGTACTGGATGTTGTGCTTACAGAAGTCGTTCATCCACAAGTATTGAATGTTGTGCTTACAGAAGTCTTTCATCCACACGTACTGGATGCTGTGCTTACAGAAGTCGTTCATCCACACGTACTGGAAGTTGTCCTTACAGAAGTCATTCTTTCACAGGTACTGGATGTTGTGCTTACAGAAGTCATTCTTCCACACGTACTGGAAGTTGTGCTTACAGAAGGCGTTCTTCCACACTTACTGGATGTTGTGCTTACAGAAGTTGTTCATCCACACGTACTGGATGTTGTGGTTACAGTAGTGGTTCTTCCACATGTACTGGATGTTGTGCTTACTGAAGTCGTTCATCCACACGTACTGGATGTTGTGCTTACAGAAGTCGTTCTTCTACACGTACTGGATGTTGTGCTTACAGAAATCATTCTTCCACACGTACTGGATGCTGTGCTTACAGAAATCATTCTTCCACACGTACTGGATGTTGTGCTTACAGAAGTCATTCATCCACACGTACTGGATGTTGTGCTTACAGAAGTCATTCTTCCACATGTACTGGATGTTGTGCTTACAGAAATCATTCTTCCACACGTCTGGATGTTGTGCTTACAGAAGTCATTCTTCCACACGTACTGGATGCTGTGCTTACAGAAATCATTCTTCCACACGTACTGGATGTTGTGCTTACAGAAGTCATTCTTCCACACGTACTGGATGTTGTGCTTACAGAAATCATTCTTCCACACGTACTGGATGTTGTGCTTACAGAAGTCATTCTTCCACACGTACTGGATGTTGTACTTACAGAAGTCATTCTTCCACACGTACTGGATGTTGTGCTTACAGAAATCATTCTTCCACACGTACTGGATGCTGTGCCTGGAGAAATTGTTCACCCACACGTACTGGTTGTTGTGTTTAGAGAACTCATTCACTTAAGTTCAGAGCAGCGATGTGGAAGTGATGCGCGTGCCCATGTTCACACAGCGCCTTTCTCCACTATCCAGGATGGAGTCAAAGTTACAGGACTCCACTGCACTCTATTCTCAGGTGGGCACTCCTGTTGGCAACTTCTCTCTGTCAGTAAAAGCAGTCCAGAAGCTGCAACAAATGAAAAGGTAAATTCTGCCCTTAGAAAAGCCTACTTTGGATCTCATTTGGCGTCAAGAGCTGTGATTTATCGAGGCACACAGGGCACAGCTGTTCATCACTGACTTTAAACAGCTTTTTAAAGCAGTAGAAGCAACAGAGGGCTTGGGAGGTGTGGAGAAGCAGATGGAACACCTCCCTGATGTCTCCTTTGATAGGAAGAACATCTGTCTTGGTTGAAGGAGCCTCTCTTGCTGCAAGGAGACATATTTTACTGAAGCACTGGCACAGAGGTATCATCTGCACTTTGTATGCCCTTTAAAAGTGTCTGCCTGTTTGCTAATGAGTCAGAGGAGAGGATTAATTGTTTATTTAAGGAAGCATTCTTCATTTAGACAACAAACAAAACAATCATCAACAGTGTCATTCATCATCAGTGCTGGTCATGCTCCTTGTGTGGTTTTAATAAAAACAATACAGGACACGTGCAAAATAACAGATACCCGGTCTGCGATGGAGGTGGACTCACGCGGTTGGTGGGAGGTCAGATTCAGTACATCAGAGAGGCTTTGGAGGAGTTTACCTCTGGCCATGGGTGCTGCAAGTCATGAACAATGTCCATCAGATCAGGAGCTCCTCTCCCCATCCAAACTCAGGGATAAGGTAGTCTCCCTGACCTCAGGACCACAGAGAGAGCATTCCATGAATGTTCCTAAACTCATGTTTAAAAACCATCAGTTTAAAAAAAAAAAAACTTTTCAATGCACTGATATAATCTGATGCACTAAGTTGAAATGGTTCTGCATGTTAATGAAATACACTTTTTAAATTGTTTAGAGACTTTATCATATTTGTAAACTTCTGCTGCACGATGGCTTTAAAAAATGTAAGTTTCGTAAAGTTAAGCGGTGCAGGACACCCTAGTTACTTCTTTTAACTTCAATTAACCTTTAAATACCTGGTTGCCTGTTTCTTTGACATATTTTCATTGTTAGTGCTGAGTCTAGTATTCAGCAGTCCAGTGCAGCTGTGCACCAGGGGCCACATGGAAAGGTTAGAAGGGCCGCTTGTGGCCCCCGGGCCGTACTTGCAGTATCACTGCACCAGGTCGTTTAAGACATGCTCAGTATCTGCTAGTACTCCACAACATACATAAGTAAGAGTTGGAGCTAAGATGTAGTTGTCGGCGATGTTTCGATCCCCAACAGTGGTTATGGGATCATTATCAGGACGAGTAAATCTGAATGCCTGAGAGGATGCTGTGGGTCAAAGCTGAGGAACACAAATTAGTGGGAATAGGGAACGATGTGCCGGCCGTGAAAGCGAGTTCACACGGGGACTGTCCACGTGGGGATGTGGCGGACCGGAATATCAAGCGCGGAGGCCGTATATAGTGGGCAATGTTTTAATTATTTCAATGCATCTGGTCACAATATGGTTCTTATCAGGCTTAAATGTTCCACAAAACAAAGTCACAGCTCCTCGGATGGACGAAGGGTCGGGGTTCGGTATCCAGAGGGTTCTCCTGGAGTTCCGGTCTTGGGGATATCCTCGGAGGTACCGGGAGGGGAAACAAAGAAACAAAGAAAGGAGCCGTTAGTCCTGCCGGACTTTCTTGTCTTATCCCTGTTACCAACACCTGGGACTGTGAGGGGTATGAAGGCGAAAGTGAGGAGGGGACGGTAGGGTCGGGGTTGGTATCAAAGGCAAGCAGGGTAGCGAGAAACGGTAGGAGTGTAGGGTGGTGGGGCGTGAAGGGTCGGGGTTTATTCACAAAGTGGACAAGTGCTTCACAATATTTACACAGTGCTACGGGTGGCGTTGTGAGCCTAAAAGGAGGGAAGATTATCTACACAAAGGGAGTTATTTACACTGCACCTAATGTGCCACAAGGGGTTTCCGAGTCACTCACCCGGTCCGCCGCAACTCTCCAAGTTGAGTTGCGGCCGCTCCCCAGCAACCTCCGGTGGACTCCACCAATCTTCGGACCAGTCTTCTTCCTCTTCGGTCGCCGTCTCCTTCGCCTCTCCGGTCGGGGTCTCCTGCCACAAGCTCAATCTGACGTCGGACTGTTTCCTGGTTCCGGCTTTTCCAGTGTCCGGGTCACGTGAGGGGGAGGTACTTCCGGGGTCGGGAGGTATTGCTTCCGGGTGTTCGTCGTTCCGGATTGGGTCCTGGAACAGAGGACAGAGGGTTGGACATTTGGTGGGGCGGGTCGTTGCTATGGACGCTCTGGCCGGGACCTCTGTTGTACGCGAAGGACCGAACTGACGTGGACCATGACGGGTATGAGAGGACGCCGCATCACAGGGACACAGAAACTAAGGACAATGCTGGGAAAGACTGGGGAGGTCAATGCCTCGTCCCCGGTGTGTGTTCCACGAAGCTCTCGATCGAGCGTAATCAAGTGGAAACCATGTGGCAATTACGTGGAGCTTGTCCAGGAGTGCAGGTGTGTCGTCTTTCGCAGCATTGCCCTAAATCTCCGCGTCCCTGTGTGAACTTGTTTCCATGGGCGGGACATTGTTCCCCTATTCACACTAATTTGTGGTCCTCAGCTTCAACCCACAGCACCCTTCTGGAGGGGCCCCAAGGGGGATCACCCAGAGATTTAGCAGCTTCATGGCTGAAGCACAGGGGATGCATGTGACTGGGGGAGAAGGTTTTGCCTTTGTGCAACATTCCGTCCCTCATCTTGTGTGTTTTGATTTTCACCCTATGTGGGAAGGGCATGCCCAGACATGGGTCCCGTGCTCACTACGCCACTGGAGTCAAGCTATCCTGGCTGAAGACGGCTGATAGCCAGAAACCAGTCCTAGTATGCTTGATTCCAGTCCAGGGAAGACATGGCTTGGCAGTTTGGGCTGGACTGTTCCCATGAGGCACAGGGTCAAGATTGATTTGCATATGGCCAAGTCTGAACTGGGGTGGCTTGCTGAGCAAAATAACGATGGATTAAACCCAGATCTGTGACTGGGGAGAATGTTTTGCCATTGTGCTACATTCGGTCCATCATCTTGTGTGTTTTGCTGTTCGCCCTATGTGGGAAGGGTATGCTCAGACGTGGGTCCCGTGCTCGCTACGCCACTGGAGTCAAGCTATCCTGGCTGAAGATTGCTGATAGCCAGAAACCGGTCCTAGGATGCTTGATTCCGGTCCAGGGAAGACATTGCTTGGCAGTTTGGGCTGGACTGTTCCCATGAGGCACAGGGCTAAGACTGATTTGCATATGGCCATGTCTGAACTGGGGTGGCTTGGTGAGCAAAATAACGATGGATTAAACCCAGATCTGTGACTGGGGAAGAATGTTTTGCCATTGTGCAACATTCCGGCTGTTAGACCTGGCATCTTTGGTGTGGTTTCCTCTGTCTTTTTGCCTCTACCTCCTGTATTTTTGATGCTGTGCTGGATTTTGTTTTTGCTTGTTTAGATGCTTTGGGCACTTTGCCACTGCTGATCAGTGTCAAAGTGCAAGTGCTCTCTGTGTAAATTGTGATTATAAGTAGTTATCCATAATTGGCATATTTGTATCACCAAGAAGTCCCTAGTAAAGTGCACTGGGTGTGCCAGGGCTGGTGATTCAAATGCTACTAGTGGGCCTGCAGCACTGATTGTGCCACCCACACGAGTAGCCCTAAAATGGTGTCTCTGGCCTGCCACTGCAGTGCCTGTGTGCAGTCTGTGAACTGCCATGTCCTCCTGGTCAGTGTCCCCACTGACCAGGCCTAACCCTGTGCAGTCTGTGAACTGCCATGTCCTCCTGGTCAGTGCCCCCACTGACCAGGCCTAACCCTGTGCAGTCTGTGAACTGCCATGTCCTCCTGGTCAGTGCCCCCACTGACCAGGCCTAACCCTTCCCTTTCTGTACACATTGGTCACCCCTATGGAAGGCCCAAGGTACCCCCCTGGGCAGGGTGCAGTGTATGTGAAAGGTAGAACATGTACTAGTGCAAGTGACATGCTCTGGTAGTGAATGACAGCCATTTTCGTATTTCACTATTGTAAGGCTACCTTGCCCATAGGCTATCATGGGGAATGCTGACTACAGTGGCTACCAGCATATCTTCCCATTGGAGCAAGGTAGGACATAAAAGCCTAGCATCCCTGAATTCAGAATTTAATAACACATCTTTTAGGAAAGGTTGTTTTCAAATCCTGTGTTTGAGAACAGCACTTTTAGAAAGTGGCTGTTTTCTTGTCTGACCTTTCTGTGTGCCTTGGCATGTTTGTGTATTAACTGTGGTTTGAGAGTGGCAGGGGCTGGGGAGCCCCCAGGAGACTGGCTGAGTCAGCCCTAGGCTGAATGACTGCATCTGCATCTTGATTGGTGGGAGGGGATGGCACCTTGGCCTGAATAGGGCTGTGCCTGCCTCCCACAATGCTGGCTCCACCTCCTGCTGGGCAGCTGACGACCCTGCCCCTCACTCTGAAAGGAAAGGAGAAGCCAGGAAAACAAAGTGCTCAAGGAACACCCAGAACTGGTACAGACCGGGCTCAGGGCCCTCCTGCACAAAGGGAACAAAGACTTTTAGGAGTATAAGTATAGGACCCCTGACTACAGAAAATTAGATCATCCTGGAATCAAGAAGGAACCTCTGCCAAGGAGAAAGCTGAAACTGAAAAAGGAAGACTGTTCTGCTGTTGCTCTGCTGAACTGACCTGCTGTTGCTTTGCTGCCAAGGAGAGGGGTAGGACTTTACTTTGTGCTGTGTCCCCTTGCTTGAAGGAAACTCCAAAGGCCTGAGAAGAGCTGGCTCCCTGTTAAGAAGTCCCAGGAACAAAAGGACTTCACCCCAGCTTCCCTGAACTCTGCTGAGAGAGTTCTGTCCTTCCTGGAGGGCATGGCCCATGTGTGATGCCTCTGGAAGTTGTACCTGTGCTGGGAAGCTGGAAACCAAGATTTAAAAAACTTTCCGCAAAGTTTATTGCATCGCTGGCTTGCGGAGCGCATCCCCGTCAGTGCGAGGAAATTCCCGCCGCTACGAAGGTCGAGATCATCACAGCGCCTGTTGCCGCTGCTAGTGACTTCACATCCTTCGTTTGCGGGACGCACCAGTCCGATGCGGGAAGAGTATCATCGCTGCGAGCATCGTCGCAGAGCCTGTCGTCACTGGGTGAGATCGTCGCACCGCTTGCGGACCGCATCACGTCGCTGCGAGAGTCGTCGCAGAGCCATCGCATCGAGGGGCCGTGAGAGGAGAAGATCGCCGCTGAGCTGTGCATCGTCATTACACCGGAGATCGTCGCAGCCCCAGAGATTGTCGCTTCGTACCTCTTGCAAGCCGCTTCCACCAAAACCTGTGCACCGAAATCCACACAAAGTTATCGCATCCCTCCCCATACAGACCGGAGTCACCGCAACACACCCGCTGCTTCCAGCGGGGCTGTCGCAACGCCTCCCCAGGGTCTCAGGAGTGATGCATCGGTTGCTTTTCAACGCTGCAGCTTTCACTTGGAACTTTTGTCTCATCTAAAGGTACTGTTGGCTAAAACGTGACGCAACTGTGGATTATTTTAACGCAACCTTAAGAACTCATTTGAAACCATATTCTTGAACTGTGTATATTGGATTTTTATCGTTTTGGTCTAGTTTAGTTTAAAATAAATACCTTTCTGTTTCTAAACTGTTCTGGAGTCAGTTTGTGGTGTTTTCACTGTGTTACTGTGAGTGTTGGTACAAATACTTTACACATTGCCTTTGATAAGCCTTGTCTGCTCGTGCCAAGCGACCAAGGGGGTGAGCAGAGGTTATCTAAAGAGCGTTTCCTCCTTACCCTGACTAGAAGTAAGGGTCCCTATTTGGACAGTGGTACCTACCTCTGCCAACTAGAGACCCCCAGTTATAACACCGTCCATCATCTTGTGTGTTTTGCTGTTCACCCTATGTGGGAAGGGTATGCCCAGACGTGGGTCCCGTGCTCACTATGCCACTGGAGTCCAGCTATCCTGGCTGAAGACGGCTGATAGCCAGAAACCGGCCTAGGATGCTTGATTCCGGTCCAGGAAAGACATGGCTTGGCAGTTCGGGCTCGACTGTTCCCATGAGGCACAGGGTCGAGACTGATTTGCAGATGGCCATGTCTGAACTGGGGTGGCTTGGTGAGCAAAATAACGATGGATTAAACCCAGATCTGTGACTGGGGGAGAATGTTTTGCCATTGTGCAACATTCCGTCCATCGTCTTGTGTGTTTTGAAGCACAGGGGGTGCCTGTCTCTGAGATCTCTAGGGCAGCCACTTGGGCGCCTTCCCAACCTTGTGTGAGTAACATTACAGATTGGAGGAACTGGATATTGATGGCAGAAATGTTTGCGCCAAATTCTCAGCTCCATTGTGTCATGATCACTCGAAGTCTGTTCTCTGAGTAGCATGGAGCACTAGTGTTCAGTTTTCTTTGTTAGCAAAGTCCGCTAATGCCTTGGTAGTCCTCTTACGTAACGAATGGAACGAGGACAAGAGACGTGGAAGTAATTGCCTGATTACTTACTAGTAGTCGTCATTACTCCTAGTCCCAAGTCCTCGTACCAGTCAGTAGGATGATAAAGTACTTGGTATGCCAGGAGGATGATGGGAATGTAGCCTTTTTATGGTACCCACACCTAGGTGGGCAAGGCTTTGTATTTTCAACAGTTCCTGGAGTATCCTGTCTTGAAGAGATCAGATTCACCACATTTTTAGTAATGACAGGTAAGTAGGGCTAGGAGAAATGACAATTAGTGTAAGCAAACAGGCCATTACTTTAAAAACATTATTTTGTTAGAAACCACTGGGCACTAGGACTTCACCAAGACCAGAATTCTGTGCTGGAGAGGAGGCACTTTACTCAGAATGTGGTGGTAGGTGATACTGAGGGCACCACTGGTGGGACTGTACTTGTATCAATCAACAAAACAACAAGAAGGATGGTGGGACATTAATAAAAAAACAAGATCAACAAAGGCAGGGATGAAAACGATGGCAAGGATATGTCTAATGGAAGGACTTGTTGTAGACTGTCCCGCGCATTTTAACTTGTCTGCTGAAAGGGAGTGCACAGCCGGCTGCACGACTCTCACCTCATGTGACTTCTGAAGGAGCTCAGGGGGGGGCCAGATTCATCAAACCAAAATCCGCTCGCAAAAGATTCTGAGAATCTGGCCCTTTGCGAGCTGTATTTTTGCATTTGAGATGCATCATCCCAAATGCAAAAATCGCAATTTTAGAAATCGCTACATTGCGATTATTTGCATTTATGGAATCTCAATTTGAGATTCCTTAAATGCAATGCATTTTTATAAGTTTTATGTTACACACACACATGTCCTTGGGACATGTGTGTGCGCAACACCAGTGTACATTACCATTTCAGGGGTGCAACAGGGTGTCCTTTGGACACCCTGGCACCCTTGAAATTGCTTCCTTATTTGCGAATCGCTAATTGTTAATCGCAAATAAGGAATGACTCCCCATTCATTCCTTTGGGCCTTTAGGCCCTTAGGAATGAATGGGAAGTTATTCCTTATTTGCGATTCGCAATTAGCGAATCGCAAATAAGGAATCAGTAGAAATCGCTAAAAATATTGCGATTTCTACATGCGTCCCATTTTGCGAGTCTTTAATAGCGAACTGTAGTGTTGTTAAATGATGATCAGGTCACGTAGGTTCTCGTAGAAAGATGTATTTATTAATTAATTTGACATGAGGTGGTAGTTCAAGATAGTAAGAGTAATTCCAAGGTAAATCCCCACCAGGAGCTGTAACCAGTCAGCTCAATCTTCAGCTCCCAACTGACTCTCCCCTCAGAACATAACATTCCAATCAGACATCTTGTGTGGTAACATTCTATTTGATGACATAGGTAAAACAACTAGAAAGCCAACATTACACATCTTCCCCTTTTATACATTTTGTAATTGCAATCAAAAGTTAAGATGTGAACAAAGCAATTACAATTATTAACTAGATATAAGGAAGATAAATAGAAACGGACGTAGGAATGGTTTATGTAAAAAGTGAACGGATGGTACGAAGAGACGGGAGTAGAATTGGATACATACACAGTGAAGAAGGTAAACATAATCATAAAAACAGTTGACAAAAGAAGAAATAAATGGAGAAAGTTTAAACAGATAAGAATCAAGAGAAGTTATGACTAGAAAAATTACAGTAACATCTAAGAGGTGGAAAATCAAGCAAGATCAAAACCAAGAAGGATCAACAAAGAAAAATCAAGTAAGATAAGAAGCAAGAAGAATCAGCAGAGAAAATCAAACAAGATTAGAACTAAGAAGAATGAACAGAAACTAAATGAAAATACAAAAGACAACACATCTTCTCCCTAAAGGAAAAGAAGAAAACGAAAATAAGTGTATGGACACCAAACACAAATTCACGGAATCAGCAAACACACCAATTGGCCAGACTGGTGTAAATGAGAAACAATGAACTGAGTAGTGAAAGGTAGAACCAAGTAAAGCACAAATATGAAGTTAAAAGTGAAAAAAAATGAACATTAACATCTAATAAGAGCTTGAACAGAAGAAAAGTTGCCAGTAAGAATAATAAATTCTGAATGAAACCTGTAAAAACAATTAGAAACTGGCATAATAAACATAAAACAGAGCTACTCGCATATAACACTGGGGAAAAGTTGTCAGAAAAAATGTATAGGAAGTGAAAAACTGGCATAATAAACTCTCAACAATATCACATGCATATAACCCTGAAGAAAAGTTGCCAGAAAGAATAATTAATTCTGAAAGAAACCTGTAAAAACAGGTGAAAAACTGGCATAGTAATCACATAACAGAATTACGTACATGTGACACTAAAAAACTTTTAAGTAATAAGTGAATAATGACAATTCATGTAACGTACGTCTACGCACATAAAAAGTTTTGAAAACCTTTATGACAATTCATGTAACGTACGTCTACGCACATAAAAAGTCTTGAAAACCTTAATGACAATTCATGTAACGCACGTCTACGCACATAAAAAGTCTTGAAAATCTTTGCGCAAAGGAGAAAATTATAGAGCTCATTTATAATCAATAAAATAACGTTTAGTGCACTGAACTTTTAAAACTGACGTCAGCAATCAATTAATAAACCGGTAAAATGTAGACAATACAGGTCCACTCATAAGAGAAACAGAATTATTTACTTTAAAATATTCTGTATACTAGAAAAACATTGAAGAAGCAGAATAGAATTCACCAAATAATCACTTGTACTATGCATAGCTCATAAAATCCAATATACCAAATGGAGAACACCTGTGAGAATAATAAAATAAGAAACTAAAATAAATAAGGTAGTCACCGTTGACTATCATCATCAAGAAAATGGTATAGAAGTGTAAGTTAATGATAGCTGTGAATTAAAACACCTGCGTCAATTTAAGAAGGTGCAACCTGAAGGAAAAAATTATTTGCTGCCTTGCTCTGCAAACACAATAATTATGAATAGCTGAACTTGCTGTAAAATATAAATGCCTTTGTGATGGTGTGCATGTCACCGAAAACATGCCTGACGTTGAAGTTGTTGCACTGTCATAAAGCATAAAAATAAAATAGAACTTGCTATCAAAATAAATACCTCTCATGGTGTGCATGTCACCGAAAACATGCAGTGTTGAAGTTTTTGAAGTTGCACTAATGAAATACAGAAGAGAATGCAACAGAACAGTACCTGCGTTGAATAACAATGTGCAGTTAAGGTAATCCAAAATTGAGATTGAGGAGATTAACAATATCTTAATAACGTGGTTGGTAGCATAAATGAAATTCACGAAGGTCTGGTGGTGTAAGGCAAAATGGAGGCACGCAGGGTGACGGCAAGCTGGTTCCCACCAGGAGCTGTAACCAGTCAGCTCAATCTTCAGCTCCCAACGGACTCTCCCCTCAGAACATAACATTCCAATCAGACATCTTGTGTGGTAACATTCTATTTGATGACATAGGTAAAACAACTAGAAAGCCAACATTACACGAACCCTTAAAATTCGCTATTAAGAACTCGCAAAACATGACTTTGATGAATCTGGGGGTAACAGTCTGATTATCTTTATTACTTCAAGTAATTTCCAGGTAGTTCCAGGACGACATCCTCATTTTTTCCAAGAGTTAGGATGATCATTTCCAACATGTTAAGGAAGCTTGCTTTGAAAAACGGATGCTGCCGACGCGAGGCCGAAAGGCATCCTTTTGAACTGAAACAAACCATGAGGAGTAATAAAACAAGTGAAGTGTTTGGAGTCTCCAGTGAGCTCAATGTGGTGGTAGGCAGAGCGAAGATCAAGAGTGGAAAAAATGCAGGTTCCATCCAACATACACACCATCTTGATGATATTAGGAAGTTGGTGGCAATCAGCAACCAAGTTGGCATTCAACGCTCTCATATCAACACACAAACCAACCACCTCCAAATGAACAGGCATGGAATAGCTGAAGAGATCTGTCATACGCTACTGCACAATTTTGGAGGACATTAACATAGTCCATTCAATGCAGGTCCCAAATGTCCATCCAATCCGACTGCTTCTTTACATCTCACAAAGGGCCGGATGTACGACCATTTTTGCATGCGCAAATGGGTTTGTGAACCCATTTGCACATGCAAAAATGGCATGGGGTATGTACACACCCTGTTTTACAAGTCGCAATTTTTTGTGACTCACAAAATAGGGTTTTGCGACTCACTATTAGGAAGGGGCGTTCCCTTCCTAATAGCGAGCGCCACCCTATGTACAAATGATTTGTAACTGAAATTGCGGTCACAAAACTCTCACAAATTACCACCCTCTTCAAGAGGGTGATAATGGGGTCGCAAAAGGGAAGAGGTCCCCAGGAGATCCCATCCCCTTTGCAAACACAGGGTAAAATATTCTTTATGGGCAGGCAGTGGTCCCAGGGACCACTGCCTGCCCTTAAACAATGAAATGAAAAGTTTCATTTTCTTTCTTTTTTAAGTGCTGCAATAAAAAAAAAACTGCTTCATTTAAAAGCAGTCCCAGGTATGGTGGTCTGCTGAGCCCAGCAGGCCACCATACCTGGGAGGGCCTGCCATTCCGAATCGCTTCGCAAATTGCGAGTGCATCATGAATATTGATGAACCTCTCAATTTTCGACCCCATTCGGAATCACTAACAGTGAGAGAAACACTGTTGTTCATAGTAAATTGCGCTTTGCAAATTGCGACTCGCAAAAGAGTCGCAATTTGTCAGGCGCAATTTACTTGGTCGTACATCTGGACCATAGACACTCAGATATTGAAAGATAGTAAAAACGTGCCGACCCTATATATATCTCCACTTCTTTTTCCCCCAACCATGCCAGCTCAGGAACACAACCACACACAAAATCTCAGACTGGACAACCGAGAGCCGTAACCAGCTAAGAAGACTGTATGATATGAAATACCATAAAGGGAGCTTCAGAGCTGTTTAAAGTTAACAGCATACCGAAAAGCATAAAACTGCGCATCTGGCTTACACTTCATCCAACACACTGCTATGCGCTGCGTCTCATAATACGAGAACCGTACCTTGGTGGTTATCACGTATAACTGACTGAATTATTTTTAAAGCGCGCTTATGCCGAGGTGTCTTGGCGCTGTAGAAAGTAGAAGATACAGATGGTGGTTAGGGAATAGAAAAAAGCCAGTTTTTTAGCGCCTTTCTGAAGCTAGTTCTGTTCTTGTCAGAACGTAGCACGAAGGGCATGGTATTCCACAATTTGGAAGCCTGGTAGGAAAAGGATTTGCCTCCCCATCGGGCTCTCCTTATGCGGAGGGGATCCGGAACTCCCCGACCACCGACCTTCCCGCGGTTTTGAATCCTCCGGGCGGACGGCGGACCATATGACAAAGAAACGCTTTCCACATGGGATCAAAACAAAAACAACTTAATTCAACCACAAACCCTACATGGTGTAGCATGCTACTCATGTTGGCAAGGGTAGTAAGCACAGTATGAATGCTGCAGTACAATACAATACCCATCCAGGATAGAGTTATAACTGACATCCATCTCCAGTGCAATAGTCGAGGAGCCTCTCTGCAGCCGAAGCACCATACTTTATCTGGCTTCCTAGTCTATCCTGGATCACCTTGTCAATCAGATGAGAGGATCTGTTTCCATGGATACTGTTAAAGTGGAGGATGGTATTGATGATGTTTTTGATTTATCAATTGCCTTATTGACATGCTCTTTCCAACTCAGATTCCTTGACAAGGTTATGCCTGAAATGGAAAGCCGTCAATCTCCTTCAATATTGTGCTCTCTGGTGCAACAGTCCTTGTTCCGCCTCTATGGCAGGAACGTCTTGGATTGCTTGCAATATTTCCTTGCACATATCTTTATATATAGTGAGAAGAGCAATGGGGGACATTGACAGCCAGACACCTACTGCGTTTGGAAAGGGTCTGCTTAACCCCTTCGCCGCGGCGGTAATTCCCCCACGGAGCTTGGGGGGTGAGCGCCGCGGAGCTGTGCTCATGACGAGCTGGGCTCGTCACGACTCCACCCACTGATTGATTCTCCCGCACAGGCGGGGAATCAATTGTGCGCGGGAGTGCCGCTGCTGTTATGACGAGCCCAGCCCGTCATGAGCACAGCTCCACTGTGCCTCATGATGAGCTGGGCTCGTCATAAGCATGGATGTGGTTAATAGTCCTTTCTGGCTCTAGCGCCAGGAAACTTATGGTGTCAGTGCGTTTTACAAATTTCACTTAAGATAAGATAAGATAAGATAAGGTAAGAAGAGGCCACGCTATCGCTCTGGAATGAGACGTGGCCCTTACTTTGAAAGACTGAAAAGCCTTGGCTAACTGGAATGAGGAAAGGGGTTTGGATCATATGAAAAGCATGGGACTCAGAGATCTGGGTGTGTTGCCAGGTTTGTGTTGCAGCAGTGCATCATTCACTAAGGGGTAGAAGGGATTCCTTCCTTCCCAATGTAAGTCAGTGTCTAGCCCTGAATCTTAACAAGTCATCTGTTTTCCAAGGCTAAGCACACAGTGATACTTTTCATGGGTCTATGTTGCAGCAGGGAGGCATGGGGGTCTAATCTGGGCCAGAGATGCAAACCATACGTAGGACATCATTGCACTGGATTTAGCCTGTCAGCGTATGAGATTACCATACCAGGTAAATTTGTTTCCGTGGTTCTTGAGAAGTTTAGCCATGTGGAGGGCACTTACTTATTTTCAAGAATTGTCATCACAACCACAGTCTTATCTGGCTAATACCAACCCGGTATTTTTTGTAAAGTGCGAACTAATCCCCCCCAGGGGTCTCAAGGCACTCGGGCCGTCAGAAAGATTAAGCAAGCTATTGCCCAGAGTCGCATGGTGCTGGGCTGAGCTGCCGCCGGCACCGGGGATCAAACCGTGAGCTCCGTGCTCCAGAGTCAGCAGCCCTGCCCGCGGCGTCACACCTCTCCCCCAAGTAACAAAGACAATGTTGTCCTTGTATTTACTGCCAAGAAATATAAAACAGAACTGTCTTCCTTTAGATTCTTCTTGATTTCCTACATCTGCTTGTGACCTTGGAGCTCTAAAAGTAGGGTAGCCTTTGGCGGGAGACCAAGGTGTCCACCAGACCATAGATACTTTCATTATCTGGTGTGGGCCCGGGCAGTAAATTCCGTTCCGCTCATTGAGTTTGCGGAATTTGGGTAATTTCACGTTCCGCGGAGAACGCAAAATTGCCCAAGAGTGTGCGTTCTGCGACTTCGCGAAATTTTTTGCTTGTTCGCGTTATCAAAATGCGTGTTCACAAGATATTTCCCCCTGAGCACGCAAACATCAATTGCGAATGGGAAAAAAGCAACGCGACCATGCAATTCTGCGTGTTCGCGGAATTTCTGCGTGTTCGCGAATATTTTTTACCGGTTCGCGGAGATTTGCGTTAAGCGATTACGCAAATTCAGCCCACCCCTAATCTGGTGGAGTACCCAATGCATCAATGAACAGCACTTGAAGTGCTTTTGCCAGGGCTGAAAAGTACTTTTCAGCAGTGTTTAAGTGCTCCGGCTCCCTTCGGCAATAGTGTCAACAGAGTCCAGATCTGTGCACAGATCTGCCACCCTCAGCTTCTGAGTGAAAGTGACCTGGCAGGTGGATCGGCTGCGGCAGCTTTCGTGTCAAAATGCACTGCCAGAGAGACCAGAGCTAAACAAGTGACCAATGTATTAACTTTGATCTTGCCACTTGTACCTACCTGCAGCGAAACACTGGCTCTAGGGCAGGAGGCAATGGAACCACAGACGTTGATGAACACCAGTGGTCAAACATCTGGGAACGAAAACGCAGCAATTAACAATAGTTTAGGAGGATTGGAGACTCGTTCCCAGCCTTCCATTGGTGCTTAAAGTATCCAGGAAGAAATGTAACAAAAGTCAGAAAAAGAGAGAAGCTACTTTTCCCAGTAACTTTTCCTTTTCCTGCAGGGGCTCGTCAATAATAGTCATAAGCACTGAACAGAATAGCAAGCCCACCCCAATGTGAAAAGCAGAGGAATAAACACAATAACGCTTAGTACAGTGAGCTTTAGGTCTGCTAGGAATAGTCCTGCTTGCTAACTTGTAGCATTGTCAAATACATGAAACAATTCACCAGGACCTCGTAACTCCTCGGTACCACCGCTGCACACGCATCCTCAATGCAGGACCTCGCATCGCAGCCCTGCAGCTCCTCGGAACCACGGCTCCACAATGTATCCTCGATGCAGGATCTTGTATCACAGCCCCACACAACCGCCACTGTGAGATGCATCCTCAAAGTGGGACCGCGCAATGCTCCGCAACCAGGGTTCAAGGTACTTTATTCTGCGGGCCTGACTTGGTCTCTCTATACGGCCCGCACTTCATCGAGGTTGGCCGGAACTTGTGACATTGTCCTTGTCTGGGGCGACCAGATAACCACAGTTGGCACTTTGATTTTTACCCAAACCTTTACATTTGCAAATCTTCAGTTCTACTCATTTGATTTTTTTTGTTGAGGTGTCAAATAATTTATTACATTTTACTCTATTTTCTAAATTGGTGTGTTATTTTTCTTACGTTGTATTTTCACTTTATTACTGTATTTGTGTTGCATAAATACTTTACACATTACCTCTTCTGCCTGGCTGCTTTGTTGACATAGAGTTATTCAGCCTAATTCCCAGCTTGTCGAATTCACTGACCCTTTCTAAGGGGGAACCCCCAACAATATAGAGCCCCTAAATGATGTATGAGGCCTAATAGTCATAAACTTGGTTTTAGTATGATTTATTAAAAGACCACGTTCGGTGCAGAAGTCTTCAAATTTGTTCACCAAATGTTGTAGACTTCTAAGCGTCTTCGAAATCAAAAGGGTATCATCTGCGAATTGCAGAAGAGGGGTTTTATGACCAGCTAAGGATGGGGTATCATTTAAGCCATCCTCCACATAGGCGATGACAAGATACAAGGAAAAGAGGGTTGGTGCAAGAACACAGCCTTGTCGGACTCCGGGGCATACCGTACTATCAAGAACGGCGTTAAAAATTATTGCCCGTTTAGCAGCAGAAAACTGCCGCTAAAGCTGCGATAATGAGATTGGTAATATGCCCTTGAGAATTCCAATAGAAGTCCATGTACTGGTGTAAACATCGGCTTCTATTGGAATTCTCCAGGGCATATTATCAAGCCCATTATTGTCGCTTTAGCAGCAGTTTTCTGCAGCTAAACCGGTGATAATTTTAACGCCGTTCTTGATAATATGCCCCTTTGTTCTTAATTTCAATCCATGCAGTCAGCTCCCCTCCCCGACCCCATCTATTTTATATGTATATATGTATCGTGGTGGAGGCGTGCCAATATATCAACAATGCTGGCTAGAACCCCAATATTCTTCAGTACAACCCACAGTTTAGCTCTAGGGACTAAGTCGAAAGCTGACTTTAGGTCAACAAAAACAAAATAGAGGTGTGCCTTCTGCATAGTAATGATTTTTCAATACAGTAATGTTTTTTTTTCCTGTAATGGGGTTTCTCTGGAATTCTCTCTCTGGAAAAGACCTTTGCTGGGCTCTTTCTCACACTGAAATCATGGTAGTTTTGGTGCCTTTATTTCCAACCTCATCATCAACTACAATCAAGAATGATTCAACCTGCCAATGAGGTTTTTTCTCCTAACTGGGACCATCTTAAGGAGCCACTTGACACCTTCCATATGTATTTTGTAGCCTGGGAGGAGTCACCCTTTTATTGGGCAATCAAAATAAGAGACCCTTACTGTGTCCCCTCCTTGAAATGTGGCAATACTGGCACTCTCCATGGTTTACATTTTAAGTACAAGCATTGGAAATGCAATAGGGCTCGCATTAGGAAAGTTTGAGCTATTGGTCTTATAAATGATTTTTTTTTTATTTATGTGTTATTTTTTAAAATAGCTAAATTAATAGCTTTGTCATTTACAATGCCAATAGTTCTAACTTTCGCAAACACCTATAGCATTTGTATTGCAACATGTTTTGTATTTACGTGACTTAGATGTATTGATATTACAAATAACAATGGCTTTTAATTTTTTTAAATAATTAATACTTAAATAATTTATTTAATTTGTAATGGCAATAGCTTAAACTTTTGTAAATAACTTTTGTGAAGATTATGTTCAGTGTTTTTTATTGTGACGAAAATCCAAGAACAGAAGTGAAATATTAACATCTTTTTGTGATTTGTAAGAAAGCTTGAAAACCGCTTGAAACATTGAAAGAACATATTTGAACCAGTGATGCTGTGGTTGCGCTGAGTGATGCTGTGGTTGCGCTGAGTGATGCTGTGGTTACGCTGAGTGATGCTGTGGTGGTGCTGAGTGAGGCTGTGGTGGTGCTGAGTGATGCTGTGGTGGTGCTGAGTGATGCTGTGGTTGCGCTGAGTGATGCTGTGGTTGCGCTGAGTGATGCTGTGGTTGCGCTGAGTGGTGTGTGCATCGGTGGAGCTTAGTGGGTGCATTTGTGGAGCTGTGTGGTGGGTGCATTGGTGGAGCTTAGTTAGAGCATCGGTGGAGCTGTGTGGTGGGTGCATCGGTGGAGCTGTGTGGTGGGTGCCTCGGCGGAGCTGTGTGGTGTGTGGCTCGGTGGAGCTGTGTGGTGGGTGCATTGGTGGAGCTTGGTGGGTGCATCGGTGGAGCTTAGTGGGTGCATCGGTGGAGCTGTGTGGTGGGTGCATCGGTGGAGCTGTGTGGTGGGTGCATCGGTGGAGCTGTGTGGTGGGTGCATCGGTGGAGCTGTGTGGTGGGTGCATCGGTGGAGCTGTGTGGTGGGTGCATCGGTGGAGCTGGGTGGTGGGTGCATCGGTGGAGCTGTGTGGTGGGTGCTTCGGTGGAGCTGTGTGGTGGGTGCATCGGTGGAGCTGTGTGGTGGGTGCATCGGTGGAGCTGTGTGGTGGGTGCATCGGTGGAGCTGTGTGGTGGGTGCATCGGTGGAGCTGTGTGGTGGGTGCATCGGTGGAGCTGTGTGGTGGGTGCATCGGTGGAGCTGTGTGGTGGGTGCATCGGTGGAGCTGTGTGGTGGGTGCATCGGTGGAGCTGTGTGGTGGGTGCCTCGGCGGAGCTGTGTGGTGGGTGCATCGGTGGAGCTGGGTGGTGGGTGCATCGGTGGAGCTGGGTGGTGGGTGCATCTGTGGAGCTGTGTGGTGGGTGCTTCGGTGGAGCTGTGTGGTGGGTGCTTCGGTGGAGCTGTGTGGTGGGTGCCTCGGTGGAGCTGTGTGGTGGGTGCATCGGTGGAGCTGTGTCGGTGGAGCTGGGTGGTGGGTGCCTCGGTGGAGCTGGGTGGTGGGTGCCTCGGTGGAGCTGGGTGGTGGGTGCCTCGGTGGAGCTGGGTGGTGGGTGCCTCGGTGGAGCTGGGTGGTGGGTGCCTCGGTAGAGCTGGGTGGTGGGTGCCTCGGTGGAGCTGTGTGGTGGGTGCATCGTTGGAGCTGTGTGGTGGGTGCCTCGGTGGAGCTGTGTGGTGGGTGCATCGGTGGAGCTGTGTGGTTGGTGCATCGGTGGAGCTGTGTCGATGGAGCTGGGTGGTGGGTGCATCGGTGGAGCTGGGTGATGGGTGCATCGGTGGAGCTGTGTCGGTGGAGCTGTGTGGTGGCTGCATCGGTGGAGCTGTGTGGTGGGTGCATCGGTGAAGCAGTGTGGTGGGTCGTTCGGTGGAGCTGTGTGGTGGGTGCCTCGGTGGAGCTGTGTGGTGGGTGCCTCGGTGGAGCTGTGTGGTGGGTGCATCGGTGGAGCTGTGTGGTGGGTGCCTCGGTGGAGCTGTGTGGTGGGTGCATCGGTGGAGCTGTGTGGTGGGTGCATCAGCGGAGCTGTGTGGTGGGTGCATCGGTGGAGCTGTGTGGTGGGTGCATCTGTGGAGCTGTGTGGTGGGTGCATCGGTGGAGCTGTGTGGTGGGTGCATCGGTGGAGCTGTGTGGTGGGTGCATCGGTGGAGCTGTGTGGTGGGTGCCTCGGTGGAGCTGTGTGGTGGGTGCCTCGGAGGAGCTGTATGGTGGGTGCCTCGGAGGAGCTGTATGGTGGGTGCCTCGGAGGAGCTGTATGGTGGGTGCCTCGGTGGAGCTGTATGGTGGGTGCCTCGGTGGAGCTGTGTGGTGGGTGCATTGGTGGAGCTGGGTGGTGGGTGCCTTGGTGGAGCTGTGTGGTGAGTGCCTCGGTGGAGCTGTGTGGTGGGTGCATCGTGGAGCTGTGTGGTGGGTGCATCGGTGGAGCTGTGTCGGTGGAGGTGGGTGCATCGGTGGAGCTGGGTGGTGGGTGCATCGGTGGAGCTGTGTCGGTGGAGCTGTGTGGTGGGTGCCTCGGAGGAGCTGTATGGTGGGTGCCTCGTGGAGCTGTATGGTGGGTGCCTCGGTGGAGCTGTGTGGTGGGTGCATCGGTGGAGCTGTGTGGTGGGTGCATCGGTGGAGCTGTGTGGTGGGTGCATCGGTGGAGCTGTGTGGTGGGTGCCTTGGAGGAGCTGTATGGTGGGTGCCTCGGTGGAGCTGTATGGTGGGTGCCTCGGTGGAGCTGTGTGGTGGGTGCATCGGTGGAGCTGGGTGGTGGGTGCCTTGGTGGAGCTGTATGGTGAGTGCCTCGGTGGAGCTGTGTGGTGGGTGCATACCAACCAACGCTGCAGCCATCAGACATAAGCAAAATGTTTCAACACTGTTGCGGACCCAGCGGCGATACATTTTTAAGACCCATTAATTGTATGGCATCAAGCCCCTCATTGAAGGCCTAAAACAGCCAGCACACTGGAAAAGTTTTAACCCACCCTGGAACACCAGAAGTGACAGGCATACTCAGTAGACAGTTCCACTAACCAGCCTTTGACCGACACAAGATTAGTCGGTGCAGGGTATTGTCTCAAGACAGGGAAGCCAGAGAGGTCATTTGTGGGTTGGGTGGGGTCACAAGTGCTTGCATAAGCAGACTGGGGCTACAGGATAACTTTCTTTTCAAAGGTCACTAGGCACCCTGGCCTACCAGCAATCAGCTAGAAGCATAGCGAGGTCCGCGACATGGCGATTGTGTTAGAAGAAGCTCTATGCCTCAGAGTGCTGTGTATTAACCAGGACAGCAGAGAGAAAGAAACAGGGTCCCACGGCTCTCCTTAGCCTGGGGTTAGAGGTGTAGCCCCTTCCAAGACCGAGAATCACCCTCTGCTCACTTTACCACACACACACCGCTAGATAGAAAGCTCGGACTGTGTCGACCACTGCTACAGTGTTCCCCAACCACCGAACTGAACGTAGACCACAAAAAAGGCACTGCCCTACTTGCTGACCCATGGCCTTATCCCACCCACTCCGGATACTGTAAGGAAATAAAAAGGGGAGGATTTCTCTGTACCGATGGTAAGCTATTTGGGATGAACTGCCTACACTTTTTTGCGCAAGAGCAACAATACGATACTGTCCAATATCGCCCTGCGGGAGACATGGCCAGCAGCACTGGCAGGCAAAAGCCCATTCCTTTCAGCACAGAAACACCACAAGCTGCTGAAGCTGCAAAGCAAAGGGGAATCGAAAATGAAATGTGACATACCTTGTATGGTAGGGAAGCTGAATCACAAATGTTGGGAGGAGAATTTAATTTTAAACTCGGACAGAGTACGCCATCTATGCTAAAGTGAGTCGATATTTTGGTTAACAAAACAGTGGTGCCGATAATAGTTTAATGTAAAAGCAATCAGAACCGTGGGCTCATTTTTCACACAAACATTTATTTCAACATTTCAAGCTTAACTCACCTGTCCAGAGACAGCAGCAAAATGTGAGTCAAGTGGTGCATTTACCGAAATTTATCAGGACGGACTTTGAAAGAAACAAGTTAAACAAGTTTTAAAAGGAGACACGGCCTCCGGCCGTGAAACTGAAAGTACGGCCGGCCGGCCGTGAATAATTGGGGGGTGAGAAATGCGCTGGGAGGGCTGCCTTTGATGTGCTAATGCGAGGCAGGCAGGCAGGCGGCTGGTGGCATTGTGCACGCGCTTTTTAGGGCTTGCGCTTGCGCAATCACCTAAAAAGCACATGCACTTCATGCAATCGCCAGTGGAATCGCCAGTGGTGGTTAACCTCGGGATAAGCCACATTAGAGCTTCGCCAGCTATGCGCATGCGCACAGCAGGCGAGCCCTAAAAAAGGACTCTTAATTTGGAGGCTCTATTCATTATTTCTAGAAATACCAAGGGTAATTTATAAATCAAGGTAACCTCTATTTGTAGTAACATCAATACTCTAAACCCCCCTCCCCAACCTGATGTGTGGTTTACCAGCATCCGATGCAAAACAAGTAAGCCCATTATTCCATAGTGTTATGAAATAACATGATTTGCATCTGTCCTCGCAATTGCATTGAAATGCTTTGCATTTATAACCTCATTGGGGCCGATTCACAGAACTAACTTAAGACACAATCTTAAACTTACTACTTTTGGTATTCACAGGAGGCATTTAGTAGTAGTAAAGTTAGGATTTTATCTTAAGTTTGACTTAAGACAAACTTAAGACAGACTTAAGACAAAATCCTAACTTAAGTCTGTCTTAAGTTTGTCTTAAGTCAAACTTAAGACAAAATCCTAACTTTACTATTACTAAATGCCTTCTGTGAATACCAAAAGAGATTAGTTTAGGATTTTGTCTTGAGTTAGTTCTGTGAATCGGGCCCTACCTGTCTAGAAGTGTTTCCTATCTATAACTCATTGCGATCATAAGTTACAACATATATCATAACTGAAGACAGCTTCAGAAGGGCCAAATTTCAAACTATCATTCAGATTTCTTACTTTAAAAATCAGGTTTTTGCAAAACGTGTACATCCTTTAATGACCACAAATTTAAAAAAGGAAGTTAATAGGGACAGTGGATACATTCCTTGTCTGGAAATGGATCATAATCAGTACATTATCTAAATTCCAAAGTTTGCTAAAAGTAATGTTGGGAAGCAACCTTACCAACGCATTTTTTACAACGCATGCTTTTACCCAGCATGCCATTACACCAAAATGACTTGCTGTAGGGGGCATAAGGTGCTGGATTTAACTCCAACACTTTCCCTACTGTTGCACAGATTGGAATTGGGATAGTAAATTATACTATTCCAAACTCCAGTGCACCCCCGACAGAAAGTCGTTGTAAAAACTTGCGTTGTAATGGCATGCGGGGTAAAAGCATGCGTAATGTTAGTTGCATTAGAGAGTTTTAAATTACCATCCTAGGTTAGTAAATGCAGGGACTTTTTGCAAGATTTTATTCACATGCCAATGCTTGCCACCATACTAAATAATCACCTGGTCATCCTTTCAGTCAGCTCATCGACTGATGGTACATCATTGGTACTAAAAAGGCGAGATATTTGCTTTTACACTGTTTCCCCCCTAAATAAGGATTATTGCAAAAATCACAGCCCAATTACATATTACAATGAGTCATACTCTTGTTTTCCTGAATAAATATTTTATCTTGACTATATTTTCTGCTTGCAGTAAGATATTCTCCACAAATGATGGTTGTATGCAGTTATAAACACTCATCAACTCCAGAGCTAGGAAAATAATTACTGTCTGCCTCATGCTGATAGTTAGCTGAATATTGCTCAAATACTACATACATTTCCACATGCTGTACTTTACTACCCTTCTAAATCACAAATATATTGCCATTAAAAAGAAGCCAGTTCTCAGCATGCCCCATAAGCTGATTATGTGTTGTCTCCCAGGCATAACTCTGCTCCCAAAAGCCCATCACCACAGTGGCACAGGACGGTGCAAAGCTATAACATATAAAACCGTTTATGCTTTCTTGAAAAAAGTGTTTCTCAAATGCAAAAATAATGCTGGGTACTACAGATTCAGTGATGCTTAACAACATAGTTGAACTCTCAGGGGGCGTGGCTATGAGAGCCATCATGGCGGACGCTTACGCGTGCAGCTCCACTCTGGCCTGATAATATCCCGCTGGCACCGGGGGCGCGCATCGACACCCCTCATGTACTACTTGGTCTCAGGGATCCCGCTCTACGGCTACCGCCGGAGCTCCTCCGCAGCGCCAGAACACCCCCGGGTACTCGTGTGCTATATACGCTGCCATAACATAATATGGTATTGAAACGACCGTGGCCTGAGTGAAGCACGGCCACACCCAAAGCTTGTGGACCAAGCAACACAGATCTTGTGGGCCACAGCTCCCAGGGAGGTCTTGAAAGGTGGCAGCAGTTGGCGGGGTGTATCGGCACTGCAACACTACATGGGCCTGGGCATCATACGTGGGCTGATGGCCCTACGGAGAGCTGAAATCAAGTGTGGCCCAAGCGAGCCGGCATGCCGCTGAGCACCAGCCTCTGAACACAAAGGGACGCGGTGAGGCCTGCAGGAGTGTGGGAAGCAGGCGAGAACACAGCTGTTCACCAGCCTGCCGCCTCTGGATCCAGACTGTGGCCCTGTTCTCAGAACTGGCAAGAGCGGGTCTATGCCTGCTGTTGGATGGGCTTGCAAGACCTTGTAGAGGTCACGAGAGCCTCCAGGGAGAGCCGGGACCCATATAGAGAGGTAAGACGCCTTCGCGGAGTGACTGTCTGCACAGACCAAGGTGGATGCGGTGACCAGACCGGTGGGGAGACGGCCTGGTTGGGGGCAGATGAGGACACCTGGGCCTACAGCTATAAGAGTCTGATACACCCTTCATGGAGCAGCCCTGAGAGGAGATAAGTTGTAAATAGGGGTTGAACCTTTATACCCCTTCTCGCTCTCTTGAGACTCAGTACGCACTTTGGCACTTCACCCTCTTTAAGGCCAGACCCTTAGCTACAGAGAACCCGGCTCACCACCCCCTTCCCTCCTGAGAATGCTGTGAAACCTTGGGTCCTCATGTAGGTATCGAGGATTGTGATGGGTGAGCCAGCCCTGGGGGGCCGCTACTGGCCCTGTTGAGGTTGGAGCATTTGGAACTCACAGTGGTGCCATAAACCAGCATCAACATAGGCAGAAGATGACTGGACTCCACTGCCCGCCCCCTATGTTCTGTACCCAAAGCCTGGCGGTCACTCTGACCCTGTGTTGAACATGCTGGTGTGTACCAGTGGGCCAGCCTGAGTACAAAGCGGGGACCACTTTGCTGCATGGTGGTGGGTGCCGACATCTGATGGTGACCCTTGGCTGGATCATTAGTAAACAGATCTAGAAGAGGCCTGGCCGGGTGGAGATCAGAGACACTCTTAGAGGTCACAGACACATGTCCCACTGAATTAGTGCGATATTCAGCACATCAACCTCATACATTCAAGCAGTGGGGGGACCGGGGAAACCTGTTTTAGCCCCTGAACACAACTGCCATCACTTTGGGACAATTCTGCCTGGTGTTGGGCCCATTGGATTCTACTCTGTCACCCACGCTACAGACTGCTTCAACCAGCAGAGTGCCTGATAGACATGGGAAGGCCCAGGGACAGACAATCCAGTGCCCAGTCAGACACATCTGAACCGGCCATGACTGCCCCCGGAGAAGCCAAGGGGTCTGAGGCCATGGCGCCTCCCATGCAGCTGCAATTTGACAAGATATTGGCAGCCATAGCAGATACTAAGTCCACACTTCAAAAGTATGTTAGTGCTGTCTCGGTGGGAATGGGTCTTCTGAGAGCAGAACCCCATAAACTAGCCCATACAGTGAAAGAAGTAGAACAGGCGAATGCAGTAATGCGACCTGCCCATTTGGACCTAGCCTGACAGGTCACAGTGTTGGCTGATAAAGCATGTATGTTGGAACACCAGGCTGAAGATGCAGAGGTATGTAATCGAAGGAATAACGTTCTACTAGTGGGCCTCCCAGAGGGCACAGAAGGTAGTGACATGGTGTCCTATCTCAAACATTGAATGCCGATACTTAAAAAGTACTCAGCTTTGTCCTTGAAGGACAAAGCATGGTACTCTTAAAGGACAAAGCAGAGTACTCTTCAAGGACAAAGCAGAGTACTCTTCAAGGACAAAGCAGAATACTCTTCAAGGACAAAGCATAGTACTCTTAAAGGACAAAGCAGAGTACTCTTCAAGGACAAAGATGAGTACTCTTCAAGGACAAAGCAGAGTACTCTTCAAGGACAAAGCAGAGTACTCTTCAAGGACAAAGCAGAGTACTCTTCAAGGACAAAGCAGAATACTCTTCAAGGACAAAGCATAGTACTCTTAAAGGACAAAGCAGAGTACTCTTCAAGGACAAAGATGAGTACTCTTCAAGGACAAAGCAGAGTACTCTTCAAGGACAAAGCCGAGTACTCTTCAAGGACAAAGCAGAGTACTCTTCAAGGACAAAGCATAGTACCCTTAAAGGACACAGCAGAGTACTCTTATAGGACAAATGAGAGTACTATTAAAGGACAAAGCAGAGTACTCTTCAAGGACAAAGCAGGGTACTCTTCAAGGACAAAGCTGTGTACTCTTCAAGGACAAAGCTGAGTACTCTTCAGGGACAAAGCATAGTACTCTTCAAGGACAAAGCAGAGTATTCTTCAAGGACAAAGCTGAGTCCTCTTAAAGGACAAAGCAGAGTACTCTTCAAGGACAAAGCATAGTACCCTTAAAGACACAGCAGCGTACTCTTAAAGTACAAAGCAGAGTACTCTTAAAGGACAAAGCATAGTACCCTTAAAGGACAAAGCTGAGTACTCTTAAAGGACAAAGCAGAGTACTCTTAAAGCACAAAGCAGAGAACTCTTCAAGGACAAATCAGAGTACTCTTCAAGGACAAAGCAGAGTACTCTTCAAGGACAAAGCATAGTACTCTTCAAGGACAAAGCAGAGTACTATTCAAGGAGAAAGCAGAGTACTCTTCAAGGACAAAGCAAAGTACTCTTCAATGACAAAGTGGAGTACTCTTCAAGGACAAAGCTGAGTACTCTTCAAGGACAAAGCAGAGTACTCTTTAAGGACAAAGCAGAGTACACTTCAAGGACAAAGCATAGTACTCTTCATGGACAAAGCTGAGTACTCTTTAAGGACAAAGCAGAGTACACTTCAAGGACAAAGCATAGTACTCTTCAAGGACAAAGCAGAGTACTCTTCAAGGACAAAGCAGAGTACTCTTCAAGGACAAAGCAGAGTACTCTTCAAGGACAAAGCAGAGTACACTTCAAGGACAAAGCATAGTACTCTTCATGGACAAAGCTGAGTACTCTTTAAGGACAAAGCAGAGTACACTTCAAGGACAAAGCATAGTACTCTTCATGGACAAAGCTGAGTACTCTTCAAGGACAAAGCAGAGTACTCTTCAAGGACAAAGGAATCACACTGTGTGCAGGATGAGACACCCATTGTGGTGGCCCGTACAGGAAAATATATGTTGTGGGTTTATTTGAACCCTTACATTACAACTAATGATTAGACAAGATGTATGCAGGGGAGAATCGAGGAGCAGGGCTCATGTTGAGGGGGATGTTGTTTATATGGTTACGGTTCCTAAGTTAAGCGAACTTGAACAGTAGACAACAATATTTGATCTCCTTTCCAGGCTGGATTTAGAGTAAGAGTAAGTAAGATCGATCAAATATTTTGTTTTTCACTCATTAAATGGACATATATCACTACCTTAAAAGATCATTTGTATATTGTGTTTGTGGACTTATGGTTAGCGTTTGACCTTGTTACTAGACAACTATTGTGGAAATCCCTTACGTTAATGGGTGTCTCTGCTCTGCTAGTCTCCATTCTAACCAGTCTACATGAGAACAATTTTGCTTAACTGAGTTTGGCAAACAGGGGAGACTACTGATCGCATCCCTGTGCACAGAGAGTTTAGAAAGGGCTGTGTTCTAGGCCCTACTCTCATCTCTCTATGTATCACTGATGTTTTTATAACTCTTTTGGACTATATTCATGATTCATCCAAATAAAACAGTTTGCCTGTACCTGCCTTTTCCTTTGCAGATGACACCTTTCTTCTATCTTGAACACCAAATGGTTTGCAACATCTTGTAGTCAAGTTTAAAACCTACTGTTATCATAAGTGCCTGGAAATCAACAAAATGCATGGCTATTAACCCCTCAGAGGCCTTTTACGGGCAATATCCATGAGGGTCCTTTATGACTGGAGAAGGTGGAAAGATTTGTATATTTTGGCATTAAGATCGACGGTAGATCATCTTGGGAGCCTCAAATAAAGAAGAGTACGTCGATTCTACAGCACAGGGCTGGTGCTCTCTTGAAGCTTCAAGGCCTAGATCCGTCGCTCCAGCTTTGAAGGTTTATAAATCCAAGGCACAGTCTGCAGTCCTTTAACGGGCTAAGATTTGGGATTATGCAAATATTTCAATATTGGCGATAGCAGAAAATACTTTTCCCAGATCTCTTTTTAGTCTCCCACATAGCACTCCTCTTATTACATAGGGGCCGAATACGACTTTGGCGGTGCTGCACCAGCTCTCCGCTGGCACAGCACCACCAAAGCTGTGCCAAGACCGCCCGCATGATTCAACTTGTGCAAGCGGACGATTCTTTTGCCTTTCCCACGGCAGTGACCTGAAAGGCAAACATGCTCCACCACGGCATGAACTGTGAAGTGCATGCTGTGCTGGAACTGGGGGTGCAAGCAGACAGGGAGGCACATGTAGTGCACCCTGAATGCATCCCAATGGCGGCGGGGGCGTGTGGGCCCTGTAGGGCCCCCTTTGTTTCCCCACAGCCAGCCTTTTCATGGCAGGCTCACCGCCATGAAAAGGCTGGCGGTAGAGGAACTCGAAATATGCTCAGCGGGACTGCGCTCGTCCAGCTCAGCATAATATACTGCCCTTCCACCATGCCACCGCCAGGGAACTGCGGTCCCACCACCAGAATGTCACAGGAAGTCGTAATCCGCCAGACGGACTACCACCACCATGAGCCTGGCGGTCCCTGGACCACCAGACTTTTAACCAAGCCCTTTGTTTTTTTTTACATTGGGCTAAATAGAATTGAGATCTTGGCTGGCTTGAGACCGTTTTTATACTAGGTATGTATACAGGCAATCGACAAACTGGCTTCTTATAAGGCAAGCCCTATTGAAATCAAGGATTCTCACACAACCAATCTCATAACCTGGCTTCACCATGTGAAAGTTTGATTGGACTACTAGGACTAGATAACTGGTGGAAGTTGGATACTAGGTTACTGGCTGAGGGGCGTGGTCGCTACTCAAGCAGAAACCACAATCTCTGTCAGGGTGAAACATAAGCAAACTCCAGATTAACCTGTGCTTAACCCTCTGGTAGCTTGCCACAGAGCATTTAGACTTAACTTATAGGCAGTGTGTAAAGTATGTATGCAGTACTTCAAACAGTAATGAGCTGAAAATAAAATACAAGAAAAATCCCACACCAATTTAGAAAAACAGAGTAAAATGTAATAATGATTTGACACTCAAACAATAAAAATCCAATTAGTAGAATCAAAGATATATAATATTAAAGATTTTAGTGGAAATAGTAACTAGAAGCACAAAGTGCCAGATGTGGTTTATCTGGTGGCGCCGTATCGGGACAAAGGCACAAGTTCAGGCCGACCACAATGGAGTACAGGCAGGACACAGGGACCAAGTTAGGTCTGCTGAAGAAGAGTATCTTAAATCCTGGTTGTAGAGTGTTGCGAGGTCCCTCATAAAGGATGCATCACGCATTGGCAAATTCCGAGGAGCTGCGAGGCAGTGTTGTGAAGTCCTGCATTGTTGTCTAGGACGTCTTCGACGAGGGGCTTGCGATGCGAAGACCTGCTTCAAAGATGTGTCACGCACCTACTGCCTCAGAAGTTTTGGGTCTAACGATGAGGAGTTCTGCGTCATCATTGATGCAAAGGCCCGTGTTGAGGGTGCATCGCGGGTTGGCAGTTCTGAGGAAACTACGGGCTGTGGTGCAAAGTACTATGTTAGGGATGTGCCTCGCAGCTGCAGTTCCGAAGAGGACAGCGAGGAGATGTGTTGTGCTACGTCGGTTCTACCCACAGGACCACAGAGAGGCTGGCAGAGCACCTTCAGGTCCACTTCCATGGGTCAGCACCACTTGTGGAACAAGACTCACAGCAGACTGAGTTCAGGTGCTGGGTTCAAGAGGGCTGGAGCCTGTTCTGTCCCTGAACTTTCTGATCAGGATGCCAGCTAACTGGCTCTTGGAGTCACTCTGCTGGTCTTGGGTTCAATATGAATGTCCAGCCCTTCACTTGGGCAGCTGGGCAACAGAGTCGTAGTCCTTCTGCTAGAGCAGCACAGCAGTCCTTCTGAGCTTTCCATAGGTCTGGAGGTGTAATGAAGAGTTGGGTCTGAGGGTAAATCAGTCAGCCAGTCAGTCATACTTTATTCACAATATTTCTTTGCATAAAAGGAAATGCTAGCAATAAATACATGCATTAAATAAAAATGTGTTAATTAACTAAAATAAATATATAACATTTAGTTATAAAAACATCTTTCACCAGTGGCTACAATTGACATAAATAATTAATTAGCCTCCATAATAAATTGATAGAACATTCAAAATTACTCAAAGCCCCCTAAACCTAGCACCATGCACATAGTCCATTAACAGCAAGGATCACTGACATAATATCGACGACACAAATATCGAGATACACAAATATCGAGTCAAAAATATCGATTGACAAAATATCGACTCCCTATCTTCAAACAGGTAAGTACCAAAATATCGACTCCAAAATATCGACTTACAAAAATATAGACTGTCAAAATATCGATTTTTTAAAATGTCTTAAAAGTAAGTTAAAACTAATATAGTAATAAATATATTTAATATAAACTTAGAAATAATTATTAAAAAAATATAATTGTAATAAATAATTTATATAATTAAAAAAATTATATCACCAAAAATTACACACACACATATATATATATATATATATATATATATATATATATATTTAAACATATTATTAAATAAACATATATAACATTTTAGAAAATGTTTAAAATTTATTGTTACAACTATAGTGAGTTCAACATTAGCAAAAGTGTTGGATAGCGTAGAGGTAAAATTTACTACTCCCACTCCAGTGGGTGCAACAGTAGGGAAAGCGCTGGATAGCGTAGAGGTTAAAATTACTATTCCCACTCCAGGGATGTATGACGTTACAACGCATACTTTTACAACGCCTACCATTACAACAAAACTTTTACAACGCAAAAACTTTTACAACGCATACATTTACAACGCAAGATTTTACAACGCATATACCTTTACAACGCATACCATTACAACATAAGTATTGGTAAGTATATAATAATTTTTTGAATATAAATTAATAAAAAATATTATAATATAATTTAATATAATTTAATTTTATTAAATAAATGTAATTTAAATGTAATTTTACCTTATTTTTACAAAGTACCCCTGTACCCCAAAAACCCAAAACTGACCCTGAACCCTAAAAATACCCCTTTACCCATAAACTGAAAACTGACCCTGAACCCTAAAAATACCCCTTTACCCGAAAACTGAAAACTGGCCCTGAACCCTAAAAATACCCCTTTACCCAAAAACTGAAAACTGACCCTGAACCCTAAAAATACCCCTTTACCTACAAACTGAAAACTGACCCTGAACCCTAAAAATACCCCTTTACCCCAAAAACTGAAAACTGACCCTGAACCCTAAAAATACCCCTTTACCCAAAAACTGAAAACTGACCCTGAACCCTAAAAATACCCCTTTACCTACAAACTGAAAACTGACCCTGAACCCTAAAAATACCCCTTTACCCCAAAAACTGAAAACTGACCCTGAACCCTAAAAATACCCCTTTACCCAAAAACTGAAAACTGACCCTGAACCCTAAAAATACCCCTTTACCCAAAAACTGAAAACTGACCCTGAACCTATTCCCCTATAAACCCACAACCCGCTACAGAAAATAAATTACTAAAATTAAAATATTTATCAATTAATCAATTATAATTAATTACCAATTATATTTTAATTAATTACCAATTAATAATTAATTAACAATTAATTCTAAATTATTATCAATAAATAAATTAACATATTTAATTAATTATAATTAAATTACTTCCCACCCTATTCCCCTATAAACCCACAACCCGCTACAGAAAATAAATTACTAAAATTAAAATATTTATCAATTAATCAATTATAATTAATTACCAATTATATTTTAATTAATTACCAATTAATAATTAATTAACAATTAATTCTAAATATATATCAATAAATAAATTAACATATTTAATTAATTAGAATTAAATTACTTCCCACCCTATTCCCCTATAAACCCACAACCCGCTACAGACTTATATTACACAAAAAATAAAAATTATTATTAACTTACCTTAAATTCGATATTTTTGTTGTCTATATTATGTCTAGTCGATATTATGTAAATGTAATGTAAATGTGTTGTATTTGTATAGCGCGAACAGTAACCCGGAGGCATCCCGGCGCTTGTACTCCTACCACAAGGGAACCCCTCCTGGCTTTTCCTTGTGAGGTGTCCACTCCTGGGCATCCCATGGTGAAACCAGGCATCCCTTGTGCATCGGGGGCCGTTGTGGAGACTAAGCAAGCTATTGCCCAGAGTTGCAGCGTGGGGCCCATGCTTAGATTCGGCACTGAGGCGAGAATATCCGGTCAGAGGAATTTAAGCCCGACCCCGCCGAGGAGGGAATCGAACCCTGGTCCCTGGCCAGCGTTCTGCATCAAGGTCTGCCGCTCTAACCATTGAGCCACACTTCTCCACTTGTCCATTCTATATTTTTGATTCGATATTATGTCCATTCTATTCGATATTAATTTTCTCTAGTCGATATTTTTGTTGTCTATATTATGTCTAGTCGATATTATGTCCATTCTATATTTTTTACTCGATATTCTGTCCAGTCGAAATAATTGACTCGATATTATGACTGTACACCCACAGCAAACATATACAGTGGTGGCTGGATCTTCCAACCCACTAAAGTGCTTTACTGTGTTTCACAATAGCTTATAAGTACGCAGCCAAGACCCAGCAGACTAAAGGGCTGTCAAGCTGTTGAAAATGGGTCAATGCTTGTTTATACTTTCTAAATTTCATTGAACGCAGATATGGAGTCAATATTGATTTTCTTTGTTGGGAATACAATAAACAAAAAAAGAGTAAATAATGAGCTGTTTGTTCTGAATCCCCATCACATGGGCAGCAAGACAAATTTTTAAATGTGTGGGTATAAGCTCGGAAGCCCACCATGAGTGGGATAACATTTAAGCAAAATCTAACCAAAATAAAATGATGGTGCAAATTTTGAACAAAGGTTAAATACGGCTGAGCGTCACATCTTACTGTGGGTACCCTATTATAAAGAGCTACACAAACTTTACATTTGTTAGCCTCCTGTCTAATAGCGGCTACATTTTCTAAAAAGATATGCTTCAATTTGCTTTTAGGGAAGGTAACACAAAGTAACGGAGAGTCAAACAAATTGTGCAAGCCAATGCTTGCCAATGTGAAGCTCACGTATCTCAGCCATGGTATCGCTTTGGCATGATCCAATTTAAGGCAGTTCCTTAACCCGTTGTGTGCTGGTGACGAGCTCAGCTCGTCATGATGCACGGTTGAGCTGCACTCATGACGAGCTGAGCTCGTCACAGCCGTTGGAACGTTCACACGCGAGGATAATTTCCCCGCTGTGCTGAACGTCCCAAAATGGGTGTGGTCGTGACGAGCTCCGCTTGTCATGAGTGCAGCTCTACTGTGCCTCGTGACAAGCCGAGCTCGTCACCAGCTCAGCGGCGCCACACGCGGCCCCCCTCCCCACTGCATATCGGGGGGAAAACACCCCGCAGCGAAGGGGTTAATACTGCTTGATTTAAAATCAATGCCTCACTCTTCCAGATAGAAAGGCACAATAACAGAGGGGCCAATTTAACAGCATCACTAATATAAGAGAATCCCAAATCATTATGGCATATAAAATTGGAAGAACTTTGAGGCAAGGAAAGTAACCTTTTAGCAAAGGCTGTCTTCTATGCATTGTAAAGAATCTGATTGCTGTTCCCCACATTACCGCCCCATAAGTGGCTGTTGCCTTTGCTTTAGAGGACTAAATTTGTAGCATTTCAGCACAAGCTTTATTCTCCACCTTCTTTGAAAATTTAAAGATGGCTGCAACATTTGTCTCCAGATGTAGTGCTCTATTGCTCACCCTATGCTTCCATGAAGAATTCCTATCAAATAAAACTCCAAGGTATGGAAAGGAGTCGACCATTTCCACACTGGCAGGATAAAAAACTGGGCACTTCTTTGATGGTGAACCTGCGATTAACGCAAATGATTTTGACTGGTTGACACGCAGGTCCAGGGAAAGCATGAACCTAGCAAATTCCTCTCTGGGACTTTGCAGTACTCTAGCGGCCACATGCATCAACCTATTTAGGAAGTGCAAATGGTGCGAATCTGTAAATTCGGCCGTTTGCGATTCCTAAATACATTTTTGTGAAATTCGCTATTTTTAGCGATTTCCAAAAATGCGATTGCTTTTAAGGAATCGCAAATTTGCGATTCCTTAAAAGCAATGCATGATTGTTTTTCAAATTGCGAATTAGCAATTAGAGGGTGCAAATTACCACGATGTTAAACCTCGTGGTAATTTGCGAAAAGTTATGAAAATGCTCAAAAATGCATTATATAAACTTTCATGTTACAGACACACATGTCCTTAGGACATGTGTGTGTGAAACATGCACTTTAAAATACCTTTCAGGGGTGCAGGGGGGGTCCTTTGGACCCCCCTCTGCACCCTTGGAATGCATTAACAAATTGCGAATCGCATTTTCAAATTCGCAATTTGTAAATGCCTTCCCATTGACTCCTATGGGCCTTTTGGCCCATAGGAATCAATGGGATTTGCGAAATCGCAATTAGGAATTCGCATAATATTTGCGATTTGGTAAAAAATTGCGATTTTTACTGAATCGCAAATATTATGCGAATAAAATCATGCATCCCATTTTGCGATTCCTTATTTGCGATTCCCTAAAAATCGCAAATAAGGAATTGCAAAACCTTACAATGATGCATGTGGCCTTAGGAGTACGCACCATGAGCACTGCATCGTCTGCATAGAGCAGAATCTGGGTACTACCCCTTCAATATACAGTACATCCTTAATGCATTTTCCTAGTGCACTCCCACTCTATTGGCATACAGGAAAAACAAGAATGGAGTGAACAAGCTCCCTTGTCTCACTCCACGCTTGATGCCAAGTGGCTTAGAGCATTCCCTAGCTGTGCCAAATATAACACTAGCTGTGGCCCCTGCATAAAGCAGCCTACTGAAATTGATGATTGCGGTATCAATTCCATGGAGATCATGATATCCCGTAACTTACTGTGAGCCACGCAATCGAATGCGGCTGATAGGTCCATGAAAGCCATGTACATATGACCCTGTTTTGCAATTTTGTATTTAGCAATCACCATATTTAGGTTTAAGAACTGGTCAATGGTCCTGTTGCGTTTTCTAAAACCATATCGAACCTTAGAAAGGCATTGTTTCTCCTCTACCCAATCTTCCAATCTGTTTAGGAGTAGGTGGCCCATTAACTTGGCTGTGCTATCTATCAATGATATCAGCCTGTAGTTTTTAGGGTCTCCCCTATCCCCTTTTTTTGTTGATGGGTACAGTGGTGGAGTGTTTCTGTGAATCGGGAGGACCCTTATTGGCAATGGTGTTAAACACATTTGTCAAAAGAGGGATTCAGAGATCTAAGGGACTTAAAAAGACATCGGTGGGAACTCCGTCCGGACCAGGGGCTTTTAGAAAACTGGCTTGTGACAAAGCCTGGGAAATATCATCCATCTCAAACTTCAAAGAAGTGAGATGTGCCTTCTCAATGAGAGAACTATTAAAGATATCAATCTCTAGAAAACTCTGAAAGATGTCTTCAAAGTGTGTCACCCGGCCCAAGTCCTTAATATGCGAGTCAACAGAAGGTCCTACATCTTCCTGGGGAAAGGGTGCATTTACCGCTTTCCAGTAGCCTCTACAGTCTTTTACCTCTGATGCTCTCCTTAATTCCAACCAGCTTCCTTCCTTAGTGATTTTATTCAGTTCTCGCGAATCACCTTATAACTAGCCCTCAGGCTTTGAATCAGATGAAAATTTCTTGGGATCATATGCAGGGCTTTATGAAGATTCAACAGAAACAGAGTTGAACCAACACTCTGGTGGGGGGAAGGTTGAAGGAAAGGGCCTTGTCAGATCACATTTAACCTAATGAGGTGAAATGGGTTTTAACCCGATAAGGATCCAAATTTGGATCTAAACAGGCCATAACCTGTGATTGTTTGTGATTGTTTGTGATCAAAGGGAGAACATTCTCATCTGCTTTATCCCTTTTCAGGATGTACCCATTTTTCCTAGCTAAGAGGGGTTTGGATGTAATGTCTGCATAGATCTTCCGTCTACTTTCCCTTTTTAAATCTCAGGAAAGGACAGCATGATTGCTAAGTCCCAAGAACTTTGTCTTGGTATTTGTCGCTCTCTCACTAGGGGTGGTTGTTACAATTATGAAGCCTACCATGGATCCATGGTCAAACCTCGCAAATGTTATCCCCAAAGCACCAGTTGTAGACTTTATGGTGTTAACAATTGTGATATTCCATATTACCATAAGCCTTGTCAAGGCCTTTCAAAGGTGTCATGTTTAAAATGGATCATGATGTCGCCAACACAATCTGTTATACCGCATACCGGTTTCACCACCTTTAGACAGCTTTTGGCATTAAAATCCCCCACCCAGATGCCATCCAGGGGTTATGGCGATGAGTGATAATTTTACTAACTGCATGTTCCAAAAAATAAACCACTAGTGGCATATTAAATTAAAGCAATTATTTTAAAAATTGATTAAAATGATGTCAGAACACGTATTCCCCTCGCATAACAAGGCATGAAAAAAGGGTGAAGTATCAAAGAGTTTTACACAATGTTGATATTAATAGCGTTGGCTAAAAGGGTCAGACAGAGAGTGACCTCTTGCTTGCTCTGAGGTGACTGGTAACACTGGAGTTTGGAAGGAGCAGTAGCCATCTAGGAAGAACGGGCCCACGTCTCCTGGAGGCAAAGGATGTCATATTTATTTACCTCCCTCAGCCAATCTGCATTGTCCTTTTTGTTCTTAAAACCTGCAATGTTCCAAGTAGCTAGACTTATTGTATCAGCCCTCCTTCCTCTACTCTCCCTATCCCTCATGGACACGGGCTCAGGCTCATCGTTATCCACCCCGGAAGTGGCCTTTGAGGTCAGTCAATGGCAACCCTCCAAGCTCTCCAGCACTTGGACTCACTGGATACACATGGCTGCGACCCCTAAGCCATCTCTGACACCTTGCTTGTGACCCCTGGCTGTTTGTCAGAAGCAGTGCACATGTAAAAGGCTACTCCTGGATGTTTACACATGGGTTGACTGGATACACATGGGTGTGACCCCTAAGCCACCCGTTGCGACTTCTGCCACCTTGCTTGTGACCCCTGGCTGTTTGTCAGCAGCGGTGCACAATTAAAAGGCTACTCCTGGATGTTCACACTTGGGTTGACTGGATAAACATGGGTGTGACCTCTAAGCCACCCGTTGCAACCCCTCCAACGTTGCTTGTGACTCCTGGCTGTATGTCAGCAGCAGTGTATATTTAAAAGGCTACTCCTGGATGTTTTCACTTGGGTTCACTGGACACACATGGGTGCGACTGCTAAGCCACCCGTTGCGACCCCTGCCACCTTGCTTGTGACCGCTGGATGTTTGTCAGCAGCAGGGTACATTTAAAAGGCTACTCCTGGATGTTCACACTTGGGTTGACTGGATACACATGGGTGCGACCCCTAAGCCACCCGTTGCGACCCCTGCCCCCTTGCTTGTGACCCCTGGATGTTTGTCAGCAGCAGTGTACATTTAAAAGGCTACTCTTGGACGTTTACACTTGGGTTGATTGGATACACATGGGTGCGACCCCTAAGCCACCCGTTGCGACCCCTGCCCCCTTGCTTGTGAACCCTGCCTATTTGTCAGCAGCAGTGTACATTTAAAAGGCTACTCTTGGACGTTTACACTTGGGTTGACTGGATACACATGGGTGCGACCCCTAAGCCACCCGTTGCGACCCCTGCCCCCTTGCTTGTGACCCCTGCCTGTTTGTCAGCAGCAGTGTAAATTTAAAAGGCTACTCTTGGATGTCTACACTTGGGTTGACTGAATACACATGGGAGCGACTGCTAATCCACCCGTTGCGACCCCTGCCCCCTTGCTTGTGACCCCTGGATGTTTGTCAGCAGCAGGGTACATTTAAAAGGCTACTCCTGGATGTTTAAACTTGGGTTCACTGGATACACATGAGAGCGACTGCTAAGCCACCCGTTGCGACTCCTGCCCCCTTGCTTGTGACCCCTGGATGTTTGGATACATGGCAAATAGCCAAGTGGATTATGCGGATTGTGCTGGTGATTTGTTTCGCGTTTCCTTTCATGATAATAAATGTAAACATCTACACAGCCCTCCTAATGGCATTTATTAATGAATTTGGTCACCCCAGAGTTTGGCCACAGGGGATGCAAATTTAAATTACACTATAGCGCTTCAACGCCTCGCCAAGGGTAGTAAGCGCTATATAAATACAATTTTAATGCAATACGTCTACATCATCAGACAGATCTTCGAAGCTGGTTCCTGGTAGAATTAATACTCCCATCTCTCCCCTCTCCTCCTCTGCTAGTGTGGAATGAGTCAGCTTCAATTGCCTCTAATGAATGTCAAACTGTATAAAATGCATTTGTTAGCTTATCTTTGATAGAGGCCAAAGCTCGCTTACATTGACGCTAGCTTCAGGCTCTGAAGCGATTCTGAGCTGGAGTCACATCCTCCATAAAGCCAGCACAGGAGCTAAGTGAGGAATACATTTTCTACAGAAAGCCTAGCCTTTTCATCAACCGAATCTGTTAACATCTGAGCAACATGTTCTCTCCATTGCACTTAATAAATGTTATCATTGAAACAGTCGGCAGATTTTCTTTTTATAACTAAGCAAGTGCCATCTGCTTCTCGTTAAAGAGTACAAGTCACGTATGAGAATGACTTCTACAAGAGATGCTCGATGGACACATTCTCCAAATTTGTGGAGTATACTGGGGACGAGGAATGGACTCTTTCTCCAGATTCGTGGGGTATAATGATGACAAGGAATGGACTCTTTCTCCAGATTAGTGGGGTATACTGATGACGAGGAATGTACTCTTTCTCCAGATTCGTGGGGTATACTGGCGACGAGGAATGGACTCTTTCTCCAGATTCGTGGGGTATAATGATGACAAGGAATGGACTCTTTCTCCAGATTTGTGGGGTATACTGACGAGAAGGAATGGACTCTTTCTCCAGATTCCCGGGGTATACTGGCGACGAGGAATGGACTCTTTCTCCAGATTCGTGGGGTATACTGATGACAAGGAATGGACTCTTTCTCCAGATTTGTGGGGTATACTGACGAGAAGGAATGGACTCTTTCTCCAGATTCCCGGGGTATACTGGCGACGAGGAATGGACTCTTTCTCCAGATTCGCGGGGTATACTGGCGACGAGGATGGACTCTTTCTCCAGATTCTTGGGTTATACCTGCGATGAGGAATGGGCTATTACTCCAGATTCATGGGGTATACAGGTGACGAGGAATGGACTCTTTCTCCAGATTCGTGCGGTATACTGGCGGCAAGGAATGGACGCTTTCTCCAGATTCACGGGGTATACTGGCCAGACTCTTTATCAAGATGCGCTGGGTATACCGGCGACGAGTATACTGGTGACGAAGAATGGACTCTTTCTCCAGATTCATGGGGTATACCGGCGACGAGGAATGGACTCTTCTCCAGATTCACGGGGTATACTGGCGACTAGGAATGGACTCTTTCTCCAGATTTGCGGGGTATACTGGCGACGAGAAATTTACTCTTTTTCCAGATTCGTGGGGTATACTGGCGACAAGGAATGGACTCTTTCTCAAGATTCGTGGGGTATACCAGCGACGAGGAATTTACTCTTTCTCCAGATTCAGGGTGTATACTATCGACGAGGAATGGACTCTTTCTCCAGATTCGTGGGGTATACTGGCGACAAGGAATGGACTCTTTCTCAAGATTCGTGGGGTATACCAGCGACGAGGAAATGACTCTTTCTCCAGATTCAGGTTGTATACGATCGACGAGGAATGGACTCTTTCTCCAGATTCGTGGGGTATACTGGCGACGTGGAATGGACTCTTTCTCCAGATTTGTGCGGCATACTGGCGACAAGGAATGGGCGCTTTCTCCAGATTCTTCCAGGATACTGGCGATGAGGCAACATCCGGAACATTCATCTCTCGCAAGGCTAACACTAAACAACTACTATCTCCAACATTGTCAGAGCTCTCGGAAAACACATCTATTCTAAAAAAGAAACTTCTATTTCAAGAATGCTACAGTGTGCGTTCTGGAATATAGATCTGGACAAAAGTTTGTGCAGTCCCACAAATACATGAGAGGCACTGGGGTACCTGCTGTTTCCACAGTAGCAGAGAGAAGAGAAATCCCTGAAAATTGGTGAGAGTTAGAGAAAGACATTTCTTTCTTTGTGGAAAAGTAGGAAAACGTGGTTAGGAAGTGCATTTGAACGTGTTCTGACTTTTTAGCATCTGGAAACAAGCACATGTATATTTTCACACGTAAAATAGAATTCTAAAAGATAAATCTAGCAGGAGTTCACGCAAAAATGAGATCGATGAAGATTCCCGCGACTGCTTCAGGAAACTTTTGCGAGTACGATAACAGCTGAAATTCATGCCAAACGTAGGAGGAAATCTAAAGGAGTACATTTGTGACTTTCCTAGCCTCAATATTTCCTGTAGTTTTAGTATCATGTTAAAATGAATGACTGGCAGGATTAGAATACCTTTTTGGGTCAAGCTCTACCTGCTGTAAGGTGTATTGTGGCTTACTATGAACACAGAGGGGCCTGAAGCCCGCCCATTGCTCACCATTTTTCTTTTTTTGCAGTTTTATCTAGCACAATCCAGAACCGAAAGTATTGGAGCGCTTTACATGAGCATCAATTACCTTACACAAGGACACACTCATTTTTGTGTGTTTAAGCATTGGGAGAGTAAGTGATTTCCCCAGAATCACAGGTTGTTGAGCCACGCTCGAACCAAGATCCACAGCTCCAAAGTCGGCAGCTCTGGCCGTTACACCACATCCTCTGCCTTCATATCTAACCATTGGTTGTCTTTCATTTGTTTGCTTCATATTCATGTCCAAGCTTGTCAATCTTGTGTTTGCCCCTCCCATGGAGCAGTACCTATTTTCCATCTTGCCCGGTTCTGTTCTCAATGTCAGGGAACTACTTTTTTCTTTTTGTGATAGCACCACAGAGCGTTCATGTCTTTTGGAGCCACCACCCACCTCTACTTCTCTCTCCCTCCTATTGCTGCCTGTCACCGTGGGCTTCTTCCCTCCCCCCTCCTGTTTATCTCACCCATGCGCTTCATCGGGGATGCTGTGACCAACAACCACCTGCAAAGCCAATTGGGCACAAAGGCGGGATTTTCTGGCTTTGTCAATGCTTGTTAATTCTCTACTTCCCAAAACGTAAAGCTGCAGCGAAAGGAGTGATGTAGGCAGGGAATGAGATGGTAAGGAAGAGGAGAGGCTGCAGCAGCATTCCTCAATGCAGTCCCCTCAGAGCTGCAGCCAGTTCATTCTGACAGGCAGGACAGCAAGAGAGATGCAATCAATATTTCAGTATAAACCACACTGATCATACAGAAGACAGGCTGTTTATGAATATATACTGGAATTAGGTTTACAGGTAAGTCATTTTCCCTCTCTGTCATTGGATTTGTATTAATATTCACACACACTGACTAAATCAGCTGGGACGCTCATCGCAATAGGTCATTAGCAAGCCAGGCCATATATTGAAATGGAAGATATAAAAGTGTATAAAGTATGCACATCAATGCATGAAAACCAGTCACCCAGTGAACTTTGTTCTGTTTGTGCTTTTGGCCTGGGCTATGTATCCGGTCTGGAGTCCTTGGCGTAGATGGTACCGTGCACCCTGCAGCTGCTCGGCAACATACATGATCTGGAGTGTTTCTTAAGAAAGGTTTGGAGACCTCTTGGGCTATCTATACTAGACATGTTGGCATCTCAACCAAAAACACAGTAAGGATTTGGAAAGTATATAAGATTTGGAATTGTAGGAAGGTAGGATCCTTCTGGCATGGTTACCCCCACTTTTTGTTTTATTTCATTTTGTTTTTGACTAGTCTGACTGGGATCTTGCTAATCAGGACCCCAGTCACTGTGCTTCCTCCCTAAATTTGACCATAGTTAGTACTTCTGTACTTCAACAATTGGCTACTGGTGTACCTTTGTAAGTTCCTAGTATATGGTACCCAGGACAGGGGTCTCCCATGGTCGCAGCATGTATTATGCCATCCATAAGAGACCACTCAAACTGTGACTACAGGCCTGCCATCGCAGCATGCGTATGCTGGTGCTTGCACCCCTCATGACAGATATAGGTTTTCTTATATCTGAGGTCACTGCACTTACAACTTATAAGTCACCCCTATGGTATGCTCTTCAGTCCTGAGGGCAGGGTGCTTGGTTATGAGTGTGAGGGTTCCCCTGTATGAGCAGGACACCCCTCCTAACCCCAGAGTCAATTCTCCATGCTTTGTAAGTGCGGTCAGCCATTTTAATACATCTAGTGGACATCAGTCACTACGCGATGTCTAACTCTATAGTGGCTGCACCAAACCCAGTCTTGTTTGGTGCCAAACGTGTTGGAATCATACCTCAACACTGATTCCAGTGTTGGAAGTATGATCCCATGTACTGGGGGCTCACTTGGGGTACGCCCCTGTACAACTAGTAACAGTCTTTCAATCAATCAATCAATCAATCAATCATGCCATTTGTATAGCGCACTACTCACCCGGGAGGGTCTCAAGGCGCTTGGGGGGAGGGGTATGCTACTGCTCGAACAGCCAGGTCTTGAGTTGTTTCCTGAAGGCGAGATGGTCCTGGGTCAGCCGAAGGTGGATGGGGAGGGAGTTCCAAGTCTTGGCAGCCAGGCAAGAGAAGGATCTTCCTCCGGCGGTGGCTCTTCGGATGCGTGGTACGGCTGCGAGGGCGAGGCTGGTGGACCGTAGCTGGCGGGTGGGCGTGTAGAAGGTCAGGCGGTCGTTGAGGTACTTGGGGCCCAGGTCGTGGAGAGACTTGTGTGCGTGGGTGAGGAGCCGGAACGTGATCCTCTTGTCGACGGGGAGCCAGTGCAGGTTCCTCAGGTGGCTGGAGATGTGGCTGCGTCGGGGGACATCCAGGATGAGTCGGGCGGAGGCGTTCTGGATGCGCTGGAGTCTTTTCTGTAGCTTGGCTGTGGTTCCGGCGTAGGGGGCGTTTCCGTAGTCCAGTCGGCTGGTGACAAGCGCCTGGGTGACAGTCTTCCTGGTCTCGGTCGGGATCCAGCGGAAGATCTTGCGAAGCATACGCAGGGTGTTGAAGCACGATGAGGAGACGGCGTTGACTTGTCTGGTCATCGAGAGGGAGGGGTCCAGGATGAAGCCCAGGTTGCGTGCGGGGTCGGTTGGCTTGGGTGCGGTGCCCAGGGCTGGGGGCCACCAGGAGTCATCCCAGGCGGAGGGCGAAGATCCCAGGATGAGGACTTCCGTCTTGTCCAAGTTCAGTTTCAGGCGGCTGTCCTTCATCCACTCGGCGACATCTTTCATCCCTTCGTGTAGGCAGGTTCTGGTGGTGTCGGGGTCTCTGGTGAGGGAGAGGATCAGCTGGGTGTCGTCGGCGTAAGAGATGATGTTGAGGTTGTGCTGGCGTGCGATGGCTGCGAGAGGTTTCATGTAGATGTTGAAGAGGGTGGGGCTGAGTGAAGATCCTTGCGGGACACCGCAGATGACTTCGGTGGCCTCGGAGCGAAACGGGGGGAGGCGAACTCTTTGGGTTCTTCCGGCGAGGAACGAGATGATCCACTCCAGTGCCTTCTCTTGGATACCAATGTTGCTGAGGCGCTGGACTAGGGTGCGGTGGCAGACCGTGTCGAACACAGCGGAGAGGTCCAGGAGGATGAGGGCCACTGTTTCCCCCTTGTCGAGCAGGGTCCGGATGTCGTCGGTGGCTGCGATGAGGGCGGTCTCGGTGCTGTGGTTGGCTCTGAAGCCGGACTGCGAGGGGTCGAGGGATCCGTTTGTCTCGAAGAAGGCGGTCAGCTGTCTGTTGACGATCTTCTCGATGACTTTAGCAGGAAAAGGGAGGAGCGAGATGGGGCGGAAGTTTTTGAGATCGGTGGGGTCCGCTGTAGGTTTCTTCAGGAGGGCGCTGATCTCGGCGTGCTTCCAGCTCTCCGGGAAGGTGGCGGTGTTGAAGGAGGCGTTGATGATGTTCCGGAGTTGGGGTGCGATGGTGGAGTCGGCCTTGTTGAAGACGTGGTGTGGGCAGGGGTCGGTCGGTGATCCGGAGTGGATGGTGTTCATCGTGCGGGCTGTGTCTTCGGTGGTCACCGTGGTCCAGGTGCGAAGGGTGGCGGTGGGGGGCATTGGTTCGACGGTTGGGTGCGTGGGTGGGGCGCCGAAGCTGTTGCGGATGTCGGCAATCTTGCGGTGGAAGAACGAGGCGAGGGAGTCACAGAGGTCTTGTGACGGAGTGATGTTGTTGGTGCCGGTGCTGGGGTTGGAGAACTCCTTGACGATAGTGAAGAGCTCTTTGCTGTCGTGGGCGTTGTTGTCCAGTCGTTCCTTCAGGGATTTCTTCTTGGTGATGCGGATGAGCTGGTGGTGCTTGCGGGTAGCGTGTTTGAGGGCGGTCATGTTGTCGGTGGTCCGGTCGAGGAGCCAGGCTTTCTCGAGGGTGCGGCAGGTCTTCTTGGAGTCCTTGAGGTCGTCGGTGAACCAGGATGCCTTCTTGCTTCTGGGTCTGCTGGGAGGGTTCTTTAGTGGCGCGAGGTCGTCGGCGCAGGCGGTCAGCCACTGTGTGAAGTTGCGGGCTGCTTCGTTGGGGTCCGTTGTGTTGATGGGTGGGCTCTGGCTGAGGGAGGTGGTGAGCTGGTCTGCGGTGATCTTGCTCCAATTCCTGTGAGGTACCTGTTGCGGGTGGTGGTGGGTCGTGGATCTTTTGAAGCTGAAGTGGACGCAGCTGTGGTCGGTCCAGTGGAGTCCGGTGGCATGGCTGAAGGTGATGTACTTGCTGGAAGAGAAGACGGGATCAAGCGTGTGGCCGGCGTAGTGGGTGGGGGTGTTGACCAGTTGCTTGAGTCCGAGGTTGGCGAGGTTTTCCAGCAGGGCGGTGGTGTTGCGGTCCTTGTTGTTCTCCAGGTGGAAGTTGAGGTCCCCGAGGAGGATGTAGTCAGTGGAGGGGAGGGCGTGCGGGCTGATGAAGTCTGTGATGTCTTCGCTGAATTGTGTGCGTGGTCCCGGGGGTCTGTAGACGAGGGTGCCTCTGAGGGTCGTCTTAGGGTCGGTGTGAATCTGGAAGTGGAGATGTTCGGCTGCTGCGAAGGAGTCGTTGGCGTCGGTCGTGATGCAGATGGTGTTCCTGTGGACGATGGCGATGCCACCTCCGGTCTGGTTGATGCGGTCCCTCCTGATGATCTTGTACCCGTCCGGGATGGCGATGTCGGGAGCAGAGGAGGCGTTCATCCAGGTTTCCGTGAGGAAGGAGACGTCCGGTGATGTAGCGTCGAGGAGGTTCCAGTGAGGAAGGCGACGTCCGGTGATGTAGCGTCGAGGAGGTTCTGACAGCAAGTTAGTGCTGCTGCCGACCATAGACACGATTCTGCCCACCTGCTGATGAGCCAAGCTCAAGCAGGGGAAGGTAGTACAATAGGTTTACTGTCACATGGAGGCGTGGCTGCCTCCCAGACATGACTTAGTTTATTGGACTAGGGGGGGATACCACTCTGGCATAAAACTGGACAAAGGACAAGGGAGCATCCTTTCCTCTGTCCAGGAAGGGACCCTCAAGCCTGAAACCATGTCACTCTTTGACCATCTGGACACTTGGACTTCGCCTGGAACCGAGACTGCATCACAGAAGACTCCTGCTGCTCCTGGTTTCACTGTTCTTCAATTTCTTCGACGTCTCTATCTGTGTTTTTCCGGGTTCTTCACCAGACCTGTGGGCATCAAGGACACCCGAAGTAATCTTCCTTGGAGTAAAGTAGTTACTCCCCTGCATCTGCAGGCACCGCAATGAAGCTGACCGGTCTGCTGCTCCTGACGTCCCACGGACTTCAAAAGCCTCAGCAGGACAGGTGGTGGTTCTGCAACTCCCTCGAGGCCTGACCTGTCCTCTCTGCAATTTTGAGGCCAGTATCCTCGGAACCGCTGAGACCAAACCCCTGTGCACCTCGTTGATTTGCAGTTGCCAAGGCTTGTTGGCTTTGCACTCCAGAGGTCTTTGGGCTACAAGAAGCTCCAGCCGCCAGTATCTCTTCCTGCCAAGTACAGCATCCTCGCCGCATCCTCTGCACCTTGGGCCTTCCTTCTTGGTGAGCTGCTCGAGGTCCTCTTGCGACTCCTGTGCCTTTGCCCTGTGGGTCCTCTTAAGGGTCTTCTCCTACTACAGTGGGATCCCCTGCTTGCTAGGGGCCTGCTATTACTCTCCTGCTTGTGCTGAGTCCCTTGGGCCTTGCTAGTCCCAATGTTGTTCCATCTTCGTTCTCCATGCCAGTTGCAGCTACCAAGGCTTGTTGGTGCTCCCACCAGACACCGACCCCCTGGTCCTCGACTTCTGATGTGGGACAGCTCATGCACAGCTCCTGGTCTTCCTTTACCTTACAGATGCAGCGACAAGGTCACTGTCAACACTTCTAAACCATCCAACATCGGTGAGCATTGCTCTTCCATGCCTCCTGGTCACCTGTGAGTGGCATAGAGTCTGTGCCCTCTGCTTACAGGTTTTCCTCTTCAAGAATCCACCCTTGGAGTCTTGCAAAGTCTTCTCCAGCGAAGTCCTCCATTGTGGTCTATGGCGGTTTCCGACGTTCCTTGGCACCTATGAACCCGGCTTCAATGGTGTAGGTGTCCTCGTTCATGGGGTATCCAGAGGTGGGGTGACTCTCCATCCTTCTGTCTTCCAAGTGCCTTCTTCGGGGTCCACTAGGAAGGGTCCTTCTTCTTAAAAACTGCATCCACAACTTCCCTGTTGACTTGCATTGGACACGCAGCTGTGTTTCCAGTCTGCACACAGCCTCCGTGGGGTTCCTGGGTACTTACCTTGGGTGGTTCCTTGTGTCACCAAATCCTCTGAGTCTCCTGGACCAAGTTCGACTTCGGTCAGAGTTCCCATTCCACTTTCTTAATAAATGGTTTGGTCTCCCCCTGCAGACCACTGTATTTTGTGGTACTTACATTTTTGCAATTGAAGTATTGTTGTGTATTTGTGTTGCTATACCAATGTGTTAGTGGGTTTTTGTGTATTAAATAGACATATTTTTATAACTACACTGTGTGGTTCTTTAACCTACACTAGATGATTAGATCTGGTAAACCAAGCTGCTTAACACTCATTCTGGATAAGCCTGAAGGCTGCTCTCCACAGCTACCACTTAGAGATCTTTCTAAGGTTGTCTAAGACCACTAAAATTACGATAGGGTTGCATGGATTAGTGCAAAGTGCTTCACTTACATAAGTGTGCACCATTTACTAAGCCAGCCTCCTACAGGAATTAATAAAATAAGGAAGTTCATAAGAATCTCATGCTGCTTTGGAATCTAATATAAGGGTTAAGAGAGGTAAACAACGTTTACCACAAAACTTTTTCCCCGCAGGGAATCACAACACGGTCGTTGCAACAACTGCGTTGTGATTCCGCATACCATTACTCCGCAAGTCGGAACAACGAATTGCGGAGGTGGGGGGGAGGAGTTGGATTTAAAATCCAACACCTTCCCTAGTGTCCGCACAGACTGGAGTTGGAATAGTAAATTATACTATTCCAACATCCAGCGCCACCCTCCACAAGTCGTTTTTCAGACTTGCGGAATAATGGTATGCGGTATCACAACGCGGTCGTTGTAATGACCACGTTGTGATTCCCTGCGGGGAAAAAGACTGCGGGATAACGACACACATTCGTTAAGGAATATGGTAAGTGAAAGTCGTTCATGACACCAGCACAGCCGCACCAACAAGTGGTCAGGGAAGAGACTAAAGGCTGGCTTTACCTAAAAGACTGAACAATCTGAACAACAGAGACTGCTGATGCTCTCTTCACCCTTACTGCCTACCCAAGGCAGTGCTCTGGAAGGTGTGGATCCTGATTATCAACTATAGAATATCATAGGACACTAATACCGTAGACAGAACATCCAAGGACAAAACATCGAAATGATGCCTAAGTACTCATCTATGTACCTTGACGATACATATGTATGATTCTGAAAAATAACATCCGTAGGCAACAATTGGTCAAGTAAATGACAAGACCTATTCATAAGAACATAAGAAAATTGTGATATATTTTTTTATATGTGTTTGTTTAGTGTTAAGGTATAAATGCATTTATAGCCACTGTCTATTTCTGCACTTTATACATGTGTGTTAGTTGTATATATTTATGTTGCTCTATTGTAGAAAATATGATATATTGTTGTTGTCCAGTTTTATATGTATTTTTTAAGATCATTATTGAAAGTATATCAATAAAATGTTTTTATATGAATTCTATGTACACTGAGTCTATAATATCACGAGTATGTTGGTGTAGGTCTCGTCATTCACTTGACCAATTGTTGCCTAGGGATTTTATTTTTCAGAATTGTACTTTCCCTGCCCTCGGAACTATTATTAGTAGCAGGGGGTCCTTTGTTTTGACACAATACCGATACATATGTATGGCCAAGGTACATAGATGTGGAGTTAAGAATAGTAAACCTATACTTCCCTCTGTGCATATACCTTTAGATATTTTGAGCGTCAATATTTTGGCAACGGTATTAGTGTGCCACGACATTCGCTCAGGAAGACTAATTAGCAGCACCTTGCAGCAACGTGACCGAAACAATTTTCTAAAGCGAGGCTTGTCTCTTCTTTCTGCACTTCAGTGTCTAAGTCTCCTCCCTCCATCTTCAGGAACAATAGTGATCCCGTTCCACTTTCTAAGAAAAACCTCCACTCCGTCTTGTGCACATGAACAGGACCGAGGTTTGCAAAAAAGAACCCACACGCCTCCATTACTCTGGTTCCCATGTACACACCATGCATGCACTAGACAGTCTTCACACATACATACATGGATAACATGCACTAGGATGTTAACAGTAGCATCCGGGTCAGTGCACCAAAGTGTACGTTTATACGAGAGGGCCTATGGGGCTTCACTCCTCGGACACAGATGAAAAAGTCTGGTCACAACTACCAGTTCACAAACACACTGCCACCATCGCTCTACACGCTAAACTGGACAGTAGGGCAGGCTTGATTGCCCCTCCAGGTCCAGGACCTAACTTCTGTCAAGGGACAGGCCTAGGCTTTTTGCCACTCACTAGATTAAGTTGAGGCTGGAGCCAAACTCCCAAACCAGTATTCCACATACTCATTATTGTGCACTCAGAGAAGGGGAACAGGACTACACCATGCAGAGGACATCCCCTTGCCAACAAGCTCACTCGCAGGATGCATTTCAGTCCCTTAAATATATTTGCCCCCTTTCCTCTCTTTTGAAATGCAAGCAGCAGTACTTTTCTGTTCTTGGTCGAATGGTCATGAAGTTCCTTCGGGTAGACAGCACCTGCGATCATCACTAATTGGCTGGGGCAGTAAGCCACTGGGTGGTGTACATGGTACATGGCTAATTGAGTAGGGATGCTGCAGTCCTGGATCCAGCTACTAGGGGGAAACATCCTTTACAACGCAACTTTTACCACGAAGTGCTTTTACATCGCAACTTTTACAACCCAAACCATTACAACGCATTGCGCTGGGGGGCGCTCTAGGATAGGGAATAGATTTAATTTACTATCCAACACCTTCCCTAGTGTCCACGGGGACTGGAGTTGGAATAGTAAATTAAACTATTCACTATCCAGCACCCCAAAGCGCTATGCATTGTAATGGTATGCGTTGTAAAAACTGCGATGTAAAAGCATGCGATGTAAAAGCATGCGTTGTAATGTCATACATCCGCTACCAGGGCATGTGAAAGCATTAGTACCCGCAACCTCAGAGGAGCACAAAGGGGATTCATAGTATTTTCTGCACACCATGCCACACATTCTATACCGTCTTGGTGGAGTGACACCTGGCTGCCAAGATGACATTACAGACTTTGGGAAAAAAGTCAACAGATGTCAACTGTTGCCTCTCAAACTTCATGCAAGAAGGCGGAGTGGACAGGTTCGGGTGAAGAACTCTCCACTACTGCTGCGACAGAGGGTCTACCCAAAGGGGCAGCCTGTTCTGAGGATTAATGGCCATGCTTAGTAGCTCATAACACCAGACTCTCCGTGCCCAGTCCAGAGTCATGACTTGGGCCATTTTCTTGAGAATTCTTGGCAGGCGTGGTATGGGTGGAAAGGTCTAAACTCCACATGAAACTAAAAGCATCTCTGAGTCAGAGTCGGCTTGGAAACTCCAGTGCACAAGACTGCGAACATTGCGCTTTGTTGGAGGAGGTGAACAGATCCAATCAAGGCTCTGCCCACTGCTGAATAGACCTTGTGCCACCTTAAGGTGGAGACCCCAATCGTGATCCGCTAGGCATCTTCAGCTGAGTTAGTCTGCTCTGGCGTTCAGAGAGCCCGCCATGTGTTGAACCACCCGGGATATGCCCTGATGTTCCAGCCATGTCCAATGGCCTCTTGACAAAGGGTCCACAACGCCACACTGACCTGTTCATTGCAGTATCGCATGGTGGTGGTGTTGTCCGTGAACACCTGAATTAGCCTTCCCTTGATGGAGGGTAGAAAGGCTTCCAATGCCTGTTGGATTGCACGGAGCTTCAGCATATTGATGTGAAGTCCGGATTCTGCCGGTGACCAGAGTCCTCTGATCTCCACCTCTCCCAGATGACCACCCCATCCCAGGAGTGACGCATCTGTCACCACTTTCAGATCTGGCTGGGAAAGGGGTGGGGTCTTCCCCTGACCCAATCGGGGTTCGCTAGCCACCACTGTGGAGATTTCACAGTTACCTCTGAGATCTGGACCATGTCAAAGAGATTCCCCTGATGCTGCGCCCACTGGAACTTCAGGTCCCACTGCAGAGCCCACATATGCCATCTGGCATGTGTTACGAGCATGATGCAAGAGATCCTGAGGCCCAACATCCTCAGAGTCAGTCTCACTGAAACCCAGGATAGAGGCTGTAGAATAGGACACTTTACCACGCACACTTTTCATCCACGTGCCATTACCCTGCAGTTTTCACAACGAAAAATCTTTTACAATGCAGGGCTTTACAACGTAATCCATTACAAGGTATTCCCCATTACAACACACTTTACTATTCTCCACAGGGGTGTTACTTTGGGGAATGTGTTTTAACAGTTTGCAGTGTAAAGCCCTGCGTTGTAAAAGATTTTGCGGTCTAAAAAATGCGGGGTAATGGCATGCTTAGTAACGAATGCGGGGTACAGGATGTTTCCCATGCTGTAACATCAGTGTCATAGCCAGAATATCCTGGACTCGTCGCTCGGGAGAATAAGCCCGAAACTTCAGTGTGTCTAGAGATTTTCCAACGAAATGGAACATCTGAGAGAGGGAGTCAGGTGTGACTTCAGCACATTGATAGAGAACCCCAGCAAAATGGGCGTCCTACAAGCTAACGTGAGCATTTGGAATTTTTCTTTCTTGAGAAAGAGATTGAGGGCTCACAGATCTAGAATAGGACGAAAGTCTTTGTCTTTTTTGGGAACCAGAAAGTAGCGGGAAAAGCAACCAGAGCCTACTTCTGGTGCTGGAAACCTCTGTATGGCTCCCTTGGCCAAGAGAGCAGTGGCCTCCTTGCGGTGAAGGACAGGTGATCCTCCGTCAGCCAGTTGTGAGATGGTGGAATGGTGGAATGGGGGAAAGGGTAGTCTCAAAGGGGAGGGAGTAGCCCCTTTGGTCAATCTGTAAAACCCACCTGTCCAAAGTTATGAACTGCTAGTGGGGCAGGTGATGGCAAATACTGCCGCCAACTGGGTTCCCATGGTGGTAAGGGCTCGGAGGTTGTTGCAGACTGCTGGCCACCTGATCCGCGAGGTCTGTGGGTACTGTGGCCTCGTACATGCTGAGGCTGGGGAGCATACGAGGCACGGTGGCTTGGTGAGAATTGGTGCTGTTGGAAGCCCCTCCATAGCCATGAAAGGAGTGAAAGGTGGAGTGGGGGAGGAGGGCCTGGACAAGGCCCAAATTCGCCTTGTCTCTAAAGTGACAGGTGCCATCGAAGGGCATGTCCCTAAGGGAAGCTTGGACATCCCCAAAAAGCTTGTCATCCTCAGCCAGGTGTCTCATGCAAAGGCCACTGTTGTGGAAACCGCTCTGCATAGTGAGTTGGTTGTGTGAAGTCTGCATCAAATTGTGATATTTGCTGTATCTTTCTTGTCAATGACAGATTGAGAGAGTATGGCACGGGCCTCCTCGAGGGCCTGTAGCAGCGCATGCGCAACCATATCCCACCGAGTGTGAGGATAATGGGCCAAAAGGAATGTAGTGTTCACAGACCTCAATACCAGTCTGGCAGAAGAGAAAATATTCTTCCCGCATGAGTCCAGCCTCTGGGATTCCCTATCCGGGATAGCGCTAGGGAAAGCACCTTGTGGGGTTGGTTGGGCGGGGAAGGTTGAGGCTTGGACCACCAAGCTCGCAGGGCTAGGGTGTTGCATGAGAAACTTTAGGTCCCCAGGTGCAGGGCGATGGTGGCAGGAAGTCGTCCCATTCGCAGGAGCCCCTGTGCTGGGTTTTGACCAGGTACTAAAAAGGACATCAGTGAGCGCATCGTTGAACAGGAGTAGGGGGTAGGACGTGGAGATTCCTGGTTGCTGCACCTCTGTCAAGATGTTAGTCTTCACTGCTACTGAGGGTATCTGAAGGTCAAGTACTTCAGCCACCCTCTGCACCACCACTGCATAGGAACCTCTCTCCACCATAGCCATGGTAGGAGAGAAAGCAGACCAGCATATAGAGATGTATCGAGCCCATTGGCTTCACCCAGTTCTTCACACCAGTTTATATTTTGTTCTTACTCATAGGGCTGGTATTCTAAAGGGTCCAGTGACCTCTCCCTGACTCCCACAAGGCCTAGCCCAGGAGAATAGGGCTCAGGCTCCAATCTAGGAGACAAGTCTCCTGTGGGCATCAAGCGACACCCATCAGGCTCTGAGTCAGAGTTGGAGATGACGCCACCGGAGGGCTTCGTCGTAATCAGGACCGGTGCTGGGGAAGGTTGAGATGGTATACCTGCCCTACTTGAGTATCTTCCCTGCAGTCTGACTCTAGACAATAATGCATAGTGAAAGTATGGACTAACCTCTATGTTGCGACTTTGCAAACATCTGCAATGGGAATATTCCTAAGAAGGGCTATAGTAGCTGCTTCACCTCGTGTAGAATGAGATTTTGGTCTACCAGGGAAGGGTTTCTTCACCAATTGATATGCAAAAATGATACAAGAAACTATCCATCTTGATATTGATTACTTTGTAGAAGACAAACCAGTTTTTGTTTTTTTTTAATTCTTTTTATTGAAAGTAAACCAGAACAGTGTTTATCAAGGTCACACTAAAGGCAGCAGAGGCATACAGTAGGTTGCACAGGGAGCATTTTGTCAATAGGACAGCAGTATGTCAAAGCAATTAGATCTCTATCTCAGGTACTGATCGTCGAGGAGGGGGGGGCTCACATATGCCTCCTCTATAATTGTTCCATTTATTCCATATCTCCCCCCATTTTCCCGGGCACCCCCGGGCTACATATACTGTCTTCTCTTGTAACATGTACCAGTCCATGTCCCGTTTCCATTCAGCGAGTCGTGGAGGTGTGATTGGCCCCCAGAGTCTTGCAGTGTTACGCTTAGCTATCATTTGGCCGAGCGTTGCCCGGAGCCTGCCTCTAGCTGGCAAATCCGTTGGCTCCCATATATTCAAAATGCAGCGTTTCGCTTCTGGGCGTAGCTCTACCTCCCACACAAACTGCATGCAGCGCGTCACCTTCACCCAGTAGGCCTGCAATGGTGGGCACTCCCACAGCATGTGAAAGAATGAGCCCACTTCTCCGCATCCCCTCCTACATGCATCGCTGTCAGTCCTACCCATACTTTTTAGCCTGGTGCACGATAAGTAGACTCTGTGTAGGATTATAAGTTGTACGAGGCGCAGCCTCGATGAGATGGCCACCTCCTTGGGGGAGGCAAGCGCACACTTCCACTCCTCCTCGTCAATTTCAAAGCCATCTGCCTCCCATCTCTCTTTAAGGCCCTGGAGTAGGTTGGGGAGGTTATTTATCAATTTCTTGTAGGTGAGTGAGATTGCGTGTTCCTGTATATGGCCATCCAACAGTCTGTCTTCCAGGGGGGACGCCAGGGGGGTGTTGTACCATGCGGGATGTTTTTCTGCAGTGAATGACGAACTTGAAAGGTACCTGAAGTACTCAGTGTTTGCTAGCTCGTAAGTGGTTTGTAGGGATGGGAAGGGTTTGACCCCGCCAGAGTCCCAGAGGTCCCCTATCTGGGAGATGCCGATAAGGTCCCAGTTCCTGAACCCTTTGGTGCGACCCAGGAGGCCGAGTCGTTCAGAGACCCAAAGTGGGGTGGCCATGGTGAGAGTGTTATGCCAGCCTGTGAGAAGTTGGCCTGATATATGATGCTCACTAGTTCTAGTGATCACCTTGTATCAGTCCAAACAACCCTTATGGTGATTGGTTGTAAGTCAACCTTATAGACCAGCTATCCTAATGGTAGCATGGACAAAGCAGTCTTAGGCTAAACTCTTTTGGCATGTGAAGCCAGCTGTTCTACCACAATATAACCCCTTGAATACCAGATGAAAGGACACCACACACTACATTTATTAATAACAACACCTCTGAACTCTTTGAGGTCAGAGGGCTAAGCACATGACAATCTCTTACGAAAAATACGACAAGTTGCACAAAATTACAATGGTGCCCTAGAGGCACGACAAACCATATACTAAGTAAGTGGAATGTGAAAGTCGATAGAGGGAATGGAGCTGTCCAGAGGCTGGAGGTTCGCTAGGACTATGCTATCTTCACCGTAGGTAAGTAATAGGAGGCCCACGGGACACGTGTGCAGAGTGTGAACTCACACGCGAGATGCGTAACAACGTCTATGGACAGTACAGTTCAAGTTAAAAGGTGAGTACGGACAATCCTGACTTAGTTAGGACTAAAACGACTGTGGAACTGGACACTAGGACAGTTAAACTACCCTTGAGCACCGAAATGCTCTCGTTACCTCACCCACGGGCTGCGGGTGCATAGGTGTCAAAGTGTGTCGGTGCTCGCGTTGAAGTCAATGGAGCCTGAAAGAAAAGATGCTGCAGGCGACCAGGAGGAAGATATCCGGTGTGATCCAAGGGTGGATCGGTGAAGAAGAGGACCTGAAAGCAGAGGGGACAGTGTTCAAAGTCACTAGCCAGTGACCGGTGTGGAACCAGGAAGAAACTAAGGGCCAGATGTAGGTAGCCAAATACCGGTCGGTAACGGCCGAATTCGGCCGTTACCGACCGGTATTTGGCTTTCGAGATGTAGGTGGTTCAGAATTTACAGAATCGGTATATTTACCGATTCGGTAAATTTACCACTTCGGTATTTTACCGAATCGGTAAATATACCGATTCTGTAAATCCATATGTAGGTGGGACTCTTCAGAGTCCCAAAGGCCCTACAAATTCGGTATTTTAACACCCAATCCAATTGGGTGTTAAAATACCGAATTCAGGTGTGCATGCACATGTGTGCATGCACACCTAGCCATGTGACAGACAGACATGCCCTTAGGGCATGTCTGTGTGCCACATGGCGCACATGTCTATTTTTGGGGTGCCAGAGGGTGGCAAAGTGACACCCCCTGCACCCTCGGTATTTACCGATTCTGTAATTACAGAATCGGTATTGCCCATTGATTCCTATGGGCTTCACAGCCCATAGGAATCAATAGGAAATACCGATTCGGTATTTCCAGATTCGGTAAATACCGAATCTTAAAGATTCGGTATTTCCACATCTGGAAATACCTACATCTCCCCCCTTCATATTTACCACTTCTTAAATACCGAATCGGTAAAATTAGGTATTTAAGAAGTGGTAAATCAATCCTACCTACATCTGGCCCCAGATGCTGTCGTCGCGATCAGGTGAAGAATGGACACTTGTCTCTGCAGCCACGTGGACCAGGAGGTGTCTTTGACAACCAGGATGGAGGCACGAGCTGTCCCACGCAGGCTCTCGCTGTCGGCGGTGTTGGCACCGGAATCGGCGTCAACAGGCCTTGGCAAAGGCAACCCACGCGGTGAGTGGAAACGGCGTCTGGAGTGGACCAGGAGGGTCCGGGATGCCCCTCTTTTGGAAGGGAGCAAGGGCCAGTCTGGAGCAATCAGACCAGCAGTGAAGATTTCACGGTTCGTTGTCTAGGAGGCCACTAGCCAGCCGGCAAGTGACCAGACAATGCGTCGAGCAGCAAACAAGCAGAAGGGCCCCACGCAGATCTCGTGGAAGCTGGAGGGCTGATCTTCGGTGCAGGAGCTGCTCGGGGCTGGGGCTTCTCAATCCCCAAAGCACTTGGTCGAGTTTACCTCGGGAGTCGTGCTGGAAGCAAAGTGCAGGTTCTTTCAAGATGGCGGGTCCCACGTGTCTCGTCGCACCCACGGGTCTCAGCTTTGCTGCAGATGTGAGTTGAGGTCGGAGAAGTCTGGGAATCCGGGTCTCGTCGGGCTCTGAATTCTGGATCTTTGAGGGAAGACGACAAAGTGAAGCCGCTGGACGCTTGATGGTGCCTGCTTGTACAGGGTGGACACTCCTTGCCCACAAGGGAGATTTCTTCAGTCTTCTGTGGAGCAGAACGTCGAAGTCCAGAGTTTCTTCTTGTAGAGTAGTTCAGGATTAATCTAATTTGGAATGGGACCAGCTCCTACCTTTATTCTCCTAAAGGGGGCTGCACTTCTGACTAGGTCCCTCCCCTGGGTGGGACTAGGAAGGGGGGTGGCTACACCCCCTATCCTTTGTCCGGTTTTGCGCCTGAGCTGGGGGCAGGGATGCCCCAGCAACTGGTTTGAACAGGTGTATGCACAGGACACCTTGTGTGCCCCAGGCATGTCTCATTCCTTTCAGGCCTCCCTACCTCAATACACAAAATCCTGTCAGGGGTGGTGCTAGCATCTCCCAAGTCAGGAAACCCTTTGTCCAAGCCTCCCTCGCTGGAAGGACTCCCAGCAGCAGGAGGTCAGACTTGTGTCTGTGGTGGCAGCATCCATTTTGTGATGCCAAGGCTCGAGTTAACTTTAACTGGGGTTCACAGTTACATACATGTCGTGCCCCTCTAGAAGGGTGGAATGCTACCCCAGTTGCCAGAATTGGCGAGGGGGTAGTATTCCAATTCGTATGACACCTTACTCGACATGTTTTGATAATGTTATACCAGAGTTAGCATTTAACCGCGAGGATTATAATGCACTTAAGAGTATATGGTATAGCGTTATCATGGAACAGCTATTAGAACTTGGTTCCGCAAGCTGCAGACGGGCTCAGCTCATGCCAGAGCACGATCTCACATAATTCCAAGCACTCTGCCTTCAGGATTGATAAGGCCTGCCATAGGAGTGACCGATAGGAATATATGTGTCCCTTTTAGGGTTAGATATAGGTATACTATATCTATAGCAAAGGGTGATTACACCACCTTGCCCCAGCTGTCGTGCAGCCAGTTGTGTCCGTTTTAGATGGCCAGACAGGGGTGGCATAATACATGCTTCAGCCCCTGGTAGGCCCTGGGTACACCTATGCCCTGGGTACAGGGACTGATAAGGTGGCCCAGTACCAATTGGTAAATGCACCTAAAGTACATGGTTGTCAATTTAGAGAGAGAACAGCTAGGCTGTGGGTCTGATTAGCAGGCCCACAGCCAGGGAAAGTCGTAAACCAGTGAAGCAAAAAGCAAAAATCGGGGGTGACCATAGGATTGCAGACCCCACTCTCTTACACAGCCCATGTTGCGTTGGACCATGTGCCATAATTGTACTGTGTGGAGAGTGGGCCCCGTTAGCGTGTGTCTGCCTGGTCGTGAGTACAGCGCCGCTTCGTAGTTCCCCCCCGGCAACAGTCACCTATCCATACCATACCCCGGGTCATTCCCATCACAATAGGTACCTTGATTAACAGCCGAGAGGTGCGCGGCCCAGTAGTACCTACGGATGTAGGACAGGGCGATCCCTCCATCATACCACCCCAATGTTAGTTTCTGCAGCGCTATTCAGGGTGCTCCGAAGTACGAAGATGGAACTAGGTCGGGGTAGTTCTGTAGGGCGTAGAGGAAGCGGGGCGCAAACCAGTTTTTACTGATCCATAATTTGTCTAAATAGGATTCAACACCCTTGGACATCAAGGGAGTGGAGACTTTTCTCTGCCAGAGTTAAAGGATTTGGAAAAAAGCATGCAAATAAATCAGTTGATTAATGTGGAAATCAGAGACTAATTTAGGGAGAAAACATAAGTTCTCATTACAACTCCATTTAGGTGAAAAACGTTATGTTTTGTTTGCACACAGGGCTTCGATTTAGCTTATTCTGCGAGCTGAAGTAATTGTGACAAAAGAAGCTGATTCCATGTAAGGTGTTGTGAAGATACCTTGTGAATAGTTTCAAAAGGAGGCTCCATTCATTTAAATTAAACAATGTTAATCACCTATGGGGAGAGGGAGTTCTAACTGGAGGGGAAACTTTCTTAATACCCTCTAAGATATCCTTAACCACAGGAATTTAAAAAATGAAGGTTGTGAGGGGATGTTTTTGTAGGCAGGTATGGCCGTAAGGTGTAATTTAATAGAGAAGTCCTGTAAATTAGACTTTGCTAGATGAAGCAGGTAACATAACAACACTTCAACATGACAATGAAATGGATCAGAATTGTTTTGAACACATCAAATACAAAATCTCTTCCACTTCAAAGGATCTCCCTGCCCCTAAAGATGAAATCAAAAGCCTAGGGGTATGGTTTGATTAAGACCTGACCTTCAGGACGCAAGCAAAGAAAACAGCAGGTATTTGCTATGGCCTACTTTGGTCTGTGCGGAAGGTCCTTCCACTCTTGCCTTTCCAGTCTAGGAAGCTGTTAATCCAGGGGCTAATATTATCTAGGCTGGATTACAGCAATGCCCTGCTCCTGGCAGCACCCGAAGCCACCATCAACACGCTCCAACGTGTTCAGAACTCAGCAGCCAGGCTGCTTACCGGCTCCTCAATAAGATCCTCGGCCAAGCCGGCACTGAGATCTCTTCACTGGCTGCCGATCCGATAAGAATTAAATTCAAATCCCTTTGTATAACCCACAAGTTTCTTCAGGGGAGGGGACCCCCTATCCTTAGGAATCTTATTCGCCCCTACAAGTCCGCTCGGTCTCTTCGTTCAGATCTTGGCAACTTGGCCACTGTCCCCAGAGTGAGGAAAGCGCGCTCTGGGGGACGTCAATTCTCGGTCAACGCGGCAACACTTTGGAATACTCTTCCCGCTACGATTCGAACGGAATCTAGCCATCTGAAGTTTCGAAAGCTCCTTAAATCTTTTCTTTTTCCCAAGGAGCCCTAATTATCGGTACCCTCTTCAGTTGTTTTGCCCTTGGTTCTGCAGCACTGGGACGCTCTTGGGCAGCCATGCGCTTTATAAATCAAATTTCATTTCATTTCATTTGTGGAAGGGTGCTTGGACTCTCTCAAAATGTCCATACAGTTTTGTGGCAGCTTTAGGTGGCCATATAGGAAGAATTTAGGAGCCAAGCAGTCAAACGCAGTGATGGAAGATTGGGATGGAGAATCTGACTTTCCAACTTGTAAAGGAGATCCTGCCTGCACGTCAACCTCTTGTGCGGGCGCTGGGAGAGGTAAAGAAGGTCTGTGAACCACCACTGACGGGGCCATTCCGGCGCTATTAGTATCATTCTGGTTTTGGATTTATACAGTTTAACGAACACTGTTGGAATAAGAGGGATTGGTGGAAAAACGTAGTGAAATATCCTTGACTAGTCAATCAAAGGGCCTTACCCGTTGACCCGGTTTGGTAAAATATGGAGGCGTTGTCTTGGCATTTTTTTGTTTTCTGAGTCTGCAAACAGGTCTAGCTAAGGATAGCCTCATTATTGGAAAATTTCCTCCAGTACTTTGTTGTTTAGTACCCTGTTGTGGTTTACTTGAATAATACGACTAAGGGACTCTCCTTCGGTATTGAAGGCGTACTGCAGTAATTGTTAGATTCCTCACTATGAGCCATTTCCAATTTGTCTGTGATTCGAGGGTCAGAGACCTGGAATGTGTCCCTTTCTGTTTGATCAGGTAATGCTTCGTTGCAGTATTGTCTGCCTGAACTAACAGGGAATTCGTTTTTATTGGCGGGAGTAAGGACTTCAATGTTAGATGGAACATTCTGAGTTCCAGGAGATTCATATGGTAAGACGCTTTTTGGTCCGACTGCCTTCCTTGAGTCTGTAAATGAGCCAAGTGAGCACCCCATCCTTGGAGGGAAGCATCTGTGACAAGGGTTTGAGTTGGGATATCCTGATGGAAGGGGATTTACACTTTTAGATTTTTCGACTTAGTCAACCATGGGAGAAACTGAAGTGCTGGCTAGGACAGAGTTAGTTTCTGTTCCCAGCTATTTGAGGACTATTCCCACTGATCTCCCAGTCACTTTTGGAGTGTTCTCATTTGAAGTCTGGCATGGGAACTATGAATAAAGCAAGATGCCATTGATCCCAGTAGGGATGACATCTGTCGGGCTGAAGGTAAGTATGGGCGAAATTTGCGAATTCGCGGTACGCAAATTCGTGCGAAAGCAAATTCGCTGTCCGTGATATCCGCGAATTCGTGATTTTTTTTGCGTATTCGCGGGGCTTTTTGCGTGTTCGCGGAATTTTTTCTGCGTGGCTACCACGCGGTTACCCATGCGGTCGTACATGGGCTAGTTGCATGCTCGCATTGTGCAATTGTGTGTTCGCGTCCGTTTTTGCCTGCTCGCGGACAAAAAGTCTCACGACCAAGCAAAAAAATCTGCAAGCTTGTGAATTGCGAATTGCAAACTTTTTTACAAATTTGCGCGATTCGCGGAACGTGTATTTGTCAAAAATTCGCAAATTCCGCGAGCGGAACGGATTTTACGTCCATGCTTAGCTGAAGGATGATGAGTTTGTAACAGAGTGAGACATTTCAGGCAGATAGATGACAGTCTTTCCTCCAAAGGATACACTTTTGCGGCTTGGATATCCAGAATAGCACCCAGATAGTGTATCTTTTGCACAGGATCTACTGCTGATTTGTTTATGTTGACTTGACTTAGTCGTGAGAATGTGAGCAGACATATCTGGAAATGCTTTAGCGTGGTTTCTGAGGACGGGCTCTTTATTAATCAACCATCTAGACAGGGGTAGATGAATATCCTTTGCTTTCTTGGATGTGCTGCTACAACAGCCATGCATTTTGAAAATGTCCTAGGGTCGTCTTTAGTACCAATGGAAGAATTGTGAATTGAAAATGTTTGGAGCCTACTATGAACTGTGAAAATGTTCTATGTTTCTGTACAATTGGTATGTGAAAATAGGCACCTTGTATAGCACACATCCAGTCTGCTCGTTGTAGCTGGGGATGTATTTGGTGTAATGCCAGCATCCTGAACTCTTCTTTTCTTATAAATTTGTTTAGGGGTCTTATGTCTAGTATGGGTCTGAATTCTTGTTTGGATACTCTCTTCGTTTATTTATTTATTTATTTATGTGTTTTATAGAGCGCAAACTTGACCCGTTAGGGTATCAGAGCGCTTTACAGAGACGTAGCGTTGTACAATAGGCATGGGATCACAGGAGCATAACATAAATTAGGGAGGGTGGGGGGGTACTGAGTACAAGAGGGATGGAAGGTATACAATGCAATAGTATTACAGTTTCTTGGTTGGCCGAAGGTCGATGGAAGAAGGCAATAGTCTCTGAGGTGGTTGGTGGAACTGGGTTTAGCCAAGGAATTTTCCCATAAGGAACCACAAAGTACAGGGACTAAACTCCCACTACTTTTTGATAGTGTGGAACCTTCCACACAGAATTCTTCAGCATCAATGTGTTGACCTGCAATAGATCTATCTGATAGTCCAATAGTTTGGGTGGGGATATTGAAGGAGGAGGGAATCTGAAACATAGAGATTATCCAATCCGCACAGTTTTTAAGAACCATTTGCTTTTAGTTGTTTTTGGCACTCTTGGACATTATTTCTTATACTTCCTCCTAGTGAAGTAGGCGACAGAGAAGGAGGAAATCATTGTTTTGCTGTAGGTTTTCATGCAGACTCAGTTTGTGGTTGTTGTAGACCTTCTGTCCCTCTAGAAGACTTCCTGTGGTGGTAAGGCTGCCTTGGTTGCTACTGCTGTTGGTGCAACCAATAAGGGGTTTGAACCCGCTGAGGGAAACAATGCCTGTTATAAGCCTGTATCGACTTCTGAGCTTCTTTCCCGTCTCCAGGTCACCTGCTTTTAAAGTACCCATTTCCAATTCCATTCGTGACATTTCGTCATCCGCATGTAAGCTGAATAATGTTGAGCCTGAGAATGGTAAATTAGCAATCCTCTGCTGCACTTCCAGTTTTTGGCCGTTCAGTCTCAACCAAAAGATGCTTCTTGTGGAGATGCCATGGCAGTACCCATGTGCTGCCAAGTCTAATTATTCTGCTGTGATTTGATTTGAGACTACCATTCCTTCATTATTGACCTCTTGGAAGTCTTGTCTACCTTCAGTGGGGAGTTTGTCAGTGTATTTTTGTTAAGAGACCCACAGGGAACCGTCATATCTTCCCAAGAGCATTGTCGCACTTGCTGCCTTCATAATTGTTGCAAACGTTCCGCACATTTTTCTGCTCAATGAGTCCATCCTTTTGCTCTCTTTGTCTGGTGGGGCAGTAGAAGTGAGAGCAACTGTATGAGATGTTCTAGCTGCAGCTAGAAACACTAAGGGGCCGATTAGGATGGCGGACGGACTTGCGTCCGTCCGCCATCCCAGAGGTGGAGGGACCGTCCGCATGGGCTGCGGCAGTCCCTCCGTGCAAATTAGGATGTGACCGCCACCCTGGCGGTCACATCCTGGATATTTAACATTGCGGCGGGTGCTGCTTCAAGCAGCACCCGCCGCAATGTTAAAAGTGCATGTTTAACATTTATATGCACAAAGCGGCAGGCACCGCGCGGTGCCTGCCGCTTTGTGCATGTAAATACTGGGGGGTACCATAGGTACCCCCCATGTGCACCCCCCACCCACCTACACCCTGGGGGCCCGCAACGGGCCCCCAAAATCAAAAGTACACATGCTTTTCCACGGCGGAAAAACCGCCGCGGAAAAGCATGTTTACTAATGCTTCCTAATTTGGCTGGCGGTGTCTGATAGACACTGCCAGCCAAATGAGAGCTTTTCCGCCGCGGTTGTAATCTGACCGTGGCGGAAAAGCAGCGGACAGAAACCAAGACCCACCAGCCATCGTAATGCGGCGGTGGGTCTTTGGTGACTCCGCAGAGGATTTTCCGCCTCCTCCGGGCCGGAGGTGGCTTCCGCCGGCCCGGAGGAGGTGGAAAATCCTCCATCCTAATCGGCCCCTAAATCTGGGGTAGGCTCTTGCATTAAAAAAGAGTGTCCTGAGCCAGTGGTTTCTACTTCTTTAGAAATTTGGATGGAACAGACCTAATGGATGCAGGCATCAGGAATAGCTGCATTGGGGGGGTGGTCACACCAGTGTCCAAGATTTCTTCTCGGTTGTGAAGCTCCAGCTCCTGGAAGCTTCTAAATTGATAATTTCAGCCGTGATGCTTGCGATCCGGTTGTCACTGTTACTCGCGACTATTATATCGCCCTTACAATCGGGCTTCATTCACCATCGCTCCGCCTCCCTTAACTTACGTGCCCTTTTTTTGTGCTCAATAGAATATCACCGGACATTCCAATAGCGGTGGCACTTCTTGAGCCTGAAAAGCTTTCGACTCCCTTGAATGGCCTTTTTTGCACGCGACGCTACAAAGGTTGGGGTTGCCATGCGGATTTATCTCCCTACTTAAACTCTTCTATTCTGAGCCATTGACCTGCATACGCGCCAACAGCTCCCTTACTGCACCATTTGCAGTTACTCGTGGGACAAGGCAGGGCTGCCCCCTGTCCCCATTACTATTTATAATCGCTATGGACCCATTAGTTCGACACTTTTGAGCGAAACGTCTCCTTCATGGCCTGCAATTTTGATCTGGTCTGATGCTCCTGCTGACCATGTTTTACTTTTTCTCTGGCCCCTAGAGGGACATTTAGTTCCCATTGTGCGTCAGGTTTTGCATTAGGAAACTCCTCTCTGGCCTACAAATAAACTGGGAGAAGTCAGAATTATTCGAACTCACGGAAGTGACGTCACCTGTGACGTGCAAGTTCCTACTGTGGTGGTGCGCAGACTCCGTCAAATATTTGGTCATTCACATCCATCGGGATAAGAAGCAAATTCTCCAATGAAACTGAGGCTAGCAGTAGGCAGATTGATGTCACAGATTGAGGGCTGGATATGCCTCCCGCTATGGCTGGTGAGTCGTGTCGTCTTTGTAAAAATGGTGATTCTCCCCCAGTTTTTATAACTTATTCTCAATATCCCTAGTCCCCTCACCAATGCCTTCTTTGCCAAACTATGGAGTCTGCTCCTACGATTGATCTGGGCAGGCTGTAGGGTGGGATACTTTGGTGCTCCCCTAGGAGCGGGAAGGGTTCGGCAGGCAAAATTTGCAGCTCTACTATCTAGTGGCGCAGTGCCAGTATGCCCATCACTGGTACCACAGCGATGGCTGGCTACCCTACGATAGGCCTGAGCACGACAATGCGGAGGGGGGGCAGTTGCACACCATCCTCCCTCAAGGGATCCCTTTGGATCCCAACAATATCCAGACACTTTCTACCACTTTCTGTGCATGACGTAAGCTCCATAGAGTCTTAGGTGGTGACCTTCTATACTCTACCTCTTTACCCATAGCGGATAACCCATGGTTGCGTCCTGCGGCGGAAACCCTTGTTAAAAACACCTTGGCGCGACATGCCCTGAGTACATTTGGGGATCTCTTTACAGTTGGCCACATACTTTCCAGTGCAGATGATGTACATATTGCGGCGACCACCAGTATGGGCCATTTCGTCCTAAAGCGCATTGCACGCACAAATCCACTCGCCCCGTGGAATTCGCCCAACTGACTGTAGTGATCGATGACTCTGAGCTTCCAAGCTCTATCATACCAGCCTGGCCCTCCTCCGAATACAAGACTGGCGTCTTCAAGGACACTGGCAGCAAGACCTGCACCGGACCCTGTCAGATCAAATTTGGTTCTACTGCTGCCAGCAAGCAAAACGTATTCCTACCAATCACAGACACATGCTTATACATTATACATTTGTTAGGAGTGCGTACACTGCACCTTGCTCACAGGCTAATCGTGACCCTAACCAGTGTTCTTGCAGTCCCAAATGCCACTTTGATGATGCCAACTTTGTGCACCTTGCATGGACATGCACCCATATAGGGGAATTTGGGACAGAGGTTTTTACACACCTCTCACTACTCTATTTCCCAACCCACTCCTGGCACTGTTGGGATTTGTCCGGGATGTGCCTATAGGGATTTGAAGATTTACCGCATTGGCACTATTGTTGGTGAAGCGAGAAATTGCTCTGCATTGGGGCAGCAGGCCCTGTCCAACAGTTAAGGGATGGTTAACCAGCCTTTCCTTTTGTAACAACACCAGCAAAATGTATTCTTCATTATGATCATACTCCACCAGGCCCAAAAATATATGGCCACCACTACATGACTATTTGCTGCAGCAAGAATAGCTAGAATCAGTGAGCGGACCTCCTGTACAATAACGTATACTCTGCAGATTCCACAGGGTACGTGTGGTCCGGATACCAACATGCCTATGTGATGCTTATAAATTGTTGCCTGAGGTTCATCCCTTATTTTTATTCCTTTTTCTTTCTATCTCCCTATTGTGACTCGAATGCTTTGTAACTTGTGATATTATTGGTAAATGATTCTCATCCAGAATGGATGGTTCTTCCAATTATGTTGCTTTCGATATTGGACATGATTATTTTCCCTGATTACGGGGTATCGTATACGAGTTTTGTGTATCAGTTAAAATGATAAATAAAAAATAAAAAAGAATAGCTGCATTGCTGGTTCTAAAAGACATGGAACCAAAGGCCATAGAGTTCTAGAAGAGGTTCTTTGATGTAAAGTCTTAAAGATGACTGAAGTCGAAGTAGCCGTGGTGAGTAGTGCGCTTTACAAATGATTTGATTGATTGATTGATTGTTTGATTCTGATGTTCAATTTCGTAGCCCCTCTCATTAATACATCTTTAAAGGTGAAGATATTACTGGAGATACTCTAGCTGGAGGACTGTCCGTTCGGGTTAAGCGTGATCATGCATAGAAGATCGTAAGGTCGTTGAAGGCGAATATCTCCTATGGTGAGCTTGAGACCTTGTCGATCTTCTACCTGATCTCCTTGAATGAGAAGAGGCAGATCTTGCAGTGGATAGTCTTCTACACCTAGTTCTAGATCTAGAGCGAGACTGATGCTTTCTCCTTGGTGATGTCTGTCTTCTAGGAGGGGATGTCTCCCTGACTGGAGACAGAGCAGAAGTGTCTTCTCCTAGGAGTCTTGGAGATGAGATTGGCCCAGGAGACAGCTAGATAAAACAGTCTGACTATGGGATGTTTCTCGAAGGTGAATATGTTCAAGAGTAATCCGAACCGGGAGTACTTTTTCTCCGCTTAATTAAGTTTTGCAACCATCTTGGTGACAAGTGGAATGATTCAGATCGGATGTATGTCAGTACAACGCGATCTTTTAGATCGTGGTACTTTACAACGGGGTTATTACAACGCAAGTAGTTACAACTATTTGCTTCGGAGGGCGCGGATTGAGGAATCTTATAATTTTATATTCCAACACCAGTCCACGTAACAGTAGGGAAGGTGTTGGAATATAAAATTACAAGATTCCTTAACCAACAGCGCCATCCAGCGCAAGTAGTAGTAACGATTTGCGTTGTAATGGCAGCGTGGTAAAGGTCGTGCGGTGTAAACTCCATGTTGTAAACGACGTGTACCATGCAGATCTAGACCTTGATGTCACAGAAGTTGGTCTTGACCATGACTGAAGTCTTTGACATTGATAGCGGAGGACTCAACATCGACGAAAGATGCTTTACTGCAGGCAGCTGTGCCTTTGACGTCAACAGTGACTGCTTCAACGTCGACCTTGGTGTTGTCTTCGATGTCGACAGAGGAAGCCTCCACATTGAGGGAGCTGCTTTGCCGCTCCAAGGAGCGTTGAGTGCAGAAAACTTTGCAAACTCTACAAACATAGCGGAGTTCACTGCCCAGACCTAGTAACAGTTTGGTAGACATCACATTTATTTTTAATTTTTAATTTTAATATATAGGAGTAGACTTTTTTAAACTTACATGTAGCTATTTAAAATGAATACACCAATGTTCCATTGGGTAGTGACGCATTGTGGAAGAGTTGTTATTTGGACATTTAATTTTTCCCTTTTAGATTTTCCCATTTCCTCTTGTCTGTAGTTGCATCTGCCTGCACAACTGGGCACTAGCTTCAAAATACGTTTCATTATGAGTTAACTATACGGGAAGAATAAAACACATTAAAAAATATATATTTGGTGTCTATAAAAAAATCATTTTGTAACTTACAAATGACTTCAATCAAGGCTAATTAAAACATTTAAAAATAAGTAACACTGATGCTCCTATTTCAAAACACAGTTAAAATTATTATGGACTACACCATTTTCACAGACTTGGAACAATTTAAATATGTAATACAAACAAGTGGAAAGGAATGCTTTCAGGGTCTTGTTTTTCAGGAACCTGTAGCAGCAGAGATAAGACTGTTTTACATATTCTGCTTTCTGCATACCAAAGTGAAAGATTCTAAAGCAGTCTGCTCCAGCAGCCTGTCTCCCAGTGCAGGCACATTTTGCGTGCTTGGTGAACATCTGTATCCTTATTAGAATTCTGATGTTCACACTCAGATGTTAGGGAAAGAAGACATAGTGATATGTGGGTTGAAACTGTAATGAGGCTTATCTCAGGTAATAGATAGGAACCTTCTGAGTCGACATTGACTGGCTAGGAGTCAGAACAAGCTGCATATTTGGTAGTGCACAGCTGTCTGATTAGCAGTTATGCATGGCTGCTGAATTTCAGAGAGCAGTGTCACACATGCTCATTCATAACCTCCTTTGTGTTTCAGCAGTTTCAAATTGACTTTTGCACATGATTATGGACACATGCATTTTTCCTTAGCACCCACCACATTTGTCGTCAGTCTTGTGGTGTTCTGTTTGGCTGATGGTCCATTGTTAATTTATGACCACATTTTAGTGTTACTTCTTTCTTTTGTCCTTCTATTGCCTGCGGTACTCTCTGCAAAGGTGATATTAGATATTCTGCCAATTCTAGCGCACAGTGCAGCATGCTACCTTGTTTGCAGCTAGGATCTCATGTGGTTCATTTGTCATTTGCTAGTGAATGCTGGGCTTGATTTAACAGGATACTGTGCTTGCTTCTTTTGAGTCCTGAATATAATATTGTTGGTCCATGGAGCTCATGTCCTGTTGTGTAAAATATATATATATATATATATATAAAAGTAAATCTTCCTACATACCACTGATGCCTAGAGAAAGCATCGATGTCTTTCATGACTGTGTAACCAATGATATTAAAAAGCTATACCATAGTACCAGAAGCAAGAAAAGTAAGACATTTTTAAATATCAAACGAGAATATGTAAATTTGATGAAACAATTGAGTGACAATCATGAAATTGTTATAAAAACCTCTGACAAGGGGGGGAATTTAGTAATTTAGCCAAAGAAGGACTTCATATTAGAGGCCAATAGACAGTTAAATGACAACATGTGTTATGTGAAATCGACACACAAGGAATATGCTAATGCCAAAACAACTTTGAATAAACTGCTTGGACAATGGCGCAGGGAGGGATTAATCTCTTTTGAGGAATATAAATTCATGCACGTTGAGTTTCCGGTTCTTCCCTCTCTATACCTAATCCCAAAAGTGCATAAAGGTGTAAGCCCGATTCCGGGCCGCCCTATTATATCAGCAATCAAAAGCATGGGTGAAAAAGTTGGTGAATACATCGATTTTTTCTTACAAGATATAGTCAAGCAGTTACCTAGTTTTGTGAGAGACGCTAGCGATTTCTTAACTAAAATTAAAAACCTGAAATGTAGTCCTAACATGTTACTAATAACGCTCGATGTAGAATCGCTCTACACCAATATTGACCACACTCAAGGATTAGTAGCTGTCCAACACTTTTTGGCCAAACGACCTATTGTTTATTATGAACATAACAAAGTCATTCTAAACCTGATGAAATGGTGTCTGCATAATAACTTTTTTCTTTTTGGCAAGGACATTTTCAAGCAATTACGGGGAGTTGCGATGGGGGCCTGTTTCTCTCCCAGCTATGCGTGTTTACACGTTGGCTGGTGGGAGGAACAGGTCCTCGCGACTACACATAACAAATGGATGCAGGAACATGTTAAATGTTGTCTAAGATATATCGATGATATTTTCATCCTGTGGGATGGGAGTACAGAACAAGCACTCGATTTCATTAAAGAGATAAACATCAACTCCTTAAATCTGAATTTTACTGCTCACATCCATGCTACTCAAATGCAATTTTTGGATGTAGCGATGTATGTATTGAATTCCTCCATCCAAACTACACTACATAGAACCCCCCCCCCACGGGAAATACTACTTTGCATGCGAGTAGTATGCACCCCAGGCATACTATCTCGAGCATCCCGTACGGTGAGATCTTAAGACTCAAAAGGATATGTAGCACAAATACTGATTTTTAATCTTGCCTTAAAGACATGGTTGTCCGTTTTAAAGCACAAGGTTATACTGATGCCACATTAAAATTGGCTATTGATAAGTCTAAACTTAGAACTAGAGAAAGCCTATTTACACACAATGATCAGGAAATTGACACTTTGGCTATTCCTGTCAAATCTACCCCTAATGCCAGCTGTCCACGATTGATAACAACTTTTAGCAGAGAAGATAGACAACTCAAAACCATCAAGAAGAAAAATTGGCCCATAATACTAAGTGATACTATTTTAGGTCCTAAGCTCCCTCAATCTCCTATTATCACTTTTAGAAGGGCAAACAATATGGGATCTGCCTTGGACAAGGCTGCCCCTGAGCTTAAGCAAAATATACCATGGCTTCAATCTGCTAAAGGGTTTCGAAAATGCTCGAGTTGTCGAGCCTGTAAATTTGGGGTCTACGTCACACGTTATTCGACCCCCTTTTGCCCAGATGGCATACCGATCACCGGCAGTTACAACTGCAAAACCGATCATGCTGTGTATGTCCTGACCTGCACCTGTGGCTTGAACTACATTGGTGACCGTCCTGTCCTGCACAGAATCGGCCGCTCCCCGCAACTCCTCCTGGTATCGTAGCGCTTTCTCCATGCTGCCTGGGCCTTACTTGCATTCAATTAGCTTCGCATTGCATCTAGCCACATTTCATAGCGCCGCATTGAGCCTCGTGTTTAGACGCTACTTGTGCTCTGTTACTTCATGTGATCTCGCCGCATTGTGCCTGTGTTTAGACGCTACTTGTGCAGTTACTGCATTTCATCTTGCCTCATTTTAATAGCGCTGCACTCTGCTTTATCGTGCTGTAACTATAGCGCTGCTGTGTGTTTTTATTTTTATTATTGTGCTCACTGCTCGCCCCAACCTCTCCCTGACCACTGTTGTTTACTGCTGATGCCATTTTGTTGTTTGTGTAGTCCCAGCCCGTCCCTCCAATCACGCTCCCGCCTCCCTGCTGACCCTCCCTCCCACTAAGAGTAAAGGGCGACCTCACCCCCTCTGTGAGCTGTGACCATCCTGTCCTGCACAGAATCGGCCGCTCCCCGCAACTCCTCCTGGTATCGTAGCGCTTTCTCCACGCTGCCTGGGCCTTACTTGCATTCAATTAGCTTCGCATTGCATCTAGCCACATTTCATAGCGCCGCATTGAGCCTCGTGTTTAGACGCTACTTGTGCTCTGTTACTTCATGTGATCTCGCCGCATTGTGCCTGTGTTTAGACGCTACTTGTGCAGTTACTGCATTTCATCTTGCCTCATTTTAATAGCGCTGCACTCTGCTTTATCGCGCTGTAACTATAGCGCTGCTGTGTGTTTTTATTTTTATTATTGTGCTCACTGCTCGCCCCAACCTCTCCCTGACCACTGTTGTTTACTGCTGATGCCATTTTGTTGTTTGTGTAGTCCCAGCCCGTCCCTCCAATCACGCTCCCGCCTCCCTGCTGACCCTCCCTCCCACTAAGAGTAAAGGCCGACCCCACCCCCTCTGTGAGCTGTGACCGTCCTGTCCTGCACAGAATCGGCCGCTCCCCGCAACTCCTCCTGGTATCGTAGCACTTTCTCCACGCTGCCTGGGCCTTACTTGCATTCAATTAGCTTCGCATTGCATCTAGCCACATTTCATAGCGCCGCATTGAGCCTCGTGTTTAGACGCTACTTGTGCTCTGTTACTTCATGTGATCTCGCCGCATTGTGCCTGTGTTTAGACGCTACTTGTGCAGTTACTGCATTTCATCTTGCCTCATTTTAATAGCGCTGCACTCTGCTTTATCGCGCTGTAACTATAGCGCTGCTGTGTGTTTTTATTTTTATTATTGGGCTCACTGCTCGCCCCAACCTCTCCCTGACCACTGTTGTTTACTGCTGATGCCATTTTGTTGTTTGTGTAGTCCCAGCCCGTCCCTCCAATCACGCTCCCGCCTCCCTGCTGACCCTCCCTCCCACTAAGAGTAAAGGCCGACCCCACCCCCTCTGTGAGCTGTGACCGTCCTGTCCTGCACAGAATCGGCCGCTCCCCGCAACTCCTCCTGGTATCGTAGCGCTTTCTCCACGCTGCCTGGGCCTTACTTGCATTCAATTAGCTTCGCATTGCATCTAGCCACATTTCATAGCGCCGCATTGAGCCTCGTGTTTAGACGCTACTTGTGCTCTGTTACTTCATGTGATCTCGCCGCATTGTGCCTGTGTTTAGACGCTACTTGTGCAGTTACTGCATTTCATCTTGCCTCATTTTAATAGCGCTGCACTCTGCTTTATCGCGCTGTAACTATAGCGCTGCTGTGTGTTTTTATTTTTATTATTGTGCTCACTGCTCGCTCCAACCTCTCCCTGACCACTGTTGTTTACTGCTGATGCCATTTTGTTGTTTGTGTAGTCCCAGCCCGTCCCTCCAATCACGCTCCCGCCTCCCTGCTGACCCTCCCTCCCACTAAGAGTAAAGGCCGACCCCACCCCCTCTGTGAGCTGTGACCGTCCTGTCCTGCACAGAATCGGCCGCTCCCCGCAACTCCTCCTGGTATCGTAGCGCTTTCTCCACGCTGCCTGGGCCTTACTTGCATTCAATTAGGTTCGCATTGCATCTAGCCACATTTCATAGCGCCGCATTGAGCCTCGTGTTTAGACGCTACTTGTGCTCTGTTACTTCATGTGATCTCGCCGCATTGTGCCTGTGTTTAGACGCTACTTGTGCAGTTACTGCATTTCATCTTGCCTCATTTTAATAGCGCTGCACTCTGCTTTATCGCGCTGTAACTATAGCGCTGCTGTGTGTTTTTATTTTTATTATTGTGCTCACTGCTCGCCCCAACCTCTCCCTGACCACTGTTGTTTACTGCTGATGCCATTTTGTTGTTTGTGTAGTCCCAGCCCGTCCCTCCAATCACGCTCCCGCCTCCCTGCTGACCCTCCCTCCCACTAAGAGTAAAGGCCGACCCCACCCCCTCTGTGAGCTGTGACCGTCCTGTCCTGCACAGAATCGGCCGCTCCCCGCAACTCCTCCTGGTATCGTAGCGCTTTCTCCACGCTGCCTGGGCCTTACTTGCATTCAATTAGCTTCGCATTGCATCTAGCCACATTTCATAGCGCCGCATTGAGCCTCGTGTTTAGACGCTACTTGTGCTCTGTTACTTCATGTGATCTCGCCGCATTGTGCCTGTGTTTAGACGCTACTTGTGCAGTTACTGCATTTCATCTTGCCTCATTTTAATAGCGCTGCACTTTGCTTTATCGCGCTGTAACTATAGCGCTGCTGTGTGTTTTTATTTTTATTATTGTGCTCACTGCTCGCCCCAACCTCTCCCTGACCACTGTTGTTTACTGCTGATGCCATTTTGTTGTTTGTGTAGTCCCAGCCCGTCCCTCCAATCACGCTCCCGCCTCACTGCTGACCCTCCCTCGCCCCTCCCCCTCCACTATCCTATATGAATGATGTACTTCCGTGCAGCGTTCACGCGCAGCGTTCGCGCCCCAGTCGTGCCGAAGGTGCGCCAAAGGTAAGCCCGTCTACGCCCGTCCGCACCTGGACCGCGCCCAGCGCCAGACCCCCTGCTCCTTGCCGCTCCCAACCCCCCAGAGTCCCATACGATGCCGCCACTCTCCTCGCCCTCAACCCCGGACGCACCCCACTATGCTGCGCAGCTACCCCAGGACGTATCCACGGCCCATTCTCCTGCCTCTCCTGCAAGTTCAACTGCTTCAGAACCCTCACCAAACACACTTCCTCCACACACAGCTCCGAACCCAACCACCTGAAGTGCATCCTACTGAACACCCGCTCGGTCCACAGACATGCAACAGAACTCTGGGACCTAATCGACACTGCGTCACCTGACATCGCCTTCCTTACTGAAACATGGATGAACGCATCCTCTGCCCCTGACATCGCCATAGCCATACCGGATACTCACAAGATCATTCGAAAAGACCGCACCAATCAAACTGGAGGAGGCATCGCCATCGTCCATAGAAGCACCATCAAAATCACAACCAGCTCTGACGACAATCTTGCAACCGCCGAACATCTCCACTTTCAGATCCACACCGACCCCAGGACAACCCTTAGAGGCACCCTCATATACAGGCCCCCAGGCACCCGATCTCAATTCAGCGACGACATCACAGACTTCGTCAGCCAGCACGCCTTCGCCTCCGAGAACTACATTCTTCTAGGAGACCTCAACTACCACCTTGAAAACATACTCGACAACAACTCCACCACCCTGCTGGACAACATGTCCAATCTCGGACTCAAACAACTTGTTGACACCCCCACTCACACAGCCGGACACACGCTCGACCCTATCTTCACCTACAGCAAGCACATCTCCTTCGATCACACTACAGCTCTCCACTGGACGGACCACAGCTGTGTTCACTTCAGCTACAAAACCACACTGACCCACAACTGTCCACAACCCATTCCCCGGAGAAAATGGAACAAAATCACCACCAACCAACTCCTCACATCACTCAACCAAAACCCTCCCACCCTAGCAATGGACCCAGACCAAGCGGCCACCAACCTCAGGCAATGGATTACCCACAGTGCGGACGAACTAGCACCCCTGAAAAAACACCAGTTGAAATCATCCAGCAAAAAGGCTCCCTGGTTCAATGATGACCTTAAAAAGTCCAAGAAGACTTGCCGCACCCTGGAGAAGAATTGGAGAAAAGAACAAACCTCAGACAACATGGCCTCCCTCAAGACAGCCACCCGCAAACACCACCAACTGATTCGATCCGCCAAGAAATCAGAATTCAAGGACCGTCTCGACAACAATTCTCATAACAGCAAGGAACTCTTCAATATCGTCAAAGAATTCACCAACCCTTCCGCAGCATCCAACGACATCACTAACTCCCAAGACCTCTGCGATGCGCTATCCTCCTTCTTCTACAACAAAATTGCCGACATCCACAATAGCTTCAAGAATACTCCCAGTGACCAACCCGCCCCACCCCCTTCAGATCCCACCCCTCCAACTAACTACCTCTGCTCCTGGAACCCAATCACCACTGAAGACACCATTCGCCTCATGAATTCAATCCACTCTGGCTCGCCTTCTGACCCCTGTCCCCACTACATCTTCAACAAAGCTGACTCCATCATCGCTCCCCAACTCCGCGATGTCATCAACTGCTCTTTCAACTCTGCCACCTTTCCAGAAATCTGGAAACACGCCGAACTCAGCGCCCTTCTGAAAAAACCCACAGCAGACCCCTCAGAACTGAAAAACTATCGACCCATATCCCTCCTACCTTTCCCGGCCAAAGTCATCGAGAAAGCCGTCAACAGCCAACTCGCAGCCTTCCTTGAATCCAACAACTCCCTGGATCCCTCACAGAACGGCTTTCGAGCCAAACACAGCACCGAAACCGCCCTCATTGCGGCGACCGACGACATCCGAGCACTCCTGGACAACGGAGAAACAGTGGCCCTCATTCTACTCGACCTCTCCGCCGCCTTCGACACTGTCTGTCACAGCACCCTCATACAACGCCTCAACAACATCGGCATACAAGGAAAAGCCTTGGACTGGATCATCTCGTTCCTAGCTGGGAGAACCCAGAGAGTCCGACTCCCCCCATTCTACTCAGAGCCCACCGAAGTCATCTGCGGCGTACCTCAAGGTTCCTCACTCAGTCCCACCCTCTTCAACGTCTACATGAGTCCTCTCGCCTCCATCGCACGTCAACACAACCTCAACATCATATCCTACGCCGATGACACCCAGCTAATCCTTTCCCTCACCAAAGACCCCAACACCGCCAAAACCAATCTTCACGAAGGTATGAAAGAGGTAGCCGAATGGATGCAACAGAGCCGCCTAAAACTCAACTTAGACAAAACGGAGGTGCTCATCCTAGGATCCTCCCCCTCTGCCTGGGACGACTCTTGGTGACCTTCCGCTCTGGGATCAGCACCCACACCCACAGACCATGGACGTAACCTTGGCTTCATTCTAGACTCCTCTCTCTCAATGTCCAGACAAGTCAACGCCGTATCGTCCTCCTGCTTCAACGTCCTTCGCATTCTCAAAAAGATCTTCCGCTGGATCCCCCTCGACACAAGAAAGACTGTCACCCATGCACTGGTCACGAGTCGACTGGACTATGGCAACACACTTTACGCCGGAATTACAACAAAATTGCAGAAAAAGCTCCAGCGCATCCAAAACGCGTCAGCGAGACTCATATTGGACATCCCGCGCCAAGAGCACATCACCGGACACCTAAACAACCTCCACTGGCTTCCCGTCAACAAAAGAATTACTTTCCGCCTCCTTACCCACGCACACAAGGCCCTCTATAATCTAGGACCCGAATGCCTCAACACCCAACTGTCCTTCTACAATCCCACCCGCCAACTAAGATCATCCAATCAAGCCCTCGCCGCAGTCCCGCGCATCCGAAAAACCACCATGGGTGGCAGATCCTTCTCCTTCCTGGCTGCCAAGACCTGGAATTCACTCCCCACCCACCTCCGCCTTACTCAGAACCACATCTCCTTCAGAAAAGAACTGAAAACCTGGCTATTCGACAAACAGTGAACCCCTCCCTCTAGTGCCTTGAGACCCTCTGGGTGAGTAGTGCGCTATATAAATGCCCGAACTTGAACTTGAACTTGAACTTGTAGCACAAAGCTGCAGGTGCATGTCAGTATATTGCAGCATTTGAGGGCCATCATCCACAGTGACCCAGCCTATCGGGTTGCCCGCCACTTTAAGACTGTCCATAACAAAGATTTGGCATGTCTTAAATATTTTGTGGTGGGAGCTATTCCTCAACTCAGAAGAGGAGGTAATCGAGAACTTATGCTCAGACAGTTGGAAACGAGAATGATTTTAGAATTTGACAGTAGGTGGCCTAATGGATTAAATAATACAGAAGAAATGCATCATTTCATATGATTATTGATATACAATCTTTCACTTCTAGAACCATAGGTTCACTTTATACACGTGCTTTCTCATGACATATCAATTTGTTACAGCAACTAGGCACTCAATAGTTAGGATCCCTATTATTGAGTGCAATATTATCAATAGTTGCTATATGCATATACATTCGTACTTGTAGCTGACGTTTTTCCAATCCTTGATAAATTTGATGCTATGCTGTAAATATGTATATATGATGATATAGTTTTTAACTTTATCTTAATATATTCTATTTTCTTTCTTTCTTTTTCAGATAATTCGGTCCTATTTTTCTACAATTTTTTCTACTATTTTTCTACATATATTTTGAATGTACTTTTAGGCATTTATATACTTATTTATAAATGTATGATGATCTCTTTCTTCATGTTCGTGTATGGTTCAGCTCATATATTTGTTGATGACCATTCGGATGTACACACGCACATGCTTTTTAATGTTTTCTACTGTTTTTATGGTTATTTTAGTAAATTTTAATGTAACCATCTCAGGGATCTGAGTATATACAGTTGCAGATAATGAATTACTTCTTGACCATTGCAGTATGCACTTTTTGCTTCTTTTGCACAATTCTTGCACAGTCTCACATGCACTTTTATTCAATTGCTGCTTTTGTATTTTTGCACTAATCACTTTATAGACTTATCAATGTTGGATTTTGTATGTAATAGCTCGTGCGATTTACATGTATTTACACAGATAAATAATTGCTTTTTAAATATTTAAGCTATATTCATGAAGCCAAACGGGATTTATCCCGTTATTTATTTGCAAAATTAAGCTACTCAGAAAAAAAAAAACAATAGCGACAAAAGCAAATATTTCTTTTATGTCTATGATCATGTGATATATGATGTCATCACTAGAGGTGTGTTCACGTTCAAAGCATATAAAAAAAGCAATTGTTTTTATTAGAATTACAGTGTGAACAAGGGCAAGTTGGCCCGAAACCTTGCTGCACCTGGTTGGTCCGTCTCCTTCGTTGCTGGCGCGGTGCGCTGAGCTGAGTTGTAAGGAGCTTATTTTCCATATATATATATATTCCAACACTATCAGCTTGGTCGATACTGAAAGCAGAGAGCACGCAGGTATCCTTACAAGATGCTTTATCGCAAACTCCTCCCCCCCGTCAGACGCGTTTCGTCTCACGGCTTCGTCAGTGTTGGTTTGGTGTGCAAAACGTGCGGCCATTTCTAGTCGTGAAACATCACGTAGAGTACATGAACATAAAAGAAGGACCTTGGCAGAGACTAAAATGCCGCGGCCATCTTATAGCATGTTTAGTTCAATACATAGTTGTAAAAGGGGACGTTCAGTAAATAGCTTTGTGCATTGAAATTTAAACAACAAACAACATTTGTGCAAAGGGGAATCACAGATCAAATATATCTAATATGACACATATAACAGATGTAATAAATATATTAAAGGTCATTTCAAAAAGTTTGCAGTGATAGTTCATAACCTTACATTGAAATATGTCTAAGAGGACAATCAGTGTCAATGAATTAAATGCATTCTCTTACATTCAGTTGATATATAAGTTGCTTCTCTGAACAAGGCTGCGTTTGGCAGTCGAAAGACATTGATTACTTAATTTTCAAAATAAAATATTATTTGTGGTATTCCCTGGAGTGCCGACATCATTCTCGAGTGAGAACGTTTGTATCCAGCATATATATTTATGTATATAAATATATATGAAGTAAGTCGTCACCTTCAACTGTTCCTTCTCTTAAAACAATGACGAAGAGCAGACCCGAAAATCAGTGCAAATTTCAAGTGCTTTTATTTTGCCCAGCCTGTCCACCATTAATATGCATACATATAGATGTATAATATAAATATATGTATACATACATATACATATATAATATATAAATATATATATATATACATGTATATATATATATGCAAAAAAGAAGCCGAAGACTCTGGGTAGTTCTATAGTTTAGGTGGCAAGCAGCTCATGTATAGCGCACTCTGAACACCAGCGACACTCTAGATCTCACCTCAAATGTCTGCTTTTCTATCAAAGTCTTTAAGCATAGGATTAGCACAGTGCCATCGCTGGTATTGAGAGTGTGCTATACAGGAGCTGCTTTCCACCTAAACTTGGTGGTCACCAGTAGGTATAGTTAGGACCTATTATCCAAAGGAAATCCGCATCATTCTATTTGGAATAACTTTGGCGCCGGTTGACGAATCTTTGCGAAATTTTCAAAACTGGTGGGGAGCTCCGGTCCGCTCCTATCCTGAAAGTCTCGGGTGATCCGTGAAGTGGGGGCCGAGAAAAATGGGGGTTCCCAAAACATGTTTTCCCCATGCAATTTTAGTTCATCGCAGCTACAGCCCGAACTGCTGAACGGAATTACACCAAAATTGGCAAAGAGGTAGTCCTTGCTTCAGACTCGTGCCTTTTGCTGTAAATCCATTCAGTAGTTCCTGACAAGATCACAATTAAAAATACATATATATCTATGGCCGCGCATGATCCGCACACCCTCCCGATCACGAGCTGCATGCTAATTGGCTGTCAACACTCCAAATCAGGAAGTGTTGGCAGCCATCTTGTGCCTCGGTAGAACCGAGGCACAAGAAACCTAAATAAAAAATGTGAAAAACACGAAAAGGGGGCAGGGTAGAAACATCCACAAGGACCCCAGGGCCCACAAAACATTTTTTTTTGGGCCACGGATCTTGCAGATGAAAAGAAAACGAAGCGCGTGCTCCCGTGCTATATTAGTTATTAGCCCCCGGGGGGCCAAATCCCGGGGCAAGGAAATAGTTTAGGTGGGGGGCCCCCCAGCCCCAGGGACCGCCACCCCGGCTTTATTATAAATTGTGCAGGGGTCATAGCCCCCCTGCAGCCCCAGGGACCGCCACCCCGGGGGCTTTTTTTTTTTAAATAAAGAAACCTGTGTGGAGGGGCTTGAGCCCCTCTCACACGCCCCCGGGACCGCCACCTCCCGGGGCACTAAGTTTATAATTTGGGGGTCCATTATGGACCCCCAAGTCCCAGGGACCACCACCCCCTGGGCTTTTCAAGTGGTGGGAGGGGGACCATGCGGCCCCCCTCCTGGAGCCCTTGATGGCCCTGGGGACCGTCACACACCAGGGCCGGCTCCTGCAGTGTCCCGGGGTGCCCACCCCCGGGACACTGCCATTTGCAATGACAGGGCGGGAGCCTCTCGGCTCCCACCCTGTCATTACAAACTACTTTGTTATTTGGAAGAGAGAGCAGGTTCCACAGGGGGAGCAGCATGTTAGCTGCTCCCCATGTGGAAAGCAATGCCGGCTCTTGCAGGACGCGGGGAGCCGGCTGTGACTGTGGGGGGGATTGGGGCCCCCCACAGTCAGACTGATTTGCATATGGCCATGTCTAAACTGGGGTGGCAGAGTGGGCTAAAGAACGGTGATAGATTAAACCCAGATCTGTTGACTGGGTGCGAGTGTTTGATTGGTTCAGATGCTCCGTCCATCAGCACCCCCTTTTGTACTGCCTTGTTCGCCATAAGTTGTCAGGGTATGCTCAGACGTGAGTCCCTTGCTCACTTTGCCACTGGATTCAAGCAAGCCTGGCTGAAGATGGCTGTAATGCCAGAAACCGGTCCTAGGAAGCTTGTTTCCGGTCCAGGGAAGGCATGGCTTGGCAGTTCGGGCTGGATTGTTCCCATGAGGCACAGGGTCAGACTGATTTGCATATGGCCATGTCTGAACTGGGGTGGCAGAGTGGGCTAAAGAACGGTGATGGATTAAACCCAGATCTGTTGACTGGGTGTGAGTGTTTGATTGGTTCAGATGGTCCGTCCATCACCACCCCCTTTTGTACCACTTTGTTCGCCATAAGTTGGCAGGGTATGCTCAGACGTGAGTTCCTTGCTCACTTTGCCACTGGATTCAAGCAAGCCTGGCTGAAGATGGCTGTAATGCCAGAAGCCAGTCCAAGGAAGCTTGTTTCCGGTCCAGGGAAGGCATGGCTTGGCAGTTCGGGCTGGGCTGTTCCCATGAGGCACAGGGTCAGACTGATTTGCATATGGCCATGTCTGAACTAGGGTGGCAGAGTGGGCTAAAGAACGGTGATGGATTGAACTCAGATCTGTTGACTGGGTGTGAGTGTTTGATTGGTTCAGATGCTCCGTCCATCACCACCCCCTTTTGTACCGCATCTTTTAGCCCAGCACTGACCCTGAAAAGTAATTCAAACCGTACTTACCAGTAACTTGTATTTCCTTCTATAGGAACCCATTGTCTGGTTTTCACCAGAAAAGTTTCTAAGTGTCTATTTTCACAAATTACAAATATTCCTTAAAAATCGCCTGTATGACTTAAACGTATTCTTTTAACTGTTTACAGGAGATGCACCAGTGCTGGATCCAGAATACACCACTGAGTAAGAAAAAGTAACAATAACACTACTTACCTGCTAAGTGAATTTCCTCCCTTTGGATAACATTGGTGATTCAATGTGAAAACGTTTCTAAGTGTCAACCTTTAAAATACAATAATATTCCTTAAAAAACACTACTGTAACCAAAACGCTTTTACTAAACTGTTTACAGGAGATGTCCGAGGACAGAATCTAGGATCCAGTCCTGTGGTTAGAAAAGTAATCCATAAAGTAACTAATTGCATTTAACTAGAAATTCACATTGAGCTCAATGTTGCATAGTGTATGAAATTGTATTGCCCATAGCAACAACTGTAACTACTGTGCTTAAAAGTCTATTGCCTATTTGCAAAGTATTTAAAATAAAGTAATTCATTCTGAGAAAGTATATTTTGTAATGTGTAATGTAATTATAATGTAACTTAAAAATTAAAATATCTAAAATGAAATAGTTTAAAAAATGTAGTAAATCAGTATAAAAAAAAATATAACAATTAATACATTTAAAAATTGTCATTTACAAAACCTTTGAAATGCACTGGAAAAACCATAGGTTTCAGACATGTTATAGTTAGGAATTAGCATTTAAAAAACCTTTGAAATTCAATGAAAAAAACAGGTTTCAGACATGTTATAGTTAGGAATTAGCATTTAAAAAACCTTAGAAATTCACTGAAAAAACCATAGGTTTTAGGGGTGTTATAGTTAGCTGGACATTTCACTCGTACTAAACCATTAAAATTCCTCCGTTATAGTTAGTTGTACTAACTATAACTCGCACGCCCGCAATCTACTGCTGATGATGTCACATATTACATCATTCATGACATGGTCAGTGACATCACTGATGACATCTCAAATGACATCACTGATGACATCATCCACATGAAAATCTGATACATCACATTATACACTAGTATAACCTTTCAACACTCATTATAAAATATGGAGTACCAAATATGAAACCATTGACATACCAATACAAGTTTCTAAAAACCCACTCAGTGATTCCTACATCTACACACACATCTAAACACTTACCTATAGATTCACTCATACATGCTAACAATGATCAATAGAACATTATCAAATATACTTATACACCTACATCGACATTACACATCATCACACATCCTATTCACTTATGCAGTCATCCTACTCACTTATGCAAGCAATTGATCATACTTACTTTTTCTAAGCTACCCATTTATACAAAAGCCACTTTATTTATTCATATAGATAGTAACTCATACTTAGTGTGTTATAAAATCACTATTACAAGTATACAGTTTTCGATACAGTCACTCATACTACCACACACACATTTACTCTCCCATACAAATACTCACTTAACTAATTAATAACTAATATAGACTTTCACATAGCTAGTAACCAACTTATGTAGTAGTTTACACAACAAGAGATACAGTGAAACAGATATTCACACAGTTTAATCACTATCCCATATATTTAGTGAGACACTTTAAATGAGTCACTTAGACAGTCAATCACAGTGCTACTAAATCCTCCATAAAGACACTCATACATCCACTCATTCTTCAATGCAGATTGCTATATATATAATACTTATTTAAATATCGAACCAAACCACATTCACTGGATAATGTCATCATTGATGTCATTTGAGATGTCATCAGTGATGTCATCAGTGATGTCATCACTGATGTCACTGACCATGTCATGAATGATGTAATATGTGACATCATCAGAAGTGGATTGTGGGCACGCGAGTTATAGTCAGTACAACTAACTATAACGGAGGAATTTCAATAGTTTTCCACGAGTGAAATGTTCAGCTAACTATAACACCCCTAAAACCTATGTTTTTTTCAGTTAATATATATATATATATATACACACACAATACGGTTTCCCAATTTGAGGAGGCCCTCACAGAGGTTACCCTTCTTCCAACGAGGGTTCCACTAAAATGCATCCTGTCACCATCCATCAGCATACACGGCTCTACGCGTATCGAGTTCTCCACTTGTTCTTGAGCCTCATAGTATTAGAAACAGAGCCACCTTTGATTTGAAACACCTGCTTTATTCACAGTTACCGCCCCATGGGCGTGTCTTAATGCCTATCACGGCGTATGCAAGAAGATGCATTCTGGTATTGGCAGTCAAATCAATGCGTATTACCTCAGAGGGTGGTGTCAATGTTCAAAGTTGCAAAATTAAATTCCACAGTGGGTTGATGTGCAGTAGAAGGCTGCATTCGTGGAAATACATAGCCCCTTCATTTTGAAGATCTCATTCCATTCTGGCACTCGGTTTTCCGGTGCCTGGATCCACTGACATGCGACGGGCCCTCCTCGCGATATATATATGGTATTTCACCATGACTTTACAATATTGCGATGTGATTCATGGAGTGAATAAGCCAATTTGGGAGCATTCTGGTAGTTGTATTTTACATAAGCCACAGATGACATCACGTTTGCATACAAAAGGTGGTTACCTTCACAAGGAAACCTCTGCCATCTGTGAGCAAGTCTCGCACCAGAGCCGAAACGCGTCAGGACTAAGAAAGGATGTTTGCATCCTGTCACATTGGTAATAAAGGGTTTGGAACTGTACAGTTGGCTTCGGCGCTCTCTGCTCGTTGAATGGATTGATGGGGACTCCATCCATATATATATATATATATATATATATATATATATATATATATATATATATATATATATATTCCCCCCTCCCCAACTGAAAAACAAAGTTTGAAGTGACATTACCGTTAGGTGAAAATGTCAGTTTGAACGTAACATTCAATCAATCAATCAATCATGCCATTTGTATAGCGCACTACTCACCCGGGAGGGTCTCAAGGCGCTTGGGGGGAGGGGTATGCTACTGCTCGAACAGCCAGGTCTTGAGTTGTTTCCTGAAGGCGAGATGGTCCTGGGTCAGCCGAAGGTGGATGGGGAGGGAGTTCCAAGTCTTGGCAGCCAGGTAAGAGAAGGATCTTCCTCCGGCGGTGGCTCTTCGGATGCGTGGTACGGCTGCGAGGGCGAGGCTGGTGGACCGTAGCTGGCGGGTGGGCGTGTAGAAGGTCAGGCGGTCGTTGAGGTACTTGGGGCCCAGGTTGTGAAGAGACTTGTGTGCGTGGGTGAGGAGCCGGAACGTGATCCTCTTGTCGACGGGGAGCCAGTGCAGGTTCCTCAGGTGGCTGGAGATGTGGCTGCGTCGGGGCACATCCAGGATGAGTCGGGCGGAGGCGTTCTGGATGCGCTGGTGTCTTTTCTGTAGCTTGGCTGTGGTTCCGGCGTAGAGGGTGTTTCCGTAGTCCAGTCGGCTGGTGACGAGTGCCTGGGTGACAGTCTTCCTGGTCTCGGTCGGGATCCAGCGGAAGATCTTGCGAAGCATACGCAGGGTGTTGAAGCACGATGAGGAGACGGCGTTGACTTGTCTGGTCATCGAGAGGGAGGGGTCCAGGATGAAGCCCAGGTTGCGTGCGTGGTCGGTTGGCTTGGGTGCGGTGCCCAGGGCTGGGGGCCACCAGGAGTCGTCCCAGGCGGAGAGCGTAGATCCCAGGATGAGGACTTCCGTCTTGTCCGAGTTCAGTTTCAGGCGGCTGTCCTTCATCCACTCGGCGACGTCTTTCATCCCTTCGTGTAGGCAGGTTCTGGCGGTATCGGGGTCTCTGGTGAGGGAGAGGATCAGCTGGGTGTCGTCGGCGTAAGAGATGATGTTGAGGTTGTGCTGGCGAGCGATGGCTGCGAGAGGTTTCATGTAGATGTTGAAGAGGGTGGGGCTGAGTGAAGATCCTTGCGGGACGCCGCAGATTACTTCGGTGGCCTCGGAGCGAAACGGGGGGAGGCGGACTCTTTGTGTTCTTCCGGCGAGGAACGAGATGATCCACTCCAGTGCCTTCTCTTGGATACCGATGTTGCCTAGGCGCTGGACTAGGGTGCGGTGGCAGACCGTGTCGAACGCAGCGGAGAGGTCCAGGAGGATGAGGGCCACTGTTTCCCCCTTGTCGAGCAGGGTCCGAATGTCGTCGGTGGCTGCGATGAGGGCGGTCTCGGTGCTGTGGTTGGCTCTGAAGCCGGACTGCGAGGGATCGAGGGATCCGTTCGTCTCGAGGAAGGCGGTCAGCTGTCTGTTGACGATCTTCTCGATGACTTTAGCAGGAAAAGGGAGGAGCGAGATGGGGCGGAAGTTTTTGAGATCGGTGGGGTCCGCTGTAGGTTTCTTCAGGAGGGTGCTGATCTCGGCGTGCTACCAGCTCTCCGGGAAGGTGGCGGTGTTGAAGGAGGCGTTGATTATGTTCCGGAGTTAGGGTGCGATGGTGGAGTCGGCCTTGTTGAAGACGTGGTGTGGGCAGGGGTCGGTCGGTGACCCGGAGTGGATGGTGTTCATCGTGCGGGCTGTGTCTTCGGTGGTCACCATGGTCCAGGTGCGAAGGGTGGCGGTGGGGGGCGTTGGTTCGACGGTTGGGTGCGTGGGTGGGGCGCCGAAGCTGTTGTGGATGTCGGCGATCTTGCGGTGGAAGAACAAGGCGAGGGAGTCGCAGAGGTCTTGTGACGGAGTGATGTCGTTGGTGCCGGTGCTGGGGTTGGAGAACTCCTTGACAATAGTGAAGAGCTCTTTGCTGTTGTGGGCGTTGTTGTCCAGTCGTTCCTTCAGGGATTTCTTCTTGGTGGTGCGGATGAGCTGGTGGTGCTTGCGGGTAGCGTGTTTTAGGGCGGTCATGTTGTCGGTGGTCCGGTCGAGGAGCCAGGCTTTCTCGAGGGTGCGGCAGGTCTTCTTGAAGTCCTTGAGGTCGTCGGTGAACCAGGATGCCTTCTTGCTTCTGGGTCTGCTGGGAGGGTTCTTTAGTGGCGCGAGGTCGTCAGCGCAGGCGGTCAGCCACTGTGTGAAGTTGCGGGCTGCTTCGTTGGGGTCCGTTGTGTTGGCGGGTGGGCTCTGGCTGAGGGAGGTGGTGAGCTGGTCTGCGGTGATCTTGCTCCAATTCCTGTGAGGTACCTGTTGCGGGTGGTGGTGAGTCGTGGATCTTTTGAAGCTGAAGTGGACGCAGCTGTGGTCGATCCAGTGGCGTCCGGTGGCGTGGCTGAAGGTGATGTACTTGCTGGAAGAGAAGACGGGATCAAGCGTGTGGCCGGCGTAGTGGGTGGGGGTGGTGACCAGTTGCTTGAGTCCGAGGTTGGCGAGGTTTTCCAGCAGGGCGGAGGTGTTGCAGTCCCCCGAAGAGGATGTAGTCAGTGGAGGGGAGGGCGTGCGGGCTGATGAAGTCTGTGATGTCTTCGCTGAATTGTGTGCGTGGTCCCAGGGGTCTGTAGACGAGGGTGCCTCTGAGGGTCGTCTTAGGGTCGGTGTGAATCTGGAATTGGAGATGTTCGGCTGCGGCGAAGGAGTCGTTGGCGTCGGTCGTGATGCGGATGGTGTTCCTGTGGACGATGGCGATGCCACCTCCGGTCTGGTTGATGCGGTCCCTCCTGATGATCTTGTACCCGTCCGGGATGGCGATGGCGATGTCGGGTGCAGACGAGGTGTTCATCCAGGTTTCCGTGAGGAAGGCGACGTCCGGTGATGTAGCTTCGAGGAGGTTCCAGAGTTCCACAGCGTGTCTGTGGACGGAGCGGTGTTGATCAGGATGCACTTGAGGTGGTTGCTGCTGGTGTTTGTCTTGGCGGGTGCGGGGCAGGTTCGGAGGCAGGTGAACTTGCAGGTGCAGCAGGTGAAGGGTCCGTGGGTGCGTCTACGGGTGGCTCGGCAGCAGGCGTGGGTCCGGCCGGCATTGAGTGCGTTGAGAGTGGCGGCGTCGTAGGTCAGTTGGGTCGTCTTGCCTCGGCGGGGAGGGCCAGGGGTCCTGGCGCTGGGCGCCGTCCAGGCGCAGACGGGCGCAAATGGGCTTACCTTTGGCGCACCTTCGGCGCTCAATCGGTGCTCCCGCTGCGCGCGTCCGCTGCGCGGTCGCTCTGGGGGCGTCATAAGTAAGGAGCCGGGAGGGAGGAGCAGCTGGGTGGCGGGAGTGGGACGGCGAATGGAATCACAGGGGGCGGGGCCACAGGGAGGCAGCGGCGGGAAATTCCAAGAAGCAGCGGGCAGCGGGAAATTCCCAGGAGCAGCGGGAAATTCCCAGGAGCAGCGGGAAATTCCCAGGAGCAGCGGGCAGCGAGCGAAGGAATCTGCAGGCAAGAGGCGGCAAAGGCAGGCAGGAGCGGCAGCAGTGAGTGGGTCGACCAAGCCCTGTGGAGGGCTGAGCGGCCGAACATTTCATACAACAACAGCAGAAACTAAAATTTACTGGTTATAGTTAACTGAAGTAACTATAACATGTGCCTCAGCCATGCACAGTGTTGTCTTCAATGTAATTTCAGATGTCGCCAGTGATGTTATCAATTATGTCATAGGTCATGTTGTAAGTGATTTAATATGTCAGATCGTAAGCAGTGCATGGTGAGAGTGCAAGTTAAAGTTACTTCAATTAACTATATTTGGTGAATTTCAGTGATCATAGAAGATGTCATGAGTTATAGTTACTTCAGATAACTCTAACTATGACTGCTGAATTTCTATGGTTTTGTGTGTGTGTGTGTAAAATCTGAACTTAACTATAACGTCCCTGCAACTTTTGTTTTTTTTGTTAAATTGCAAATGTGTTTTTAATTCTATTTCCTAACTATAACATCCCTGTAATCTTAGTTTTTTTCAGAGAATTACTAATGTAAAGTAATATTTAATTGCCATACATTAATCCAACCATCGCGCACTGCCTTTAGACATGCCCGGTGGGGGGGCCAGTGGGCCTTGCCTGTGGCCAGTCACTGCAACCAACCCCTGCATGCAGTCAACCCCTCGCCATGCATGGCCTTTGCCTGTGCGCCGAGGGGGATTGTCTGCAGAGCCTGCCCTATGGCTAGGTCCTGTGACCAACCCTCTGCTTGCAGGCAACACCGTACCACGTACAGCCTTCGGCCAAGCGCGATAGTGGGTTGGCTACAAGTTCAGGCCCTCTGGCCAACCCCCGAAAGGCAGCCAACCCGGGAAGGGGGCATACAGCCCCCTTCCCTAGCCGGGGACTCGATGCCCTGGGGCCAGGCACATCTTTTGGGGGAAGGGGAGCACATGTTCACCTCACTGGTAAAATTCGGGCCCCGGGGACCCCATCCCCTAGGACCCAGAGATTTGTTTTTTGGAGAGGGGGGTACGGGGCACCTCTCCCTTGGCCATATTTGACCCCAGGGACCCCAATTCCCCAGCACTCACCACTTTAAATATGGGAGTGAGGGCATGCAGCTCCCCTCACAGGATAATTCTGGCCCAGGGACCCCATCTCCTGAAACCCAGACGTATTGTAAATGGGGTGGTGGGCATGCAGTCCCCCTCCCTAGGCCGATATTGGACCCAGTCAATTACTAAAGGGGGAGGATGCCTGCGGCCACCCTCCCAGGCAGATTTTGGTCCCTGGATCCCCATCCCCGGGGACCTGGCTAATTACTAAAAGGGGAGCGGGCCTCAGACCACCCTCCCGGGCCAATTTCGCTGCCCAACAAGAGCACCCACTATATCCTCAGTGGGGGCCATGGAGGGAGCCCCAAGACTCCTCGCATCCCTAGACGGCTGCCAGCAATGCGGCTGTTCTGCGGCGGTGCAGTTCATAGGCTCAGATGTGAGCCTTCGAACTGCAGCGCTGAAGGATCATCAAAGCAAGTTCCTGCATGGCAAGGACTTTGTTGTCCATGCCGTGCTGGAACTGGGGTTCATGCACACAGGGGGGCACACCATGTGCCACCCACCATGTATCCCCATTCATAGGAGCACCAAGGGGGCCCCCTCTAGGGCACCCTTACTTTCCTGACCACCACACTTTTCATGGCGGGATCACCTAAGGAACACCAAACTCGTAATTAGGCCTTTAGTGTTTGCTTTCACTTGGCAAGTGCTTTGAAAAAGCTCCCATCAAGCAAGAACAAACACAGGTTCACCTACCCATGCCAGTGCGGGCAGGGAAACGATATGTCCCGGGGTAGGCACCCCGGGACATAGTACGAGTCAGATCTGGGGGGATGGGGTCTTCATGGCCATTAATGTTTTTTGAAGGGAGGGCTGAGCGGCCTTCTTCCCCATTTCGAATTGCGGCCAGAGGTCCTCAGGTCGACATCGGCCTGAGAAGGGGGGGCGCTTACCTCCTCCCAATTAATTTGAAAGACCGGGGAATGGGGTCCCCGGAGCCAAAATTGGCCCAGGACGGGAGCCACTTGCACCACCTATCCAATAATATTTGGTATAATCCTCCCGGGCACTGTCCCACCAGGAGGGCATAAAAAAAACAAGTATGTGAGTCTGGGCGTTTTAAAATGTTGCAGCAGATGTGTGGATCCTCTGCGTATACGCTGTAAAATAATTGTCAAAAAATACCTTTGGCTCCACACTGGGTCCCTGAGAGACCCCACCACCAGGCCTAGGGGTCAGGGTAGTTCTAGCCTGCCCCCTTCTGGGTTTTTTTGTGACTTGGGCTGAGTCCTGAGTCCCGAGTTCCAAGATGGCTGCCACCTCTTCCATGTTGAAGAGGTGGCAGACAAGTAGATCTCATCCTGAGATCTGTTAGATCAGCAGAGACTCCTCATCCCTAGATATACATAAATATGTTTTCTTTAATAACTCCAAAACTACTGAACAGATTAATACCAAATTACAAAAGCACTGTTTCTGGACCAAGATCTAGTTTGTTTTGCCAAATTTGGGGTCATTCTGTACAGCGGTTTGGGTGTAGTTTAAAATCCATATGGGAAATTTAATGGGTAAAATGGGTTTTGGGATCCTTCCTTTTTCTCGACCCTGCTTGACGAATCACCCCAAAATTTGCAAACAGCAGTTGAAGTAAGTGGCAAACTAGTTTTGAAAATTTCATGAAGATTCGGCAAACAGCACCAAAGTTATCAGCAAAACTAAAAACGATTTTCCCATGGAAACTAGGTCATACATATAGACACATATGTATACATACACATGCATGCATACTTCTGCGAGAAAAGGAAAACTTTCCGTCAAACTAAAACAATGTTCAAAGCCTGCTGAAACCTATATTGTTCTATTTTACTCTCCAGGGCACCCTACTTAAGAGTGGGAATAGCTGCGCTCGGGCTACTTACAGAACTGTTCGCTGGCGGCAATGCACGCTGCACAGACACGCTGAATACAGCACAGAGGTGCTTCTTTTAAATCGCCGAAAATTACCATTTTTATTTTCACTCTGTTTCATTTTTGTTTTAATAAAATTGCAACTGATTGGATAGCTCTCGCATACCTGCACTATAAAAATTCTAATACATCCTCACCCGCCGTTTTGGCGCGGACAGATCTTCGTGTGGCTCTATAGCTCTGGCGCCATATTGGTTGAGGGAGGGTTGGCCTAGGTTCCATCCTTAGGCACCATTTCGAGAGGCGCTCTAGTTGCTGGTAGCTCCCCAGGCCACCTCCTCCTTTTATGTACCAGGAGATGCAAGCGCGCAGCGCACGCGCGCAGCGGGCGCGCCGATGGCGCGCCAGAGGCAAGCCCGTCTGCGCCCGTCCGTGCTCCGGAGGCGCTCGGCGCTGGACGTGCTGCCCGTGTCGCCCGCGGTGAAGGTCGTTTAGTGTATGACAGAGAGCAATTGCTGGGATTAAACAAGGCAAAGGAGATAGAGATTCCGGTCATGGTGGAAAAGCTGGGTAACATACTCACAGCAGGACTGATTAACAGCCGGTCCCTTGTTAAACACTCATCCGAGGTATCGAGCCTGATAGAGGATATGGGCCTTGATGTCCTGTTTCTTTCGGAAACTTGGTCTCATGCTGAATCCACTGTTGATCTAGGTAATGCATGTCCGACTGGGTATAAAATTCTCCATAAACCAAGAACTAGTGGCAGAGGTGGTGGAGTGGGGATGATTTTTAGGGAGGAACTGGACTTTAGATTCCTGCAGGTGGATGAGGTAGTGGGGATGGAAATGTTGGGTTTCTCCCTATACTCTGTAAATGTAAATGTGCTGGATTTGTAAAGCGCATGGCTGCCCGTGAGCGTCCCGGCGCTTGCTTAGGGAACCCGTCCTGGTATTCCCCTGTGAGAAACCCCGGCAGGGAATTCACAAGGTGAAAGCCAGGCATCCCGCCGCGAGGGGCTGTAGTGGAGATTAAGCAAGCTATTGCCCAGAGTCGCAGAGTGTGACCCCGTGAGTTGAGTAGGCACCAGAGCGAGAATTGTCGAGTCCGTGGAATTTTTGAGCCCAAGACCCGCCGAGGCGGGGAATTGAACCCTGGTCCACGGTTGATCTCAGCTTCCGGGTCTGCCGCCTCTAACCACTGAGCCACGCTTCTCCGCTTCTCTCCCAGTGGAAACCTCCTCACATGATTGGTGTGCTATCGGCCGCCAGGAGGGGCCACGGATTTTTGCAGCCTGTTTGATGGTATTACGAATCTCACACTGGCTCACTCCAATATGATTATTTTGGGCGACTTTAATCTTTGGGAAGATGGGAATGTCAACAGCCATTTTCGTGATCTGAAGCTGACCTGCGCTAACTTACATCTCTCCCAGTTGGTGGTAGATCCTACACATCAAGGGGGGCATACCCTTGATTTGTTATTTTCTAACCAGCCCACGACGAGAATTTCGAGTATTACTCCTCAGACTTGGACTGATCACTACCTTATCCAGTTTGTAATTGGGCTGCCATATTCTGGAATAGGGACAGGTCAGCAAAGGGCTTATAGGAGAGGCCGGGAATGGGCTAAGTTTGAGCGGCTTGGCCTTACCGTTTTGGAACAGGGCGTTACCCTCTTCTCAGAGACTTTGTCTGTTGATGATAACTACAATGTGTTTTCTAATTATATGGGACACACTTTGGACCAGGTTATCCCTATAAAAGATATAAAGATCAAAAATAGAATCTCGGCGCCGTGGTACTGCGTGGAGCTTAAACAGCTTCGCGCGCTCCGAAAAAAGGCGGAAAGGAAGTGGAGGTATCACTACGCCGAGGAAGATAAAAAGCTCTTATACAGGTGCAACTGCAGTATAAAGAACAAATCCTTAGGGCCAAGGCAGATTTCTATGCCAAGTCTATTATTCAGGCGCCCAATGGGACTAGAGCCCTATTCAAAATAGTTAAAGATCTTTCGACCCCCACGTGCTTAGAAAATAAAATTGTAGCATCCCAGACATTATGCGATGGCATCAACCAACACTTTCAGGATAAGATCAATCAATCAATCAATCATGCCATTTGTATAGCACACTACTCACCCGGGAGGGTCTCAAGGCGCTTGGGGGGAGGGGTATGCTGCTGCTCGAACAGCCAGGTCTTGAGTTGTTTCCTGAAGGCGAGATGGTCCTGGGTCAGCCGAAGGTGGATGGGGAGGGAGTTCCAAGTCTTGGCAGCCAGGTAAGAGAAGGATCTTCCTCCGGCGGTGGCTCTTCGGATGCGTGGTACGGCTGCGAGGGCGAGGCTGGTGGACCGTAGCTGGCGGGTGGGCGTGTAGAAGATCGCAAGTATCGTGAATAACCTGCAAGAAAATGCTAACATTACACCACCTAATTCCGACCATTCAGCTCTGGACGAGCCGCTTTTGCCGGTTTATCTGGATAATTTCCAGACGTTAACTGCTACGGCCTTTGACAACTTAGGTGACAAGGTCTCCTCTGGCTCTCCCCTGGATCCGTTTCCCCATAAAATCTGGAAATCTCTTGGGCGTAGCACCTTCCCTTGGCTGAGGCAGATCTGCAACCAGTCCTTGGAGGAAGGTAAGGTCCCAGATTGCTGGAAATTAGCGGTGGTGTCCCCACTGATCAAAAAGCCTTCTTTGGACCCATCAGTACTGGCTAATTTCAGGCCCATCTCCCTCCTCCCATATCTGGTGAAGATTCTGGAGAAAGCAGTCAGCAGGACTTTATCCTGCTTTCTGGAAGAGAATCTTCTACTGGATAAAGATCAATTTGGCTTCCGTCCGGAGCATGGGACTGAGTCCGCCCTGACTACAATGATGGATAACCTACGTATGCAGGCCGACAGCAGGAATGTTACTATTTTAGTACTTCTTGACATGTCGGCCGCTTTCGATACGGTAAACCATCTTGTACTGACGGAGAGGCTGAGGAGGTTGGGAGTGAGAGGCCGGGCACTGCTTTGGCTTCAGTCTTATTTGGAGGGTGGCCAGCAGGTCGTAACCCTTGCAACTTTCTCCTCTGCTATATCTGCCGTGGCCCATGGGGTGCCGCAGGGCTCTGCAATAAGCCCTATTCTCTTTAATGTTTATTTGCAGCCCCTGTTTTCTATCATTAAATCCTTCGGAGTCAGCGTAGTCAATTACGCCGACGATACACAGCTGGCCTTTTCCTTGGAAGGGAACCATGCAATATCGATGGAGGTATTCCAGCAATGTATGCGGCAGACATCGGACTGGCTTCGAAGGAACTCCCTACAATTTAATAGTGGAAAGACGGAGGTGATGTTCTGATCTGCAGGCAGGATATCTAGATCCCTGCCGGATGATTTCAGACTCCTACCAGAGGATAATTTGCTCATCCCGGTTAGGAAAGTCCGTAACCTGGGGGTATTGTTCGATGCTGATCTCCAGATGGAATCACAGGCTAATAAAACTGCGAGTGTTTGCTTTACCCTGATCCGCCTGCTGCGTAAAATACTCCCTTTAATACCTTTTGAGAATCGCACTTTGGTGGTGAGCAGCATTGTGGGCAGCAGGCTGGACTATTGCAATGCCCTCTATTTGGGAGCCCCTGGTTACATCTTTCAAGGCTTTCAAAGAATCCAGTCTGTAGCAGCTAAATTGGCTCTTGGTAAGCCACAGAGTTCCTCCTCTACCGCGGCGTTGCGGGAGCTCCACTGGCTGCCTGTCAGGGAAAGGGTACACTTTAAAGCCCTGTGTATGGTCTTCCGCGCGGTGCACGAACTTGGCCCGGTCCCCCTGCAGGAAAGGTTCGAATGGTATCTTCCAACAAGGCAGCTTTGTTCTAGCACTGGCCTGCTGGCAACTCCTCGGTTTAAGAGGGCTAGGCTTGGAGGCAGGGCTTTCAGTAGGGTTGGCGCGCGTCTATGGAATGAGCTCCCTCAGAACCTTAGATTAGCAAGCTCTCTGTTAGAATTCCGCAGGAATCTAAAGACCTGGCTCTATCCCACGATCTAGTCTGTGTTCCTCCACTCTGTGTGACCCGCTCCACTCTGGTCACGGCTTGCTTTCTGTTTTTAAGCGCCAGGATGCCCGTAGGGTGACAGTACGCGCTATATAAAAGCTAAAATCAATCAATCAATCAATCAATCAATCATTTTGATTATTTTTCTTTAAAATAGAAGCCAATTTTCATTTTTTAAAAGTCACTCAAATAGAAGTGAAAAAAAAGTCTATCACAAACCCATTTTAAAGAGAAAGTGAGAGATAGAAAAGCAATGCAAAGTAGCTAGGAAGGCAACAGTCTACAGAGGCTGGTAAACAGATGCTGCAAGATTTTGTCAGGTGTTTCAGGAACCACAGAGTGGGCTGATCAACTCACTTCTTATGGAAATCTCCTGAAGAGGAAGAAACGCTTCTGTGTAGGAGGCTACGGACTTTGTTTAGCCTGCCATGGAGACAGAATGACTCTGTTTCCAAGGAATGCAACAAGGAATGAGAGAAAAGGGGGGGAAACTTAGATATTGATGCGTAGCCCGCCAGTCTGCCTTGCCATCTTGGGCCTTGGCCTCCATTTCCCACTCAGAGGACCACCTGTTTGTCGGGATCTCTCTGCCTTCAGTGCAACAATGTGATGGTTGCCCTGAAGGCATATCAGTATGCCAAGCAGGGACAATCTTTGTTTAGCCCCACTGAGCATACTTTATTGTTTTTCTAAAACAATCTCCCAAATAGGGAAAATAAAAATGTTACTGCCCCACTGCACAGAGATTTTCTTCTTTGGATGTCGAGGTCATGGGCTTGTTTCCTTTCCTCTGCTGACATGCCTCGCCAGTAGTCTAAGGCAAGGAAAACCAGTGACAGTTGCCCAACCCTATAAATGGAAGAGCAACTGTAAATCAATAATCAGGTTTGTAATATATTTAATATTTCAATAAGTTCTGTTGTTGGAAATATTTTTTTTTAATGAATTACATTAATTAAAACATATATTTACTATTTATTTTTTATTTGTATGATTCTTAATTTTGGAGTATGATTATGTTTGCATTGCAATATTTAGAATAGAAGTAAATATGTTTTTAATATATGAATTATTATTCGCGATAAGAATAATGTATTATATGTAAATTTTTAAATATGAATCAATAGGTTTGTATTTTGAGTTAGTGTGTTTTTGAAGCAATTTATATTTTATAGTTAAAAGATTATATGTAAGTATGGAGAATTAATTGTGTGTATTACATTTTTAGTGTGTAGCGCCTTCCATAAAATCTTTTAGATTGCAGTACCAATAGTAAATGTCACCCCTTTATTGTCCAAAACGTTCGTCAAAATAGTGTGCTATGGAGTGGGAAAAGCAACTGTCACCAGTTTAGTGGTTTAGATTGTAGTGCGAATAGTAAATGTAACCCCTTTAGTGTCCAACGCCATCCCCAAATTGGTTTAGATTGGAGTAAGAGTAGTACATTTCACCCTTTTAGTGTCCAACATATTTCCCAAATTTGTTTAGACTGGAGTGGTAATAGGAAATGTCATCCTTTTAGTGTCCAACACCTTCCCCAAATTGGTTTTGATTGGAGTGGGAATAGTAAATGTTACTTCTCTAGCGTCCAACAACTTCCTCAATTGGTTTAGATTGGAGTGAGAATAGTAAATGTCACCCATGTAATGTTCAATACTTTCTTCAAAATGGTTTACGTTGGAGTGTGATAATTTAGTTTTATAATTTTAGTGTGAAATCCTTTTTTTAATTATGTTTGTGTGTCGTAGAAATAGTTTGTTATGTAATTAGATTTATTGGTGTTTAGAAATATGACAAAAAAATTGTTGTATGTTTGTACTTAATATTATCAATGACATACTTTTATAGATTAAAGACATGTAACACATTTTTAACATTTTATGATTTCAAAGTTTATTTAATGTATATTTTTACATTTTTAAACATATATATTTCACCTTAAAAATACACTTTTATATATAGATAAGTAAAGCATTTATAATGTAAATCATATTTTATAGTGTTGTATGTTGTACAATTATTTTTAGCACTACCTTCTATTTTGTAGTCTATTTATGTCATTTGTTGTCTTTTTCCAAGATCCAGGTCGCAGTAAGGTGTTGCTGTTTGTCGGAACAGTTAGTTCAATTTTAAAGTTTTTTGTAATTGTTCAGAGGGTAGGGAGTGTAGGGGAAAGGTCCAGATGTTAAATATAGTGTAGTTTATGGTTTGTTTGTATGTTTATTTGTATTATTATTTGTGTTTTACACTAGTGTGTAGTTTTAGGTTTTCATACACTGTTAAGTAATGTATTGTTATGTTATGTTATAGTACTTATTTTTGATGATTAAGTGTAATGTATATGTATTTTTAGGAATGTAATGTGTTTTGCGGGTGAGTTTTCTTTGGGACCGCTGAATTTGTAATCAGGCCTTTAGTAAGTGCTTCCCTTTGTGGGATGTTATATATTTAGCTCTCTCTGTCATTGTATCTGAAAGCAGTATAATAGTATAAATAAATACAGTTTTTTAAGTTTATATGTATGTCATTTGCATATAAAATTAAGCAATCACTTTTATTAAGTATACTTACATGTATGTTCTTATTATATGTTTCTGCACATATCAGCCAATTGAGATTTTTGATCTTGGAGATTGTTTCTAAACAGGAAGGAGTTGATAATAACAAATTGCTTCTGAAACGTGAAAACTTTTGGATTTATAAATTAGACACTTGGAAGCCAAATGGGATGAATGACAGGGTTGAATTTAGTTGCTACCTGTAGTTTTTTCTAAGAACTTCATTGACTATGTACTTGCTAGACATGCCTATGACTGACCGCCATTTGGCAGTTTTCTTCAGTTTTTTTCAATTTTCCCAATTTATTTATTTTTTACATTTTTTTATATATCATTTATTTTTATCATGTAATATGGTAATATCATGAATGTACGCTTCTTATTCGAAAACTATTAATGATTGTTTAGACTGATAACATTGTTTCAATATGGCACCCATGTTTTCTTTAACTGTTTACATTTTTTCAATATGGCGCTTATACAGCGATCATGTTAGTCCTTCCTTTATGTCACAGCATTTTACTTTTGACCGCGAGTTCAAACGCCGATTGACTTTACACTCGAGCCACGGATACTCGATACGCTACTTCTACTTACTTATGTAAGTTAATTATTAAGAATTGTGTATTAGGATCGTAGGAATAGTTTTCTACTGTATTTGCCTGGTATAAATAATTTTACACACTGCCGGTGCTAATTGCCATGGCGCGCAATGAACTTTTGAAACGCTGGAACAGGAGATGAGCCCGTAACCACTATATTAGAACTCGATAACAATCTGGTTGTTGTTATACTTTTTGACATTCTAAACATCATTTATAGGATAGCGTTTATTTTCAACCTATATGCACTGTTCCTTTATTCGGTCATGGATGAATTTATTTTGATGTCCATTTATATATCTTGTATGATAATGACCATGGCACGTAACGAACCTTTGAAACGCTTGATCATGAGATGAGTGCGTATTCATTATACTTGAACCTGATAACCAATAGGTTGTGGTTATATCATTAGACATTTTAATATCATCCTAGTGATAAGTATGCATTGTTCCTTTATCATGTTACTGGTGAATTAACTCTGGCTCATTAGGCTTATACTATTTTGATGTTCATTACTGGGGGCGTTTCTACATTTTCTGTATTTAATAGACAGTTTGCAAACTGGAAATTTATGATATGTGGAATTTATGGTTTCTGTCACCTCATGCATTATATCTTTTTGATTATAGACATATATCCCCGATGAAGGCTCAATAGCAGCCGAAATGCATTGGATTATGGATATGTTATAAGGATGTTAATCAATTGAATTAGTTTGAAATGGAAAATGAATTTAAGAGAATGAAGAAATTCTTGAAAATAAGATAAATAAACGAATACGAACTAAACAACTATTGTGATTAATTGAAATTCATCAACAATTGAGAACACCCTATAGGGGTCATATGAACTGTGACTAGGGGACGTCTCCCAAATGGGACACGCTGCTGTACTTTGATTTTGATGCACTCCAGCACGGAGGGTGCACCCTAGAGCACGCCGAACTGAACAATTAAGTGCAAACTGAGTGTGCTAGTGGGACCATTACTTGACTTATTATATGTTTCACACTGTTTTGCAGCTTTTCTGTTGGGGGTGTTGTAATTTGTAGCGGATACTTTCTTTCCCGTTGGAAGAAAAAAAAGCATCAGCTTAATTTTAAATGTTTATTTGTTGATAGTTTGTCGAGGTTGAATCACTAGGTTTATTTTTACTTGATTTTGGGGTGAGTTTATATATTTTTTTTATTTATGTATACTTACTTTGTTATATTATTTTGCTGGTTTGTGATAGATGTTAATTCTGGTAGGTAATCACTTTTCGAAGTTGCAGTGCTTTCTTTTAGGAAATACATGTAGACAGATAGAAGTTGAAGAGTGTTTTGCTAAATATTAGCTATCTTACATTTTTTATTTTATTTACAAGAAAGTTTACATTTCAACATAAGCTTTACTTACTAAGGGGCACATTAGGATGGCGGGTCCTAACGGAGAACGGGACCGCCGTAAGTGCGGGGGACCTGTAGGGGGAATTAGGATGTGCCCGCCACAGTGGCGGGCACATCCTACATGTTTAGCATTGTGGCGGGCGGTGCACTCTGCACCGCCCGCCACAATGCTAAACATTTCTGAACGCATTTGCATATGCAAAACGGCAGGGGGGTACCATAGGTACCACCTCTGCCATCACCTGAGGGCCCCGCAGGGGGCTCCCACAGCACACACTGCCTGTTTTCCGTGGCGGCATTGCCGCCGCGGAAAGGCCCCTTACACCCACCATTGTAATATGGCTGGCGTTGTCCATTGGACACCGCCACCATATTATTCCCCTTGCGACCGCGGCGGTAAAGCGGCGGACGGTCTTTCCGTCCGCCACGCACCCCCCCGCCATCCTAATACGGCGGGGGGAATCCGGGCATAGGTGTCGGGCGGATTGCCTCGGCCAGGCCGGCGGTGGCTACCGCCAGCCTGGCGGAGGCAATCTGCCCGACATCATAATGGGCCCCTAAGTTAGTAAGTTATCCAGGTGTATATGCTTCCTATTTAATGGTCTGGTCAGAAAATCCAGCAGAGTTTCCTTGGCTTTCAGCATTTGTCATTTTTGAAGTGTTTAGCTTTTATATGTTGTTTTATTTCTTTGGCTTATTTTATCGGTTAAGATTGTTTATAGTTAGATCTTATTGGTTAGTTTAGTTTTAGTTAGATTTTTATTATCAGTTATGTCCTTCTAAGGTAAACGCTATTTTTGGTCTTATTTATAATGTTTGATATATAGTTTGATAGTGTTGAATACATTATGAATGTCGTTATTAGTTTATTGTGTTGAATTATATATATTTTGGTGATGTAATATATTTGCTTTTAAATTGAATGTATGTATACAATGGTTTATGTTATTTTTAATATTTATTGATAATGTCATTATTTTCACTAAATTATTGTAGTCGATATTGTGACAATTGATATTTTTTATATGTTATATGATTACTTAGGGGTGACAATATTTTCGTTCCTAAAGTTGTGTTTTCGATACACGTAAAAATCGATATTTTTAAGAACGATATGTGCTCTCGATATCTGTGGTTTTATTAGTTAAGTATAGGAAGGCAATAATTGTGTTAACAGTATTTATTTTTTGATATTTTTGTGTTTCAATATTGTATAGTGTATTTAGCGATATTAAGTCAGTGATCGTTCACTTCTGAATAAGACATGAACAAGGTGATGGATGAATCGCTCAAATTAATCTCAGGCACTGGCAATGGCTCAGGCCGCACTCCAGTTCCTCATCTTTCACCCACCATGCCACCTTAGTTGGGTCTCAGCCATATGCTAATCAGTCTAGACCTTGCTCCATCAGAAACAGCCAGCCTGAACTTCCAGGCCAGCTCCTCCTTGAATTAAAACACAAGAAACCAAAGACTGGTTTTGCCCTGACTGCAGCTCTTCAGTCAGCCTAGATTGGTTCCAAGTGGCGCAGTGAGCACGGAATCTTTGTCTGGGCATACCTGTTGCACTTAGGGCATTAATCAAACAATCAGTCATTTGTTAAGCACACTACTTACCCGCGAGGGTCTCAAGGCGCTGGGGGCGGGAGGGGGGGGCCGCTACTGATCGAACAACCAGGTCTTTAGTATCCTCCTGAAGGTCAGCAGGTCTTGGGTCTGTCGTAGGCTCAGTGGGAAGGTGTTCCATGTCTTGGTGGCGAGGTGGGTGAAGGATCTCCGGCCGGTGGTTGTTCTTTGGATGCGCGGGACGATGGCGACTGAGAGGTTGGCGGAGCGGAGCTGGCGGTTGGGGGTGTAGAAGGAGAGCCGTCTGTTGAGGTAGGCTGGGCCGGTCTAGTGGAGTGCCTTGTGTGCGTGGATGAGGAGCTTGAAGGATATCCTTTTGTTGACGGGGAGCCAGTGCAGGTTTCTCAGGTGGTGGGTGGTGTGGCCGTGTCGTGGTACATCGAGGATCAGTCGTGCCGAGGCGTTTTGGATGTGTTGTAGTCGATTGATGTGCTTGGTCGGGGCTCCCGCATAGAGGGCCTTTCTGTAGTCGAGTCTGCTGCTGATGAGGGCCTGGGTATTTGTATATCTTGTATCTGTCGGGATCCATCTGTAGTTCTTGCGGAGCATGCGGAGGATGTTGAAGCAGGAGGAGGAGATGGCATTGACTTGCTTGGTCACAGAGGCATCAACTGCAACAACAACAAAGTAGTGGATGAATTGCTTGAATCAATCTCAGCCACTGGCAGTTGCTTGGGTCATACTCCAGTCCATCATTTTAATCCCACCATGGCACCTCAGTTTGGACTCAGCCAAATGCAAATCAATCTTGACTCTGCTCCAATCGGAACAGTCCAGCCATAACGGCTATCTGAAAGAGAGTGCGGGAAGCTCAAAAAGCAGGTACTTAACCTGGATAGAAGCACAGGCTACTCTGAGTGAGTGCTGGCTGTTCAAAGAGAGTGCGGACAACAAGATGAGACTGGATTCTGATGGAGATTGCGTACTTCTGTATGAGTGGCCAGGCTGCTCTAAGAGAGCACATACTTCTGAAGGAAATCGCAGGCTGCTCAGGAGAGTGCAAACCTCAGGATGAGATGGTAGGCTAGTTCAAGGAAGTTGATGCAGCTTAAAGACAGTTATGGCTATTTGAAGAGAGTGCATACGTTTGGATGAGAGCACCTGCTGCTCAGAGGACGTGCAGGTGTATTAGTGCACACTTCTCAATGCGTCAGGTGTTGCTAAAAGAAAGCACACACTTACGGGTGAGAGTGTAGAGAGCTGTCAGAGAGTGGACGCTACTCAAAGCACAGTCAAAGAGTGAGACAGAGGCAGCATGTGCCGCTGTAAGAGAGACTGCACTGATATTCTAATCAGTAACAGGTGTCTGTAGAGCTCTAAGCAATCTAAACCAAAAGCCTCAGATATGTGTTATAACAAGTGGCGGCTGGTATCTTCAGGGAGGGGGAGGCACACTCCAACAATAATTATAAAAACAAAACTTACCTGAACCTACATCGACGTCCTCCACTCTGGAGCTCTTCGAATTAATTGGATACAGCAGTGTGGGCACCATTGCTGGTGCCGCTCACATGCTGTGAGAGCAGCGCCATGAGAGAAGCACCCTGATTGGACGAAGAGGCTTCACTTGGTCGCTCCGCAGTGCCCTGTGTAGGACTGCTTACGGTAACCCAGCTGTTTGAAAACGGTTGTGTTAGAGGTTTCAAATTGTGCATGTCTGGCTGGCCATCGCAAGAAGGCCGGCCAAAGAGACATGCGCACTTTGAAAAGTGCACAAGCAGCCAACTCTCCTCCCTGCTGCGTTCATTCAGCAGTGGCCCCGCCCTGTCTTGATGCTCAGTTCCGGACGGGAGGATGAAAAATAAAACCGTAATGAATTACCATTTTATGCTTCATCTTTAGGGGTAATTTAAGTGAGGCAATGCTCCTCCGCTCCAACGGAGGACAAGTCCCTGGTTATAACCTGTAGGAGGTCATTTGTATGGTGCTGGTGCAGCCCGACCGTCTCAAATTGCGGAGGGCCTCATTATGCCCAGAGCCACTGGAATTATGTAATTGTGCTGCCACGGCATTTTCATATAACTATGGATTTGCCACATAACCCATCACCTGCTGCACATTCTTCAGATTTTAACACCAAAAATGTGTGTTGCTAGCTCAAACGGTTCAAAGGTTACTAAAATTGCAGCAACATATGGGTCCACAGGAAAAACATAGAATGCTAACCATTTGATTGCCAATGGGAATGGTTCCCTTAAGGTTTGTACCACTTGGTGAACAATCTTTGCTGCCGTTTACGTCAGAGTACACAGTACCCCTTCCTTAGCAGTTGTTCCTGATGTATTGAAACAGATACAGAATGTATATGGGGCAGGGGTGTTTTTGCCCAAGTCTCTGCAATAATGCTGAGCAGGATGTATGACATTACAACGCATGCTTTTACCACGCATGCCTTTACAACACAGTTTTTACAACGCATGCTGTTACAACGCAAAGCGCTTAGGAGTGCTGGATAGTGAATAGTTTAATTTACTATTCCAACTCCAGTCCCAGTGGATAGTAGGGAAGGTGTTGGATAGTAAATTAAATCTATTCCCTATCCTAGAGCGCCCCCCCCAGCGCAATGCGTTGTAATGACATGCATTGTAATAGTTGCGTCGTAAAGGCACTGCGTGGTAAAAGTTGCGTTGTAAAGGATGTTTCCCGCTGAGTAACATAAAGGGTGAGGCAGCAGCAGAGGCCATACACAGCCGTATAAGGGAAACGGATCCTATCAATAGGGAGCGAAAATTACCAAAAATTATTAAATAAATCTATGCTGCATTGGGTAGAGATATTTTGGGAACAAATGCAGGGAAAAAAGAGTGTTGCTAGCTCAAACGGTTCAAAAGTTACTAAAATTGCAGCAACACGTGTTCCCGCGCGGTCAAAGGGTATTTGCAAAGTTTAACTGGTCACCTTTCTGTTGCTTATTGCTATGTTTGGGTGTTTAACTGAAAGTAATGAGGTGTAACCGATGCCCAGACAGTGTTAACACGTGCAAAAATATTGAAGTAAAATTAAAACTATCAGAAAACGTGCTGCATTAAGTCACATCATTTGGCTTTTCTTGCCCCATAATATAGTCGATGCTGCCGTATAATTTGGCCCTCTTCTGGCGCATAATTCCAGTGGCCCTTATTGTGACCAATATAATCCCAACTGGCTGCCGCACCAGTTAGAGGTGAACCGTGATTACAAGATCTCTGAATATTGAAGATGAAATACTGGGGGGAAAGTTAGAATTTGCTATCCAGAGTGAAGTCACCAATTTACCTGTCAATCGTGATTTCTCAGGGAACAGAAGTCCCAATTGTAATGGGTGGTAACGCGGCCCCACGTTACCTCAAAGTTACCAGTGCACACTGTTATCGGTAACCAAATTCGATGCAGTGCGCGCAACTAAATTCGTTTTATTTATTTATATGTTTACTTACCTGTTAAACTCCGTAATCCATACATTACTACCCCCCAGCCTGCCCCTGCCCCTCCCCACGTCACCGCCCGGCAGGAACTCCTACTGCCGACTGCGGATGTCTTCCATATTCCTTTGCACCCGCCACATGGCATAAATTGGTACAAATAATACACCTCAGAGTGAGCTATTAATGCAGCGCACAGCGTGAGATGAAACACCTCTAGGCGCTTGTCCATTAGCGCTTGTTAAAGGTTGCAGCTACAGGATACGGGCGGCTGCTTTCATGCGCGAGAGGGAATGCACTGCAGCTCTCTTTGTAGAGTACCGATAATTCAATAGAAAAAATAGAAGTATTTTAGGCTTAAAATGGCTGCGTGGCGCTGAGTGCTTGCAGGAGAGGCCAGAAAGCACTTTACAGTCAACACCTTCCCGGCTGCCCCTGCAGTGAAAGCAGTTTTGACAGGCATGCTCCTGCCTCCAAACCTTAACATTAGTCCCTAGTACAGGCAGCACCGTGCAAGCTTCCTCCCCCTCTGAGCAGGCACAGCAGGCGCTGCGGCAGCATAGACCGTCACGTAAACTAAGAGCAGTGCAGAGTAGGCGTCAGTAGTGCAAACTCACCAGCAGGTACTTCGGGGCAGATTTACAAGCTCCTTGCAACAACTTTACGACACCGTTGCGTCACTTCTGTGACACAGCGGCGTCATAAACAATGCACCACGTTGCGACATATTTACAACGTGACGCATGTAGGGAAATGCATCACTTTGAAAAGGCTGCGCTACATTATACCTGCGTCAGGTATAATGCATGCAGGGTGGGCGTTCGGATGTATGAAAGCCTCGTAAAAGTGACGCAGTTTAATCTACAAGATATCACTGAGTCACTTTTACTGCGCCACTGCGTCAAAACCTTGAATCATGATAGGAATGGGAATTCCTGACCATTGCTGGAGTTGCATCGCGCTTGTGACACGACTCCAGCAATGCGTTGCCTTTACGCCAATAGATGCGTCACGCATCTGTCATCCTTGCACCACAGTGCGCCGCATTGTAAATGCTACTCACCTATGGTGGTGCAAGGGTTTTTTATGTGTCGCAAATTAACTGGCGCATCTCTGCTAATGCACAGTGATGTGACAGTTCTTGTAAATCTGCCACTACATGCGTGGCTGCGGGGACAACATTCATCACAAATACAACATGTATCTTGCCTGCTTCTGTCATTGCTCACTGTCCTGAACAAGGGGTGTTAGTACGACAAGCCATGGTTTAAAATAAAAATTAAAATACGTTTTAGTTGTTTTCTATATTTCCCTGTAGTAGCAAACGGGTGTCTGACCCTTTGGTTTTATTTATTTAGTTATCATTGTGTTACATTGTCTTTAGCACTTGTATTCTTTATAGCCACTTTTGAGTTGCCTGACCTTGCCTGGAGGAGGGCGGGCATTGTCTCTCCGGGCTCTACTGACATGTCTGGGCACAGAGCATGATTTGCACCTTAAAATAAAATGGTTGCCCCTTGTTGAACACGCATCAGAGGTGTGCAGCAAAGGCACCATTGGCAGTTTACTCGGGGGAGTCATTAATTACCTTATTTCTGTATCTGACGAATAATTAAAAGACGGCATAATCAACAGCGAGAGCAGAACCCATGTTATTCCATTCTGCTATGAAAAGTCTTCTTCTGATTAACCCTGGGCAAAGTACTACGCTACGCTCGAGTAGTTTGCAAAGTTTACGCTACTTCGAACTATGCAAATTGCACGTAGCACAGTGCAAACAGGCGTAGCGGTCATTTTTTGCTTGCTCGTGGTCCTCAACGTCAAGTTAGCGACCGCGAGTGAGCAAAATGACATCCCGGCGAGACTTTTTCCTCGTTCGCGATCAGCAAATCAAATTGCCTATCGCGAGAATGGAAAAGAAACCTCTCGGCGAGATTCTCAACGCGGAGAGGTCAAGTTTAGCATTGCGAGTGGTCGCGAATGCTCGCGACTGCTCACGATGAGAAACTACCAGTCCGCATTGAGAAAGCTGCCGCTCGAGTAGAAATCTACTCGAGCTGCAGAAAACGATCGCTTGTACTGTGCAAGATGCAGTTCACACTGATTGCACAGTGCGGACAAGCATCCAGCACTGTGCAATCAGTGTGAACAGCCTTTTGCACAGTGCACTACGCAGTTCGCGTAGCTACGCGTAGCTCGCGTAGTGCGAAGTGCACTTCACGTAGCTACGCGTAGCGCTACTACGCAAACTACGCCCAGGGTTACTTCTGACGCTACCCACTGAAAACCAGGAGCTCCGCTCAGTTTCATAGTCCTTCAACTAATGACATGCTAATACAGAATGCTCCATGGAGCACCAGGTGTGCCTTATTCATTACTGAAAACTGGGGGTCAGAGGGTTGCGCCTCCATTTCAGGATATGGCACCTCGCGATTGCAAAATAAGCAGACAAGACCATCATTTTAATAAAAAGAGAAACAAGTCTTGTAGTAATATCATCCTTGGCCATCAAAGGAGAGTGTCTAGAAATGTTAAGTTCAAGTTCATACAGGCCATGATTTTCCATAGAGCATATCTCACACCCCAGAGGCTCCACAGGATGTTCCCTGCCACTCCCCACTGCTGCCCAAGATGTCAAGAGGATGAGGCACACATCCTCCATATGCTATGGACATGCCCGAGAATACGCAATTACTGGGCGACGATCAGAAACACATTGCACACTGTCACAGCACTGCAGATCCCTGAGGGGGCATTACCCTGCTTGATAGGGCACAGGAAGAGATCCAAAACATCTAAAGCACAACTGAAATTTATGGACTTGGTGCTCTTATTGGCACTCAGGGTACTTAGAATGAGGTGGAAATCGCCCAGGTCCGCAGCGGCAGAAATATGGCGATCTGACTTATTGAAATGGGGCAAGGCAGAATCCGTGGCGCTGCGTGGGGAGGAGGAAAGGGGTCTTCGTAAATACCCTATAGCGCAAGAATGGGACCAAATGCTGATAGAAGTGGGAGAGGTAGACCTAGAATTGTCGCAAGACCCAGCGGTATGACTACACACACACAACAGTAGACTGTCAGAGTGCACGGGTATGGTCATCAGATGTACTGGATAGCCAAGCCTCTGCCCTATAACACTCTCTTGAAAGGCGGAAGCTTACAGGTCCGTAATGTAGAGTGTGTGTAAGAGAATGACCAGGAGATGGGGGAAGGGAGGGAGGGGAGGGAAAGGTAGTTTGGGTTTGGCAGATTATATAAGTTCCGTATATGAAGGTTGAACGCTGTACTTAAGAGATATCCGGAGAACTGTCCGACGTGATGAAAGTTAATTTGAAAGAAATGCTACCACAAGTTAAAGTTAATAGAAAAAGGAAAAGACTGATACAATGTGCAATGATTGAATGTAATGTGAAATAACTGATTCAGTCATGAATAAAGAGTTTAAAAAAAAAAAAGTCTTGTAGTAATATTTTGTTTTATCTATGCACCTATGAAGAAATGGTCACGGCTTCCTTGTAGCAGAAAAATTCTACTAAAATTGGCACTGTTCTTCCTTACCACCCAGTCTCTCTTATTAGATGTTCTTACAGGGTTCAATGGTCTTTTGTTTACTGTGTCACTCGATTTCACAGATTAATGGCACTTGGTAATTTTCATTTATGGACCAATTTCACCAGTCTCTGGACTTTTTGAGGATAGAATCTTAATCTTATCCAAATTGCTATCAGAAGGCAGGTCACACATCCAATCTTATATTCAGCGCCTTCGCCATCCATTGGTAATATCACCACCTGATCCTTTTTTAAATTATCGGGCTCCGGGAAGAGAAAAAGCCGAGCAGGTCATCTTCTTGGACTAAAATTCGATCATGGAACAAGGTTCCCAGCCCAGACTTTCTAATCTATTTTGAAAATCAGGCAAAATAGTTTTGTATGTCATTGGTGACCCAGCCAACCACGCACAACTAATATTTGCAAGGGTCTTCGCTAAGACTAGCCCCCAGATGCATCAAGCATCCATTTTGCAATTCCTTATTAGCGAAAAATAAGGAATCGCTAATAAGGAATAGCAAAATGGTATGCGAGAAGAAATCACTTTAAAAATAGCGATTTCTTAAAATTCTTTAATTGCGAGTCGCAATTAAGGAATACCTCCCCATTCATTCTTATGGGCCTAGAGGCCCATAGGAATGAATAGGAAGAATTTTCAATTTGTGAATCGCAATCAGCGAATCGCAAATTGAAATTGCGTTTTCAAGGGTGCAGGGGTATCCAAAGGATACCCTGTTGCACCCCTGAAATTGATCTGTGCACATATGTTGCGCACACACATGCCCTTAGGGCATGTGTGTGCTCAACATGAAACTTTGAAAAAGCACTTTAGTGCATTTTTCAAAGTTTTTGCAAATTTACCATGAATTTGTACTTCATGGTGCTTTGCGAGCCCTATTAGCGAAATCGCTATTTTTTAAACTTTAATGCATTGCATTTAAGGAATCTTGATTTGAGATTCCTTAAATGCAAGTAATCGCAATTTAGCGAATTCTCAATTTGAGATTTTTGAATTTGGGATGATGCATCCCAAATGCAAAAATACCGGTCGCAAAGGGGAAGATTCTGAGAATCTGCCCCTTTGCGAGCGGTTTTTAGCTTCATGCATCTGACTTTCAGGAGCAGGAGAAAGGGTGAAAAGCGTAGGCAAAGAGGTTGCTCAAATCCAATATGGAACGAAAAAGCACCACAAATTAAATCAATGATGAAACAGTGTTATTTAATCACACTGTCACAGTAGTACTGTATATAAACAACATCCTCAAATTAAAAAAAGAGGTGCCTGGAAAAAAGGGGGGGAGGGTATTATTGTGAAGGAAGTTTGGTGATTACGTGAGGATGAAGTGATACGGGAGGGTAAGATCACTGTGCAAGAAGACTTAATCATAAATAATATCACAAAAAGATGGCATATTATTCCGCCACAGTTTCACAAAACTATGTACGAATTATTATAGCCATGCTAGACAATAAACGCAATAGAACAATCCTTGCTGTTTGTATGCTGGCAGTAAGTCGAAGTGTCGACGTTTCGACCTCAATAAATTGTAGGTTCATTAACACCTTACGTAGGGGTCTTCTTCAGGACTGTGATAGGGAGGGGGACCATAAACAGCGTTGCTGGGTCGCTATACGACTGGCAGTGTCCAAAGCAGAGTGGACTCTGCTTTGGACACCGCCAGTGCCGGTGCATCCAATTTTTGAAGGAAAGATCAGATTTTATATTGGATGTGTTTATTGTCTGGCATGGCTATTATAATTCGTACATAATTTTGTGAAACTCTGGCGGAATAATATACCATCATGGTACCAAAGTATTAGCACAGGTCTCTGAGATTTTAACATGAAGACTCCACTCTCCTTCAGACCAATCGCCTTTTGTCCTCGATTCCTGCAAGTGGGCAACACATCCTTCCACTGATGTGTCTGTTATCAATATCATTTGATATTGAGAATGATGAAACAGAAGGCCTTTCCAAAGATTGTGTTGCATTCTCCACCACAACAATGCCTGTTTTATCCAGTGAGTAACATTCATTTGGTCATCCCATGAATTCTCTACCTGCCGCCACTGATGACGTAGCTTCATCCAGGATGAACCACCTCAGTAGCTTACAGTGCAATGCATGATAAGATTAGTCCTAGCAGCAACTTGGGCTGTCTGACATGAATACATTTGTGGTTAAAAATGGTTGCGGGTAACCTGGACATAGGACTACGCTATGCTTGCGTAGTTTGCGTAGTTTGTGCAACTACACACTACGCAAATTGCACGTAGCACTGTGCAAAAACGTGTAGCAAAGCGGGCCTTGTTTGCTTGCTCGCGATCCTCATAGTCAAGTTGGCGACCGCGAGCGAGCAAAATGACATCCCGGCGAGACTTTTTCCTCATTCGCGATCATCAACATCAAGTTGCCGATCGCGATGCGTGCAAAATAAACCTCCCGGCGAGATTCTCAACGCGGGGAGGTCAGGTTTCTCATTGGAAGTGGTCGCGTATGCTCGCGACCCCTCGCAATGAGAAACTACCAGCCCGCGCTGAGAAAACTGCCGCTCAAGTACAAATCTACTTGAGCGGCAGAAAACAACCGCTTGCACTGTGCAAGATGCCGTTTGCAATGATTGCACAGTGCGGAAAAGCATCCGGCACTGTGCAACAGTGTGAACAGCATTTCCCCTACCACACTACGCATTTCACGTAGCTATGCGTAGCTTGAGTAGTGCAAAGTGCACTAAGTGTAGCTAAGCATAGCACGACTACGTGAACTACGCTCAGGGTTAGTTGTGGGTGGCTACAGCTGTCAATCTCACCACGACCAGTGGGAAAGGGAACGCTTTCCCTTGATAAGAGCCTGGGAATGCTCCTACAAAGGCTAGGATAGTGCCAGGTGATAGGATTTTGTCTCAGTTCAGAGTAAGCTCCAAACGCAGAAGAATCACCGGGCAGGTTTTTGTTGAGGTTTCCGTTTCCTTTGATGTCAAACCTTCCATAACCCGATCGTCAAAGTATGGAAACTCCCAGCAGCCTTACACCGGCATCTATGCTTCTACTGATGCTGGACACTTGGTAAATACTCTTGGGGCTTGTTAGAGGTAGATATTGCTGGTGAGTTGATAAATAGGAGTATGGAAATAAGAGCCCTGAAAGTCTAAGGACGTCAAAGTCCCCTTCATGGGGAACTGAGAGGATCTCCGGAAGTGTGACCATTCAGAAAAATGCATCGTCAGCAAATTGTTGAGATCTGGTATGGATGTTATGCTATGCAGATTTGTAAAGCGCTCTACCACCTGGGAGGGTATCCTGGAGCCGAGCAAGTGTGAGTCTAGGTACACCTAGGGGCTAGTGGCACTTCTTAAAAAGCCATGTCTTCAGCTTCTTGTGGAATTCAACAATTGAGGTGGAGTCTCCTACGTGTAGCAGCAGGTCGTTCCACACTTTAGGAGCGATATAGGAGAAGGCTCGTCAGCCGGATCTGGTTTTCTGTATGCATGGGATGTGTGCAAGTAGGAGTCCGGATGACCAGGGGTGTCTGGAAGGTTTGTATAAGCAGATGTGGTTATTGAGGTATGCTGGGCCAGTGTTATGTAATGCCTTGAAAGTGTGGGTGAGGAGTTTAAATTGTGCTCTGTTGTATATTGGGAGCCAGTGGATCTCCTGCAGGTGTGGTGCGCTGTGAGTACCACATCGGAGGATGAAAACAATTCTGGCTGCCAAGTTCTGAATGGTCGGCAGCCTCTTTGTGCATTTTCTGTTGATCCCGGCATAGAGGATGTTCCCGTAGTCTAGACTGCTTTTGACAAGGGCGTGAGTGACAGCTCTCAGGGTGCTGATTGGGATCCATTTGAAAATCTTCATGTGCATCTTCAGAGTGTGGAAGCACGAGGTGGTGACACGCTGACCTGGGTGGTCATGACGAGTTTGCTGTCGATGGCGACCCTGAGGTTCTTGTTGGTTGCAGCTCTGCTGGTCAGCAGGTGGATTTCAACGGTGAAGTGCTCTGGACAGTGGGTCTTCAGCCAGTGGGCGATTTCAGTCATGCATGCATTGAACTTAATCTGTGCACTTGGTGTCTTGACCGTGAGGGAAAGAATGAGTTGTGTGTTGTCAACGTAGAAGAGGACGTTGATGTCATGAGCACAGATGATGCTGGCTAGAGAGATGAATTATGCATTGAAGAAGGTCGGGCTATGGGTGGATTCTTTCAGAACGCCGCAGATTGTGTCGCTGGCGTTCAAGGTGTATGGGACCAAGCTGGCTGACTATGTCCTTTCAGACACAAAGGAGCAGATAAGGAGAGCCTGTCTTTGGATTCTGATGTCATTTAGGTTTGGATGAGGATGGGATAGGAGACTGTCAAATCCTGCGAAGAAGTCCAGGAGTCTATCGATCAGTCTTCTTTTAACTAAAAATAACTTGATTGCCTTGGTACTTTACTAACTGCACCTATGAGCAGGAGTTAAAGGATTTCATGTTGCAGCGAGTCCTGATTTTATTGACGTCCTCTGGCTGGTGGCTGATAGTGTGGCTCCTGTACAAATTCCAGTGTATTTTCACAACAGACAATCTGGAGAACCCAATGGTCTGTAGTGGAGAACAGCCATGACAACGCAGGGATTACAACGAAAGTCGTTACAACGACTTTCGCTGGAGGGCGCTGTTGGATAGGGAATAGTTTAATTTTCTATCCAACAACTTCCCTACTGTCAATGTCGGCTTGAGTTGGAATAGAAAATTAAACTATTCCACTATCCAGCGCCCTCCAGCGAAAGTCGTTGTAACGACTTTCGTTGTAATCCCCGCGTTGTAATGGCATGCGGGGTAAAAGCCCGCGTTGTAATGACATACAACCGTCTGTACTACTGTTCTTTGATTCTAAAGCATAATCTGAACCCTTACCCTGGCAGCCTGGAGGTTGCCAGTAACAGGCAGTGCATGGACGCCACAACTTCTTCTCTGTCTTCACTTTCCTAACATGAAGAACCTCATTGTTTCTGCAAAAACTTTTCGTAGCCTGGCTGTGGTGTTAGGCTGGAGGGAAAGGTCATGCTGTTTCTTCCGCGATCGATAATGCAAGTTGCCTCCTCTGAAGTTCTATGATCCTCTGCAGCCACAAATTCCAGGGGGTTATCAAAACTGCAATTCTCCAAGAGTGTGCTGTGCTTATTTTATGCTCCAAAGACCATCATACACATATACATTCTGAACAGCATGTGGTCATCAAACGGAATATTGAGGTCATTCGCTTGCACTTCAGTTCAAAGGAAGTGCTCTTAAGCCACCCTAGTCGTCAAAGGACCGCTGACGAAGCCTACATCGGACCATCCACAGCCACATCGAGCGCAGTGTCCGAGGTCTCATATGATCCCTTTCGCTGACTCTTGTTCTCTGGCGGGAGCGCCAGGTACCAGGTTATGTCACTCCACATTTGTTTATTATAGCCTAGTGTAAAACAGCCTGGGCATGTGGTGCCTTAATTGGTGTCACTGCCATGGAAGTCACTCTTTTCCCTTGTGTGGTGTCAATGCACCTGCCATCTGATCAGGTGGGTAGAGGTAGGCGTGACTGGATTCTGTGACCACCGTTGAGCACTGTAGCAATGACCAATTCTGGGAATGGACGACCTGTGAGACAGAAAGGTCCAGAGACCGGAGCACAGTACTTCTTTCATAGACGCGGAACTACAGTGGGAACTGTGGTCAATGTCTGTGGTCATAAAATCATAGAAGAAAAACTGCTACTCTGCCTTTGTCATGGGAATGCCAAACTATTTTCCCGATTTTTCCGGTAGAGCCTGAAACCTAGAAATACCATCCACTGTAATCTCCCATTCAGATAGTGTTCTGACAATTGGCTTGCATGAGCAAATCATCACGGTCATCCTGATCTTGGTGTTGAGTCATCATTGGCATCCCTTCTACCTCTATATCATCCTCTTCTGGTCCATCCTCTGTATCCTGGACTTCATCCTCACTTTACTCTAAACCACCCTGGTTGCCCCCATCCTCTGGAGTTGGTGGACTTTGCACGTGCCCGGGTAGAGGTAGAGCCAGAGACGTTGGTTCAAGCAGCCGAGGAAAAGGCAGAGCGGCTATTGTTTGTGCAGTGGGGGAGCCAGTTGGTTTATTGGTGGAAAAGGCTTCCAAAGAGGCAGATTTGGAGCAGTCAATCTTTGTAAGCTACAATGCACCATTTCTTCAAATAACTTTTTAAAAATCAACAGAAACATGCGGCATCTGCCGCTCTAATAGATAACTCATAGCTCGGGCATAGTCGCGTTACTAACGAGTCTCATCTATGCTATAATGTCTATGATCTTCTTGTGATCACCTATGAAACAATTGACTGAGTGTCATCTTCTAATTCCCCGTCCATTTTCAAAACATGCTTGGGTGGACAGTTAATCACTGTTGGTGGAGGCCAGGGGGTATGGTTCTGTAAAAAGTTTAGTGGCACCACTAGCAATGGGAAAAGAAAATATTTCTCGTAGCCAAGGACCAAGACGTGAATTGTGCTGCTGATGCCACTGGGGAAACTACCACCAGCAGCGAGGAAGCACCCTTCAACAACAAGAGGGAATTTATCGTTGAGGGGACAGTTGACGAGGAGGTGACCAACAACGATGAGGTGGTTACTATCAAGGTGATGACTTCAGTGGTGATTAGCTCCACCCACCTGCTGATCATACCTTAGAAACAGTGCCGGTCACAAAGAACATCAATAATTAACCACTGTGTGTGCAGCCACAATCATGGATTGACCTTTCCTTTATTAGCCTTCTCCTTAACAATCTCAGGTATCAACCACAACTTTACATCAAGGTGAATCATCATCTACACTGAGCAGGCAACTTTACTAAGCAAGACACTGAGGGCCTTATTATGACTTTGGCGGTGTGGCAGCGGGCCGCCACAACAGGGCCCCACTGCCAGACCACCAAAGCCATATTGAGACCGCCTTCCGGATTCTGACTGGAATCCAGGTTAGGCGGTCCTGCAGCGGCTGGCCAGTGGCAGTCCAGTGTTTAGGCTCATACCTGAGACTTAGCAAGGCACCGCAATGGGAATACCATTGCATGTTCCTGCAATAGCATGGATTGTCAAGTCCATGCTCTACTGGAACTGGGGGTGCATGTATTCAGGAGGCACACCATATTCCCCGCTGCATGCATCACCTGATGCTGAGGCAATAAGGGGCCCTGTAGGAACCCCCTTTGATTCCTCACTGCTACACTTTTCATGGCAGGTTCACCGCCATGAAAACTGTGGTGGTGAGGAAACTCCTAATATGCTTGGCTGTGCTGCCGCTAAACTGCCAGCATGTTAGGGGCCTCAGACCGCTGCAAGACAGCCAGCATTCGGGGATCCCTGGCAGCAGCAGCAGTCCCATGGCGGTCTGACTGCCCTACATGTAATAGGGCAGTCGGACTATTGGTGCAGCAGTAGCCGCACCACCACCGTGAGTTTGGCGGTCCATCGGACCGCCAAACTCATAATAAAGCCCTAAGATTTCAGCAATCTGTCTAGAGCCTGAGAACCAAAGGTCCCCAACAGCTGAGATCCAGGATTCCTGTTCACAATCCTCCACATCAAGATCTCATTGATAAGCTCGTACCCAATGACTCAGAAAATAAAATCCAAAGATCAAGGCAGACACTTCAGCTCTTGGAGTCTGACATCCATTGCGGGGTGTCCACCTCGAGACCAAGACGGGGTCCCACAGTCTCTCACTTCAGGTAATGGGGTTGACTTTATCCTAGAGGGATTCTTGGCTTTCACACCTACATACATGCTAGGTACATCTAGTTAGGGTCGCATCGTAGGAGTACGCACTTATTACTGTCATGTATTTAAATACCTGGCTGTATTCATCGTTTTAGCACTATGGTAGAAATTTTCCACCCTTTTACTCTGTTGGTGCTTATAATTATTTATATATGTTTCTGTCTATTGGTTGCTTCAGCACACCTATTTTACACTAGAATGACGCCTATTCAATAAATGCCTATTGAAAAACGTCCTGACCGTTTATTTTTTGTATCTCGCTGAGACAAAGTGAGCATGAGTGACTTACCGACCAGTAGTACTGTTTCCACAATTCTGAGGGATCAGTGTTGTCATGTTCGATAGTTGCCAAGAACTATTCTCTCCCTGGTAAGAGGAGTTTCCAGTGGGACTGTGAGCTAGCTGGTATACCAGCTAACATATTCGGTAGGGGTGTCTAGAATCTGACACCAGTCCTACAGTATATGTTGTCTAAATGCGCAGATCCTATATAGGTTTGAAGGAACTGCAAAACTGCTGGGATTCAGCATTCCACAAGGTGCTTTGTTCCCTTGTGTTGTCAGTCCACGTTTGTCTTGTATAATTTCCATTTTTTTCTGCCTAATTTTGTGTATTTACTTCTCATAGGGCCTCTATATATTTGCTGGAATACCAACTTAGCCTCCAGAAGGAACAGAAAGTTGGTATTTTATATGTGCTTGCTAAGTGTTAATCGTATGTTTGTCTATAGCATTCGATAATAGGGATTACTCCAGTATTGGAGCTTTCATAGATTCACATACCTGAATCATTTCCCTGTCGTCGAGACAGGAGTCTCCGGTATATCAAAAGCAATGCTTAGCAGTATAGCTAACTGAAAAAAGGCCTAGGCCCATTTTCCTTTTGCAACCCATAACCTTTTTTATGTAAAAAAGGCCCACATTTTTCCCTTAGCCAATCAGAGCTCCTCACCCTCTAGAACCCTCCTGAGAGAACCTTTTGCCCCTCAGATTTTCTACCGGCACGTTGTGCTAGGGAGTCTCCTTTGAGCTCTGCTCAAACTCTGGATTTCCTACTTTGTTGAAGATTGATTTCATTCTATTTTCTTGTGGATTTGAGATTCTTGTGACCTGTTTCTCATCTACATCCTGTAGAATGTCTGGGAAAGAGAAGAAGGGTCTTTTTAGAGCCTGTGCCACCTGCTCTAAAAAGAGACTCTACACTGATGACCCACATGAAGACTGCATTTATTGTCTTTATCCGGACCACCAAGCAAAGGACTGCAAGGTATGTCGCACTTTCTCTAGTAAGACCCTTAGAGATCATGAGGGACGCCTTTTGATATGGCTGCAGAAGATCAAGGCCAGAAAGGAGGTGGTCTCTAGTGATAGTGACCAGGAGTCCTCCACTTCATCTAGGAGATCTCAAAAAAGACCAAGATTTCCTCAGGCTCACTTCTCAGGGGAACGTCCTGAGAAGGCCCTAAAAGGCGTAGTCCTTCCAAATCTCCTCAGCCAAAAGAAAAGGAGAGCAAAGGACACACTTCTAAGGAAAAAGTATCCAAGAGAGCCTCTTCTGAGCCTTCAAAGACCCCACCTTTGGCCCAAGAAGCCTTCAGGAAGCCATCCTCAAGTATTCCGGAGGAGAAAGGCAAAAAATCGACATCGTCGACGGGATCGTCGACGGGAGCATCGATGAAGAAATCATCGTTGACGGTGACGACCACAGAGGTACAGAAGCTACTATTGATTGTTATAGTGTCGACTGCATCAGCGTAGACGGGAGCGTCGACGCCAGTAACATCGACGCCGGTAACATCGACGACGACATCGATGACGACTGCGGTGATGACGACGACCATGTCGACGACGGATCGTCGTAGACGGTGATGACAACGGGATCATTGACGGGAACGACGATTACTATATCGTCGGCGAGGAATGGCGCTGGTGCAGTGTCGACGACGACAACAGCATCGTCGACGGTAGTGTCGAAGGCGATCTGGTCGACGGGCTCGTCGACGGGAAAAACTCCAGAAAAAACAGAGGAAGAAGAGCACACCAGCTGTGACTTCCCCGAGTAAGATTACTCCTCTGGTTCCATCGCACCTTTTGTAAGAGGAAAAGTCGGATGAAGAGGAAGACGACTGGCCTTTCGGGTATGCCAGTAGCCCATCGCAACTCCACGTGAAATGTCAGGAGGATGAAGATGAAGAGGGTTATGAAGAATATCACAGCCTTTCACAGCATCGTTACCAACAAGGACCAAAGGAGGAGATTGTCCCTATGCCATCCTCAATGTTGATGGACTTGCAGTTCATGTTGGCAGATTACAAGAGGAGGATTCCTCCATCAGTAGTCCCTCAGGAAGTTCCTCTTTCATGTCCCCGTTCTATTCCGGCTACTCCAATCCGCAGCAGAGAATCGCTACTGGACACAACTCCACAAACACCTCAGGTCCAACAGTACGAAGATCCTGTTACCACGGACGATGAGGACCATGAAGAAGGAGAGCTAACAGAGCCCCACAAAGAATGGGATGACTATCTAATCCCATCTCCACCATCACCCACTCAAGGGCCGGTGGATTCTCCACCAGTGGATATTGAAGGATTCCACAACTTGATAGAGGGAGCTGCAAAAAGATTTCAGCTGCCTATGAAGACAACTCAGGCAGAATGTTTTCTTTATGATTTTAAGGAACCCCGTCAGAAATCAGTCAGATCCATACCAATCATCGACCATGTATGGAAGGTAGGTTTGCAGGTCATGACAACCCCAGCGACGGTTACGCCTGTGCTCGCTAGGCTGGATAAGAAATATAAGACGCCTTCGGACGCTCCAGCGTGTTTGTTGGGTCATCCTAAACCGGACTCTATCATTTCACAGGCAGTACAACAAAAATTAAAGAACCCGTCAGCGCCTATTTCTGCACCTCCGGAAAGGGAGGGACAGCGTTTGGACAATGCAGGTAAAAGGTTCTCCTCAATGTCAGCTCTCCTAGTCAGAGCAGCTAATGCCCTTGCAATTCTGGGCAGATATGACAGGCAAATGTGGTGCGATATAGCACCATATGTGGACCTCCTTCGGGAAGACAGTAAACAGGAGGCGAGGAAGGTTCTGCAAGAAGGTGAGAGGACTTCAGCTGAAGTCATCGAATGTGCCATGCACATAGCTACCACAGCCTTTCGTTCCCTAGGAGGGGCAGCTGTTTTACGGCGCCAGGGTTGGCAGAAAGCCACTGCCTTTAGACCGGAGGTCCAGAACAAGGTTCTGGATCTACCTTTTGATGGGGAAGATTTGTTTGGACGTCTGGTAGATGAGACCCTCCAGAGTATTAAGAAGGACACTGATACGGCAAAAGCCTTGGGTACTTTGCAGTATCGGAAGGTGCCCTTTCGAGGCGCACAAGGAACAGGACAACCTTCTTATAGAGGTGGATGGTATACAGACAAAATATCGAGTCAAAAATATAGAATAGCACTAATATCGAAGTCAAAATATAGAATGGACAAAATATCGAATGGGCAGAATATAGTCAATAAAAATATAACATTTAAGGTAAGTAATTTAATATCGATTTTCATATATATAGAAAGTCAAAATATCGAAGAATATAATATTGGTATTAAATGTATCGAATTTTTAATGATATCGAATTTTTTAAAGTGTTTTGTATGTTAGTATATGTGTGAAAATTGTATTTTTTTTAATAATTTATTTTAAGTAATGAATTTTATGTTATTTAATTTTTGCGTAGTTTAATTCTGTAGCGGGTTGTGGGTTTATAGGGGAATAGGGTATGAAGTAATTTAATTGTAATTAATTAAATATTTTTTATTATTTATTGGCATTTTTTAATTAATTGTTAATTAATTTTTAATTGCTAAATAATTACTTGTTAATTGGCAATTCATTTTTCTTAATTGATAATTATGTTAATTTTATTAATTTATTTTCCATAGTGGGTTGTGGGTTTATAGGGGAATAGGGTGGGAAGTAATTTATTTATAATTAATTTAATATTTTAATTTATTTATTGGTATTTATCTTGAATTCATTGTCAATTAATTTTGTATTGGTAATTAATTGCATTTTTAATTGGTAATTCGTTTTTATTAATTGATAATTATGTTAATTTTATAAAGTTATTTCCTGTAGTGGGTTTTGGGTTTATAGGGGAATAGGGTGGGTATTAATTTAATTGTAATTAATTAAATATTTTAATTTATTTATTGGTATTTATTTTGATTGCTAATAATTAATTGTTAATTGGTAATTAATTTGAATTAATAGGTAACAAATTTTAATAATTAATTTTTATTTGTATTTTTGATTGATTAATTATTATTTTATATTAAATTGGTAATTACTTTTAATGAATTTTTTATTGGTATTATTATTTAATGCATTTTTATTAATATATGAAGTATTTACTTTCCCTACTGTTGCACTCACTGGAGTGGGAATAGTAATTTTTACCCCTACGCTATCCAACGCTTTCCCTACTGTTGCACTCTCTGGAGTGGGAATAGTAATTTTTACCCCTACGCCATCCAAAGCTTTCCCTACTGTTGCACTCTCTGGAGTGGGAATAGTAATTTTTACCCCTACCCTATCCAACGCTTTCCCTACTGTTGCACTCTCTGGAGTGGGAATAGTAATTTTTACCCCTACGCTATCTAACGCACTCACTGGAGTGGGAATAGTAATGTTTACCCCTACTCTATCCAACGCTTTCCCTACTGTTGCACTCTCTTGAGTGGGAATAGTAATTTTTACCCCTACGCCATCCAACGCTTTCCCTACTGTTGCACTCTCTGGAGTGGGAATAGTAATTTTTACCCCTACCCTATCCAACGCTTTCCCTACTGTTCCACTCTCTGGAGTGGGAATAGTAATTTTTACCCCTACGCTATCTAACGCACTCACTGGAGTGGGAATAGTAATGTTTACCCCTACTCTATCCAACGCTTTCCCTACTGTTGCACTCTCTTGAGTGGGAATAGTAATTTTTACCCCTACGCAATCCAACGCTTTCTCTACTGTTGCACTCTCTGGAGTGGGAATATTAATTTTTACCCCTACGCTATCCAACGCTTTCCCTACTGTTCCACTCACTGGAGTGGGAATAGTAATTTTTACCGCTACGCTCTCCAACGTTTTCTCTACTGTTGCACTCACTGGAGTGGTAATAGTAAATTTTGTTCTCCCGCTATTCTACGGTAAAAATATTGTAAATATTTTTAAATTAATAATATGTTAATATTTATATGTTTTGAAAAATAAAATTGTATGTTTTTTTAAACTTGCATTAATTATTTAATAATTTTAAGGTTATTTAAGTATTTTTAAGTATATTTTAGTTAATTATTTTTAATATTTCAGTAATTTTAAATTATTTTTAAGATATTTAGAGAAATTCGATATTTTGACTAACTATATTTTTTTAAACAATATTTTTGATTCGATATTTTTGTACTTACCTGTTTGTAGATAGGAATTCGATATTTTTGTATTCGATATTTTATCCTCAATATTTGTGTAATTCTATATTAGTGTAATCGATATTATGTCAGTGATCCTGGTGGATACCAACAAGGGAGATACACCTCCTATTCTTCCTCATCACAGCACTACCGGCAGCAATATGGCCAGAGGCAGTCTGGAGGCTACTCTAAATCTGCTCCCAGAGGACGAGGAGGTCATCCAGGTAAAGACAACAATAAAAGACAATGACAACCTTTCAAATCCGGATTCTTATCCTCCTACTCCATCAAATGTTCCCCTGGGTGGAAGAGTAACTTATTTTTTACGCCAGTGGCAGAGAATAACATCGGACAAATGGGTCCTCCACATAATAAAATTCTGACAAACTCTAGAATTCTACACTTCCCTCCTCCTATGCCACCTACATATCAAGAAGTCAAACATCTAGCTCAGATGCGTCGGGAGATTCGGGCATTGCTCTGAAAGGGAGCAATAGAACCGGTACCGAACTCCCTAAGAGGAAAAGAATTTTATTCCCGTTTCTTCTTGTTCCGAAAGAATGCTCTCAAGTGGCGTCCGATCCTGGACCTAAGGTCTCTAAATGCCTATCTCAAGCAACAATCATTCAGAATGGTGACCCACCAAGATATTCTGCTACTCTTAAACAAGGGAGATCAAATGACCTTCCTAGATTTACAGAATGCATATTTTCATATCCCCATCCATCCTTCCCACAGAAAGTACCTTCAATTCACAGTGGCCAAAAATCATTACCAATTCAAAGTGCTGCCATTCGGCCTCAAATCGGCCCCAAGCATTTTTACAAAATGCCTGGCGCCGGTGGCAGCTTATCTACGAAGACAAAAACACCAAATATTCCCGTACCTAGAAGACTGGTTGATAAAGGCACCCTCGCAGAAGGCGGCTCAAGCTTCAACTTCGCTTGCATGGAGTTGTTTACGGATCTAGGTCTGACTTTAAATGTAGAAAAGTTGTCTCTTCAGCCATCCAGAAGGATCACTTTTCTAGGGGCAATCCTAGATACGTCACAAAACAAGGCATTCCCATCCATAGAAAGACAATTCAGACTTGTCTCTCTGGCCAAAGAGTTCAAGAGAAGAAAGTGTCTTTCAGTCCGAAAATACAAATCGCTTCTGGGGACGATGTCTTCATGCATACCACTCATTCCCCTGTGTCGATTGAGAATGCGTCCATTACATGAGGCGTTAGATCTACAGTGGTGCCAAGCAAAGGGATCCTTCGAGGACAAGATCAAAGTCACGTAACCGATGTTGCAGGCGGTAACGTGGTGGACTCAGAGAAGCAACATCTCGCCGGGTCTTTCCTTCCTGACCAAACAAGCTACATTAGTGATTACCACGGATGCCTCTCTTAAAGAATGGGGAGAAGTCTTCCAAGATGTAAAGGTCAGTGGCTGATGGAAATAACAGGAACAGCACCTTCACATAAACCTATTGGAATTAAGGACAATAGGGATGGCATAGGTGGCCTTCCTACCAAGAATAGAAGGGCAATTGGTGTTATTGCGGATAGACAACATGACCGCAATGCACTATTTAAATAAACAGGGGGGCACGAGATCACTCTCTCTGTAGAAAGAAGCTCAGAAAATATGGAAATGGGCTATAAATCACAAGGTGACTCTAAAAGCAGTGAATATTTTAGGGGATCAGAACACGACAACGGACACTCTCAGCAGGCAAAAGACGACCTGTCATGAGTCGGAACTCAATCAGGACACACTGCTGAAAATCTTTGCCAAATGGGGAATATCGACAGTGGATCTGTTTGCCACAGCCCATAACAAGAAATGCCATTCTTTGCAAGCTGGCATCACCAGAAGGGATCGTGGGGGAATGCATTTTGGATGGTATGGTCAGGCGTCTTTGCCTACGCTTTACCGCCGATTCCCCTCCTGCTGCGGGTGCTCACGATGATGAAGAATGAACCGTGCAGGATGATACTGATAGCCCCTTGGTGGCCCTGGCAGCACTGGTTCACGGAACTGCTTCTTTTATCAGAGACAGAGCCAGTACTTTTACAGCCAATACCAGCACTATTCACTATGGCTCAGGGACAATTGCGGCATCTAGACCCGACATCACTGCAATTAGCGGCCTGGCTCCTGACTACAGAGAATTTCATCGCTTAGGCATCCCGGCAGAATGCAGAGAGATCCTGGCAAAGGCGAGAGCTGAAAGCACTAATAAGACATATAGGAGGAAATGGGAAAGATTCTGCTTGTGGTGTCAGGAGAACGACTTACATCCTCTGCGAGCAGAGGCACATCAGATCATCCCAAATTTAACGAGGCTGGCAAAGTCTGGGCTGGCCCATGCCTTGATTAAAGTGCATTTGGTGGTGACCTCTAGATACAGGAGAAGCTCAACGGTTCCATTTCTGTGGTCGGAGAGGATTGTAAAACAGTTAATAAAGGGGTTGTTTAGAGTTTACCAACCTATCAGGCCTACACCTCCTTCATGGCAACTGAACATTGTTTTATCACAATTGATGAAACCACCATTTGAGCCAATTCACAAAACTGATCTAAAATTCCTATCCTGAAAGGTGGCTCTATTAATAGCTCTAACATCAGCAAGGAGAGTGGGAGAAATACAGGCGCTTACAATGCAAGAACCTTTTCTGCAATTCAGGGAGGACAGGTTGGTGCTCAGAACGAATCCGTAATTTATTCCAAAGGTACCAACGGATTTCCATTTGAATAAGCCATTGATCCTTAAAAGATTCTTTCCTCAACCATCTTCGGCTGCAGAGAGGACTCTCCACACTCTAGATGTTCAACATTGTCTGAAATTTTATTTGCAAAAAACACGAGCTTTAAGAAAATTTACACAATTGTTTGTGGCTTTTAGTGCCCCCAGGAAAGGGTTCCCGTTGTCAAAACGGGGAATTGCACGATGGATTTCAAACGGCATTCAATGCTGTCATCAGGCGGCGGGGAAGCCGTTGAGTGCATGTGTTCGCGCACATTCCACAAGAGCGGTATCAACCTCTACTGCTCTGTTTTCAGGCGTGTCTATTCAGGACATCTGCTGGGCGGATTCCTGGAGGAGTACGCATACCTTCACTAGGCATTACTGCCTTGACGCTCATGCAAGAGGCGATGTGGCAGTGGGACAAGCTGTGCTGAGGAACCTTTTCCAGTAACGGTGAGCCTTCTTTGTCATCCCTCCTTCCTTGGTTGGTAAGATGAGCACATTTTTATTATTGTATGCTGTTTGGTATATCATTTATAAACAATCTGTTTATGGTTATTTTTATGCAGCTACTGCTCTGGGAGCATAACATGTGTTACCTATTTGGAAGAAGTAGGTGACAAAACAAAATGTGCTATGTTTACTGCTCGCTATTCTGATTCAGGTATGTGAATCTATGAAAGCTCCAATACTGGAGTAAGAAAGCAAGTTCCTTACCTGTAACTGTAGTTCTCCAGTATTGGAAGCTTTCATAGATTCACATACGCCCACCCTCCTCCCCTGAGAGGCTCACCTCGGATTTGGCACAAAGGGTGTTATAGCCAGCCGCGGGCCGTGGAGGGAGTTACGGTGGGGCAGGGAGGCGGGGAGGGGGAGGGGCAGGGTGGAGAGGGCTAAAAACCGGCGCATGGATAATTACAGGTAAGTAAACAATTTGATTAATAAAACGAATTTCGTAGCGCGTACTGCATCGCATTTTGCGATGCAGTGCGCGCTATGAAATTCGTTTTATTATTTAAATTGTTTACTTACCTGTAATTATCCATGTGCCGGTTTTTAGCCCTCTCCACCCTGCCCCTCCCCCCCCCGCCTCCCTGCCCCACCGTAACTCCCTCCACGGCCCGCGGCTGGTTATAGCACAAGTGCCCGAAAATCTAAGGGGCAAAAGATTCTCTCAGGAGGGTTCTAGAGGGTGAGAGGCTCTGATTGTCTAAGGGAAACGTTTGGTCCTTTTTTACATAACAAAGGTTATGGGTTGCAAAAGGAAAATGGGCCTAGGCCTTTTTCAGTTAGCTATACTGCTAAGCATTGCTTTTTATATACCGGAGACTCCAGTCCCGCCGACGGGGAAATGATTCAGGTATGTGAATCTATGAAAGCTTCCAATACTGGAGAACTACAGTTACAGGTAAGTCATAATCCCTCCCATGCATCCTCTTTGATGTTTCACTATTTTATTGCCTCTAACTAGTAAAGGTATTCCCTAATAGTAGGCACCCATGATTTTTACTTTCACTTTCCGAATCTCATTCTCCAACCTCCATCAATAAGTAATTCCTGCCAACACAAGAAACCCGCCCACCTTTGGAGGATTTTTTGGCGAGCGAGGATGGCCTATGATGAAGCATGACAACCCAAGGTGGTGTGTGAGGCAGTTTCTTAAATTATTTTTACATTTTCTGGTCCTATTTATGTTTTTTGCCCGATGGGGATTTCAGGGCCCCCTGTAATAGGCGAGACGGAGCCCCGGTGCTGTTTTCTTATGTCTCACTGTCTTGTGGTTTAGAATGTGTGCTTCTGGACATACTCCACTTCTGAGCTTGAGTACTTTTACTACTGTTTTGGTACTTTTTGGTTGTAGAAACTTTAGAAGTGCAGTTTATAAATAGCAATAGACTTACGCTTTTGTGTGTGGGTGCATGTCCCTTCCTAAGGTGCTGCCTACCATCCCTAAAGCCCTCTTTACTCTTCCCTAAACCCTCCTCATCTATTAGTACAGCCTTTTTCCAGCCACTTCCCCTGGTACCTCTCACATATACTACCAAATATTAAGCCTCCATGTATGCAGATTTCACCATTGATGAGATAGGAAAGATGGAGATTTACACACATAGGTTTGTGACTACTTGACATACTACAAAATACAGTTGTGACTCCGGCCCTGTGTGAACAACATGTGAATTAACAGTATCCGCTTCTCTCACACGGAGAAGCACAGCAGTGCAAGCTTTTCTTGCACATGGGGATTTTAACTTTGCTTAACACCTTGCTTGCTGGTGACGGAACCACTCCGTCACCAGCCACAGACGCGCTGTGCTGGTGACGGAGTGGTTCCGTCGTGGCCCGGCCGCCGCGCCTGTGCCGCATCAATTTCACGCTTGCGCGGCGCGTTCTATTGAGTGGGCGGGGCCGTGACGGAACCACTCCGTCACATGCACAGCACGCCCATGGCTCGTGATGGAGTGGTTCCGTCACGAGCATGGCGGCACCGCGCGGCTCCCCTTCCCCCCAGCGCCGCGGCGGATTTACCGCCGCGGCCAAGGGGTTAATGAGCATAGCTTGTGATATTCATTCATGTTCAGATTTTTGGGAATAAGTGAAAAGGGTTTGGGTGAGGCGGATGTATGACGTTACAACGCATGCTATTACAACGCATGCCTTTACGACGCAAGTTTTACAACGCAAGTCGTTACAACGACTTGCGTTGGGGGGGCGCTGGATAGTGAATAGTATAATTTACTATTCCAACTCCAGTCCCCGTGGATAGTAGGGAAGGTGTTGGAAACTATTCCCTATCTTAGAGCGCCCCCCCAGCACAAGTCATTGTAAAAGATGCGTTGTAATGGTTGCGTCGTAAAAGCACTTCGTTGTAAAAGTTGCGTTGTAAAGGATGATCCCCGGGTGAGGCAAGTAGAATTCCTGTTTTTTACCTCAATTGAACTAGAGAGAAAAGCAAGCTCCAGGAATGGAGTTTAGACAGTGTGTTGCAGTAATGTGGCATTTAATAAATCAACCAGTGGCCCTGTTAAAAAGAACTCCTGTCTCTGTGAAACCCATTTGAGTTAGACATTACTGCACTCCCTGGCAACAACAACTTTGTCTCAGCTCATTGCCATTTCAAATATTTATTGCACAGGAACCTGCACAATTAACCACAGGCTAATGAAAAGCATGGCAGAGCAGCAAAGCAAAGGAACTGAAAAGACCATGGCTAGAAAAAAATGTGCTTTTGTTTCAATTACTATGATGTATGGGGTAGAGGCACATATAATTCTTTTTAAAGCAAAGACTCAAAATAAATGAATTTGAGACTCTCAACATCACAAACACGAAGCATGCTTTGTGTAGAAAATTAATGTTTACAAATGCTGGAGGCACAGTTTTCGTTCCGCTTCTACAAAAATATAGAAAACAGTTTAACCATATTCTTGCAACCATACTAATATGTGAACTACTTAACCCTATCAGTACGATGGCCGCACTCCCTCCCCAGTGCGTCTGCGGGCTCCAAGGGATCCTCAGGTGCTTGCACCAGAGGATTCCTATTTTTTATTTTATTAAGGGGTGGGGATGACGCGGAATCACTTCCGCATCAGCCGTCATCCCCCCAGGGCCGTACTGGCCATAGCGGGCACCAGGCATTTCCCCGTTGGGCCGCCATGGTGGGGGCTGGTTTCGTGTCCCTGGGGGGACCGTTTTTGTTACCGGGGGCTGGCAATATCAGCCCGGTAACAAAATCGGCAGAAACCAGCCCTAACAAACAACTCGATCGCACTCCTCCCTGGAGGGGGGGCGACCGAGCAGTTTGCCAGGACCGGTTTCGACTCCCAGTCCGGCCCTGCATCCCCCCTCTCTTCTATCTTCTATGTCAGCACTCCACAAGGGCCGCTTCTGACATCACAGAATGGCATCAGGATAGTAGCACCACTACCTTAGCGGTGTCTGAGTGAGCGGGCACGAGAGGTGTCGGTCTTTCCCTACGGAACAGTTGTGTTCTTTGGGAACCCTCCCGCCTGACACCAGTACGAGCCTTATGACAATGTAAACTCGTAATATTGATCCATGTTGGTGGAAGTTCCTCCACGTGGGCTGCCTCTAAATATGCCTAAGTGAGGTAAGAGGTGGGCTAGGACTGGGACAGGTTGACTGTCCTGACGAAGACCGCAGTGACCCACTAAAGAGAGGGCACTTAAAGACGGTCGAAACCTGTTGACCACCGCAGTTTAAAGGAGGACTGTTTTAGGATCTTAATTTCCTGCCTAAACACTGTCCATCCCTCACCTATTTTTAATCCTGGCCGGGAACCTATTAATAAAGGGTTTCTACAGGTATCCACGAGCCAGTTTTAACGAGCACTTCCTTACTGCACTATTCTGTCAATCTGTCACCCAGTCTTAAAAGGGTAACACTCTTCTTTGTGATTATTGTGAGTCACTTATGTGTTTGTCCTTATGTTTTTTGTGATGTGTGTTTAGTGTTCCCCCTCCCTATGCTCCGCCCCCTGCGTGGCTACGCGGGGGCGTATTGTAAGCAGACCCGATGATAAAGCATATCACACACATTGTGTGTGAGTGAGGGCAGTTTTATCAAGATTTTTTCTTTTTTCCTTAACTGTCTTTACTTGGCTTTGTTTTTCCTTCCCACCCCTCTTTGTGTTTATATGTGATTCATAGGGCGTTCGGGGTGGTGGCGTGTATTGATTGACCCTCTTCCCTCTTTTGTGAAGTGTGATCACAGAATCTCCACCAGAGTGGAAGGGAGAAGCAGGCACGTGCTCTCTCCCGCTCCTGTGGGGAAAAACATGCAGAAAATGGCCTCCCTAGGTTTCAGGAAGGCCTTGTTTGAAAGGGAAGAGGTTCCTTTTTCAAACAAGGCCTTCCTGAAACTGTTTCCTGGCTGTGGATCCCAGTCGCACCACTATCCACAGTCAGGAAAGCACTAGACCACTAGGAATGTTTTTTTTTTTCAGATCTCGTGATAACGGGCCAATCCCCTCCCACCCCAGACTTTTTTTTTTTAAAAGGCTGTTTTTCAGTGGGGGGTGGAAAAAAGCAAACAATTTTCTTTTTTTTACACAAATAAAATGAAATTGACAGGGTTCACCGTCCTTGTTTACGGGTCGACCCCATGTGGGCCCCAAAATATTTTTGGGAAAATGTGTGGTACCCTATATAAATAAAGAGTAGGTAGGGGGTCGACCCTCAGCACATGGGTCGATCCCCTTTGGGGGACACATATTTTTTTTAAATGTGTATTTTCCCCTGGGGGAAGATATTGCCCCCCCCCCTCCCAGGAGAAAACAGATTTCTAAAAAATATATATTTATACTGCACATGCCACATAAGTCTACCATCTGCAGATTAAGCAGCAAATGGTAGATTTATGTTGCCTATGGAGTATATATGTGTTGGCACGCAGGGGAAGGGCCTGCGCAAAGGTTGACTGGTCCTCTTTCAGTTGCTTATTTCTGTATTTGATTGCTGAACTGTTACTAATGAGGTTACATGTTTGTCTTGACAGTATTACTGTGTTTACAAATGAAAACAATAATGAAGTAATACTATAAAGTGGAACATTATGCTGCATAATTTAGTCAACCTGTCTCATAATTTTGTCCACTCCTGACACATAATTCCAGTGACCCTGGAGATAGGAATGTGAGATTTCACAAGGGGGTGCCTATGCAAAAAGTTGCAGGGGCTACTATGTGAACGTGTGCTTCTTGAGATCAAAGGTAGATTTGTAGCTTCAGGATATTACTTTTATACTGGCTATGTCCCACCATAGCCGACAACTTAAAGTTTTTGAGCAAACCATGCCAAAGTATGCTGTGGGACTGAGTATGTGACAAGGTGAAGTAATACAGGGTGTTTTTTGTCTTTTTTTAGTTTCTTTGGAGAACCTGCAGATTCACCAAAAACTATTTTTTGTTTATTTACTGTTGCACACATCGCACAGATGCACACACCCACTGACTGATTTAGAACAATACTTCTGCTTCTACATAGGACAGTGTTTTTGAAGTAGGGTTTTAGCCAGTCAGCAGAGATGGCATTTATGTGGATGACTGCTGCCCAGGCCCTAACATGGACAGCTCTGAGGCAGGAACAGAGGCTGAGACAGCAGATACTGAGGCAGCATCTGGAAGTGAATTTCAAGTCAGAGGAGTCCCATCTAACGACTCGTCTTCCAGTGATTCTGAGGGACATGATGATGGCAGTCGTGCTGCCCCTTCGCAAGCACAGACACATTGTACATGCTGTGTGAGAGCTCTACTGGGTATGTGTATAGCTTGAGAGTGTATTCAGGGTTGGACCCCTCTCTAAACCTTGTAGGTTGCCCTCTCACACTAGAAGTCAAGTAAAAGATTGTATGAGAGCTTGTCCAGCCACTCCTTCACAAAGGTTATAAATACCCTTTTTGTGGACAACTTCTATACAGGAGTCGAGCTGTTCAGCGACCTGCTCAAAGCTCGCACAGTTCCATGCAGTACAGTTTGTTGTCACTGCAAAGAATTGCCACGTGAGCTTGTTTGTAAGAAACTCCATAAATTCCAGTGCAGTGTGTTGCGTTCCAATAGACTTTTTGCAGTCAAGTTCTCTGATAGACAAAAAATAGAGAACAGAGAGGCTACAATATACAGTGCAGTACATATATTAAGTGATTTTGTAAAGAATGTTCATATATGTTCACAAAAAAGAGTGGTGGTCCTTCAAGTTATTCTTCAAGAGATTTTAATTTCATTCTTCAAACACAATCTTGACAGAGATGACAGCCAACGCGTTTCACCCAAATCGGGCTTCCTCAGGGCAAGATGATATTTTGAGTGTCAAAGGAACCTCAATATGATGCCACCATGAGGACGAGCTTAATTCTTAGATGTCGAATTAAAGCTGTCTAAAAGTGAAACCGTCCACGCGTTTTCTATTTAACGATGGATGCCAGTAAGCTTTATGCACGAACACGGTACTGATGCAAAAAGTTTTGCTTACATATCGATTTTTCTCTAATACATATAGTGGTCAGGTCTGAGCAGGTGATACGTGAATTTCCGGGTGGACACCATAGTAGGTGTCACTGGATGTAACAAGTTAAGTTACGGGGCGCGAAGGAGCCATCCAACACCCGGTTCCGAATCTTCGTAGTGGTCGATCAGGTAAAGAAACCGCGCGATAGGCATCATGTGTAACTGCTTACTACAATTCATGATGAGAACACTTATACCGTCATGGTTAGGGGTCAGATGGTCAAAGTTCACAAGTCCACCTGCATACTTGATTACAACAAGGACATGGGCGGAGTGGACAAGAACGACCAGGTTCTTCAGCCATGCAATGCGAGTCGTAAAACTCGCACTTGGTGTAAGAAACTGTTTACCCACCTGATCCAGATGGCAGCATTCAATGCATATGTTGTTTATCATGAGTCCACCACGGTAAGACTTATGTCTTTCCTGGACTTTCAGTTGACCGCCATTGAAATTCTTAATACTACAGAAGCAGCAGCCTTTAGTTCATATGCTCCGGAGAACGCGGCAAGGCTGCAGGATCAACACTTTGCCGACAGAAACAGCTAAAGAGATTCAACCATATTGTTGTTGTAGAGTCTGCTTTAAGCCAGGAAAGAGGCAGGAGAGTCTTGTTTACTGTCCCCAGTCCCTCAGCCAACTCTGTGATTTCCTTCTTGCTTTATGTTGTTCCATACAAAAGGGAAGTATTAGGAAATTGACTACGGTGGAGCTGTTGTAAGGTGAACCTCTCAACGGCTGCGCATGGATACCTACCTTTCATGGGCCACTACTTCACTAGGAAAGCAGCCGTCGATTTTTCTCTACTGTAGTGGTTCTTAACCTTTTGACTTCTGGTGACCCTCACTTAATCATTACCCAGGGTCCCCCACTGAATTACTGTTTGAATCCGGGGACCTCCCACTGGGTCATTACTGGCACCCGGCATACGCATTGTTGATAAATTGAACTGCAAACAATTCACACAAAAAAAGCATTCATCAAACAAATACACAAATAATGACACATTTTATTTAATTCGTAAGCACATTTAAATAAAACAAATTTTTTAATTTTAATAGAAAGGTTGGAGCTTTTCTAAATGCAATTGAGGCCACTCACTGTCCATACGATATTCTGTTTGATGCTCCTGCACTGCTCCCACGAAATAGTCTGAGGATACTAATTTAAATATAAGGCTCTAATTTCAAATTCCTCCACATTTACAGTATGTTTTAAAAACTAAATTGCACATTTAGCTTCTTTATTTATATATACTTTATTAATCAGTTAATATTATTTAATTTTCTAAGTAGTCGCAGACCCCCTGAGGATGTTTTGCGGACCCCAAGATATCCCCAACCACAGGATGGGGAACCACTGCTCTACTAAAGAAAATCACTGACTTGCTTCTGGCCTCCTCGACACCTTTATCCGCTGTCAGAACGTGGTAGGTGTTCTGTTCGCTGATTGACAAGTGCATTATAGCCCTCACACTGCACATAATGGTGGATGGAACATAAGCCACCTTGTCATGGAGTACCCTGTGTGGCAAAAACATAAAGTCTTTACTATTTTTTTTTAAGTTATTTGTTAGGGAACTAATGTTTACAGCTGAAGATCACCCCGATTGCCCATGAGAACCAGAGTAAGGGTAATTAGTCAAACCCATGGGACTCAGTCACCAACACTTTTACTTTTAAACTCTATTAATAGCTTGCATCATACTGTTATGAAGAAAGGGTACAGGACATAATATCTTGTCTGATGATTTTCACATTTTTAGTGCAAAGACAATATACATTTAATTATGTTTTTTGAAGGTGTAATTCTCTTGAATATTTTGTTTTCCCCACCGAAACTGTCTTAGCACTGCGTCATCTGCACTAATTTTGATAAATAATGAAATTTATATTGTCCTTATACTGAAAATATGAAAATCATCATTATACAAGATATTGTTTCCTGTACCCTTTTCCATAACATTATGATATAAGTTACTAATTGAGTTTTCACACTCTCAGAGTAAAAGTAGAAGCACTGGTAAACGAGTCCCGCAGGGCATTTGTTTGGCTTTTTACTTTAGGGAACTTAGATATTTATTCACCAGCATGTTTGCCTTATTTTCAAATGTAGATATGCTCATTCAGTTTGAGGAATGCGGGCCTCGGAAGTCATTCTTGGATACCCCAACTTGCATCCACTAACTGGAAGGAGTTGGATTTAGGCTAGATGTGTTTTCACAGGGATACTACATAGGTAGAAGGCAGATAGTAAAGGTAGTGCAGATACACATGCCATCACTTCATCCTGACCTATGGATTCAAAACCAAAGGCACCGCACTCACTCCGATACTGAATTACTCCCTTATTCAACTAAGCAGATGACTTCAAACCATACAGAACGCAGCAGGCAGCCTCCTCCTTCGATATCCCAACATGCACACACCATAGAACTCAATTAGCTTCACTGACTCCCCAACCACAGCTCTTTTCAAACTCCTGACACACACATTCAAAGCTTTACACAGCATTGGTCCAGCATACCTCAATACCGCCACAGATTTCTTACACCTTCCAGACATCTTTTCTCAGCCCGAATCATACTCGCACACATTCAATACATACACAGCATGAGAACAAGGAGAAGTGACTTCTCCTAATTGGCTCTAAAAAGGCGGAATAACCTGCCTGTCCACATATGCACTGTCTGTAAAATTAGTGCATTCTGCACGAAGTTAAACACCTGGCTCTTCGACTAGTTAATCCATGAATCAGCACCGACTGCTCTTGCGTCGGTGACAGGATACCCTCGCGGGTGATAGTGTGCTTCGCAATTTTAGGCCCAGATCCCTGTACTGGAGTGAATGTATGACATTGTTCTACATTCTGTCCATCATCTGTGTTTTTTGCAATTTTCACCGTGAGTGTGCTGGGTATGCTCAGACGTGAGTCCCAGGCTCTCCACACCACTGGAGTCAAGCTATCCAGGCTGATGAAGGCTGATAGCCAGAAACCGGTCCTTGGATGCTTGATTCCGGTCTGGGAAAGACATGGCTTGGTAGTTCGGACTGGACTGTTCCCATGAGGCACAGGGTCAGAGCTGATTTGCATATAGCCAGTGTCTAACCCAGGGTGGTGTGGAGTGCAAAAAAACAATGGATTTAGGCCCAGATCCTTGTACTGGGGTGAATGTATGACATTGTTCTACATTCTGTCCATCAACTGTGTTTTTTGTAATTTTCACCCCGAGTGGGCTGGGTATGCTCAGACGTGAGTCCCAGGCTCTCCACACCACTGGAGTCAAGCTATCCAGGCTGATGAAGGCTGATAGCCAGAAACCGGTCCTTGGATGCTTGATTCCGGTCTGGGAAAGACATGGCTTGGTAGTTCGGACTGGACTGTTCCCATGAGGCACAGGGTCAGAGCTGATTTGCATATAGCCAGTGTCTAACCCAGGGTGGTGTGGAGTGCAAAAAAACGATGGATTTAGGCCCAGATCCTTGTACTGGGGTGAATGTATGACATTGTTCTACATTCTGTCCATCATCTGTGTTTTTTGCAATTTTCACCCGAGTGGGCTGGGTATGCTCAGACGTGAGTCCCAGGCTCTCCACACCACTGGAGTCAAGCTATCCAGGCTGATAGCTTGAAACCGGTCCTTGGATGCTTGATTCCGGTATGGGAAAGACATGGCTTGGTAGTTCGGACTGGACTGTTTCCATGAGGCACAGGGTCAGAGCTGATTTGCATATAGCCAGTGTCTAACCCAGGGTGGTGTGGAGTGCAAAAAAACGATGGATTTAGGCCCAGATCCTTGTACTGGGGTGAATGTATGACATTGTTCTACATTCTGTCCATCATCTGTATTTTTTTCAATTTTCACCCCGAGTGGGCTGGGTATGCTCAAACGTGAGTCCCAGGCTCTCCACACCACTGGAGTCAAGCTATCCAGGCTGATGAAGGCTGATAGCCAGAAACCGGTCCTTGGATGCTTGATTCCGGTCTGGGAAAGACATGGCTTGGTAGTTCGGACTGGACTGTTCCCATGAGGCACAGGGTCAGAGCTGATTTGTATATAGCCAGTGTCTAACCCAGGGTGGTGTGGGGTGCAAAAAAACGATGGATTTAGGCCCAGATCCTTGTACTGGGATGAATGTATGACATTGTTCTACATTCTGTCCATCATCTGTGTTTTTTGCAATTTTCACCCCGAGTGGGCTGGGTATGCTCAAACGTGAGTCCCAGGCTCTCCACACCACTGGAGTCAAGCTATCCAGGCTGATGAAGGCTGATAGGCAGAAACCGGTCCTTGGATGCTTGATTCCTGTCTGGGAAAGACATGGCTTGGTAGTTCGGACTGGACTGTTCCCATGAGGCACAGGGTCAGAGCTGATTTGCATATAGCCAGTGTCTAACCCAGGGTGGTGTGGAGTGCAAAAAAACGATGGATTTAGGGCCAGATCCTTGTACTGGGGTGAATGTATGACATTGTTCTACATTCTGTCCATCATCTGTGTTTTTCGCAAAAAAACACAGCATTACAGAGAACACTGCACCCAACTCTTCACATATGAGCAAAATGTTTGCCCTCTTTGCCATGTTCACCCTCTGTCAGGACTTAGTATATGTTCAGTGTACTGTATAACAAGTGCATTACAGTCGCAGCACCTCACATAGCAGTGGACGTGACATATGCTATGTTCTCAATGACTACCCTGTGTGTCAACAACTAATGTTCTTCGTAGTTTATGACGTTCTCTTTAGGCAGCATTCCCCAGCATGTTTATCTTAGTTTCAAAGGTTGCTATACTCATTCAGTGCAAACAATGTAGGCCTCGGAAGTCACTCTCGGACACCCACAACTTGCTTCCACACACTGGAAGGAGTTGGATTCAACACAGTGAGTGCATTAAAGATGCATGTAAGACATGTCTTCCTCAGCCTTACGTGACTGTCATGAGAGCCATTAGTAAAGGTTCACTAGGCAAGTGTTCTTCAAAGTTCAGGATGGAGGAAATTACTTGACAGGTGGCAAAAATGTAGTTTTATTCATTTGTGAAGGCTGTCGATGCACCAACAGTCAACATGCCTGGACATATGTGTTTATAGAGGTTTGTTTGTGGTGTGTATGTGTGCAGTTTGGTTGATGGCGGGTGGAGAGGTTGTCTTGATTGGGGATTCCATCCTGTGACGTACGAGTGTCTGCAGTATGTTGAAGTGAGTGCACTGATCTGTTGGATTGGGCCCATGGCCGGCGGTATGAAAGTCTAGTGTTTGGTTCGTGAATGGACCATAATGTGGCTGGTGCCTTGATGTGTCTTTATGGCTCATCTTCAGCAGTCTTGGTTTCAACATTGATATACTTTGATAAGTATTTGTCAATTTCAATTTCAATTTCAAAAGTGCTTTATTCGAGTATTACTCATAAAAGCAGACATACAAACACGTAATAAAAACAATTAAATTACATAGGTCATGTTTGACATAAGCACATATCACTATAAAAAAACAATTATGTTTCAGCAGAATTTACTTAATCACAGGTGTAAAGTTCGTTACTGTTAAAAATCCAGTTAAAAAACAGATACAATATCAATGCTAAAAATCAATGAGATTAAAATCCGAAATGACACGTAAAGTATACCAATACAGAGAATAGATAATCTAGCAGTCTCTGATCAACTAGGCAGAGAGTAGTTACCCTACTAGCAATCTCTGCCTAATTACCCACGCCCAACCCAGGTACTTTGCAGTCGCAATAGTAATCCAAGTCAAGGAAGTAGATCTAACAATGCGCAAAGCTACCATACTACTTTTAGTACCCAAGTTCCTACACATAGGTGCCAACCATACTCGCCTTGGCGCAGAATATACATGGCAGGAGAACAAAGAGTGACCAATTGTTTCATTTCCTTCCCCACAAGCTGGGCAAGTAGCTGGTCCTCCTTCTCTCCACTTAGATGTTAAATTACGGAGAGGGAGAGAACCCGCCCTTAGTTGAAAAAACAGTTTCCTGTCCATAGGTTTCGATATGTAATCCCAATACATTTCGTATATAGGGAACAGTTTAACCTCAAGAAAAGTGGTAGTCATGGACCCGTTGTTCATGCTAAGCAAACTCCTATTTACAACCCTTTCCCAGAATAAATTTTTTAGGATTGACTTAGTGGGGAATGATGTCCCAGCTGGATCAGACCATAGTGCGTTTAGACCTAGTTCAAATAATGCAAGTTTTAATGATCTGAACCAGCTAATTTTGTTGAAACGATCCGCTTTAATAACATCAATAAACCCATCCGCATAGTGGGAGAGCTCAGGTGTAGTCCAAAGCCTACGCCAATATAAAATCGGTCGTAGTTTACCCATTACCGAGATTTCTCTCCGGCCAAGCTCGTATCTCAGAGGCAAAAGCGGGCTGCTCTGTGGGGTGCCTGTAAGTTTCCTTAGAAAATTATTCTCAGATTTTTGAAGCTCCTGCAGGTTTTCTTGCCCCCACAACTCTGCCCCATACAATGCAGATCCAATTGCTTTTGCCTCGTATATGATCAAGGCGGGTTTAATTGGTTTGGTCAATGATTTCCTATGCTCCTTTATAATGGTACCAGCTAATTGCTTATGTCTTAGAACTGCAATATTTAGGTGTTGGTTCCATCTGTTATCATTGGAAATAAGGATCCCCAGAAGTATTTGTGCTTTGAAGCTACCATTTCTGGTGGTGCTAAAACCAACGAGTGTAAGTGGTGGATTAACTTCTTAAAAAAACATTTGTACCAGATTTATATCTGTAGCGGTAAGGCTAATCCATTGCAATGGTGATGGGGCTTCCTTACCATGGAAATGATAGTCTGCCAACCCAATAGATATGCAGCTGAACTATTGGTGTAACCGTGGGGAAGACTACTCCATTTCCTGCATGGTTGCACCCCTCCTGTGTCCTGACTGAGGGGTCGATTAGGATCGCAGATTTCCCGCATCCTCCGGGCCGGCGGGAGCCACCGCCGGCCCAGAGGATGCGGGAAATCCACTGCAGACCCACCAAAGACCCACCGCCAAATTAGGATGGTTGGTGGGTCTTGGTTTCAGTCCGCTGCTTTTCCACCGCGGTCGGCTTACAACTGCGGCGGAAAAGCTCTAACATGTCTGGCGGTGTCTATCAGACACCGCCAGGCATATTAGGATGTCTGGAGTACTATGCCTTTCCACGGCGGCATTTCCGCCGTGGAAAGGCATGCAGGCTTTTGTTTGGGGGCCCGTTGCGGGCCCCCAGGGGTGAAGGGGGAGTGGGGGGGTGCACATGGGGGGTACCTATGGTACCCCCCTGCATTTGAATGCACAAAGCGACAGGCACCGCACGGTGCCTGCCGCTTTGTGCATGCAAATGCACTGCTTACATTTTTAACATTGCGGCGGGTGCTGCTTCAAGCCGCACCCGCCGCAATGTTAAAAAAGAGGATGTGACCGCCAGGGTGGCGGTCACATCCTAATTGCACAGGAGGGAACGCCGCAGCACATGCGGACGTTCCCTCCTACTCAGGGCTCGCGGACGGACGCAAGTCCGTCCACGATCGTAATGTGCCCCTGAGTTAGGGCCATCTACGGCTGACCTCTATGTCGGCCCACCTAATTTAGATGTGCAGACATACAGGTCAGTTTTCACTGCCCGCCACCACCTTGAAAACTATGGTGGTAAAAGGCAGTGAGAACTGTCTAATGTCCCCTTGCCATGGGTGATAAGGAAAATCCGGCTTATGGATTTCATTTTTGAAAAGGAAAAATAAATTGATGGACAGCTCCGTCATGTTGATGGAACAGAACAAATGAGTCAAATGAAAAAAGGCACAGACAGGAACCGCTGTGGCTCCTGTCAATGTTTTGCAATTGACCACCATGTTGGCGTTCATTCCTGAATAAACGCTTCCCCACTTGTGTAGCTGGGCCTATTGTCCGTTACAGGAACAGCTCAAACCAAGGTCAACGGGAGCCCTCATCAGGGGCTTGACCTTGGTTTGATCCATTTCTGTCATGGGCACTAAGCCTAACCACACAAGTGCGGCAATGTTTCTATCTGCACAAGTGAGGTAATGCTGGGTGGGAGGAATGTTGTAGATTCCTGTGAATTCTGAAAGATTGCATCAAAAAATCTAAGGATAGTGAGTCGTTTCAGGAAAAAAATGAGCTTTGCAGAGCATTGTGGGTATGAAAACCTTGTGGGATCCATGCAAAGCACACCACCCAGGACTCCCCTGCTTGTCTAGTTTTCAGGAATGTCTGTGGTGCGTAGGTTTGCATCGGCTACTCTAATTCCTTATCTCTCAACGCAGCGCTTTAGGGACTTTAGTGTTGTGGTCTCTTATCTCACCCACACTAGTGGGGTACTGTTCTTATCGGGAGACACGTGGAAACCCAGGGTGGTAGGAAATGTGTTGCTCCCCAAGATTCCAGAACTTTCCGTCACAGAAATGTGTGGAGAAACTGAGTGTCTTACCAAAGTTTGATGTTTACAAAGGCTTCTGGGTAAAATTTCATGGTGAGAGCCACACAATTCAGGTACCTCTAGACTCCCCTGCTTGTTCAGTTTCCAAAAATGTTCAGGTTTGCATGATTTGCCTAGGCTCCAGTAGAGCTAGGCCCCATATCCAGAGCGGGAAACGACCTTTACAACGCAACTTTTACAACACACTACCATTACAATGAAACTTTTACAACGCAACATCCATTACAACGCATGCAATTACAACGCAACCGTTACAATGCATGACACTACAACGCACACCACTGCAACGCATGTCATTACAACTCAGTCATTACAACGCATACCATTACAACGCATAACATTACCATCCAACACTTACCCTACTGTTGCACCCCCTGGAGTTAGAATAGTAATTTTTACCCCTACACTATCCAACACTTACCCTACTGTTGCACCCCTGGAGTTAGAATAGTAATTTTTACCCCTACACTATCCAGTACTTACCAAACATGCAATGTAATGGTATGCGTTGTAATGGTATGCGTTGTAAAGGTATTATGCGTTGTAATGGAATGCATTGTAAATGTAGTTTTTAAAATTAAAAGACACACACAAGTGAGGTACCGTTTTTATGCGGAGGCTTGAGGGGATGCTAGGTGGAAGGAAGTTTGTGGCTCCCTGCAGATTCCTGTATTTTCCATCACAGAAATGTGAGAAAAAAGTGTTTTTTGTCAATATTTGAAGTTTGCAAGGGAATCTGGGTAAAACAACCCGGTGAGAGCAACGCTAGTCACCCCACCCTAGATTCTCCCAGGTGTCTAATATTTAGGCATGTGCAAGTTTGCTAGGTTTCCCTAGGCGCCGGCTGAGGTAGGGCCCAACGTCCACAGGTACCCACATTGCAAAAAACAGGATCAGTTATGATCAGAAAAATTTGATGTATCCATGTTGCATTTTTGGCTGTTTCCTGTTGCAGGTAGTAGGTCTACCCACACCTGTGAGGTACCATTTTTATAGGGAGACTTGGTGGAATGATAGGTGGAAGGAAGTTTGTGGCTCCTTGCAGATTCCAGAACTTTCCATCAGAGGAATGTGAAGATTTTGTTATTTTGTATTTGTCAAAGTTTAATGTTTGCAAGGGATTCAGGGTAAAGAAAAAACCTGGTAAGAATCATGCAAGCAACCCCACCCTGGATTCCCCCAGGTGTCTAGTTTTCAAAATTGTACAAGTTTACTACATCTCCCCAGGAGCTAGATGAGCTAAGGCCAAAACCCACAGCTGCCTACTTTGCAAAAAAAAGGGTCAGTTTTGAGTGGAATTTTTTTATTTTTAGCCATTTCCTGGCATGCGCACCTGACCTACCCACACAAGTGAGGTACCATTTTTATGGAGATATTTAGGAGAATGCAGGGTAGAAGGAAGTTTGTGGCACCCCACATATTCCAGAACTTTCCATCACAGAAACATGATGAAAAGTCAGAGTTTGAGGATTACAAGGGATTCTGGGTAAAAAAAACATGGCGAGAGCAACGCAAGTCACCCCACCCTGGATTTCCAAGGTGTCTAGTTTTCAAAAATGTGCAAGTTTGCAAGGTTTCCCTAGGTGCCTGCTGAGATAGGGACCAAAATCCACAGCTGTCCACTTTGCAAAAAACAAGGTCAGTTTTGAGCAGAAGAATGTGATGTATCCATGTTGCGTTTCGAGCTGTTTCCTGTAGCGGGTAGTAGGCCTATCCATACAAGTGAGGTATCATTTTGTAGGGAGACTTTGGGAATGCTGGGTGGAAGGAATTCTGTGCCTACCCACAGATTCCAGAACTTTCCATCACAGAAATGAGAGGGAGGAAAATGTGTTTTTTTAGTCAAAGTTTGAGACTTGCATGGGATTCTGGGTAAAAAAAAAACTAGTGAGAGCCAAGGAAGTCACCCCACCCCAGATTCCCACAGGTGAATGGTTTTAAAAAATATGCAAGTTTGCTAGGTTTCCGTAGGTGCCGGCTGAGCTTGGGCCCAAAATCCACAGCTACCCACATTTGGAAAAAGGGGTCAGTTTTCAGTGAAAAAATATGATGCGTCCATGTTATGTTTTGGCCACTTTTGTGTCACAGGTACTAGGTCTCGTCACATAAGAGAGGTACAATTTTTATTGCAAGGTACGTGGGAGCATAGAACACTAGAACATGTGTTATTACCAGTTGGATGTTGCTGCATTTGTGCCTTTCAAATGTAAGACAGTGCATATGAAAGAAGACATTTGAAAAATACCCTCTAAATCATATGCTAGTGTGGGTGCCCACAAATTCAGAGATGCATATGTAACCACTTCTCCTAAACTCCATCTCTTGTGCCCATTTCAGAAATACATAGGTTTTCTTGTTACCCATTTTTCACTCTACATATTTCTTCATATGAAATGGTCTATACACAGTACACAAAGAAAAACCATTGTACAGTGCAGCTCAGTTGTTTCCTCTGGGTACCTTGGGTTCTTGGAGAACCTACAAACCCTATATATGCCTGCAACCAGAAGAGGCTAGCTGACATAATTGTATATTGCTTTTGTAAATCGGCCATTGTGACAAAAAGTTACAGATGAAAACATTGTCACAAATGGCCGCGTTTTCCTACTCATTTTCAATATTTCTTCATTTCAACAGTTAGGTTCTTTGTGTAAACCTTGAGGGATGTACACATATGACCTGTTGCTAAATTTGGAGATTTGTCTACTTTTCAGAAATCTACAGCTTTCGAGGATTATCTATGGGGTTCACACTAGTTTACACCAAAAACTGGAGGTAAATTGAGAGCATGAAAAATGGGGAAAATGGACTACCTCTTTGAAAAATGCCAAAACTGTAGTTAAAAACGGTTTTGTTATTCAGCTGCGCATGTTCCTGAAAGCTAGTGACTTTAGCACAGCACACTGTTCGTTTATTCCATTGTCATAAGAAAAACAACACTTTTATCAAGCAAATTGTTCCTATTTCCTCCCAAAACTCAAAATGTAGCTATAAACCCTGGGTACCATTAGACTCCCCAAGATGTTGGAAAAAAGGATGCAATTTTGGCATGGTTACCTTGTATGGTAAATAAAAAATATATGGATCCCTAAGCAGGAACTATCCCAAATAGCCAAAAAAGGGCTCAGCACTTGGTGGGGGAGGCCCGACAGTTAATCACTTCACATTATATCACTTGAACTCAGCTAAACACAAAAGGTTTAATTGTCAACATCATGAACATCAAAAGTATCCTTTAAGTTTTCCATCCATTTGTCTCAGTTTGCATTCCTTGCTCGGTCTAGCTACCAAGTGTACCAAGTGGCCAACTTTATGCCTTACACCTTGAGCTACTTCTGGATTTTAAACCACCATAACTGCTTTCAGTGGCTCGCAGTCCTGCTTTGACAGGTCAAGCTTGGGTTTATAAATGTCACCATGCCACGAAGAACACAGGACTGGCCACATGGCACCTGTAGGTGGTGCCAGGCACCTGTATTGTCCTGTGTGCTTATGTGTGTCCAGTGTGCGGTAGGTGTCCTTGGATGCCTGTAAGGAGGCTGCCAACATGTGAGCTCAATGTTTTGTAATAATCACAAGACAACGTGTCACATGCATCAAAGCTTTTTGCGATCGCAAACGGTGCAATTCGCAAAAATCATCCGTTTGCGATCGCAAAATTAGCTTTTGCAATACATCAAGGGTCAAGGCCCTCGCAATTTGAGAATTCACAATTAATTGAGAGTTCTCAAATTGCGATTGCATTTAAGGAATCGCATTTTGCTATTCCTTAAATGCAATGCAAGAACCACTTTGAAGTAGCGATTTCGCTACTAGGGGTTGCAAATTACCATGAAGTTGAACTTCATGGTAATTAGCAAAAACTTTGAAAAATGCACTAAAGTGCATTTTTCAAAGTTGTAGGATACACACACACACACAAATCCTTGGAACATGTGTGTGCGCAACATTTGTGCACAGATCAATTTCAGGGGTGCAACAGGGTGTCCTTTTGACACCTTGCACCCTTGAAATTGCATGCGCAATTTGCGAGGACCCATTGGTACTCGCAAATTGCGCATGCAATTTCCCATTCATTCCTAAGGGCCTCTAGGCCCTAAGGAATGAATGGTAAGCCATTCCTTATTTGCGAATCGCAATTTGCGACTCGCAAATAAGGAATGTGTAGGAATGGCTATTTTTATAGCGATTCCTACATGCTTAGGCTTTTGCGAGTCCTTAATTGCGATTCCTTAATAATCGCAATTAAGGACTCGCAAAATCCTAGCTTGATGCATGTGCCTGAACATGTTTTGCTATGCAAAACCCACAATTAATACATTCATAAATGTGTGCAGGAGGACATGGGTGGTTGTTGTTGCCTTTCTGTAGGTGTAGTACCCGTACTAAGGGGCACATTACGATCACGGATGGACTTACGTCCGTCCGCGAGCCCTGAGTAGGAGGGAACGTCCGCATGTGCTGCGGCATTCCCTCCTGTGCAATTAGGATGTGACCCTCACCCTGGCGGTCACATCCTCTATTTTTAATATTGCGGCAGGCGCGGCTTCAAGCTGCACCCGCCGCAATGTTAAAAACGCATGCATTTCATTTACATGCACAAAGCGGCAGGCCCCCCTCACCCCCACTTCACCCAGGGGGCCCGTAACGGGGCCCCGAAGTGAAAGTCCGTATGCTTTTCTACGGCGGAAAAGCCGCCGTGGAAAAGCATCTCTTTTACATCATCCTAATATTAGCCATGTTACAGCTTTTCCGCCGCGGTCGGAAGGCAACCGCGGCGGAAAAGCTGCGGACGGAATGCCAGACCCACCAGCCATCCTAATGTGGCGGTGGGTCTTTCGAGGCTCCGCAGCGGTTTTCCCGCATCCTCCGGGCCGGCGGTGGCTTCCGCCGGCCCAGAGGATGCGGGAAAACCGCGATCATAATCGGCCCCTTATTCTGGTCTCTGTGGCCATGAACACATGCAGCTGTCTTGTACTGTAATGTGCTTATATCCGTGTTTACCGTGTCTCTTTGTAAATGCACTGTATAAAACCCAAACCTACAGGCTTCCCCAGTGCTGCTTGCATGTAAACATTCATATCCTCATGAGGGTTTTCTGCTCTCATATACAATGGCACCTTCATCTCCAGGCATAGAAGTGGAGTGGAGTGGTGTGGCTCACTGGTTAGAGGGTGGAGTGGTGTGGCTCACTGGTTAGAGGCGGCAGACCCGAAAGCAGAAGTCGGCCAGGGACCAGGGTTCGATTCCCGACGCGGCAGGGTCATGCACCAGGGTCAGCGGGCTCGATAATTCTTGCCTCGGTGCCTACTCTAACCAGGGGTCCCACTCGACAACTCTGGGCATTAGCTTGCTTAATCTCCACAACGGCCCCCCACATACGCCGGGGATGCCTGGTTTCACCTTGGAGATACCCAGCAGGGACCATCTCACAGGGAAAGCCAGGACGGGTTCCCCAGCGGTATACATCGCCAGGACGCCGACTGGCAACAGTGCGCTTTACAAGTATACACATTACATTACATTAGAACATGTTCCTTTAAAACTCAACCCAGGCCCCACGGTTCTGTCAAGGCTGATTTCTCAGGGCGCTTTCTTGCATGCGTTGCGACACTCTGCACAAATGAATATATCCAACACCACGACAGTTCTACACTTGGCCGTCCAACAAAAGTGAACATAAGATTTAATAATAAAACCGACATGAGCCTCGAAAAAAGCCAGGGTATGAGAAGTAGGCAGGAAAAAAATGGAACAAAATGTATTTTTTTTTCTCTCAGCTGCTAGAGCCTCCTTGTTACTTGCACTTCCACTCAGAAAACAAGAATTTATGGAAGCAATTTATCTTTGACATATGTGAGAACACGGGAAATAAAACAATTTTTGCCGGAACATTCCATTACTTTTATGTCTCTCAGCTCCTTTAGCTGGAACAAAAGGGAAGTGAGGGAGCTGCCCCCTCCTTTGCCAATCTTGCTTTTTCCTATTATTTTGTGTCTAAATTACAAAGTCTGAAGGTGACAAATCGGTTATGGGCTTCGTAAGCATCTCAGAGACGTGTGACAGGGCCACATGAGAGAAAGATAAAAAGAAATGGATTAAAATAACATGTTAATTATCATAATAATGAAATAGTTTTTTTTTTCTAGAGGCTGGGCATTTTTTTCACGCATAAAATATAGTATTGCCATATCTACTCAGCCTATGTGCAGAATCCCAGAACACACTTTAAATAGAGATACATTTCTCCTTCACACCTTCCGTGCTCATGACGAGCTCAGCTCGTCATGAGGCACGGTGGCCGTGGTGCTCCCCGCGCGGCGCTCACACGCGGGGCTAATTCCCCTGCTGTGCTGAGCGTTCTGAAGAAACAGGCGTGGTCATGACGAGCTCAGCTCGCCATGAGCACAGCGCCACCGTGCAGCATGACGAGCCGAGCTCGTCACAAGCACCGTGGCGCTGCGCGCGCACTCCTCCCCCCAGCGCCGCAGGGGAATTAGCCCCACGGCGAAGGGGTTAATACACGTCGAAAGAAATCTATTGGGATGGAGTCTCATTGTAAAGTGCATTTCGTAGCCTATGTAAATTTACAAACACATACTGCAGGTCAAAATGCGTCTACTTACCCGATGTTAAAAGTATTGAACCAGTGAGGATTAACCTCTTCGCCGTGGGGCTAATTACCCTGCTTTGCTGGGAGGAGGGGGGCCGCATGCGGCGCCGCGGTGCTCGTGACAAGTTCAGCTCGACAAGCAGCACGTGGTGCTGTACTCATGACGAGCTGAGCTCGTCATGACTACGCCCGTTTCCATGGAACACTCAGCACAGCAGGGGAATTATCCCCGCGTGGGCATTCCGCGGCGTTCATGACGCAGCTCATGATGAGCACAGTGCCACTGTGCCTCGTGACGAGCTGAGCTCGTCATGAGCACCCAAGGTGTTAAACTAATACAGACGAGGTACAACTTCAAGGCATCCAGTCAACCGCTGTAACCCGCGAGATGCAACTGGCTGTCAATTCGTCAGGAAGCCTGAGGAAAGACTCGCATGTGTTCCACTAGAAACCAGTTCCCAGTTTCCATGGGGATGTAGAAGGATTAGAGAAAATTCAATGTCGGGCCCGATTCACAAAAGTAATCTGAGAAAAAATCCTAACTTTAAGACTTTCGGTATTCACAGAAGGCATTTAGGAGTACTAACGTTAGATTTTCGTCTCAGTTAATCTTATGTTTTGGTCTTAAATTAAACTTAAGACAAATTTAAGTTTAACTGAGACAAAATCCTAGTCTGGAGACTAGGACAAACAGAAGAAAAGGAAAAAATGAGGAGTCATTTTGCAAAAAGACTCCTGAGGAACATCTCAAAAACTACAACGAGTTGTCTGCCATTGTCCATGAGTGTTGTCATCTACATCACCTTTTACAGATCACCACTGAATACACAAGTAATTCTACTCTGTTGAATCGCATGTAGGAAACCCTGGAATGGGCCTGGTGCTTCTGATACTCCATCGGACACACTTGACTGCAGCATCTTTTCCAGCATCAAAACGAAGGCCGTGCATTCTGGTCCAATCATAGGCCGGCCACCACGCGCCTGCTTTACAGAGCTCACCTAACGCCTCAGGAAATGGTCCCAAGAATTATCCACAAGTAGTCGATTCATTTTTGGTAACACTTGGAATGACATGATTCAATCAACTTTGAAATGGACTGATTAGAAGCTAGAAACTTAGCCTCATGGTTAGAGAACAGCTGCCTGATCATTCTGATATCTTTTTGTTTTTTTAGGTAATTGCATAACGCCTGTTTTGCTTTTAAAGTTTGGTGAGATTCTTATGGAAAGAGAAAGAAAAGAAATCTTACAAAGTTCTGTAATAAACTTAGGATGCAGTTTTGGAAAACAGTGAATGGCTCTGCTAGAATTTACACATAGCGTAAGCACATGATTACACGTAGAGCTCAAAGGACTGGACATTTGGGAAAACAGTGTTATGAAAACTGAAAGTGCACAAAAACAAGCCCTCACAGGACACCATGACCTTCACAGACTCACTTCCTGGAAGAGAGTGTGCTTCCAGGTCAGATGAGGCAGAGTCAGAGATCAAAGCCAAAGGAACATTTAGCAGATGCCTGGCAATCTGTTGCTTGGTTGTTGTGCCTTTTGTTGTTTTTGCCCTTTTAGGTTCCTTCAAGATTTGGGCTTTCCCCGAGTTCCCTCACCATGTTTGTGTTTATTATATCAGAGATGCCTTCGTGTATCTTTTGCCTTCTCAGCTGTGGCCCAGCAGGTCCTTTGGTGTCCCCCTGGTATGCCGGTTTGCAGCATTTGCGAGATAGCGACTCCTGCCGGTAGGACTGGTAAGTTTGATTCAACACTGCAAAATACTGTGCTCACTATGGCGGATATATGGCATTCAGTTTATGTGCAACTCTTTCTTTTACTTCTTGTTGGTCTTCCTACCAGTGTTACCTACCAGTCAAATCCATGGCTCCTGTGTCCTGTTCTGGATTGGTTTCTCTTCACAGCACTGGCAAGAATAACACTCTGCATAAAAGACAGCACCTGGCATAAGGCAATTAACTCATCTTTATTCATTTCTCAGCTTTTGTACATGGCCTACTGATGTGGAGATACTCTCCACGCGTACTCTTCTCACTGCTTCCCTCAATGTAGTGAGAGGGGAAACTAGTACTTCCTGTCTCCACCCAGGAACTTCCTAGCATCTCACTTCTGTCTGGACCAGCTAGACCGCTGACCTACTTATATAACAATGTCCTTTCCTGGAGGACATGACACCCTGGACCTCAGTTACTTATCCTGGCCTATGAAAAAAGTGCTGGAGCAATATTTCTGTCTAGTGCTCCTCTCTTACTCTTTTCTCTGTTTTACACCAATTCCTATGGCATACGTGTGGTGTTGCTACACTGAAACAGCTCCCTCAGTATTCTGGGATAACACTGGTGTTCATTGGGGCCCCCACTCGGCACCTACCAGTTTGCCAGACCCGTGGATCCGAAAGCTCTGTTTGGTGATGGCACAAGTCATCACCAAAATACAACACGACCTATACGTGGCCTGCCTACAAATGGTGTTTCTATTGATTTGTTTTAAGTAAATGACTTATTTTCCTAACCCTAGTGCCAATCCTATCTGAGCTACAGAAATCGACCCCACAGTGGGCAGTAATACGTCAGAAGGAACCACTAATGCAGGCAACCTGCTCAGGTTGAATTCATTCACACCGGCACACCTGAAGCAATAGAGGAGATCACAGTTTGTTTCAGTCTTTTTTCATCTAAATGTCACTTACATTTTCTGGCAAGAAAAACAGATCACTTTGAGAGAGATACAATGAAGATTGCTTTTGACTTTCTCCAAACTACAGGTGGCCTATCTGAGCTACAACCATCATTCTGAGTTGGAGCCCTAGTTTGGATCTGGGACCAATTTCTTACCCGGTCTGTGCTATTTTTTGAAGAAGTCGCGACACTCATGCTTCACATACTGGATTATTGACTCATAAATTAGCTAACTAGGCATGGTTAGATGCACCTCTCGTTTTCAGCAAAGAGGCATTATGCTTGGTTGCAATCAACCCTACTTCCTCCATGACATTAATTTATTTAACTTTGCAAATGGATGCACAAAAGAAGGCCCCTAGAAGAGAAAGAATGGGTTCATCCTGGGATCCTTCGATCCCTAATGCCCTGAATGAACGGAGTCGACTCTACGTTTCACCATCACCCCACAAGAAGAGTCCTTACAGGTTGGGGGGAGCTCAAAAACCCACCAAGGAAGAACACAAATAAAGAAGGAATAAAGCGGGACTATGTTTACCTTGTGTAACATTGGGGCATCTTGTATCTTCAGGTCCTCAGATCTTGGGCAATGGATCAGCATGTCCTTTATTAATGGTCTGGCTAAAATAAAACTGCCATTGAAAAGTCTCTTACCAAGACGCCCTACTGTTATTTTCAAGTACTGTGGACTTCTTCAAGATTTTCACTCACTGTCTAAACGTTTTAGCAATAGGAGGTACACCGAACACAATACATATAGTCAGTTGTTATTTCATCAATCTCTTCTTTTATTTCAAAATCAGTTCATAAAAACAGCCAACGCGTTTCGTTCCCCAAAGATACAACCTTTTGGAACTTCATCAGGGCTTATATTGCAAATTGTGAAATTCGAGATATAGTAGAAAAGTGTTTTTCTGGGTTTCGAGATCCCCAAAATGTAGTATGGCAAGGATTCTCATCTTATGAATCGAATTATTGTCAGAACCCCAAAGAGTAGAATACAATAGTCCTTTATTGAAGAATAAGTTTATTCACATTTTGACAGTTGGATGTAACCACCGTTTGTCAGACTGAAACTACGTATTTCAGAAAAATGGCTCAGACACAATAATCCTTTTGGTAAGGGGTGAGATAGTCGACCACCATAATACGTGGCTGCGTCTTCTTCCCGAATGACTGTCTAAACCTTCGTAGATTTAGGTGCTTCATGGTGCTTTATGAATTTTAAATTCCAGTTTGAGGTATACATTCAAACCACAGGAAGGAAGTTCCAGAAAACAACAGGAAAGTGATGTTGCAGCCACGTCCTCTGCAGATATCTGCAGAAAAACTGTTCCTTTCATCCCAGAAGGGACATATATGACAAATAAAATGTGATATCATCAATGCATCCTCCTTCCCATCATGTTCACTTTTCTAGACTCACAGACATGGGGATTGCAATTATTTCCCATGAACGAGGAATTCCCAGTAAGTGCGGGTCATAAGCTCGCGTTGATTAAAATCTGAACAGAAAAAAGGCGCGGGTTGGCTGATGCCTTCTTTCTGAAAACTGAAGATTTAAAAGTCCCAGGCTCATTGACAAGTTTTGTTACCATAACAACCAGTACATTGGATGACCTCAACGGTTCTTTAGAAGTGATTAAACAAGCTCAAAAAATTACAAAGACTCAACAATGGATACAGAGAAAGCCTGACAAGAGGTCCTGTGAGAACCCATTGCTGTAGCGGCTGGCGGCGCTGTCCATATGCACAGTATCGCGATTCACCCTCAGGTGATGAAACTGTGGCATGATTTTCCAGCAGCAGGGCATCGGGTACCCGAGAGAAAGGCAGGATCTAATGGACAGGTATTCCTTACCGCAAACCATGCCGCAATAGGTACAGCAATGGATAGTGTGTGCCCAGGCTAAGGCTTCTCACACTCCTTCAGCCGGATCCCTACAATCCTTACCAACTCCGACACAGCCAGGTGTAGGATTTCCATGAACTTCATTGTAGAGTCACCCCTTCCAATTGTTATACAACACTACTAGGGCCTCATTATGAATCTGGCAGCGCTGGAGCGGACCTGCCCCACTGCCGCATCGCCAAACCCACGGTTGAACTGCCGATCAGATTAGGACTTTTCTCCTGTCTGGCGGGTGGTTCTCTGGTGTTCCCACGGTGGTGCCTATGAAATGAATGTATGACGTTACAACGCATACTTTTACAACGCATGCCTTTACAATGCATTTTTTACAATGCAACATCCTTTACAACGCATTCCATTACAACGCATGCCAATACAACGATTTGTCTAAAACTAACTTTACAACGCATTCCATTACAACGCATACTACCTTTACAACGCATACCATTACAACGCATACCATTACATTGCATGTATGGTAAGTATTGGATAGTATAGGGGTAAAATGTACTATTCTAACTCCAGGAGGTGCAACAGTAGGGTAAGTGTTGGATAGTGTAGGGGTAAAAATTACTATTCTAACTCCAGGGGGTGCAACAGTAGGGTAAGTGTTGGATAGTGTAAGGGTACTATGCTTTGTAATGGTATGCGTTGTAATGGTATGCGTTGTAATGACTGCGTTGTAATGACATGCGTTGTAATTGTATGCGTTGTATTGTCATGCGTTGTAATGGTTGCGTTGTAATGGCATGCGATGTAAGGGATGTTGCGGTGTAATGACTGCGTTGTAATGGTAGTGCGTTGTAAAAGTTGCGTTGTAAAGGTTGTTCCCCCTATGAAATAGGCACCACAATGGGAAAGTTAAAATCAGTACTTGCACAGCATTGACTGTTGCAGTCCATGTTGAGCAGGTACTGGGGTGATGCACACAGGGGGTCACAACATGTGCCCCCTGCATGCACCCCAGTAGGGACTCCTTTGTTTCCTCACCACCACACTTTTCATGGCGGTCGCACTGCCATGAGAAGTGTGGCGGTGAGGAAACTTGTAATATGCTTCGGCCCTGCCAAGCATATTGCGGCCTCAAGACCTATGCGGCCCCACCAAGGATCTCTGATCCCTGGTGGTTGCGGTGGTCTCGGGCCACCCTGGTCGTAATAGGGAGGTCGGAAGACTGCCACTGCCGCGTCCCTGCGAGTCTAGCAGTCTGTGGACCGCCAAGCTCGAAATAAGGCCCTTAGGTGTAATAAACCATTTTATAGAGATGGGTAATTTATTCTGCTGAAGAAATTACATATAAAGATGAAGTTAGAAGGACTCCTTCAGGTGCACATCTTTTTGATGACATGTTCATCCAGATGTTGAAAGCGCGGACAGAGGGACTCAGTTCACAGCACTCTTCCATAAAGAACTTCTGAAATGTGTAAGCCTGAAACATTTCTAATCCATCTCAGACCACCACAACAGACAGGCAAACAAAACACCTGGACCAGTCTATCAAACAATATTTTCCATGTCTTCCATCAGAATACCTGCAGCAGATTGACTAAACTGGGAGTTTGCTTGCAAAAACTCCCTGTACTCATCTTTGGGGAGAACTTCTTTCTCATCACCATAGAGTTTCATCCACAAAAGTGTCCTCCTCGGATTAAGTCTCCTCTGTCTCTTCTTCCACCGATTTCCTACTACCCAACCGGACCATCCAACAAGCAGCTTACCATCGACTCCTAAGGCACATTACGAATGTTTTGTCGAGTACCACTGGAGCGTTGCAACTTCCAACTAGAATGGAGAAAATGTAAATTGATACTTGTATAGCGCACTACTCACCCGCAAGGGTCTCAAGGCGCTTGTACGAATACCGCTGTGGAACCCATCCTGGCTTTCCCTGTGAGGTGTCCACTCCTGGGCTCCCCCAAGGTGGAGGACAGGCATCCTTAGCGTTGTGGGGGCCGTTGTGGAGATTAAGCAAGCTATTGCCCAGAGTTGCAGAGTGGGACTCCATGATTGGAATAGGCACCGAGGCGAGAATTATCAGGTCCGTGGAATTTTGAACCCAAGACCGAGGCGGGGAATCTAACCCTGGTCCCGGGCCAGACCTCTGCATCAGGGTCTGCCGCTCTAACCATTGAGCCACACTTCTCCACAGAAAGGGTTTGTTTGTGTAATATAAATCTAACTGTCCCTAGTTCACCCTCAGGTTGTAAGTTCCTTTGATGTCACTGGGAAGGTGGGCCCATCAGCTGTCTATCTTGCTTTCCCTTTGCACTGGCACATCTACACAGGCTTCCACGTGTCAATAGGACACGCCTATTCTAGTAACAGGGGAACCCTGTACAGTAGGAAGAATGGGGGGGTTGGGTGTGTAGAGGTCAGTTGCAATGGGTGATGGCCTGGAAGGTGTAGGGCACCCCAGAAATATCCTGGGAAGCAACCAATTTCATGCAGCTCGGTTGGCCCAGAAATATCACTAATATGTCCCCTGAAGACTGCGTTCCTGCAACTTTTTCTGGGCGCGAGAGGACGCACATAGGGCTGAAAGGGCTTGGAAAATTGGGGAAACAGGTCCATGGAAACAGAAAGTGGACAAACACTAGACTGTACAGTAGCCTTCACAGACTCGCATCCCAGCTGCGGGTGCACTTACCGACGAGATTAGGCAGAAACAACATGGAGCAGACACCTGGCAATGTTTTGTTTTGCTGTTGTGGCTTTCGATTTTATTCAGTTCTTACCCAAATATTGTACTCCCATGCTTTTCTTGATTTTGCTCTTTTTAGTTCCCTAGTGGCTTTATACCTCACTGTTTCTGTGTTTGTTATCTCAAGGTAACTCTGGGTGTCTACTTGTTCTCAGCTCTAGGGTTGTTGCCTGTTGGTCTTTTTCTCACATCTTGAAGGGCCCAATTCACAGAACTAACGTAAGACAAAATCCTAAACTTAGTACCATATTGGTTTCACAGAAGGCACTTACTCATTTCGGTATTCACAGAAGGCACTTACTCATTTCAGTATTCACAGAAATTATGAGTCTTAACTTTAGGACTCCTAAATGCCTTCTGTGAATACTGAAAGTCTTAAAGTTAGGATTTTTCTCAGTTTAGGAGTAGTAAAGTTAAGACTCCTAACTTTAGGACTCCTAAATGCCTTCTATGAATACTGAAAGTCCTAAAGTTAGGATTTTTCTCAGTTTAGGAGTAGTAAAGTTAGGAGTCCTAACTTCTGTGCATACCAAAATGAGTAAGTGCCTTCTGTGAATATCAAAATGATAGTAAGTTTAGGATTTTGTCTTAAGTTAGTTCTGTGAATCGGGCCCGAAGTATCTGGCCGGTATCCAGTCTTCCCTTTCTTCCCCATTGGTGCCAGACAAGGACATTTGTGTGTTAAATTGTTATCAGCTGAAGTTCTCCAAAGATGTAATCTGTGTCAGTGGTGTCTAGAAGTGCTCCTAGGTATGTTATCCTTTGTCCTGAAGTAGTTATAGATTTCTTCAAGTTGATCTGAAGCCCCAGAATCTTGTGAGCAGGTGCTGTCACTAAAAGTGGAGAATATTCTGTAGGAATCCATTTTGAGCAGTCATTCACCCATACAGTAGTAAATAAGAAGCTCCGCCTCGCGCAGGTGAGCTGGTAGCAGTACTATGCATTTAGAGAAGACATAGATGCTGATTTTGGAAGGGCAGGAGCAAACAATGGTAATCCTTGAATAATGAAGGAAATGGCCCTCTGCAGAGCTCGGTCTCAAATCTAATGCCAGACACAAATTCAGCAGATTGCCTCCACGTCACAATTCTCACATTGTAAAAGAGGGTCACCGGGGCCTCGATATCCAGCTGAATTCTACGAAGACAGGCAGTGGCCAATTCATTGGGAGGCTTCTCCTGGTGGTAGGGTGGGTGGAATTTGCGTAGTCGCGCTACACAAAGCTACGCGAAACGGTAAAAAATCTCTGCGAGCGCGCAGAGTTCCGCGAACACCGTAATTGCTTGTTCTGCCCATTCGCGATGCTTTTCCTGTTCACGAACGCTGTTTGCATGCTCGGCGGAAATATCTCGTGAACACGCATTTTGAAAGCGCAACCAAGCAAAAAATTATGCCAAGCCGCGGATCGCAGAATTTTTGGCAATCCCGCTTTCTCCCCGGAACGTGAAATTACCCAAATTCAGCAAATTCCGCGAGCGGAACAGAATTTACCACCCAAGCCTAGGTAGGACACAACTTTCTCACTAGCACCTTAGTGTCAAAAAGCTGCATCCTCAACCGCTGAATGGCGCTCGCATCTAGAGTGCTAAACTCTACTTCATGTCATCCTTGGTACATAGATTTATTCTAATCTGGGCTGCCATTCTTCAGACGTTGAGCTCTCCATTACCAGTTTTGCACTCTCATTACACAATGAAATTCTGCCGGAGAACTGCATCATAAAACCTATTTCCAAACCAGGTCTAAATCATTAGGCTGCGTTCCTGATGGCTCCACCTACGATACTTCACCCTTAACAGGTGGAGATATCGGACTGTATGGGGGGCTATTCATAAAGTGTACAAAGTATTATACAGATATATATTTACATTGATGTATCTTTATTACTGCACCAGGTGTAACTATACTTTTTTGCTATTCAGCACTCTCAAGTGTAGATTTACACCTAGGTGTTGATTTATATGCCTCCACCACCTCAAGTCAGGGAGTGGAGACACCTACAATAGAATAATAGGATTTATGAGTGTAAAGTGTTACTACTTTACTATACATATATATATATCATATGGTCCCTGTACAGTATACTGCGATATCTTACTTATGAGTGACATGTTTCTATTACATATACTAAATTGCTTAATGTATCCTATGAATGATTCTTGCTGTAAAGCGCTGCAATACCTTCAGGTCTGGTTAGCACTATATAAAACTCATAATAAAAATTAAAATAAAAAAATATATAATTTTTTGGGTCCACTGAAAGAAAACAAAGGTTGAAGAAAAGTTATAGCTAGGTGAATATGATATACATTGGGGTCACAAACCTGTACCATCGACTAAGGCATGGCTTACAAATGCAGCACACTGCCAGACGCACCTGACCGAGTACTGGAACCAACCGCCCCCAGCGAGCCACCCTCACGACGTCTGGGACCCACTGGTGACACATCTCTTCGCCAGTTAGACAACACTGATGCAAACCCATGCTCTCTGACTGCAAACACACAACACAAAATACAACAAAACCCTGAGGAAAGATACAACAGAACCCCATCTATCCACCACAGGTCACTGACATTATACACTACGTACCCCAGATATGCCCCAGCAGCGACAATGTTTTTTTTTGTGTATGAGCTATCGGTATATAACTGTGCTATACTGCCGTAATAAATTAACAATGCTAAACTCGTTGTACTGGAACAAAACTAATTGTATGCCTCTCTTGAAATGCGAATACAGTTTAAAAAATAAACAAATAAAAAAAAATAGTTAGATGAATGTGTCAGTGATAACATTTTGAACAAAAAAAACCACAGAAATTCACTAGTTATAGTTAGCAGACCTAACTATAACTTCTGACCCCGCGACGCACTGCTTAAGACTTCACATGACATCTCTCATGACATGTTCTATGATATAATTTATGACATCACTGATAACATCTCAAATGACATCATTGAGAACATTACTGATGACATCATCCAAGTTTCATATTGCCGCATATTGCTCTTTAAATTACTGTGGCATTAGATACCTGACAGTAAGTACAAAACAGCTCAGGAGAATATCAACCTTCATTACTGCAATCACAGACACAGCACAACTCCCTTAGGTGTAGAAAGAATGCATTATTTGGAACACTGTTTGTATACCATGCACTTTACAGCTCACATTAACAATCAACCACAGACACATAGGAAACCCTCACTGAGTATAGTGTTCAATCTGAAGACAACTGTACAGAGAAAGCCAAGTTCCTAAAAAATACTGACTATCAGTTCCAAAGCGAATGACATACTACAGACAGCTTTTATTTGTATCCAACACCTGAAACTCACTGAACCTACACTGAGAAATGAAATTGATATCAGTAGAGAACTTGATACTCTAGACAGTGCTAACTCTTTGGAGAGTTTATTTTATACCACAATATTTGCAAACACTGAAACTTTCATAAGAAACATACCACAGAGTATTAAAAAGTAGTTACGATGAACAGTGTACACTTTATGCAACAGTTATCAAAAAACACTTTTTGCAACAAAAAAAAACAAGATCTGAAAAGCGTTACACGCAACAAGGAGATATATATATATATATATATATATATATATATATATATATATATATTCACTGAAAAAACCATAGGTTTCAGGCCTTATATAGTTAGGAATCAGCATTTGAAAAACCTTTGAAATTCACTGAAAAAACCATAGGTTTCAGGCCTTATATAGTTAGGAATTAGCATTTAAAAAAACCTTTGAAATTCACTGAAAAAACCATAGGTTTCAGGAGTTATATAGTTAGGAATTCGTTTTTAAAAAACCTTTGAAATTCACTCAAAAAAACTATAAGTTTTAGTGGTGTTATAGTTAGCTGGACATTTTACTCATACAAAACCAATGAAATTTCTCCTATATAGTTAGTTGTACTAACTATATTTCGCGTACCCGCAATCCACTGCTGATGATGTCACATATTAGATCATTCATGACATGGTCAGTGACATCACTGATGACATCTCAAATGACATCACTGATGACATCATCCAGTGAATGTGGTTTGCTTCGTTATTTAAATATGCATTATATATATAGCAATTTACATTGAAGAATGAGTGGATATATATAAATAAATATTTGGATGGAGGATTTAGTAGCAGTGTAATTGACTGTTTACTTGACCAATTTATAATGTCTCACTAAATATAGTGGATAGTGACTAAACTGTGTGAATATCTGTATCACTTTGTCAGTTGTTGTGTAAACTTATTCTACAGTTGGTTACTAGCCATGTGAAAGTCTATATTAGTTATTGATTAGTTAACTGAGTATTTGTATGAGAGTGTGAAAGTGTGTGTGGTTCGGTGGGGGGGTGTGTGACTGTCCAAAGATGTGTGAATAGTTGATTCAGTAGATATATGAAGTTAAAACTACATGTTCTAACAGTTTGGGTGAGGGAATCTCTTTATGGGTGTGGTGATGAGCAAATATATTTCTCAAAGGTACAGGTCCAACAAACTAGAAAAATAAAAGGCAGTGTATGTGTCAGTTGTTGTATATAAATAAGTATACATAAGACACAATGATTGTGTGAGTGACTGTATGGATAACTGTATACTTGTAATAATATTTTTATAATTCACTAAGTATGACTTACTATCTAAATGAATAGAAGAAGTGGTGTTTGTATAAGTGTTTTGCTAAGTAAATATGTAAGTATGATCCATTGTTTGCATAAGTGATTAGGATGACTTCATATGTGAATAGGATGCGTGCTGTTGTTTAATGTCGATATAGATGTATAAGTATTTTTGATAGTGTTCTATTGTTCATTGACAGCATGTATGAGTTTATACATAGGTAAGTGATTAGATGTGTGTATACATCTATGAATCACTGAGTGGATTTTTAGATACTTGTATTGCTATGACAATGGATTTAAATATGATACTCTGTATTTTACAAACAGTGATGAAAAATTGTAATAGTGTATGAAAAGGTGTATGTGATTGTCACGTGGATGATGTCATCAGTGATGTCATTTGAGATGTCATCAGTGATGTCACTGACCATGTCATGAATGATCTAATATGTGACATCATCAGCAGTGGATTGCGGGTGCGCGAAATATAGTTAGTACAACTAACTATATAGGAGCAATTTCATTGGTTTTGTATGAGTAAAATGTCCAGCTAACTATAACACCACTAAAACTTATAGTTTTTTGAGTGAATTTCAAAGGTTTTTTAAAAACTAATTCCTAACTATATAACTCCTGAAACCTATGGTTTTTTTCAGTGAATTTCAAAGGTTTTTTAAATGCTAATTCCTAACTATATAAGGCCTGAAACCTATGGTTTGTTCAGTGTTTTTTTTTTTTAATTGATTGGTTAACTGGCTTATTAAGTGTATCTTAGTGAATACATATATTAGCGAGTAACGTTTAAATATTTAAATATATGCATGAGTGATGTAATATGTGGCGTCATCAGCAGTGCATTGCAGACGTGCAAGTTATAGTGAGTCCAACTAACTATAACGTGGGAATTTCAATGGTTTTATGCGAGTAAAATTTCCAGCTAATTATAACTGGTGTGAAACTTATGGTTTTTTCAGTGAATTTCAAAGGTTTTTTCAATGCTAATTCCTAACTATAACTGGTGTGTAACCTATGGTTTTTTCAGTGAATATATATATATATAAAATTTCTATGGCAAAATGAAACCCCTCATTTTGTTCCTTTTCAAATTAAATGTATTAAGTGTTACCACTTTATTCCAATCAAAATGACTTCAGGTGTGCCATACTTTTGTCATAAGTAAGACTGTTCGCGTTCTAGTTGTTCTTTAGAACACTCTGGGACATTCTGTCATTGGGCTATAGTTGGGCTACATCTGGCTGATATTTGGGCTACATTTGGGCTCTTTTGTCTCTGGTGGCCATCTTGGGAGACTGCATATCAGAATGTTTTTTAATGAAATATAAGAGGATTTGAGAAGTCACTCAAAATGTGCCCTCATTTTTCTTTCTTCAGCACTAATCATAATTTCTATGGCAAAATTAACCCCCTCATTTTTTTCCTTTGCAAATTAAATGTTTTAAGTGTTAACACTTTATTCCAATCAAGATGACTTCAGGTGTGCCATACTTTTGTCATAAGTAAGACTGTTAGCGCTTTAGTTGTTCTTTAGAACACTCTGGGACATTCTGTCATTGGGCTATAGTTGGGCTACATCTGGCTGATATTTGGGCTACATTTGTTTTTTTTTGTTTCTGGTGGCCATCTTTGGGCTACATTGGGCTACATTGGGCTACATTGGGCTACATTTGGGCTCTAACATATATATAGCCCAATGTAGCCTAATATATATTTTTTCAAAGTTAATTTTCGTAAAAACCACTGGAGCACATATCTTGAGACATAGCAAAGGCACATCGGGCTACCAGTCCCTACAATTTTGCCAAGTTTGGTGGAAAACCATTCAGCCGTTCGGGCTAAAAGTGAGTCCAACCGCCCTATGGAAATTAACATGGGGAAAACACGTTTTGGGACCCCCTTTTATCTCGGCCCCCGCTTGACGAATCCCCGCCAAACTTTCAGGGAAGGAGCGGAGCGCCGGGAGGCAAGGTTAAGGAAAATGTCAGGAAGATTCCTCAACCGGCGCCAAAGTTATTCCCAATAGAATGTTGCGATTTCCCTATGGAAAACAATCCTAACTATATATACCTACTGGCTATCGCCAGTAGGTAATATATAGGTTAGTACCTGTTGCATCCAGTCTTCTAAGTTATGTAGAAATTGTCTTGCTGGCACGATTCTGTCTAATAGCTCAAGGCTGCTTACAAAAGTTAGTATCTACCATAGAGAATTTTGCTCTTGCGAAAAAAAATTCTGGAGTACCAAAAGACGTATGCGGTACATAATGAACGCAAGTCATCAAATGTCACCTGCTCACATAGTTACTCTTGAATACAAAGATTTATAATGTGTACAATACTTCTACACAGCTTTGGTGCATTAGGAGCAGACCCTATTTGTACACACTTACACTCGTTAGCTGGACCTATGCTCTACAAGATTCGATAGCCAAGTAGTATGGCACTTTCCACCTTGTAAAGTATACAAGTATAAAACAAACTAGCAAACTCATTGGATGATGTCGTCAATGATGTCGAATTCAAGGTGTTATGAGTGATGTCATGTGTGAGGCAGGGGCGGTGGGTGACATTTGAAAGTGGTGGGACGCCTAGTGATTTGCATCGTAGTGCGCTAACGCAGCGAGCGAGCCCGAACCCCAAAAGGGGGGTTTGTGGGGGTTACCCCCATGAAAATTTTGAAAAAAAAGAAGAAAAATCATGCATTTTCAAGCAAATTTGAGAAAGCAGGAAGGTTAATAAAGCAATTGTGAAAGTGCAGTTATTACATTAATAGATGGCATAACATAGGTAGCTGCTTATTCAGTATAACCACAGAGCTTCATACATTCCGTCCTATTACGCTCAGGTGCTGAATTCAGACTATAAGACTTTCACTCTACTTGTTGGAATCTACATGAGATCGTGTTAGTCCAGTCAGTGGCGAAGACCAGATCCCCCATAGGGTTCTGACTCTTACACAGTGTTACCTCATATCTACGCCACAAAATGAGACTCATGCAAGGTGTCCCCTCATGGCCACTCCTTGGGATGTCAATCAATCAATCAAAGATTTATAAAGTGTCTTACCTATAAATTTGCCAGACCATGTACAAGTTATCCACTTAGCTGTGACAATGTCATTGTAATAGACATAAATATCCACAACAGGAGCCTCAGCAATACCAGTGTAACCTAGGAAAGAACTGCAACAGAAAGTGTTGCCTCACAGCCTCAATATTGCTGCTGCAGAGAGAAGCCCATAGACGATACGTCACCTCTTCCATTGGAGTGATAATCTTCCTCTGTTACAATCACAAAGAAGGAAATAGCTGTGGCGAAAACGTCACTTGATGACACGTCACAGCCTCCACTAGAATGGAAACCTTTTATACATCCTACTTCAATGAAGAAAATGCCCCCCCGGCATGAGCACCACTACACACTTGCTTTTTGTGTGGACACACTTCTGATGCACTCAGTATAGGCAATGCCTCTCAGGAAGACTAGACCAGTCACACGATACACAATATGCTATACATCAACAATCCGATCATCTGTTGACCGCTGAATCTTAACACGACCAACAGACCATAATGAAGCTACACTAGGCTACTTGTTATAATACTCACAGCTCAAAAGAACACCTGCAACTTGTCGTTTTTTGCACCATCTAGTGGCACCACCTTCAGGACGTTGACAGCCACCATGCATCACATATGGCTCTGTCCTAACATACGAACAGCAGCTAAACTCTAAACCTCACCTGTTGATGTTTACAACTAAATTCGTCAACTATCGAGAGACTGCTGAAAAACTTTAGTTTGCTGGAACATTAAATCATAGACCTGCAGAAACTACCCCACCTGGGATTTTCGGCCATATATGTTTATATATATGCACCAGTGAAGTAACTGACCGATATTCATGCGCGCAACCAGAAATACATTATTTTTTTTAAATTAGTGATAAGAAACAAAAAGGTAAATATAATAAGCACAATACATAAATGCTTTTTAATTTTGCATGGGTCGATCAGAAAGGCGTGACGAGTCAAGGTCCAGCGCGCGATCAATTGCTGGCACTCCACACCTGCACAGGTGAAACGTTTTGAAAACACTACCAGCCATTGCTCGGGAACATTCTAGACTAGAGTATACGTGTTAATGCATGTTAATTGGCACTTAATGAGACTGGCCCTTCCAAAGAATTCCATCACAAACACCAGGCACGTCTTTATTCGAGAGCCTGTCAGCCCGATGCGTGAAAAATGGGCCAAATGCATGCGGCAATGTAACAAAATCACTACAACGAACCACAAAAACGCTTGAACACGTGGTATCAGGGTGATGGAGCCACTAACAACCATCACACTTAGAACCCCCACAACAAGTTTCCACATTCTATATTCCATAATATATCCACATTCTATGTTCTCTTTCCAATCTCTATCCAGCATTTTTAAACACCGTTTTCGAATACAGATAATAAAGATGGTGATTCTCGGCCGTCAGACTTACCCGAGCACAGTATTCAGGGAGATTTTTGAAATCCGCCTGCAGAATGCTCCCAAGAAAGGGCAGGGACTCACGACCACGAGGAGGCGAGTCGAATGAACCGGATCCTCCAACGTCAGCAGCTGCGAAAAGGCCAATCACTGCATGACTACATTCAAGTCAGACACAGTGATTGGCCATTATGCAGTGCTGCTGAGCAGCAGTGCACCACTCACGCGCGGCATCCGATAATGGATTGCTGCGCGGTGACCGGCCAATCCTGGCGCTGCATGCCGCACCAGGATTGGCTAGGGGAGCACACTGTCTGCTCCCCCTCTGCCCTTCCTAACGCTGGGGGCTGGCCTGCCCGGCTAAACCTGCACCACCCTGGTCATTCACTAGGAGGGGGAACTTACAGCGCATGCTTGGGCAAGTTTCAGCCCCAAGCTTCACATGCGCGCTAGGGGTACCTGACTGTCTCTGCTTCTTACAGCGCTGGTGACATCACACTGTCACTCAAGCTGCGCAGGACAGCCCCCCTGCGCGCAGCGGGTGCTGCCCGGATTCCAGGCTCGGCGGCGCAAAAACAAATTACTCCTGGTGGCGATTTATTTCTAAATAAAAGTTAAGTAGTTCAGCAATTCCAGCCGCGGGTCCATGTGGGCTAGTGGGGCTACGCCCCTACGCCCCAATGGATGCACCGCGACTGGTGTGAGGTCATAAGCTGTGCATCACGGGGGTGCACGCCATAGTTAGTGCTGCTAACTATATCTGGTGAATTTCTTACTTTTTTTCATTCAAAACTTTAGTGTTATCACTGTCATAATCATCTAACTATAATGTTACTTTAACCTTTGTTTTTTTCAGTGAATTTCTAAGGTTTATTTAAATGAAAACAGATCATTTTATCACACCTAACTATAACGGTAATTAAACCTTTGATTTTTACAGTGTATATCTAGTTTTTTTTAACGTAAAGTTATAATTACGGTATGTTAAAGCAACCTCCCACCACGCACAGGGGTTGGTTGTAGGGTTTTGCCGGTATGATGTGGAGAGGGACGGACCCCTCTTTTCAGACCTCTCTCTCAGATGACGGGTGTGCATAATAGGGTGTGGGGAGGAAATGGCCTCTTCTTTAAGACCTCTCTCTAGGATGACAGGTGTGCATAATAGGGTGTGGAGAGGAAATGGCCTCTTCTTTCAGACCTCTCTCTCGGATGACAGGTGTGCATAATAGGGTGTGGGGAGGAAATGGCCTCTTCTTTAAGACCTCTCTCTAGGATGACAGGTGTGCATAATAGGATGTGGGGAGGAAATGGCCTCTCCTTTCAGACCTCTCGGTAGGATGACGGGTGTGCATAATAGGGTGTGGGGAGGAAATGGCCTCTCCTTTCAGACCTCTCTCTCAGATAACGGGTGTGCATTTTTAGGGTGTTCGGAGGAAATGGCCTCTTCTTTCAGACCTCTCTCTCAGATGACAGGTGTGCGAAGTAGGGTGCTGGGAAGGACTGGCCCCTCCTTTCAGACCCCTCCCCCAAATGAAGGGTGTGCATAGTTGGGTGTGTGGAGGAATTGGCGTCTCCACTGAGACCCCTCTCTTGGATGATGGGTGCTTATAGTAGGGTGTTGGAAAAGCCTTAATTCTACTCACAACTCTTGCCAAGCTGATAGGCATAAATAGTAGACTCTGGTAAACACCATCTCTACTAAGACACCTTCCTTCAGTAACACGCGTACATACCAGAGTGTATTCAAAGATTGTTAACTCCTTCCTATTTTCCTATAATCCTGCGAGTCTTGCAAGATTGTAACATTTAAAACAAAGAATTAATATTCTACTCATTACAGTACTTATGTCTTACACAGTTCCTCTCAATAACAAGCACCACAATATGCATTTCTAACAGTAGAGTGTATTGAGAACTCACCTACTCCTTTTTACCATTCATGATCCCACAAGAGTCCTGTGAGAGTGCACATTTAAAAAAAAAATATATACATTTATTTTCATCACAGCAGTATGCTTTAAAGACCTCCTATCCAAATTGAGGGGGACAGGATACCTTGCTGCTGCCACCTTATATAGCTTTTTTTCTTCATTTCCACAACACCTGCAATTTTTCACCGTAACCAATAATGTTGTCCATTTTCTAAAAGGCCAACAGCCAGCCAATCAGAGCACTTGCTCTCACAAGACTCGCAGGAGTCTTCAGGTTCTTGCGAGAGCGTGAAGATTTACACTGAAAAACAGGCCTTGAGCCCAATCACAGGGCTCTGTTTTTGAATTCACGCAAATACTACTGAATGGATTCACACGCAAAAGTTGGAGTAAATCCAGATTTTGCTATAGTCTTGTCTAAAGAAGTTTATGGAAAATGCATGAGGAGTCTGCTTTTTGGGAACACCTTTCTTCTTGCCCAACCCCTGCTTGATGGATCACCTCCAAGCTTTCCACGAAGCAGCTGAGGTGCATGAACGTATGTTTGGAACTGTTTTGAAAACAGTGGTCAAATGAGGTCTAAAGTTATTAGCAAACCAAAAAACGCTCAGTTGTCTATGGAAAAGCAGACCTAACTATAACTACCTATTGGCAATATCCTTTAGGTAATATATATATATATATATATATATATATATATATATATATATATATATATATATATATATATATATATATATATATATACTAGCAGCCCGTCCCGACCTTCTCTGGGAGCAATCAGGCTTCAGGGCCCCCGCCTGCCCAGGACCCCGCCTGCCCCGACATTGTCCGTGGGTCCCCCAGAGTAGCAGCCCGTCCCGACCTTGGCTTCAGGGCCTCCGCCCGCCCCGACATTGTCCGTGGGTCCCCCGGAGCCTTACCTCATCTTCCGCACCTCCCCGCGTTCCTGAGTTCACCGGTCCGCCGCTCCTCCCAGCCTGTCCGCAGCTCCTCACCGCTCCTTCCCGCCTGTCCGCCGCTCCTCCCCGCGCTCATGCCTGCGCTCCTCCTCGCGCTCCTGGACGCCACTCCTCCCCGCGCTCCTGATGTCAACACGCACGTCGCGGCCGGCGCTACTTTTCTCGTAAATTTTTTAAATAACTTATATTTTTTTAATTTATATAGCCTATGTCCATCTACACACCCTGACAATTACAACGATGTATCAGGTGTGTGGATTGCCGCTGTGGTTCCCGAGTTTACCCGCCTCAAAGGTTCAAAGTTCTTCCTTTATAATAGTAGTATATATATATATATATATATATATATATATATATATATATATATATATATATATATATATATATATATCTATATATATATATATATATATATATATTCAAAGTAAAATATTTAATGTACCGTTAGTAGCTCCTATAGAGTGTTATTTTATTTCCCAGTCTCCAGTGTTTTCTAGTTTTCCTGTGATAGCAAATGAGGTAGTGTACCACCTTCTAACGATATTCACTGCAGAGGCCCCATTGACAATAGTAAATATACACACCCCTTATCTTTTTTTTTAATACAAAACTTTACACACTTCTTATCTTTAATTGAAAATTTGAGATTCTACTTACAGCACTCCAAACAGTCACCCTATATTCAGTCAGGGCCTAAATATGAAGCCCTCAGTCTAAACGTTTTGCCTGTGAATAAATATTGAAGTAAAGAATAACAGACAATATTTCAATCTGTGACAAGGATCCAAACAATCCAAAATGAGTCCAATCAAAGTCCACTGCAATTTTCTTCAAAAAAACTTTTTTTCTTTTATTGATATTCAGATTTCATAAAAAGGCTTTATCCAGCATATACAGCGCCAACACGTGTTTCGTCCTACACAAGGACTTCATCAAGGCTGGAAATATGAAATAGATGCAAAAAATAGAATTACAATAACATATATACATATTTCATGATTCATACATTTATACAGTGCACGTGAACCCAAGTGACAATATAGACATACAAAAAACAGACTCAAATCAAATGTGTGTAGTAAAAACACTCCATATATAAACTAAAAAGAGGAAAAAGAAACATAACATGGAAATTAATCTGGCGATATCCCTAATATCCAACAATGGGGACATAGTCATAATAATAGTGTATATACATTAATGTGCTCACAGAATACATCAGGCTATTTACACAAAGTACAGTTGACATTATTTACATAATAAAGGAAGTTTACCCACCACGGGTATCGTGGAAAGATATCTTGGTCATTAGCCGAATTAGCCGACAGTAATTCGCAATCTATACAAAGCACAACTAGGAGGAAGAGACACAGTTTTACTGATTAATTCATAGTCAATTACATAGAAATGTTAAAAAGACAATGTACTAAGGCGGTACTCATAATATGTGGATCACATTTATCAAAGCAGTGTTGTAACCATCAAAACCTGACAGGTGGATAGGTATGCTATAGGTGTTAATCACAACCGAAAACCATACTAGATGCCCCTAGTTGGAGTAACTAAATGGCCAAAGGATATTATATCAAATAGATCGAGTAACAGTATAGTCGTATTATGCTTAAAAAATCTTATAGTCAAGGGGACAAAGAACTCACCACTAATATGTGCAGAAACATGAAGATCAGCGTACAAAGCATCCGGGTTTTAATGTAATGAATTAGTGACGTCACAAGCTGTTCTAATATGGTGATGTGATCACACTGATAACAAGTAATAAAAGAAAATAAAAGTAATATCAGTAAAGGGTCATACTAATGTGTGTGACATGACATAGCAAATAGCACTGCACTTAAATTAAAAGTGCTCGACAAATTATCACCATGGTAATAAGTATAATGGTGCTATCAAGAGTAAGCAACATAGTTTAGATATACATTAGTTCCATGTTATCATAATGTAATGTGGAAGGACTCACCCATAATATTTATGATGAGTGTAGATCAATAAATATACCAAGTCGGTTAACAGCGTGAGAGCACCCGACAGCACGGAATTGATTCAGTGTCGTGACCAACTAACAAAGTAAAGGCAGAGGGAAAAACAGAAAGGACGAATCCTCTCATTTAAAATGTAACAAAAAACAAAACAGCGTGCACAAAATCTATAATGCAATAGGATATTTTGATCACTTCAGGACATAAAAGTAAACAACTATGTATATGAGCATAGTGTGGCCCTCAATTGGTAGAAGTATCTGTACGACGGATAACTGTTGGTCCAAGTCCCCATTGGAGTGCAAAGTGCATACTGATCTACACAAATGTTGTGCACCGTAAACAAGACAAAAAATGTTGCAGTTAACTATTGTGTCGAATCGGTGGACATAAGCACACTGAAATATATCATGGCGGAAGGAGTAACACATGGGTAATATGACCTACCACTCACCCAGTCAATGGAAAACGGACTAAGCGTAGTGTGTCCAGAATGTAAGCCCTTCGGTTTTATCAATATCAACAGTCAACCGTTATTCAATAGACGGTAGTTTGCACAACCTTAATAAGTTGTCATCTATAAAGACCAAGCATAGAAGAAAACAAATTATTCAATACTATCAGGTAGGAGATCAATAAATGGATATAATAAAACGGAAACATGTCCCATAGAACTATAATATAGCCACTCACCCAGGAATTATTTTCTACCGCTGGGTCCGGAATGGTGATCCTAGGTAGTGGATTACGTTATGTGAAGTAGTCACCAACCCGCCAACAAACGCTGGAATTGCATTTTCGCAACCCTGATAAGTTGCTATCTACATGGGGCGTAGAGTTGGAATTCAGTTAGACGAAGATGCAACTATTGCCGGAAGACACCAGTGTCCCTATATTGTAACAGCGATAGGTTATATATATAGTGCTTACCCGGACACTAGCAGGACTGTTATAAGTGAGCTCAGGAACCCGAAATGCCAAACAGTACATCACGGGAGGCCACATTATATATACTGTTGATTGCAACTGCGCGCGTAAGCAATCCCGGAAATCCGCATCTTGGGGGATCGAAAATAAAGAGCGGACTAAACGCATGTGTAAGCCCAGATGAAGTCAAAGTTTGGCGGCCATCCTAGAGTGTACAAACCAGATGTAACGAGTGAATGAAAGGAACATGTACTAGGCCAAATTGGTGTACCAAAAGAGTGTAATGTACAATAAGACAGAAGGAGATGTTAATTGTAACCACCTACCATTAGAGAATAGTTTAAACTCATAAGAATAATAATGGGTGCGGCATACATTTTATCTAGAATTACCGCCCTTAGTCATGAGACTGTCTGAAGTTAACAATCCCCCACCCATCAATGCACTAAATAATGACAACGAATATTATAAAGCATAATAATACCAGAGCACAGAGAGATGAAGACATATGTAATATGCAGGGAAATATGACATATAACATTGCAATATTTCCATTCCAGAATCATAGTTGATACAGAGTGAGGGTTTCAGTCCTTTAGGAACACGTACAGTTCTCGATCAGTGTTCAATCCCCTATCCACCGCTCTCAGTTTAATTAGCCATTGTGACTCTAGTTTCCTTAAGGCTGCCACCCTGTCACCCCCTCTGGGATTTGCCTTACATTCTGCAATTCCATGAAATCTAATGGCAAGTATTTCCGAATCCTTATGTGCCATATTATAGTGCAATGCCAGTGGGTAGCTCTTATTACAGTTGCGAATTGCCCGTATATGTTCTTGTATTCTTTCCTTTAGTGGCCTAATAGAGCTTCCGACATAGATCTGACCACATTGACAAACAATGCAATACACAGTGAATTTGGTGTTGCAGTTAATAAATGTGTCAATGTTGTGGATTTGGTCAGTGTTATATTGGAAGCTCTTCTTTTTGTCATCTGCAAATTGGCACACACAACATTGGGTGCATTTGTAGAAGCCCTTTGGTTTGTTAGGGAACCACGGAACAGTGGTACTCTTAGCATTGTTCACTATGGAGGGACTTATCATATTTCTAAGTGTTCTTCCTCTCCTATATGTGATTCTGGGTTTATTAGAAAGATAGGTTTCCAGCTGTGGATCCATTTTAAGGATCTTCCAATGTTTATTCAACGTTTTGTATACCTGATTGCTATTTGAATTGAACTGTGTAATAAACGATAATTTGTCTTCTGCTTTCTTGGTCCCTTTTTTCTTTCGCTTTAGGGTTTCAGTTCTGGAAATTTTGTTAATTCGATTATGAGCGTTATCTAATGTCCTTTTGTCATATCTTCTAACAGAAAAGCGTTCCTTAAGGTTTGTTATCTCAGACTGGAATTGATTGTCTGAGCTGCAGTTTCGGCGTATTCTTGTCATTTCTCCGAATGGAATGGATGTTATCTGGGATGTCGGGTGGGCACTACTGGCATGCAAGACAGCATTACAGGCTGTATTTTTCCTAAATAGTTTGCTCTTCAGTACTCCATTGTTAACATATAGAGTGACGTCTAAAAAGTCTACACTGCTTTGACTGTAGTTAGAAGTGAAGCCAAGATTGTATGTATTGCTGTTCAAAGACATGACAAATTCTCTGAGGGTGGTTTCACCCCCCCCCCATATTAGAAAAATGTCATCTATAAAACGACACCAGAATATGATATGGTTGGATAGTTCGGGGGGGGCCTCTCTCCATATATGGAATTCCTCAAAGAATCCCATGTGGATATTGGCGAAGGAGGGAGAAAATGTAGCCCCCATTGCAACACCAGAATGTTGGTGATACCAAACGTTATTATGAATGAAGAAATTGTTATTTAAGGCAAAACGGGTAAACTCAAGTATCATTTCAGTATGCTGGTACAAAGTGGCATCACGTTTGGATAAATAGTATGTTAAGCCCTCCATGCCCCTATCAACTGGAATACTTGTATAGAGGGCATTGACATCCAACGTTACCAAAAAGGCATCTTCCATCCAAGTCACATTCTCCAATTTATTCAGAAGATCTTTCGTGTCTTCTATAAAGGACGGGAGATTCCGTACAATGGGCTGGAGTGTGATGTCGATGTACTCTGAGATGTGTTCCGTTACACTACCAATACCAGATATTATGGGCCTCCCTGGCGGTTTAGTGATGCTCTTATGTACCTTTGGCAGAATATAGATGTATGCTGCCAAAGGATTCGGATTATACAAATATTTAGTTTCTGCATCTGATAAAACCCCAGAGCTACACCAGTATTTCAACATTCTTTCAAGGCGTTGGTTAACATCCTTAGTGGGATTATGGTCAAGTTTGGTATAAGAATTGACATCCATGAGCTGTCTGTCAATTTCTAAAAAGTAGTCTATCTTATCCAAAAGGACAATATTCCCTCCTTTATCAGCTTCCTTCAAAACTGTGTCTTTATAACCAATAAGTTGTTTGAGTGCTGTTCTTTCTTGGCTATTTAGATTGTCACGTTTCACAATAGAAGCCCATGTTAGTTTGTGCTCAAGTTTGTAAAAATCTTCTGTAACTGATTTAAAAAAAAGAATCAATAAGGTTATCTGATGGAAATTGGGGAGTAAAGACAGATTTATTTTTGAGACCACTTTTGGTTAGAAGATTACTTTCAATACCCAGATCATCCATTAATTCCTGCATTCCTGGGGGGTTCTCTAAACTGTCATCAAGTTCCAATAACATTTGTACAGTTTGTATATCTCTTATAGATTGTCCACTTTCAGCCACAGTATAAATAGGTAAAGTTGACACTTTTTTGTTGACATCAAAGTATTTTTTTAATTTGAGTCTGCGAGTGAATTTAAACAAATCAATATGCAGTGCAACAAAATCAGGTTTGGCTAGTGGGCAAAAATTCAATCCTTTTTTCAAAACATTTACTTCTTCTGTACTTAGTACTGTTGAGGACAAATTTATAATAGACACATCATCAACCACAGGGGACAACATTTTAGTTTGGATTTTATCAGAGTTCTCACAATTCCCAACTATTTCCTCTGTACACGTGATGCTGATCTCGTGACTCGTTTGCTGTCGTCTGTTCCTGTTTTTTCTCCCACCCCTCCTTGTTTTCTTCCTCCTGTGTTTATTCGATTGTACGTCGACTTGGTTCCCTTGCGGAACCTCTCTAGTTCTAATAAAAAAGCCGAGCCAGTTCCTGTATTATCAGAAGCTATTGTTGTGAGTGAGCTTTCACTCCTGTTTTCACTATTCTCACTGGTACAACTCGAAAGGTCAGAATCACTCACTGCTATGGTGACATTTGATTTTTTTATCAAGAAGAGTGGCTACACCCAATCTTGGTTTTATTTCATCAAATTTTTTAGCAAAGGTAAAAATCCTTCCGTTACGATAATCATTGTCATCCCTTTTGAGCTTTCTGATTTTGTTGTCTCTGATGTAATTTTGATGTGCGCTCAAAACTCCCTTAAGGATTTTATTGTTCTTCTCTGTAATCTCCGGTAAATTAAGCAATTTAATCTCTTCCTCAATTGCTTCGATTTCTGTCAACAGTTTGGCCCTTTTGCGTTCAGCGTGTCTAATAAGAATGTCTATCATCCCGAATGAGGAACCAGATATTAGATGTTCCCATTCGCCTAAGAGGTCTGGATCCAGATCCTCAAAAGTCGGAAAGATTATGACACGCAGTCCCCTAGGGATTTGTTTGAGTTCTAGATATTTCTTTAAGGTGGTCAGATCCCACCATCTTGAAAGTTCCGCCTTACGGAGCCTTTCCAGTTTGACAAATAATTGTTTTAGACCCACAGGTTTGGCATCTATATTTGTTGTCGGCTTGGATTGGATCCCATTAATAGAAAAGATATCATTAAATAATTTGTCCCTATCGTCTGAAAAACTAGCCATTATGTATTGTTTGTAAATTGGTGGATAGATAATATATTAATAGAGGACTTGTGGTACCTAATGAGAAATCTCAACCAGGTCACGTGTACAAAGGAAAGAGTGTGCAGGACTCACTTAAGAAATACAAACAGGATTTAGGTAGTAGTGATCGAAAAGAAAACATCCGCACTATTCTTTATAATATTGTTGATCACTACATGTAGTACACGATATGTAACAAGCATTTGTTAGACGAATAAGTCATATAACGGGTGCTACAGAAGCTCAAGACACCTACTACCTCAAGGTGTGATATACATACACAAAAAGTGAATGTCACAAAGTCAATTGAAAATTTGAGATTCTACTTACAGCACTCCAAACAGTCACCCTATATTCAGTCAGGGCCTAAATATGAAGCCCTCAGCCTAAATGTTTTGCCTGTGAATAAATATTGAAGTAAAGAATAACAGACAATATTTCAATCTGTGACAAGGATCCAAACAATCCAAAATGAGTCCAATCAAAGTCCACTGCAATTTTCTTCAAAAAAACTTTTTTTCTTTTATTGATATTCAGATTTCATAAAAAGGCTTTATCCAGCATATACAGCGCCAACACGTGTTTCGTCCTACACAAGGACTTCATCAAGGCTGGAAATATGAAATAGATGCAAAAAATAGAATTACAATAACATATATACATATTTCATGATTCATACATTTATACAGTGCACGTGAACCCATGTGACAATATAGACATACAAAAAACAGACTCAAATCAAATGTGTGTAGTAAAAACACTCCATATATAAACTAAAAAGAGGAAAAAGAAACATAACATGGAAATTAATCTGGCGATATCCCTAATATCCAACAATGGGGACATAGTCATAATAATAGTGTATATACATTAATGTGCTCACAGAATACATCAGGCTATTTACACAAAGTACAGTTGACATTATTTACATAATAAAGGAAGTTTACCCACCACGGGTATCGTGGAAAGATATCTTGGTCATTAGCCGAATTAGCCGACAGTAATTCGCAATCTATACAAAGCACAACTAGGAGGAAGAGACACAGTTTTACTGATTAATTCATAGTCAATTACATAGAAATGTTAAAAAGACAATGTACTAAGGCGGTACTCATAATATGTGGATCACATTTATCAAAGCAGTGTTGTAACCATCAAAACCTGACAGGTGGATAGGTATGCTATAGGTGTTAATCACAACCGAAAACCATACTAGATGCCCCTAGTTGGAGTAACTAAATGGCCAAAGGATATTATATCAAATAGATCGAGTAACAGTATAGTCGTATTATGCTTAAAAAATCTTATAGTCAAGGGGACAAAGAACTCACCACTAATATGTGCAGAAACATGAAGATCAGCGTACAAAGCATCCGGGTTTTAATGTAATGAATTAGTGACGTCACAAGCTGTTCTAATATGGTGATGTGATCACACTGATAACAAGTAATAAAAGAAAATAAAAGTAATATCAGTAAAGGGTCATACTAATGTGTGTGACATGACATAGCAAATAGCACTGCACTTAAATTAAAAGTGCTCGACAAATTATCACCATGGTAATAAGTATAATGGTGCTATCAAGAGTAAGCAACATAGTTTAGATATACATTAGTTCCATGTTATCATAATGTAATGTGGAAGGACTCACCCATAATATTTATGATGAGTGTAGATCAATAAATATACCAAGTCGGTTAACAGCGTGAGAGCACCCGACAGCACGGAATTGATTCAGTGTCGTGACCAACTAACAAAGTAAAGGCAGAGGGAAAAACAGAAAGGACGAATCCTCTCATTTAAAATGTAACAAAAAACAAAACAGCGTGCACAAAATCTATAATGCAATAGGATATTTTGATCACTTCAGGACATAAAAGTAAACAACTATGTATATGAGCATAGTGTGGCCCTCAATTGGTAGAAGTATCTGTACGACGGATAACTGTTGGTCCAAGTCCCCATTGGAGTGCAAAGTGCAACTGATCTACACAAATGTTGTGCACCGTAAACAAGACAAAAAATGTTGCAGTTAACTATTGTGTCGAATTGGTGGACATAAGCACACTGAAATATATCATGGCGGAAGGAGTAACACATGGGTAATATGACCTACCACTCACCCAGTCAATGGAAAACGGACTAAGCGTAGTGTGTCCAGAATGTAAGCCCTTCGGTTTTATCAATATCAACAGTCAACCGTTATTCAATAGACGGTAGTTTGCACAACCTTAATAAGTTGTCATCTATAAAGACCAAGCATAGAAGAAAACTAATTATTCAATACTATCAGGTAGGAGATCAATAAATGGATATAATAAAACGGAAACATGTCCCATAGAACTATAATTTAGCCACTTATCTTTACCCAGATACTCGAAATAAGAATCTTCATTCTGCAGACTCAAGCAAGAAACTCGCTGAATGAATTCTCAACATATCATCCTCTGGGTCTTCCATGATAAGCCTGGAGTTTTCCCTGGATGGATTGCCTAATAGCTCAACCATATTGTATACACACACAGATCCACACTCTTATACTCTCTACAGTGAACAAACAAGTCAAAATTACTATTTAATTATTCCCAGTGGCTTTCCAAGGCAAGATCTCATTTTCTTCTCCTCTACAACTTTTTATATTTGGTTGGTAATCTTCTTAATGCGCTTTCCTTAGAAGAAATTGATCTGACTTCCCTCGATAGAGCACACATAATACATGTTAAAAATCTATTCTGTCGGGGGTGTGGCTTGGCGCCAGCCAAGATGGTCGCGCAGTAGAAGAGCTCCGAGGCAGCCCTCCTGTTATCATTAAAATCCGACCATCATCGGCCCGACCCTGCAGAGCAAGGACCAACGGGGTGTGTATGTAAGGAGCGGCTCGTGCCATGAGCCAATGTGGGACGAAAACAGTGGCCCACAGGTCCATCGGATGACGGGGCAGAGGGAATATGGACGGCCCGCTGGGTATTGCCACTGACGGCCTCTCAGAGGCACAAAGGAATCTGGCCGGGGGTGAGGTCCTGCCAATGCCCTGAGACGGGCAACCGGATCCGACCCTCCCCTTCTAAACACCTCACACCGGTGGAGAGTGAGGGCTTCTGAAGGTGCTGGTAGGGCCTTGCGAACCAACGTAAGGGCTGAAAATGGTGTGGTGATTCCCTGTCTCCCCGGCCAGGGGGAGAGGCTGTAGACGCGGGAACAGCCTTCATCTGAAATCGTAGCAGTGCCCTCCAGAGACTGGCCTGAAAGCCGATAGCGAGGATGCCCCCCCACCCCTGCAGCAGAGAAGGATTGAGGGCTGCGGTGCCAGCCGGACACGCGATCCCACTGATGGCCTGAGATATGCGGCGGGGCCTGGACCCGATACCCTGCCTCTTGCAACAGTGGTGAGTGGGGGCGACCGGCAGTGCAGGCAGGCCAGTAAGACACGCCTGGGAGAAGAGTACAGTGCCATATTCCCCCTGTACACTCTAGCAGGGGAAGGGACAATTGAAGACAGTATGAGACCGGCACGCTAAGCACACACTTTATTGAGGCATGGTGAGATTTGCTGGGGCGGAGGCTGGAGACAGCATGGCAGCAGGCGGCGAGCAGGTGAGATCTCTGTCCCCGGAAGGTGGCGTGGGATCTGGGCAGCACTGGCCCACCCAAGATTGTGACCTGCCTGACGGAAGGGGACACACTGGAGGGACTGAGGCTGCAGGACAGACGGATGAGAGGAAGCAGAAGCCTGGGTAAGGGGGTTCCCTCCAGGCCACTCTCCATCTTTAGTGGCTATAGCGACACCCCCACTGTTGACTCAGCAGGCAAAAACACGCAGAACAAAGAAAAGACTGGTGCCGGGGCAGAGGGGGCATCCCCCCCCCACACACAGGTGGAACGTAATGCGGCCCAAGGGTGCCCTCTCTACCCAAACCAATAAGCTGAACAAATAAGCAGTTCCCAGGATGACAACGGTAGAAGGCGCAGCAGCACCGGGAAGTCAGGAGGCAGTTGAACCCTCTATGGGGTAGTGGAAAAACTGTATCCCTCTATGGGGCCATCATGGCTGCTATCCGGGAATTGGGAACAACATTAGAGTCCAAAATTGACAAGGTCACTATCGAGATGACTCTGCTATGGGCAGACATGAACAAGACCTCAGAGAAGGTTGCTGCGGCTGAAACAAATATTAAGGAACTTCAATCCACCAACAAGAAAATGGAAAAATGGTTACATCTCACACATCATCACAAAATAATGGTGGCGAAGTTGAAAGATCAGGAGGGGAAGGCCCGCAGAAACAACATCAGGGTAGTGGGGGTACCAGAGGGGGCGTAGGTCCCCAATGTGGACTTGTTCCTGGAAGACCTAATAGCTAAATGTATACAACCCAAACGCCTGTCAAACTTTTTTCAGTGGCAAGGGCGCACAGGGCACCGATACCACCACCTAAGCCGGGAGCCCCCCAAGAACTATTATTGCCCTGATCCTTAACTTTCGAGACCGGGACGCAATTTTACAGGCTGCACGAATAAAGGATGATTTACTATATGAAAACGCAGTAATCCGCTTTTTCCGGATTTCACCCTCATTGTCCAATGCCAAAGACGCATATTCAACATGGTTAAGAGAGCATTGCGGACTGTGAATCTCAAATATATGATGCTCTTCCCTGCCAAACTGAGAAAGCTGGACAACTGCAAGTGATGGTACTTTGCCTGAAGAGGTGTGGGTCTGGCTTGAAGAAGGGAGAACGGACAACCACAACAAGGAAACAGCCAACGACAATACAGGGACACATAAGAATCTTCAACGCAGAGACTGCCAGCCAACAGCCCGGAGATAAGCCTCCATCCAAAGGTTGGGCCCCGGAGCCAAAGTGAATGAGACGTGGGGGGGGGGGGGTGCAGGGACAAGCCTGAGGTTGCAGGTAAGAATTGAAATGGTACCAGACAAATTTAAGTGGAGCATGGTTTTACAATACCTTCTGAGGCATTCCCCCAACCTTGTCTTTTTACAAGAGATGCACCTACAAAGTAATCACTACCTAGCACTAAACGGGTTGGGTACACCCTCCTAGCCCACGTGGGTTTCACATCGGGCTCTAAGGGAGTGGTGATATTGGCGAAAGACATAATACCCCTCTTGACAACTTGTATCTGGCAGGACCCTCTGTGTTGGTTCGTGGCGCTGGCTGGGACTTGGGAGGGCTGGAACCTAAACATGTGCTCCATATACATTGCACCAAAATTACATACGGGCAGCCTCCGTGAGCTTCAAAAAACATTGCTGGATATGCCATCAGGTGTGCTCATATTGGGGGGAGACATGAATGCAGTAATGTCTCCCGATCTGAGCAGGACCACGAGGCCAGTACGAGTTGGGGGGGCTGACTCCCTATGATCGTTCGCAGAGGCGATGGGCCTTTCGAAGCTATGGCGACTTCCCAACCTGACCAGTAGACAGTATACACATATATTGGTAGAACACACTAGTGGGGACTGCTAGATTACCTCTTTACACAATGCATGAATGTGGTACACTTCAGTGGGGTGCAACACAAGGCAACAGATATAGCTGACCATTCACCAGTAGAGGTCCGGTTCCAGGGCCCCATTAGAGACAACACCCTACCACCACACCTCGCACCCTGGTATTTCAAAGATAAAGAATTTCAGGATACGTTTAGAGAGCGAACGCAACTGTACTTCAATGAAAATACGGGGTCGGTGGCATCGGGCGGTGCCCTCTGGGAAGCACACAAAGCAGTGGCTCTGGGGTTTGTGCAGGCAGAGATGGGGGGCAGAGAAAAAATTGATGAGCCATGGGTGAGAAACTGGAAAGTGAAATAGATGTCCCGGAAAGATCGTTACAATATAACGGGTCAGACGACCCCAAAGTGAGACCCAGGATAGGCCTCAAACAAAAGGAGCTTAGAGACTCTGAGGAGGACGCAATGGGCAAACATTAAATGGCCACCCAGGGGTGACTATATGATCTGGGGGACAAGGCTAACAAGCTCATTGCGTGGTTGGATAGGAGGAATAGTGAGCGGAACTGGGTCACGGAGATTCGAGAGGCAGATGGAAAGGTACGAAGCTCAGGTAATTAGATAGTGGAGGCCTTTGCGTCCTATTATTAATCACTATTTCAATCTACAATGACTAGGACAGAAGTGAGTGCCGAACTGCTCAGAGACTTATCTCTGCTGACACTCCTGATGGAGGACAGAGATGTCATTGAAAAAGACCTGAAGAAGGAAGAAATAGAAGAGGTCATCCGAGACCTACAGTCGGGAAAGGCCCCGAGACCGAACGGGCTTCCTGCGGAACTTTATAAATGTGTGGAAGCAGTGGTGGCACAATCGATGTTAGATATGTTCCGCACCACGTTACAGGATGAGAGCCTACATGAGTATTTAAAGCTGGCCGCAATTGTGGTCATTCCAAAGAAGGATAAACCATTGGAGCAGTGCTGCTCTTACCGGCCCATATCCCTACTTAACTTCAAAACAAAAGTCTTTGCAAATGTATTATAAAATCAACTTATTCCCATTATCTCAACAATAATCCACCCAGTCCAGACAGGATTCATGCCCCAGAGGAGACCCAGGTTGAACTTCAGACACCTATATGGGGTATTTCACGTGACGACGATGCACTCAACAGAACGTCCGGCTGTACTGTTACTAGACACCCGGATGCCGTTCAACAGCATTAAATGGCCCTGCCTACAAGGGGTCCTGACCAGGCTGGGCTTTGGACCTAAATTCTGTGCTTGGGTCCGCCTTCTTTACCATGACCCAATGGCCCGTGTTTGGGTAAACGGGTCGGTTTCTAGATTGTTTGTGCTGCATAGTGGTCCCCCCTCTCACCTATGATCTTCGCAATGATGCTTGAACCCCCTTGCTGTGTGGGTCCGGAGGTATTGATATTGGAGGTGGGTGGGAGGAGCGTATTTCCTTATACGCCAATGACGTATTATTTTATGCTTGCAGACCCAGGCAGATGTTCCACAGACTTATTAACATACTCCTGCTCTTCTGTAGTAATTCGGGGTACCAGATAAACTGGGATAAATCCCAAATTTTTTGCTTAACTGGAGAGACAACGCCACTCACAACAGACTGCATGGCTCTAACACAACATGACAAAATTTAAGTATCTCGGCATATGGATCACAAAATGGGATGAAGATTTCCTAAATCTAAATATACAGGATCAACTAGCAAGACTTCGCGGGGACATAACACACTGGATGCGACTACCAATATCCCTCATGGGTAGAGCTGTAATATTTAAAATGATGGCCCTCCTTCACCTGTTCTATGCATTACAGAATACCCCATGCAAGATGCCAGACATCGTCTTTGGGGCAATTGAAGGGGAGCAGCACAAGCTACTGTGGGAGGGTGGCAATCCACGTATAGCATTGCGCAAACTTCAGCGAGAGGTTTTCGAAGGCGGGCTGGCAGTCCCGAACATCCGGAATTATTACTTGGCGGCCAAGCTCATCAATATCAATGGGTCGGTCTTTGCGTCCCACTCTGAGCCAGCATACCGGGTCTAACGCCATGCAATGGGGAATGGAGGGTACTCTACAACTCTATATAGAAAGAGTCAGGAGAGGTATATACCTGCACACACGCAGACGGTGGTGCGAGCATGGCACACAGCCACAAAGTTACTGGGATGGGAATCCAAACTGACTCAGCAAACCCCACTCTGGGGAAGCGACGTATTGAGTGAAGAGGGACGCTCACAGGCTTCTGTAGATGGAGCTTTATTGGCATAGATAACCTCCGGGATATATGGAGGAATGGGGCCAAACTCACCTTTGAAGAACTCCAGACAGAATACCAAATGACGGATGGGGAACGGTTTCACTACTTACAATGGACACATGCCGTTCACTGCCATATACCAGAAGGGGAGTTGTTACCTGACTACTCCCCGCTGGAAGACCAACTGTTACTTGACCCTACGATCGCTAAGGTGGTCTCACACACATATCGGAACCTAATGAACAATCTTCGGGACCCCCTAGGCCAGCTAAGAGAAGCATGGGAATCGGACGTGGGGCTACTGGAAGATGACGACTGGTTGGAAGCGATTCAGAGTCCTAGGGAGGTAGCCATAAGGGCACAGTTCAGACAAATCCAACTCTGTGTCCTGCATAGATCGTATGCTCCCAGAACACTCCAACACAAGCTAGGTAGATGTGATACCAATCACTGCTCCGGGGCGGGGGGGGGGGGGGGAGATAGGCTTTTTTTTAATATAATTTGGGCTTGCCCGAAGATTCAGCATTACTGTGCAGGAGTAGCCGGGTTGATGTCCAAGGTAACGGGATTACACATACAACTAGATGCACGTTGGCACCTGCTGGGAGTTACGGGAGAGGTCAATTGTCCCACAGATACTAAAATCGGACTCATGTTGGCTTCAGGGGTAGTGAAACAAAACATCGCAAGGTCATGTGGAGGCACTGGCCCCGCCGAGACTTATCAACTGGAAACAGAATTTAGATTGGTGCCGACTGGCAGAAAGAGTTATGATGGGCAGATTTACAAGTTCCTTGTGCTGCCAGTGTATCACTTTTAGTGACACACCAGCAGCACATTTTGCTGACCCATATTTACAAGGACAGGAAAAGCCACCTTGCATGGCTTTTTCTATCTATGTAAACACAGCCCCTTTACTTGTAGCACTTTGCGTGAAAGGGGCGTTCCATGGGTGTTGCTGTGGGTGTTCCACAATGCTTCTGAATGCTATGCCTCCCCAGGGGAGGCATAGGGAGCCGCAACGAGGAAAAATGTATTAATTTCTCCTCATTGTTTTCCTTTTTCTATGCGTGTTGCATTCTGCGGCACACATAGAAAGAGGAAATCACCTCTGGTGATTGTTTATGTACTGGAAAGTGTCCCTTCCTGCACATAAACAATCCTTTCAATAAATACGTTTTACAAGTTCCATGTGTGCTAATGCAGCAGACATAGAAGTGGTAAAACGCAATTTCTGATTCTTTATGTGCAGGAAGGGAACCCTTCCTGCACATAAAGAATCACCCCCATGACGCAGGCATCCTTGAACCATGGTGCAAGGGTGCCTGCGCCGGCGCATGGCAGCAGTTTGTGCGCCAGCGCAGGGGGAAGCACAGAGATGCGGTATATTGTTGTAAATATTTCGTATCCCTGTGCTTCCAAATTTACGCAGCGCTGCGCAGCAAAATGATCTGCGGCACTGCGCTGCATTAGTTTATTGTAAATCTGACCCTGAATTTTTTTGCAATTTTTTTTAACTGTGTTTTTATTGAAAAGCAAATGACACACTAACAGTAGAGACACTGACATGTCGATAGAATATGTGAAGCATACACTGATAAAACATGCAATAAACATTCCACCTTTATACAACAACAATAAAAACAATTTTTCAACCAAAAATTCCGAACTGGAGGTCTAATTCACTTATCGCCTCTGTGTGCTGATTGTTCCAGCAGATGAAATAACATGAAGACAGTCCTTGCCAGAAACAAGATAGTCATTTGTTGGTAAGATCAACTGGCAAAGAGCCCATCCAGCAGGGTCCAGTCCTCTGGCCCCAGGTCTCCAACTCAATGACTCAGTCAATGATCTAGGCCCAGATGTAGGTAAAAAATATTTACCGATTCTTAATTACCGAATTTTACCGATTCGGTAATTAAGAATCGGTAAATATGAAGGGTGGACATGTAGGTCCATCCAGATGTGTATTTTACCGATTCTGTAAATATCTGTATTTACTGAATCGGTAAATACCGCCCGGTAATGCTCCATTCATTCCTATGGGCTTTGAAGCCCATAGGAATGAATGGGGCATTACCGGTCGGTATTTACCGAATCGGTAAATACAGATTTTGACAAGGGTGCAGGGGGTGTCACTTTGACACCCTCTAGCACCCCCAAAAAAGGTTCAGGGGCCATATGGCAGGCATACCTGTCCTAAGGGCAGGTCTGCCTGTCATATGGCACACATGTGCATGCACACCGGAATCGGTATTTTAACATCAAATACAATTTGATGGTAAAATACCGATTTTGTAGGCCTTGTGGGACTCAGAAGAGTCCCACCTACATATCAATTTTACAGATTCGGTAAATATACCGGTCGGTAAATTTACCGACCGGTATATTTACCGAATCGGTAAAATTACCGATTTGCCCCGTTTCAGTCCCCCTACATCTCGGTAGCCAAATACCGGTCGGTAACGGCCGAATTTGGCCGTTACCGACCGGTATTTGGCTACCTACATCTGGCCCCTAGAACCTAAAGCAAGGACAAACTGGAAGGCAAGTATTAACAAGACACAAAGAAGGACGTGAACAGTCTATTTAATAAAGAAAGTGATGAGATGCAGTTGCAACACTCTTATACCACCCTACCTAAAAGTGTTGGTGTAACTGACACCCAAGACTCTGTTTTTTCGATGTGAAAGAGAAAAAAAGAGTTGCCAATGGTGGGAAGGGGCTGGAGGAGTGAGAAGGAGGGAGGAGGCAAAGAAGATCTGGATTTTTCTAGGTCGCTGTCCTGGCAGCCATTGTCACAAGCCTCCTCTTATAGCCACCTGCACCCAGGTCCCACAACCAGGTATCCTTGCTCTACTCCAGATCCTCAGCAAAAACTCCTACAAACTGCAGCAGTCTCTCCCACATGGAGGAGCTTCATGACATTAAAGGACTGCCTAGTTTGCAGCTTGGAAGCCTTGCAGCAATGTGGGAGATAGAGCTCTCAAACTAGGTGGCAATCTTTCTCAGCACTTTGCCAATGTCCACTTTGATTCTCTCTGTATCCTACTTGTCTCTACTGCAGATAATACACTGCTCCTTAGAGTTCTTTCTCTCCAATTTTAGAATCACCAAGCTTTTCAAAAGGCAATGGCAAGGTATCGAGCACGACAACATTAAGATCCAAATAGTATCTTGATTTCAGAAGATCATCTGATCTGATTGTCTTGCTCAACCGCATGCTAACGGTCTTGCATGCAGTTAAGTGCATTGAAACCTCCTACCTAATCAGAGATCATGAGTTTCACCTTCTCCAGAGAGCCAGTTCTCACCAACCTCAACTCCAATTTTAACCCTACTAATCATAATTGGCTAATTGCTTCTTCGCAAAGATGGCTCTAACAAGAGACCAAGTTGAGATGCCTCAGTTTTCAACAAATCTTATCTATACTCAAGTTTAGATTCCATCAACTTTACACCCTGTGAGCTATTGTTCATTTGTATTAAAATTTCAACCATGAAGTTAATTTCTTTTTAACTCTTCTAGGGATCACATGGGCGAAATCTTTGTATCCCTATTCACTTACACATATTAATGGCAGCTAAACTTCTTTATTATCTCTCCACCATCTTCATTGGTGTAATATTTAATCCAAAGGATGAGTACATTCGAGGTCAAATTATGACATCCCCCATTCGTGTCAGATCTCTCTTCTCCACCACAAGAGATTTTCTCAATCCACTTGAGAAACGTCTACACCCCCCTTCCCCTCACTATCTTCATGGAGTTTTTGATTTATCAATATTTTTCAAGGAGAATGTCACATTATATAATCAGAAACTGAAAAAGGAAAATCAAGCATTGTTACAATTTAAATACCACCTAGAAATATTTTTACTTCATCTGAATTCCAAGCCACTCATCCACATTCCTTTCTCAAAATACTCTTTGTGAGCAAACGGCCCCTCACAAGTGATGCAGTTCTAGCGAAGAGACTAAATTCATGTGTGAGGATGGTTGCACCACTCCTTCCTAAGTAAGATAATGCATGTCTTCCAAAGGATTTTTCCATTAAAGATGCAAAACAACTCATTCCAACTCCATCCTAGAAAGAAAACTTCATTGGAGTATCGCCCCACGAGCTATCAAGAATTCAATTTTTTCTGAACTCCTTCACACTAAAGCAAAACATAATAGGGCAAGAAAGGAAGTGCTCTGGAATCTGTTTTTAAAGGTGCAGCACCCTCATCCTCAAAAGGGAGAGCCATGGAACTCTTCTTCTCAAAGGTTTGTGCTGTGGAGCTCCACCTGGCCCTCTGCTCAGGTATCCAAGATAGCACCTGACAATGCTAACGCCAGAGGACCGCTAACCTGGCAGACGTGGGAGGCTGTTTGCCTCACAGTGTACGTGACAAGAGCATCAGCCAGTAGAGAGGGTCCCGGGTGGCAATAGAAGTAAAAACTGGGGTAAGCCCATCGATCCACTGAACTCACCCAAGGCTCAAATTTCTTTTTTCCCTCCTGGCCTAACATTAGAGGGTTAATTAATTTATCTTAGACTGAAACCACTATGGGCATACTGGCAAAAATGGAGTGACTGAAAATGGCATGGGCATGTTGTACATCCTTCCTAATGGTGGAAAGAATAATGATGAAATCCCAAAAGAGCTGCTCCCCTGGGAGTGCTGCAACACCCGCTAGACAGTACTTGATTCTTCTAATCCTGGGCATGTTCAATCTAATTGTAAGACTAAGGATGCTTTTCAGACCTTTATGACTGTTCTGGGGGTGTTAGAACTCTGGAGTAGGGACCACCCTAGCAAGCGGTGTTATTCCAGTTTTTCCAGTAGGTTTAAGGCTGCCTTCCGCATTGACAATCTTTTAGTTTCTTCTTTACTACCGCGGGCTCACGTCACATACAAAGCGGGCCTTTTCTGGCCACTCTTGTGTATCACTCCAATTCGAACAGTTTCTTCCTTAAAATACTCAGCACAACTTGTTGCTTGAGCAATTCTTTGTTTGTTAGTATATGTGCGTTTAACAAGATATGTATGTTTAACCTTTTAGGATATTCCAGTTACCGGTCAAACCATACAGCATTGGTTATATAGATATTTTGCTAAGTTATCCCACATCTCAATTAAAAGTTATGTTTAGTGTTTCAAGGACAAGTTACTTAAGGCATATCTTTGTCTTGTAGAAATCCACTACAACAAGCAAACCTTCGTGACCCCTGATGAGGCAGAGTGGATTCCTGTGTGCGTTTTCTCTCTTATTCCATCCCATTTTTCCGCCGTACCACGGGCTCTGTTGTCTTCATGCGTGTGGCCGCTGATGGGGATGGTGAGAGATGGAAAAGCACATCCATTCTATTGGATCGTGCACAGTAGGTCAGCGCACGCCTGATATTTTGTATCCCTTTCAATGGCCACTTTTTCTTGAAACACACAAACTGTTTGGTCCAGGTGAAGAGGCTTGAAGGATCTTTGCAGAAAAATGCATGAGGACAACTGTTAAACTTGAAAGCATACCAAAAAACAAGAATGACCTTCCGAGCACTCAAGGTCAATAATACAATTGTAGATACAAAAATGTGTTTCTTCATTCAGTGGTTCTGTAGGTACTGTATCCAAAGTTTATTTACATTTCACAGGTCTCAATTCCACAAACAATGTATGCAGCCAACACGTGTTTCGTCTTGCCTGTTCAAGGCATCAGATTTCTTCAGGGCTGCAACCCAAAATCAAAGACATAAAATAAATAAATACACCTATTATAAGTCAAAATTTGGTCCAAAATAGAAGAGCAAGAAAAGTACCAAATCTCCAAGACAACCCGTGTGTCTGAAATAGAGCCAAATAACCTCATAACCAGCACCCACGTTGTACATAAACAAGGTTGCACCACTAGAAACCCATTAATGCCAAAGAAAACCAGTACACTGACCTTATTAATTAATCACTCTCAATATTTCTCCACATTGCAACAACGAATCTCACTAGTTTCTCCTAAATGAAATATCTGAAAACACAAACCAAGTAATAGCATCCTGTTACTCTATAAAGTAAAATATGAGGGTGATCCAATCTCTCATGCTATCCCCTCTAAACAGAGTCCAAAGGCACACACCCTGCACCCCACTGTACTTGCAACAAGTGAATATTCATGTCCTCACGTCACCGTTATGACCGCTCACCTTCATCGTAGCGTCAAAATCCAACTTCCCTATTCGGGCAGCTCCCATGTAATAAGTCTCCCGGGTCCATGATCTGTAACCGAAAACCAAAGTAAGGGCGGCCACAATGAAACCAAGTCAAGATGCCACCCATAAATCCATAACGCTTTGTGTACTCACCCCCTTATAACAAACGGATATATCATCCAAAAAGAGCCGGCGTGTAGCGTAAGCGCCATCTTGTAGTGGCTATTTATGCACTGTAGTTCCCAGCGCCATGTTAGAGTGGTAAAGAGGCACATATACTTCGTATTTTTAAATGCCAACTATCCCAATATACACAGACATGGTCATATTCACCATATCCCTCTTTTCTATGATTTACACTCTCCAAAATCGTACCGTCATCCACATCGTATAAATACTAGTACGCTACTATCATGGGCGCCATCTTAAGACGGTCAAACCACCACGATATCCCGAATTATTCAAGTCATGCCAAAATATACCCGCGACTCGACATAATCAAGGTAATACCATCTAGTACGTGCATTATCTTGAATATTACAATATCAGTGTAATCTAATTGTATTAGTTAATATAAAAAATTCTCTTAAAAAATAATATGTAAATCACATACCGGCTCCATCAGCCAATCTAGTATCCATCGGTATCTTCAGCCTTCTTCGTCCCCACCAAATACGTGTAGGGCACAAGGCAACACATACACTATATCAAAGAGAGATGTAGGGAAGTGCATATTCAAGCACTAAGCGTCATCACATAAGTAGTTGCCCTATTCTCAACATACAATTCACAAAATAAAGTCCACATCGATGCAATTACTATGCAATGCAACCATAGAAGTATAAGGTCAAAAGTAGACCAAATATCACAGCTCTATAGAAGGCATCAATAGTGTTACCCGTCCCCACTTGTGGTGTCCATTTGGACTTCAAACGAAACCCACTACCCTCACTCCAAAAGCGATTGATCTCAAATTCATCCAGTAATTTGGAGACCATAACAGGGTCATCTTCTCTCTCTGTGAGGGAAAGCAATAACTGTGTCTCCTTAACCTCTTGTATCGTTAGATTGCTTACACTCTTTATTTTTTACACTTTTTGGTTTTTCAGTTTTTTGAAGTCCAAATGGACACCACAAGTGGGGACGGGTAACACTATTGATGCCTTCTATAGAGCTGTGATATATGGTCTACTTTTGACCTTTGAGCTGTGATATTTGATTTGGATAAAATGATTGAGAAGACGAATAAACAAGGACCTAAGATGAGGGTCGACAATTTATCTAGGGGTGAACGGACAGCTTTGAAAGAACTAATGAGTAATAAGGATATTACTATTCGTATGGCTGACAAAGGGGGCAATATTGTTGTTTTAAATACTTGTGATTACAATGAGGAGTATACTCACAACTTAATAATGCTCTTTATTATGATAAACTGACAGGTAACCCACTAGCGAGACTGACCAAGGAAATCAATGAACAACTTAAAATGTGGTATGATTTGTCTCTTTTGGACCATGATGAGTACGTATATTTACAGGTTGTAGCACCACAGGCACCATGTATGTACACTTTGCACAAAGTACACAAGAGTAAAGACAGGCCACCGGGGAGACCCATTATTTTGGGTATTGGGGGCCCAACGGAGAGGCTGTCCCAGTTTGTTGACTATTTTTTGAGGCAATATGTATACAATTTGCCCTTATTTATTGAAGACACTAAGCATGTTTTGAACATATTGAATGATATGTCATGGGAGGACGGGATGATTATGGTGACACTCGATGTAGTGTCACTATACACGAATATAGACCATAGACTAGGGTTGAATGCGGTGGATTTTTTCTTGAGCAGAAGATCGGCTGATTATTACGAACATACTCAAATGATTCTTAAGATGCCGGAGATGGTTTTGAAAAATAATGAATTTTTATTTGATGGTCACTGGTTCAAACAACGCCTTGGGACTGCGATGGGATCCAGATTCGCTCCGTCTTTCGCCAACCTGTTCATGGGATGGTTTGAGGCGGAGTGGATCTGGGGCCATAAAGGGAGACAATGGATGGAACATATACATTACTGGGGGCGTTTCATAGACGACTGTCTGCTTATTTGGACAGGGTCTGTGGACGAACTTAAAGGTTTTTTTGATCATTTGAATGATAACGAACTTAATTTACAATTTACTACATTATATGATGAGGACCATATAACATTTCTGGATGTAGAATTTTTTGTGGACCATGAGACTAGGAAACTTAATGGTAGGATGTTTAGGAAACCTACGAGCTGTACCGCAGTTTTACATGCAAACAGCTGTCATCCTAACAGTTAGGTGAATTCAATACCATATGGAGAGATGGTACGTGCGAGGAGGAATTGTTCCAGAGACTGTGATTTTGAGTACAATTTGAGGGATATGACACGGAGATTTCTCGCCCGTGGCTATGAGAGAAAGGTTATTGATAAGGCAGTGACTCGGGCCAGGAACCTGAAGCGCAGTAAGACTTTGGAAACGAAGGAACAGCAGACTGGAAAACGAGATATGGAGATTATACGGTTAATTGCTAATTATAGCACTGATAGTGGGCGACTTTTTGCTATTCTCAAAAAGCATTGGCATTTTATCTGGACAGAAAATGATATCTAACCCTATCTCAAAGTCAATCCAGGTTTAACGTTTAAGAGAGGCTTGACTTTGGCTAATATGGTTAGTCCAAGTTACCCTATTAAAACTGGGACGTGGTTGAAGAATACACTTAAGGGATTTTTCAAATGTGGTAACTGCAGCTCTTGCAGATGGGCTATTAATAAGATAACCACGTTCTATTATAATGATACAGGAGACCACACTATTGATATATTCATTAATTGTGACACAACATATGTTATTTATGTTATTGTGTGCTCCTGTAAGATGATTTATGTGGGTAGTACCATAAGGAGACTTAAGGACAGAATGACTGAGCACTTTAGAGCTCTTAAAAATGGAGATACACGGTATCCTATTGCCTCACATATGGTACGCAATCATGAAAACAGGGAGCAACATACGTTTACTTTTCATAGTATTGATCATGTGAGACATGTCCCCAGAGGGGCCAATAGACAGTTGAAATTGAGAAGGCGTGAAGTCCTCTGGCTAATGAAACTTAGGGCTGTAGAACAAGGAATGAATATTGATAATGAGTTTCAATATTTTCTTGGCCAAGAATGAATGTCCTTCGTTGTTGATATTGAATTGCTGTGCTCATGTTCCTAAATATGTAATATGGTACACTATGGTGGCTTACTATGATAACAAGTTTGGCATTTGGTCTTCATCTGGATTTTATGCAAATTGCTGTTTGAAAAAGTATGTGTTTATGCTCTGATATCAATGAAGAGTGATGAGATTATAGTGATAATACTTCAATATGTATGTAAAAAGTAGAATATTGCTAATTATGTGATTTTGTGACAGTATATTGTGAGATTTGATTTACGTTGGGTTTGTTTCCTACTTCCCCACAACTCAAAACTCTCTCTATATTCTTTATATAGTCTCCTATAACTTTATGTCTACTTTTGACCTTATACTTCTATGGTTGCACTGCATAGTAATTGCATCGATGTGGACTTTATTTTGTGAATTGTATGTTGAGAATAGGGCAACTACTTATGTGATGACGCTTAGTGCTTGAATATGCACTTCCCTACATCTCTCTTTGATATAGTGTATGTGTTGCCTTGTGCCCTACACGTATTTGGTGGGGACGAAGAAGGCTGAAGATACCAATGGATACTAGATTGGCTGATGGAGCCGGTATGTGATTTACATATTATTTTTTAAGAGAATTTTTTATATTAACTAATACAATTAGATTACACTGATATTGTAATATTCGAGATAATGCACGTACTAGATGGTATTACCTTGATTATGTCGAGTCGCGGGTATATTTTGGCATGACTTGAATAATTCGGGATATCGTGGTGGTTTGACCGTCTTAAGATGGCGCCCATGATAGTAGCGTACTAGTATTTATACGATGTGGATGAATGTACTGATTTTGGAGAGTGTAAATCATAGAAAAGAGGGATATGGTGAACATGACCATGTCTGTGTATATTGGGATAGTTGGCATTTAAAAATACGAAGTATATGTGCCTCTTTACCACTCTAACATGGCGCTGGGAACTACAGTGCATAAATAGCCACTACAAGATGGCGCTTACGCTACACGCCGGCTCTTTTTGGATGATATATCCGTTTGTTATAAGGGGGTGAGTACACGAAGCGTTATGGGACTTATTACATGGGAGCTGCCCGAATAGGGAAGTTGGATTTTGACGCTACGATGAAGGTGAGCGGTCATAACGGTGACGTGAGGACATGAATATTCACTTGTTGCAAGTACAGTGGGGTGCAGGGTGTGTGCCTTTGGACTCTGTTTAGAGGGGATAGCATGAGAGATTGGATCACCCTCATATTTTACTTTATAGAGTAACAGGATGCTATTACTTGGTTTGTGTTTTCAGATATTTCATTTAGGAGAAACTAGAGAGATTCGTTGTTGCAATGTGGAGAAATATTGAGAGTGATTAATTAATAAGGTCAGTGTACTGTTTTTCTTTGGCATTAATGGGTTTCTAGTGGTGCAACCTTGTTTATGTACAACTTGGGTGCTGGTTATGAGGTTATTTGGCTCTTTCCTTTCTAAAAGTTTGAGCATTTACTTGTTTCTTCTAGTTTACCTCTGCTCTGTTGCAAATGGAGTGAAACATTACTCCACCTTGGGGCTCATCTGGAGACGAATAGGGTGTATATCACTGTTTTGAAGTTGAATGGAGAGCCCCTACCATTGCTTTTCTTCAGAAAGGGAGAACTTTTGTAATGTAAGGTTCTGGTTTTGCTTAAGTCAGACTAGGGCTTGAACTTGTAGACTTGGAAGCCTGATGACCAAATGATGACAAGTTGTGTGGACTGTGGACATTATTGTTGTCAGCTCTAGGGCCAGCCTCAGGCTTGGTTTTCATACCGCTCCACTGTGACTTGCGGTGCCGCCCCCCCCCACCTCCCCTCCCCCGCAGCGAAGGGGTTAATATTACTCTGTTTTGCAGATGCTGGTTTACATGGCTGCCTCCAGCAGTCTCATGCCCAGAGGCGCCAAAGGGAATGGACTCTCTCTGGCCTAAAGAGTCTCAACAAATCATGTTCATCTCTTGGGCTGAATGTCGTATGTTCAGTTCGATTGTGACTACGATCAGATTCATGACCAGAGAAAGATCGCTGGAAGGCGGAGCATAAGAAAGGTCCAGAGAACTGGTCGAAAACACAAAATGAACCCATGAAGTATCTCTTACGGGTAACTTTGTGAAATATGGGAGAAGAGTATCTCGGTTGTGGAAAGGGGGGCCGCTCGGCACCCTCGCACGTTTGGCGGGGCGTCGGCCTCCCCGGTGGTGGGGCGTGCCCATTCGCCGCGTCTTGATGATGCGTCGGGCGCGCCCCACCACCGATTGGTGCCTGTTCCCGCCTTTGACCCGGAGGCAACCTGATTGCTCCCAATGGCCAATGGCTTAAAAGGCCGGGAGAGCGCCGGAGGCGCCCTCTTGCCCTCGTGCTCTCCAGGCTCGCTCCGTGCCCCTCCACCAAGGGGCTGAATAATTTCTTCTTCTCGAATTTTGCAGGTCACTGTCGGCGCAAAAGGTGTACCAGAGTTCCGTTCTCCCGGCAGCGGATTCGACGGCAGCTGGACAAGTTTGCAGAGGTTTTTTCGGAACTCGGCAGGGCATCTCCAGTGGTCGGTGGATGGATCGGGCAGAGAGTGGCACAGGGGACTGCGTTATCCGAGGACACGGGCAGGCCCGCATTTCACTGCTTCTGGCGGGCCGCCCGGCAAGAGCCCACTACACCCAGGTTAGCTGGTGTATCGCGGTCACAGTTGCGTGGTGCTCACGGCCAGCTTGTGTGTCTCCAACGTTATACAGCTGCAAGGGCACATCGTGCTCATTGGTGTCGCATTAAGTTAGGTCGGACCCTATCGCTAAAAAGGGAAAATGTCTGGCGAGCGTGGCGCTAAGCGTTCCCATATGGAACTGATGTTTCAGGGCACGATGCGCAGGATGTCAGCCATGGAAGCTGGGGAAAGTGGACCAGTTGGGAAAGAATCTGGCGGAGCTTAGCCAGAGGGTAGAAGATCAGTCTGGGCCTTTGGGGGGACCAAGGCGGACTATAGTGCCCCCGAAAGACTAAGCGGAGCAGGGCTAAGAGGGGAAATGGTAGGGTCCCCAAGCCACGTATAATAGGGGGGCCACCCGGGATGGTCCCCGTCGGAGTGCCTTCACCTCCAGCAGCACCCATACTTACTCCACCAGCCCCGTTAAATGTTCCGGCGGCACCGGCTCCTGCCACACCGCCACCAGCCCCAATCATAGCGCCCTTTGTGGTCCCAACGGTAATTCCAATGGGACAGGTGGTGAGCCCGGTACCTATTCCGGTGCCTGGCATGGGAGCACCCGCCCCAGTTAGTGCCCCCCCCCAGTGGTTGGGCAGGTGCCCCCTGAGCTCGCAGAACAGAAAGCGGCAGTATTACCATGGTTGGGCATTGGGGGGTATTACCTGCTTCGGAGGATCCTTCAGCAGAGGCGCAAAAAATGGTAGCTAGGATCCTGTTGGCCAGGGGTGGTGATGGGAAGCCAAGCGCTCCAATTTCTCCTCAAGCAGCAGGTGCGGGCAGCAGCGGTGGTACAGACAAGAATATTGACCCATCGCGAGTTGCTGAAAATGGTAAGGAAGGGCCATTTCCGTTATTAGGGGAAGGTACAATACCCTCCAGGAAAGAATACCTGGCTCTGCATGTTACGCAAGGAGTGAAAGAGTTTATTTGGGGCGACAAATATGTTAATATATTTTCACTGCTAGTTGATACCAGGGAAATGGAGTATGCTAAGACACAGAAGGATTGGATGTTACCTAGCGAATGGCGGGCCCAATTGTCTAAATTTAGGGTGGATGAGACACTCATTAATTGGATAAGAGCCTTTTCTGTGTTGATGGCGATTACGGCCGATTGCTCCCCAGAGGTGCTTACGGAAATGGCGTGTTACCAGAGTAGAATTACAATTTTCAGTGATCAGCATGGGGGGGATAGGGGGAAAGACTATGACATGGCATTCAGGAAAGCAAAAGAGTTCGACAAGTCTTTATCCTGGGTCAAGGTTGATTCTATTTCATGGTATGGCCAATATACAGGCGGGCAAGCAGTGAGTGCGGACCCAAGTTGGTACAAGGGCTACCACTCCAAACCCCAGCAGCCCTTTCGGCCAGCGCAGGGGAGGTGACACGGCCGGTAAGGCCCGAGGCAGTGGGGATCGAAAAGGGGTGTGCTGGGATTTCAACAAAGGTACATGCACCAGGGCAGCGGGTTCTTGGAGGTTCAAGAACACTTGCTCCATGTGTGGACACCATTCGCACCCAGAAACAACATGCAGCGCAAGCGGAACCCCCCTGGAAACAGGGGACAAAAGAAACAGGACTAGGGGGGGAGGACAGCATGTTACTCACTCACCCATTGATGTTGCAGCTATGACTCCATGGCTGAATAGATACCCAGATCATGGGGCGGCGTTGATGCTCCATGGGGGCTTCTCATAAGGCTTTAGGGTCCCGGCGTTAGGATATACTGGTGAGTCAAAATGTAAGAATCAATTGTCAGTTAGGCACAACCCGGCAGTGGTGGCTACGAAATTAGAAAAAGAGCTGCGTTTGGGTAGGGTAGTGGGCCCCTTTACTAACATTCCAGTATCCAATTTAGTTTGCTTACCCCTCGGGGTGGTCCCAAAGAAAGAAAAAGGCGAGTACAGACTCATCCACAACCTCTCAGCGCCTAGGGGTGCATCTTTAAATGATGCCATCAACTAAGACATTTGTAGCGTTATGTATGCGTCCTTTGATCAGGCAGTTGAGATGTTGCGGACTCTGGGGTCAGGGGCCCTGATGGCTAAGTCAGATATTGAATCTGCGCTTCGGTTGCTGCCAGTGCATCCACTAGATGAACATCTGTTAGGCTTTTCTTTTCAAGGCAAATTCTATATGGATAGATGTATGCCCATGGGTTGCTCGGTTTCATGTGCCTATTTTGAAACGTTCAGTTCCTTTCTAGAATGGGTTTTTAGGCAAATAAAGGGACACCGTCATGTCATGCATTACCTGGACGATTTTCTTTTTCTGGGCACAGCGGGCTCTCAGGAGTGTGCGTGGGCATTGCAGGAATTTTGCATGCTCATGCAGGCTTTTGGGGTCTTGCTTGCGCCTGGGAAAACGGTTGGTCCAGCAACGTCCTTGGAATTCCTAGGGATAGAATTGGACTCAGTAGAAGGTTGTTTCAGATTACCCAAGGACAAAATCAGGAAATTCAGGGCAGCCCTACAACAGTGTTTAGAAAAAGAGAAAGTGACGTTGCAGCAGCTACAACCAACGGTGGGACAGCTGAATTTTGCACTAAGAGTAGTACTCATGGCACGCCTGTTTTCTCGTTCGATCTCGCAGTCCATGACAGTTCTGAGTGAGAAGCACCATCACACTAGATTGTCGGCTGAGGTTCGCCAAGACATGCGGATATGGATGGCATTCTTGGAGGATTTCAACGGCAGAGTGATGTGGTGTGGTCACCCCACTACGTCGGCCGAGCTAGGTCTATGGACTGACTCTGCGGGCAGTGTGGGGTTTGGCGCCATACTTGGAAACAAGTGGGTGGCACAACAATGGCCGGCTTGGTGGGAAGAATGTGGCTTGACAGCGAACATTGTTTTCCTGGAGCTGTTCCCAATATGGGTTGCCCTAACCGTTTGGCCCGAAAGTTTGTGTAATCAATCTGTGATCTTCTGGTCTGATAACATGACTGTGGTTGAATGTATTAATCAACAGGCGGCACGTTGTAAGTTTATACTCCACCTCCTGAAGGAGATTGTGCTCATATGCATGAAATTGAATGTACAGTTTAGGGCCAAACACGTTCCAGGAGTTTTGAATAACGCAGCTGATGCACTCTCTCGCTTTAAGATGCAGGTATTCAGGGAACATCTACCAGCGGCAGAGGCAACACCAACATACTTCCCGACCACTCTCTGGAAAATTGGTGCCCCCAGCTATAGAACCTCGTGGCAGCTAGCCTAACCCTCAGGACCAGGACGGCTTATGAAAGGGTGTTTATGTCATATTGCTCCTTTTTCGGTCAGGACTGGGCGGAGAAGTGGGATCGAGAGGGGTGTTTTACCCAGTATATGGACACATTGCATAAGGAGGGGCGCTCAGCAGCCACAGCTAGCAGACACAAGGCGGCCGTCTATTTCTTTGCGCAGCTAAAAGGGGCAAATGATCCCACAAATAGCTTCATAGTGCGAAAGGCACTCAGAGGGTGGCGGCGCCTGCAAACAACTACCACTGATTCCAGACAACCTATTGGTTTAGAGCGGCTTGCGTCACTATTGAGTATTCTATCTGTTATTTGTAGCTCCTCATGGGAGGTATTATTATTCAGAGCCTCCTTTTCGCTAGAATTCCATGGGGCATTTTGGGTAAGCGAGCTAGTGGCTAGCAGCAAATCAGAAATGCTAGGGGGTCTCCGGCGCGACCACACAAAGATAGTGGAGGATACGCTGCTGATTACCATACTTAAATCAAAAACAGACCCGGAGGCTCGGGGAGATGGCTTGGTACTTCACCGGGCTTGGGCCAATCCTTGCTGCCCAGTGGTTCATGTTAAGTCCTTTCTCGAGTAACGAGTAGGCGTAGCAGGGGGGGCACTGTTAATACATGCAGACGGTACCCCATTGACAAGGTTCCAGTTCAAAAGAGTTTTAGCAATGGCAATGAACAAGGCTGGTTTAAATCAGATGGATTTTGGGACGCATTCTTTTACAATAGGCACTGCCACCGAAGCAACAGCGAGAGGGTTGCATGCCAGCAGTGTAAAGCGGATCGGAAGGTGGTCTTCTGAATGTTATAAACGTTATGTGCGGCGGCACATGTTGTAAGGTAGCGAATGGTTACGCTGACACCTGTTGTGTTGTTTGTTTTATTGCAGTTTCACGGGCCTGTCACGCAGGACGGAAACTATCCACGGATCATCAGCAGCAATCATCCTCATCGCAACGGACTCAAGACCACAAGAATATGACAAATGTAGTGTGGGTGGTTGGTCACTCCTTTGTAAACCGCGCCAAACCTGTTTTCTTTTCAGGCGACTATAGACAGAGGGCGGAACAGCGAGGTTTCAAGGTTTCCTTCCATGGTAGGGGGGACTTTGCTTCAGCCAGTTTAGGGAGTTCTTCGCGGATTTGCTGGACAGACACACCCCGCCACCCTCAGTGATTATTTTACACCTAGGGGGCAACGATTTGGTTAAATTAAACAGGAGGGTGTTAATCGAAGAATTAGTTTCAGTAGCGGGTTGGCTAGCGAAGATATGCCCAGGCTGCACCATAGTGTGGTCTCAGTTGATTCCTAGGCTACAATGGAGGGGGGTGAATCTGTCAAGGCGTTGAATCACTCGGTAAAGAGGATCAACAACAAAATGGAGAAGTTATTTTGATCGCCTCAATTGCAGACTATTCCACATGGGTGCATCTGGTGGGAGAAATTCTACCTACAGGATGGGGTTCACTTGACTAGTGAGGGCAATGACTTTACTGGTGAGAAACATTTTTGCATGGCTGGGGGGTTTTTCGGGGAGGCATGACCTTTCAGTGTAGGAGGTTTGGGGGGCCAGATAGTCGGTCAACTATGCTGGCCTGTGGCGGTAAGGTCATGATCGGTGAGCAGTCGATTTAAGGTCCTTAAGGGGCGTCACCCTTCATTGAATGGGGTCGCCAGGGGGAGGGGCCAATGGTCTCTCCTAGAACACCAGGGGCAGGATAGTGGAGGTTGGATGAGTGCGGGGGAGGGAGTCACGCTTTCTTTGGGCTGGGTAACCACCCCGCACGTACACTATGATGTCAATAAACGGCGCAGAGTGAAAGGGCCCCCCCTTTGAGTAATGGAGTTCACTGAGCGTACAGGGTAACCGGGAGGGGGGGGAGTACCCTCCCGGTAAACGGGCCCTGTGCGCATGCGCACTCATACGTGAGGGCGTAGCTGGTTAATAAGGATCTGACACCGGTTAGCGACCTTGCCGTAGGCTCATAATGTTAGGAATGCAAAATTCATATGTAGGATGTTAGATTTGGTTAGGAAACACGCTGTATTAGACATTTGTTAAGGTTAGTCCTTTGAGACCTGTCTACATTGTAAATCTAATGTCAGAATTTTGCATAATAATGAAATATGTAAATATTGGTTTTATTTCAACAATTTTAATTTGTTTTCATATTTTAATAAATACGGCCGGGGGGTCGTGAGACCCCCTGCCTTCCAAAGAAAACTCCTCTCATGTGTCTAAATGTTAAAGAATGATGATGTTGGTGCACAAGGAAGGGGAGGTTCGGAAGTCCCAGACCATATGAAAAAGGTCACTAAATTAAGTGATTCCATGGCATGGTCTATATTTGCCGGAGTCTCAGTCAGCAATTTTAAGGGGAGAATTATGACTTGACATCGAAACTCCTATTGGAGCGGTTGACGGTGAAAGATACTCCAATATACTTCACGATGCCACCCCTTCAATATTGGGAAACATCTCAAGACTAAATCAGCAGTACGATTCCGTCCGCCAAAATACAAATCCCAATATATCCCATAGGATTGATTTTTCGGTGGATGGGATATTCCTCACCGTTGTGACGTAGTAACCCGTCCGCCATGATCTAAATCAGACCCTAAGAGTTGAGCAGCATGTCTGAAAACCATTGATGAAAGACAGAAAGGTAGGGAGGGAATTTCTTTTCCGAGAGTCCCATTGGGGTACAGGAAGGCATCGCCCCCCTGGGTGCGTTTGGGACAGGTGACCCCAACATGTGAGGGTCCTTGCCATCTTTAATGTGCAGATCAGATTCCACAGGAGTCATAATTTCCTTAAATATTACAGTAAGGACACGAAAAAGAAAAAAAATGAAAACAAACAGGAGGTGGAAAAAGAGAAAAACACTTTCTTTATGTAAAAAATTTGGGAGGGCAAAGAATCCTCTAAAAGATGTCAAAAGAGGAACATATGCTTTCCAAATAGAAATTTAGAAGCCAAAAAAGCCTACGGGCAAAAGAAAAGAGATAAAAAATCATTGATGTAGAGAGCAGAAAAGGGAAGTGAGGGGTTAAAACTAAGTGCACTCTAAGATCCAGAGGAAAGCTGTTTTTTAAGTGGTAGCTCGGATACTCTTTATTTTATGTTAAGGTTACCTGCCAATCTATTCCCGATTTTATTTCCTTTCCTATTAAAATAGGGCTAGTGACAGTATTGTAAACTGCAGTACAGGTTTTTAAATGCTTATGAAATAATTGACCATTGAAAACTAAATTAGTGCCTGATAGGCTACTCGTATCGGGTTCGAAATTATATTCTTCTTTATTGGAAAGTGGCCTGAGTTTTTGCGCAGAGCTGCAGAGGCGGAGGTATTAAGTGCTCTTGAAAATCAATGACGCTTGCCCTGACATCTTTTTTTAAGGTTATTTATAGCACGAACAAGACACTTGCGGGTATCAGAGCGCTTTGCAGGCAAATTTGAATAATCAAGACACGCATAACAAAACTATAGTGTAGATTAAAAACAATAATAATAGTAAACTAATACAAATTGACAAATATATCCAAAGATATACCAATAGTTCAGGTGACATAAAATAGAAGTGAACAATGCCTACTCTGCTCCTTTCTGTCACACAGGCCTGCCCTTTCTCCTCCCCCATTTTTTCGTGATGGGCAAGTGCATTGTAAGCATCTACCAGGCAGATGCATCGAAGCAAAAACCCGTCGCAAATGGGCAGATTCTCAGAATCTGCCCCTTTGTGACCGGTATTTTTGCATTTGGGATGCAAAAATCGCAATTTAAGGAATCTCTAAATTGAGATTCCTTAAATTGCGATTGCATTTAAGGAATCCCAAATTGAGATTCCTTAAATGCAATGCATGAAAGTCAAAAAAATTGTGATTTCGCTAATAGGGGGAGCAAATTACTATGAAGTTGAACTTCATGGTAATTTGGTAAAACTTTTTTTAAGAAAGCACTTTTGTGCATTTTTCAAAGTTTCATGCAGCGCACACACATGCCCTTAGGGCATGTGTGTGTGCAACATATGTGCAGAGATCAATTTCAGGGGTGCAACAGGGTGTCCTTTTGACACCCTTGCACCCTTGAAACTGCATGAGCAATTTGCGAGTACCTACTGGTACTCGCTAATTGCTCATGCAGTCTCCAATACATTCCTATGGGCCTGGAGGCCCATGGGAATGAATGGGAAGGCATTCCTTAATTGCACATAGCAATTTGCGAGTAGCAATTAAGGAATGTTTAGGAATCGCTATTTTAATAGCGATTCCTACATGCATAGGATTTTGCTATTCCTAAATAGCGATTCCTTAAAAATTGCTATTTAGGAATAGCAAAAGGCTACGTTGATGCATATGGCAGTACATGCCTGATGAGTGATTCATTGTGTACACAAGCAGAGTGGCACGCTGCCATGCACGGCAGATACACAGCCTGCTGCCATGCGCGGCAAGTCATCTGCAGATATGGTGGCAGAACGTCCTGCTGCCAGGGCACAAGTCCTAAAAAGCAGAAGTGGGGGGACGCTGACGTCACGACAGGAAGTGACGTCACGAAAGGTGGCTTGCACCATCGGGCTCATTGCCTCCCCTCGCTCACCCCTAGATGCGATTGCATCAGAGAAGCCAGCGGGTGAGCAGCGTTCTGAATGAGCTCCGATCTCGCCCCAGAGAGGCCAAAGAGTGAATGTGTGGCTCCATTTGCTCCAGTTATCGAGCTCCCGGTAAAATAAGTGGAGGGACGCCGTCCACCCGCGTGGTACCCCGACTCGAGCCCTGCCTGCTGTCCTGCAGCCTGGGTGGTCCATGGGTGACAGGCAGTGAAGGTGGCTGGCAGGTACGGTGTCTGCTTGGCAGGGGGCAGACCGTTCTGCAGATGTGCATACAGCAGGGAGAGAGGCCTGCTGGCACGCGGAGCGTTCCTTATGCACGTGCAGGGCGTGTTTCTTACTTGTACACCAGCCGCCTGGATGCCAGAGCCCCTTCTGCTTCCACGTCATCTGGCATGGCACCCACCAGCGCCTGCGTCCCTAGGCAACGCCTCCTACCCACTTTCTATTTCTTGATTTAGACACGCGCTGCGCCCACGGAAAGGTCCGCGCACCGCGGGTGGGAGGGCGTGTGCGGGGTGAGTCAGCGCGGGGATAGCCTTGGTTATAAAAAGAACCAGGCGTGGCCCCCTCCGCGCGCTGCGCACGGCGCTGGGCGGGGCCCCTGTCACCCGAGCCCCGTGCACAGTGTCTGATGTGATCAGGGAGGCCTGGCCTCCCAATCCTCTTCATCAGGGGCGGCTCTAGCGCCAATGATGCTCCCAGGGAGCGCGCGGCGCCTCCCGGTGCCAGGGCACTCCGCGCACTGCGCACAGCGCTGCGCGGGGCCCCTGTCACCCGAGCCCGGTGCACAGGGCCTGATGTGATGGGGCGGGGGGGGGGGGGAGCTCTCCATCCTCTTCACCAGGAGCTGCTCTAGCGCCAAGGATGCCCCGAGGAGCGAACGGCGCCCTCCCGGTGCCAGGGCACTCCGCGCACTGCGCACAGCGCTGGGCGGGGCCCCTGTCACCCGAGCCCTGTGCACAGTGTCTGCTGTGATCAGGGAGGGGGGCAGGTCTCCCCATCCTCTTCATCAGGGGCGGCACGAGCGTCAAGGAGGCCCCCACAGAGCGCGCGGCCCCTCCCGGTGCCAGGGCACACCGCGCACTGCGCACGGCGCTGGGCGGGGCCCCTGTCACCCGAGCCCGATGCACAGTGTCTGATGTGATCAGGGAGGCCCGGCCTCTCCATCCTCTCCATCAGCGGCGGCGCGAGCGCCAAGGATGCTCCCACGAGCGCGCGCCTCCCGGTGCCAGGGCACTCTGCACTGGCAGCACTCGGCGCGTCATCGGCCATAAACACACGGTCATGCCCAGGGAATCCCCTAAGTGCCCGAAGCTGCGTCAGCTGTTCGAGCTGCAGCACGTACGGAGGCTCTGAAGGGAAATTCAAGTGTGGGCTGGGAGCAGGAGCAGGGCAGATGAGACAAGGAGAGAGGGTTTATTGACAAAGAGGCGGGCAGCCAGCAGTGGGTTGGGTGAACTTTCTAAAGGGTGTACAGCCTCGAATTACAGAGCAATGTTTTTGTGGGCTGTGGAGGGCCCAGCAGCTGCCCCAACAGTACATTTGCCCAAACCCTGAATTTGTGGGATTTGGGGCAGGTGGGTGTGTGATCAACCCCACCTGGGGTTGGGGACATAATTGTTTTTCAACATTTTCATTTCCCTGGGGTGCCAATTGGGCCCTAGTGGGATAAAAGAAAATGTGTAATTGGAATTTAGTTTGCCTTATTCTGCTTCTTGTAAGTTTAAGTATTTTTTTGTCTGGTAGGTGTTTTGCACATGGAAAGTTGGAACAGGTAAGACATGGTCCCTTTATTGAGTCACCTGTTTTGTCTGTGTCACTGTTGTGCTACACTCCTGAGTTTCACAGCGTTGCACTGCAGTCTCACCCCTAACTCATATCTCTCACGCACAGCATTTTCAGTGCATTAACATTTCTACAAGTATCTACGCATTCTTGCAAAGACACAGTATTTGCGGAAGACCGTTTTAGCTAGCTAACAGAGATGGTGTCTCGTTGGATGACTGTTGCCCAGGCCTTAACTCAAACAATGGCGGAGAGCTGAAGCAGGTTCTTCTGATACTAAGGGAGAGAATCATTGATCAGAATCTGGAAGTGATTTTTCAGTTGGCGTTGCATGTGATGAGGACTTATCTTTAGGCCTGGGCGGTAAATTCCGTTCCGCTCGCGGAATTTGGGTAATTTCGCATTCTGTGGAGAACACAAAATTGCCCAAAATTCTGCGTTCCTCAACTTCGTGAATTTTTTTGCCTGTTTGCGGTCTCAAATGCGTGTTCCCAAGATATTTTCCCCCGAGCACGCAAACAGCGATTGGGAACAGTAAAAAAGCCTCCCGCACAAGCGATTCCGCGTGTTCAAGGAATTTTTGCATATTCGTGGAGATTTTTTACCGTTTCGTGGAGATTTGTGTAATGCGATTACGCAAATTCCGCCCACCCTACTTATCTTCCGTTGAATCGAAAGAAAATGACCATGACAGCTGTGAGCTCCCTTTTCAAGCACAAACAGTGTAGCTGAGAGACACAACTGAGAGATGCTGGCAGTGTAGTCCAATCTGCAGTGAAGGCCGATACAAACACGTAGCGCACAGGAAGCGTGCTCATTTGGCAGCTATCCAATAGATTTCAGCCACAAATTCCTCATTTCCTGCAAATACTGGAAGTAAAGTCAATACTACATATCTTTTGCCCCAATGACTACTTCCATCTTTTTGTGGACAATGGAGCAGATTTACAAAAACTGGCTCATCCCTGCATATCAGCAGGGATACGCCAGCTATTGTGCGCCACGCCTCCGCCATCATGGATGCGCCGCATTTACAATGCGGCGCACCATGGAGCAAAAACGGCACAGATACGTGACGCATCTGTGCCGTAAAGGCAGCGCTTTGCTGGAGTTATGTCGTAAGAGCGATGCAGCTCCAGCAATGCTCTGACCCCGTTTTTAAAATGCTGCGTCAATCCTTATGCCTGCTTCAAGCAGGCGCAGTGTTTTGACGCAGCATGGGCTCAAAAGTGAGTAAAATCTTGTAGATTTCACTCAGCCACTTTTAGGAGGCCTTCTTGCGCCGGAACGCCCTCCCCCTGCGCAGGAACGCCTCCTTCTGGCCTACGGCTTTACAACATGACGCATCCCCCAGATGCGACACATTGTAAATACACCACTGCATGGCGCATCTTTTGCACTGCCGCTGCGTCACAAAAGTGACGCAACGGCGGCGTAAAAGAGGCGCAAGGGGCTTGTAAATCTGCCCCAATGTGTTTTTGAGGAAACGATACACCCAAACAAATTTGAGTACCAAAGATTTTCTAAGGGAACATGATGCATTCTCATTCTAGGGCACAACTTCAAGCTCTCGCTTCACTTCGTCGGATGACAAAAATTCTGGGCTTACACACCTCATGGGAGAGTTGCAAAAACCAACAGTGCAGTGTTACCGGTCTAGCCATATGGTTCCGACAACACCTAGCATCTAATTGGTCAAGACCACAGATTTTTTTTTATTCTGCAGTGGATGCTGCATTTTAATAACAACTCTGCCGTAGTGCCCGGGACCAGCTAGACCATGCGGTTCAAAATGTGGCCTGCCGCGAAACACGAGTCTGCCAAGTTTCTACAAATATACTACTGGGAAGAATATAGCCGTTGATGAGTCACAGATCCTATAAAAAGGACAGCTGTGTGCAGGCAGCACACATCAAGCAAAATATCTCATTACAGCATTAAGCTGTGCATTATGTGTGAGACCTCCCGTTGGTATGTATACAACCTGAGAGAACATTCTTGGAAGGAAGCCGTACAGTGTTGCCACGGTGACGTGCGGTACAATTTGGAGTTGCTGCAAAGGAGCTTGTTTTCAGGAAGCTGCAAAAAGTCCATATCGGTGCATTTGAACCAACTGCTAGCTATCAAATCCTCAGATAGGCGGCAAGTATATATGCTCACTACAATAAGAGTACATCTCTGGGGATGTATGACGTTACAATGCACACTTTTACAACGCATACCTTTACAACACATTTTTTACAACGCAACATCCATTACAACGCATTCCATTACAACGCATGCCATTACAACAAAATTTTAAAAACTACATTTACAACGCATTCCATTACATGGCATAATACCTTTACAACGCATACCATTACAACGCATAACATTACATTGCATGTTTGGTAAGTATTGGATAGTGTAGGGGTAAAAATTACTATTCTAACTCCAGGGGGGCAACAGTAGGGTAAGTGTTGGATGGTAATGGTATGTGTTGTAATGGTATGCGTTGTAATGACTGAGTTGTAATGACATGCGTTGTAGTGGTGAGCGTTGTAGTGTCATGCGTTGTAATGGTTGCGTTGTAATTGCATGCATTGTAATGGATGTTGCGTTTTAAAAGTTTCATTGTAATGGTAGTGCGTTGTAAAAGTTGTGTTGTAAAGGTTGTTTCCCATCTCTGGTCACAGTGGGGGGGGGTTAGTTGGCAGAACTACACAAGCCCCACTGTATATTTAAGTACAAGTACTTGGGTGAAGTGAATAAAAATGATCAGGTATTTCTACCATATAATGGGAGTTTTAAAACTCACAATGGTTGTCTGTCCATCTGATTGAGTTGGCAACATACAAGGCATAACTTGTCTCTCGTCAGACTATCATAAGAAGACTGATATCCTTCCTTGACTTTCAGTTGGCCGTTATCAATAGTCTTACTGATGTAGAAGCATCTGTCTCTACTTAAACAACTGTGAAGCATGTTGGAAGGCAGCAGGAACAGCACTTTGCTCACCACATTCTGCAACAGAGAAAAAGAGTAATCCATGTTGCTGATGTACAGTCTGCGCTTGGCAAAGAAAGAGGCAGACATGTTGTTACTGTGCACACTGTGTCACTGGAACCAAGCTGTTCCCGGCTGATGAGCCCATAACTAGGGTGAAACTGATCCTGAGTTGCTTGTGTTCGGGTTAGGGAGGACCTGGCGTGACAGTCAGGCTGGACTGTTCCTATCGGAGCAGGGTCAAGACTGATTTGCAAATGGCTGGGTTAAAACTGAAGTGGCATGGTGTGCAAAATAACAATGGATTGCGATGCGGCCCGAGTGACTGCTAGTGGCTGACATTATTTCAAGCATTCAGTCCATCACCGTTTTGTATGCGCAATGGTGGATCGGGCATCCGCCACGTTTTAAAGGAGTACCCTGTCCACAAAACCCCAAGGGGCATATGTAGATAATCCACATATTGCGATTCTCAAATAGCAATTTTTAAGGAATCGCTATTTGAGAATTGCAAAATGGAATGTAGGTAAAAAATCGCATTATTTTTGCGAATCTCTAAAATTCCTTAATTGGGATTCGCAAATTGCGAATCGCAATTAAGGAATGAGTGTCCCATTCATTCCTATGGGCCAAGAAAATCGCAATTTGAGAATCGCAATTCCAAGGGGGCCAGGGTGTCCAAAGGACACCTGTTGCACCCCTGGAATGTGCCTGTAAGTACATGTGGCGCACATACATGCCCTAAGGGCATGTCTGTGCGCCACATGGCACTTTGATTTTTTTTTTTATAACGCATTTTGACAGGAAATTGCAAAATACTATCTACTTGAAGTAGGTGGTATTTTGCGATTCCTTAAGCCAAAATCGCAATTTTAAAGGCACCGCTACATAGCATTTAAGGAATCACAAAATTACGATTTCTTAATTGCTTGAGCAAAATAAAGAATCACAATTTTTGCAATTCCTTATTTTGCTAAGTGGCACCTACATACCAAAAGGCCGTTTGCGATTCGCAAATGCCGGAATTCGCAGAATTCCGGCATTTGCGAATCGCAAACGCCTTCCTATATATGCCCCCAAGTTCCTTAATCTTTCTGTAAGTGTGCTTTAGAAAACCTAGGAGTGTCTGCCTCAGATTATGTGCCTCCGTTTTAATTTAAAACGTAGATATGTTCATGTTGTCCGAGAGCCACGTTACAAGACACCCTCCAACTATTAGGAAGAGGCCCAGGTAAGACATCCTGTGCACCATGCAGAGGTCTGGAGGCCTTCTCCTGCCCTTGACGCTCCATGAGACATGCTGAATGCCCTTCTGGGTCACACTGAGCAAGGAAGTAAGTGCCTGAACATCGCATCAGTTTTGGGTGCAACGTCTGTCAAAGGGCTGATGACAGCATGTCAAAAACATCTTCCCCTTATGAACTCTAGGTGGTCTCTGGTGTGCTATTAATGCTGATCTCTACACTGATCATAGTGCAACTAATATTTTATTGCACAAAATGCAGTGGTATAAAATATTCCACATGTCATGGAAAGTACGCCATAATGACAGCCTCCGTGGAACGTCACCACTGCCCATTTCTAAACAGTAGCCTCTTTGAGAAAGCTAAAGCAAACCTAGAACATTCATGTCCAAAGTATCAAGAAAGGGCGATACATTATCGCCGCTTTTATCAGCAGGAAACTGCCGCTAAAATGGCGATAAGGGGCTTGATAATATGCCCTTGTGAATTTCCATAAAAGCCCAGGTTCCTGTGTTAACCTGGGCTTTTAGCGGCAATTTCCTGCCGATGAAAGCCCTCAGTTTGCAGTCAGGGCCGATAGTCAGCTCAATAACCAAGAAGAAAATTCACACATCTCCAATCCTAGCCACTGCTTATTATTTAATTAAGTTGGTTTGTGACATATATTTAAAACCTTAACATTCTAAATATTCAGGGTCCTCTGTTAAAGAGGTTCAGCAGATGTGACTCGAGAAATCTCTGAGCATAACCACTGCTGATTGTTTAAACCACAGTCCATTCATTAAAGCTGGTCATTCAAACTACACTAAGGCCCATGGTTAGCTCCGCCTTGTGGGCAGCAGCTTCAACAATCTCTGATTTCTATGGCAACAATGAATTTTCTTAGAAAGCAAAAGTTGCTATCTGAAATCCTGTATTATTAATTACATAATTAAAGAATGATTACATACCTGTGGTCCTACTTCTGCATCTTAGGTATCTTCGTTGAAGTCATAAATGTTGAATATTTCCCCACTGCTTGCGCGGTTCCTGGAACACCTTTCTAAATATACATAGTCCGTGGAGAAATTAACTTTGTAGAATGTTCCAAGTTGCAGTTAATTTCTTATAGATCTGCAGTGTTAGACTGTCGGAGATATAATTTTCTTTCTGAAGGATGGAAAATGTTGATGAGGTGGCCTTATATTTCCACCCAATTGCAGACGCCTTCTGATGTAGAGTGGTATTACATTTTTTCACTTGTGCTCCCCATGTCAGGTTATCTGCTAATCTGATGCCTAGGTAATCAAAGGGTGTAGCCTGTCATGGGGGACCACATCTATTGTCATCTTCCCTCTGAAGGGCTGATGCGGATTAATTTACATGAACATTGATTTAGATTTGTTAAGTCCTAGTCCCCTGTAGACACAAAAGGCTGCAAAAGCATTCAGTCTGACTGTAAACCCAATGGGGTTCTAGATATGAGTAAAGTGTCATCTGCGAACATTAGTAATGGGGCAGGGACACCTGCTGGCTTAGGAGCATTGTGTCAACATGAACATAGTAATTTAACCCCTCCATTAATATAAAGACTAAAAAGAGTAGGAGCAGGGACATATCCCTGCCTTACTTCCCGTTTAATACCAATTTTGCCCGTAAGCTCCCCTCCCGTATTCCATCTCACCGTAGCATATGTTTCAGCATGAAGCACCCTCACAATCCAAAGTAAGTACCTTGGGATTCCGTGGTCATCCAGGACCTTCCATAGGTTATCTCTTGGAACTAGGTCAAATACTACTTTTAAATCAATAAAAAAAACATCAAGATGACCCCGCTTCAGGGTGATATACTTCCAGCATAGCACCTTGAAGCAAAATACCTGGTTGAGGGTGCTAACCTTACACCTGAAACCCGCCTGTGTATCTTTAAGAATATGGTTTTTGTTTTCCCACGTATGCAGCCTAAACAGGACCTGCTTACAAAAATTATTTGGGCTATTGTCAATAGGCTTATGGGCCGGCAGTTTGATGGAGCATCCCTATTCCCCTTTTTAGGTCTCGCCTGCGTGGGCTGCGCACATGCGCAGTCTCGCTGGCGAGATTTTATGTTTTTTGGTCAGCGTCACTATCGTGCTTTAAGCCCGCCCCTCTTTCCCATTGGCTAGTGTCACCGTTTGGTGGCCAGCCATTGGGAAAGAGCACTGCGTGATGTATATTTTTCTCTTTTTCAGACGGCCCACTTGGATGGGCTCGTCTGACTTCCTCCCGTCGTGAAAGGTTTGTTATCTTTATGGGGCCATGTGTTTCAAAACATGGCCCCATAAAGACAAGCTCCGCCGCGTGTTTATTTCTGTATCTCGCTTTCACTTTAAGTGAAAGCGAGATGCAAAAATAAACCGTGGCTGCCTGGCGAGCACTTGTTATAGATAGGGATAATGGCATCTCCATGCCATGATGGAGGAATGGCTTCCTCCTTTAAAATGCTGTCAGTCACAGCACTAAGATAAGGGACCAATAATTCTGGTTGAGATAGATACAAGTCTCTAGGAATTCCATCTAGCCCTAGTGCCTTTTTCCTCTTTATCTGCTTTAGGGCAAAGGCCGTTTTGGCTAAAGTGAAGCATGTAGTATCAACACTACCATTAGTTACCCCCTTTTCCACTGGATCTGTGTCACGCTGGGTCCCTAGCATATCCTTCACTGGGGACTTAATCTGGTTCTTTTCACAGTTTCATTCTCTATAGAGACCCTCAAAGTGTAATACCTACCTATCTGGTGGAATTGATGCTTCAAAATGATTATCAAGTACACAGGAGTTAACTGCAATTAACTTCCAAAAAAGCCTTGAGTATCTGGATCTTCAGATATCTGAGAAACTGAGGAACGGGCTCGGAGAAATTCCAGACCACTGGTGAAGAAGAAAGTATCATCTGAGGGATCCTCGACGTTGAGAGAGATGGAATTGACTTTTTCCAAGCCTTTTTTACCAATAACATTAATTGAGGTGAAGATAAATGCCTTTTTAATGTTGTATGTTGGTACATCGACATCGATCAAGTGCTCGATGACAGCGGGGTGGTGCCGTCGTGATCTTTTCCGTCAATGACGGTGATCGTCTTTCCGTCAATTTTGATGTTGAGTGATGACTGACGTACCGACATAGACCCTTCTTTCAAGGGGGAGCATGTCGGGGTTGAACCTCTTGATGGAGCTTTCGTTGGTCTTGATGTCAACTCTCAGTGTCGATGTGAGTGACAGGGATGACAGTTTGATCGTTTATCTGTTGTTCGCCCTCCATGGGAGTCATTGCCAGAGTTACGATATTATTCAGAGGAAGGGCGGGATAAAGATCTTTCTAATCCTTCTTCTTTTCTTTTTCACTTCCTCTGCTCTCATATCAATTATCAGACCTCTTAATCTGATGTCCTCCCTGTCCTTAAGTGTGCTTTTTGACATTTAGGGCCATATGTATGAAGCCAATTTGCGATTGCAGAATTTCAGCGTTGTGCAATAGCAGTGTGCAATGTAGCACAAAAAAAAACCCTCGCAAAATAAGGAATCGCATATTTTGCAATTCCTTATTTTGCAATTGCATTTAAGGAATCGCAAATTGCGATTTTCAAAGCAATGTAAGAAGCAAAAAAGAAAGTGCAATTTGGCCTTAAGGAATCGCAAATTACCACCAACTTCAAGTTGGTGGTAAATTGCGATTTCACTTAAAAATGCACTGTTTTGCATTTTTTAAAGTGCCAAGTGGCACACATATAGGCCCTTAGGGCATGTATGTGTGCCACATGTGCCCACATGCATATTTCAGACGTGCAACAGGGTGTCCTTTTGACACCCTGCCACCCTTGAAATTGCATTCTCAATTTGCGATTCTCTAATTGCTAATCGCAATTTGTGAATGCCTTCCCATTCATTCCTATGGGCCTCCTAGCCCATAGGAATGAATGGGAAGGTATTCCTTATTTGCGAATCTCAATTTGCATTCGCAAATAAGGAATAAGTTGGATTCACAAAATTATTAGCAAATCCCACATACATAGCATTTTGCGGTTCTCAAATTGCGATTCACTAAAAATCGATATTTGAGAATCGCAAAACAACATTTTGATACATATGACCCTTTATCACAAATGTCACATCCTTTTGCCTGATGTGATAGGGACAAGCAAACCACACATACCATGTAAGCATCAGAACTTGCCTTTGTTCTTCCACAAGAAGGGAAGTTGGTAAAAAGAGAAGGCATTCTGACCAGAAAAAAATAGACTGATCAATGTAAAATAGTTTTACTCAACCGAAGAGATGTTAAAAGCTCAAGTTAAATTGGTCTTGAAAGACTTTTCAGCTAGCAAAAATGTTTTTAAATATGTGGAAAAGCACCTGAGGTGTTCAGAGATCCTGCCTGAAGGATCCAGAAAAAAGAACTGACTCTCACAGGCAAACTGATGGTGCTGGCATTGTGGGTAGGGATGCCTCTCAGGTCCTTAAAAGAACAGCTTCTTTTTTCCCCTCTCTCAGTGTAAGCCTATCAGGATGCATCTTCTGTTCCTCCGCTTTATGTTATAGGTAGTTTTTTTCCAAGACAGATGATGTACACTCAAGAAGCTAATCAGTGTCATCAACATTTTCCATCCTTCAGAAAGAAAATGACACCTCTGACAGTCTAACATTGAAGATCGATAATAAACGAACTTGAATTTGGAACATTCTATAACGTCAATTTCTCCAAGGACTATATATATTTAAAAGGTGTTCCACGGTCCGCGCAAGCATCGTGGAATTATGCAAAATTTAAGACGCCAACGATGCAGAAATACCTTTTCTTCTTTTTACAACAAACAGGAAAGTCTGATTTTGTATTCACTGTTTTCAATAAACCTTTCGTTGTTAAGAAAAAAGCAATGCTTTGTGATAACAGCATCACAACAAACATGTAATATACAAAATACACAATCGGGAAACTTGTAATATGTTCCCCTATTTACTTCAAGGGCTTCTGGTGACATTTAGAAACCACTCAGCCACTGGCCTTGTGGTGTATGATGTCAACATCCTGCGCATGCTACGTAAGATCTTCCGGTGGTTCCCCACCGAAACCAGGAAGACGGTCACCCAGACCCTCGTCAAAAGCCGACTGGACTACGGCAACTCCCTCTACGCCGGAACCACAGCTAAGCTCCAGAGAAGACTCCAGCGCATTCAGAACGCCTCAGCACGCCTCATCCTGGGCGTTCGCCGACACAGCCACATCTCCACACACCTGAGAAACCTGCACTGGCTCCCCGTCAGCAAGAGAATCATGTTCTGACTCCTCACCCACGCACACAAAGCTCTCCACAACCAAGGCCCAAGATACCTCAACGAACGCCTGACCTTCTACACTCCCACCCGCCAGCTTCGATCAACCAGCCACGCCCTCGCCGCCGTCCCCCGCATCCGAAGAGCCACAACAGTAGGAAGATCCTTCTCCTACCTGGCTGCCAAGACGTGGAACTCCCTCCCCACCCACCTCCGACTGACCCAAGACCATCTCGCCTTCAGGAAGCAACTCAAGACCTGGCTGTTTGAGCAGTAGCAGACCCCCCTCCCCCAAGCGCCTTGAGACCCCCTGGGGTGATTAGCGCGCTATACAAATGCTTGATTGATTGATTGATCACCAGAACACCTCAATGGCAATATGGGGCCATGTTTAGTATTTAACCACTATGTATCTTACACATTTCACAAGGAATCAGGAAATATGAAAAATATTTAATAGGTCCTTGATGTGAAATATGGGTTTAGTCATCAGAATTCCAATCCCAAAACCATTTTGCAGAGCGTTACCACTTTTAGAGCCACTAGGATTATGCAACAATGTGATAGAAAATTAAGTGGCAGGGTTATCTAAATTATGGGGCCAGAAAATGCAAACTACACAGCATTATGTAGCACGTTCTACAAAGGTAATAGTTTGAAACATTCCAATCAGAAACATTTCTGCTGAAATCTGAAGCAATGAATTATTTAGCAAGTGTGTGTGGAGTAAGTACATAATTATGCAGTATATATCTCAGCCTCAAAATCACACATATTCACTGGCCCCAACCACTATCCATCATTTTTGCAAAAATCTAGTCATGAAAGGTAAACAAAAGCTAAACATTCTACTTATCATCAGTGGCCTCTATTAGATGCATCTTGATGAAAACAGCTTCAGCTAGATCTCATTTCTATAGGCAAATTGTTTTTTTTTTCAAAACAAGCAGTGTTTTTTTCTCCAAAACTTTTTGATTCTCAACTAAATAAACAGTATTCCCTTTTCTTAGTGCAGACGACCAAACGGTATAGTCCAGAACTTTACTTAATATTTTCAATACACATTCCACTGGTTGAAAACCACCATTTTCAAGTTAACTTGTACAAAATAAACATATAACATAAAAAATACATCAGGAGTAATAAGGTCCTAAATTGTAATCTTGGGGTATTGATGAGATCTACAACCAACTCAGACTTTAGCCTCTTGGTTTATAATGTCATCAGAATTCCCTGCCTTGTAGGCATTAATATGACATGGTTAGCCGTTATGTATCCTGTATGTTGCAATGTCATCTACAATAAATAACAACAGGAGTATAGCCCATAGACCAGGTTGAGATCTGGGTGAGTAAGCAAAAGTTAGCGACAATGTCTCAACCGGATTCAATAAGGAAGGCAAATACATATGTATGTACACAACATTACAGAAAGGAAACAGGGAGACTCCTGGTAGTGTGTTCCAAAGTGCTCATGGCATCATATATTTAAAATTGCAGTTTATACAGAACAGTTATATCAGCACTGTGGGCCCTATTCACAGAACTAACTTAAGACAAAGTCCTAAACTTACTACCATTTTGGTATTCACAGAAGTCACTTACTCATTTTGGTATTCACAGAAGGCACTTACTCATTTCGGTATACGCAGAAGGCACTTACTCATTTCGGTATACGCAGAAGGCACTTACTCATTTCGGTATACGCAGAAGGCACTTACTCATTTCGGTATTCACAGAAGTAGGGAGCCCTAACTTTACTACTCCTAAACTGAGAAAAATCCTAACTTTAAGACTTTCGGTATTCACAGAAGGCATTTGGGAGTCCTAAAGTTAGGACTCCTAACTTCTGTGAATACCGAAATGAGTAAGTGCCTTCTGTGAATACCAAAATGAGTAAGTGCCTTCTGTGAATACCGAAATGGCAGTAAGTTTAGGACTTTGTCTTAAGTTAGTTCTGTGAATCGGGCCCTGTGAGCATAAATTGCAAAGGCAACTGAAAGGGGAACTTGGTGCACGTTGAGCTCGTGACATAAAGGTGATGGCACAAGTGACAAGTGAGAAAGAAACAGCGGAAGGCGCAAAGTGATAAAGTGATAAAAATTAAGTACAGGGATCAATGGTTCGACAAGAATGATTATTTACAATGATAGAACACGCTTTTAGATTTCAAAGAACCAAAGTTGAATGTGCGCCGTGAGTAGCACTGGTAGGTAGGTCGACGGCGTTTCGGTCCTATTATATCAGGACCATCATCAGGACCGGGTTGCCACAATTTAAAGGTGCTGCAGGTCAGGAGGAGTAAGCTGCGGGTGGCAGTCAGGTAAATCCAGGGATGAATCAGGTTACCAGTAGGGGTAGTGCAAATTCGGGATAGGGTGCTGCATGGACGGTGTCTGTGCGAGGTCAGGTCTGGGAAGGACTGCCACGTTTGTGTGCGGTATCAGCCGGTGTCTCCAAGACCGAGACACCGGCTGATAGCGCTCACTAACGTGGCGGCCCGGTGTAGATCTCGGTCCCTACCCTGCCCCTGGATTGACTCCAGCATCTGAACTTTCTTCCACTACATGGTAATTCCCCCCCGGGACCGTTGCAGTGGACAGGGCCGGACTGGGAAACAAAACCGGCCCCGGCAAAGTGCTCGGCCGCACCCCTCCCCCCCTGCCCACTCAGGGGGGTTGGAGGTGACGCCAAGCTCTTTGACGGGGCCGGTTTTCGGCCGATTTTGGTACAGGGCCGATTTTGCAGCTATGCTGCAAAAACGGCCCTGTAACAAAAACGGCCCCCAGGGGCCCAAAACCGGCCCCCACCCGTGCGGCGCACCGGGGGATTGCCCGGTGCCCGCTATGGCCAGTCCGGGCCTGGCAGTGGATCGGGGATCCGACCCTGCTCTCAGCGCCATTAAACAGTCCGTTGGTGGCCGTTAGACATAGCCCCTCCTCCAATTTGAACTTGAACAGACGCCTTGACTCTGCACCAAACCCCTGGTTTCCTTCACCCACGCCGAATCCCCGGTCACCTTGGGGCAGTTTTTCCCACACCTGACCTCGCACAGACGCCGGTCCTGATGATGGTCCGGATTTAATAATTGTTTTAACATACAATCAGTTTAATGACGATTATAGCTAGCTACATGCTACACGTTTTCACAATCTCTGTTCACTGCTATTGGCACTGTGCATTGTGCTAAAGAAGTGCTTCAGGCACCCGTCCTACCATACACATATCCATCCATTCAGCCATCCACCAAGAATCTCCCATTAGGGATACATCCATGAATCCACCACTTCCACCATCCTGTCCATCCATTCACTCATCAATCCATGACATCTTTCCATTCACCTAGTTATCTGTCCTTCCACCACACCATCTATTTTTATATCCAAACCATCCATCCAGCACCCTTTCCTTCCTGCATCTCTATATTCACCACACAACCTCACCCATCAATCCACCCATAACCTACACATCCAATCATTCACTCATCATCACATTTGACCATTCATCCATCTGTCCTCCTCAAACATCTTCCTCTAGTCAACCATCCAGCCACATCATCAGTCATCCATCCATACATACTACCTGCATGCATGCATCAACCAACCACAACCAGCAAATAATACTAATCAATTTCTGAACAATCAATGTACAAAACTTTAAGGTATTCCATGTCAGAGATTTAGTTCCAGCTTATATTTCACGTTTTACTTTACTCGTGCATTCCTTAGGGGTGCTCACTATTTCCAGGATGTTGTATTTCTGTATTTTTGTGTGCATCGTATTTCTCTTGTACAACGCATTCTTTGAACTGAGTCACATTCAGGTGTTTTTCATGGGCCACCATTGAGAGCTCTGGAGCAAAGGCTTATGGTAGTGCAAATTTCCCACAGTGCCTGTCATGGGGTCAAAAAGGTGTTCAGAATACTTGGTCATCCAATCCTTGGCCTCTCTGCTGAACAAACGGATCAATGGTCACTTATTCCAGGTCCAATTGTGATTCTGTGCAACTGCGTGTGAAGGTTTACACAGTTCTCAAAATATTGCACTCATCCCGCACTTTTACGCCTCACCACTTTCAAATGTCACCAGCCGCCACATCACAAGCCTAAGCGGAGCATATGCACGCGACCCTGCGGGCTCGTCCTAACATACTCGTGCCACCAAAAATGAACAGTTAGCACACACGTGATCTCACATGCTCCCTTTTCTTCTTCCCCTCCTTTAAAAAAAGTCTTTCCTTCATTTAAACAGAATCAACTCGTGTGAAATCATTTATGCTCCAAATGCATAAACACAATTCCTAATACTGTAAGCATTAATTTTTTTACCTCAAGCACACAAATCTCCTTTCTTAAAGAATAAATAAATATATATAAAGAATCTCACTTGACACACACACACACAGCTTCTGAAAATTCGAAGCTTTCGCATAAATTACTGTAATTCCTCTTTCATACCAACTAAAATACATAGAAATATAAGCAGTTGTAAATTGTAGTAAATTATCTTTATTTCGATTATACACAATAATCATAAAAGATAAAAGTCAGGTGTTAAAAAAAAGAAAAGAGAGGAAACACAATGGTACTTATTATAAAAGAGCACAAAAGACATTTAAAACCTTATTTAGTCACATACCAATTCGATTCATCCAATTTAAAATATACATAGACTCATAAAATCCTATTAAAATAAGGACCCCGGCCTGGAATGCGTGGTATTATTACTAAGCACACAGTATTTTATTCCAAAATAGGGCACCTTTTAAATAGCCGATGACTTTCGTCATCACCAACTGATCTTGTAAAAGTTGTAAAAATAAAAAGCCAAGAACAGGAGCAGCATTTAAAAGAGGAGGAGAGTTCTATGCAGGAGACATTTATTATTTATTAATGTTCCAGTTCTGGATTGTTCTTTGTTGGAAGTTCCTTGAAAGTGCTGCTGTGCAGAAGTGGCAATAAAAGATTATGCATAATGGCGGCCTCTGCTCTTGTAATTAAATCAGTGGAGGGAGTCAGGGAGTGACAATGAGTGATAATGAGAGTGAGTTTGAGTGTGAATGAATGATAGTGAGTGAAGGAGAATGACAGTGAGTGTTACGGTTAGGGAGAATGACAGAGTGTAGCTGTGAGGGGGAATGACAGTGAGTGTAACTGTGAGAGAGAATGACTGAGTTAATGTGAGGGAAACGACAGTGAGTGTTATTGTGTGTATAGCCTGAGTGAGTCAGAATGAGTGAGACAGAATGAGGATCATCAAAGCAGATTTTGTCAAAGTGGGACTGAGTAGGTACGAGTGAGAATGATAGAGACTAGGGGCCATATGTAGGTAATTACTATTTAACGATTTTTAAATACCGAATTTTACCGATTCGGTATTTGAAAACAGGTAAATAGTTTGTAGGTAAATATTCGGTAAATTTTACCGAATCGGTAATATTCGGTATTACCGATTCGGTAATTCCCGTTAATTCCTACGGCCCTGGAGGCCCATAGAAATGAATAGGAAGCCATTAACTATTACCGAATCGGTAATAGGGGGAACATATTCAAGGGTGGCAGGGTGTCACATTGACACCCTGTTGCACCCCTGAATCGTGCATGTGTGCACATGTGGCGCACATACTGCCACATGGCACTGAAAAAAAAGCAAAAAACTGCTTTTTCTAAAGTATTCGGTATTTACCCCCAACTTATAGTTGGTGGTAAATAATGAATCCTGAATGCTAAAATGCACTCACTTGAGTGCCTCCTACATAGGAATTAAGGATTCGGTAATTTACCGAATCGGTATTTAAAGAATTCGGTAATTTACCGATTCCTTAAATTACTGATACGGTAAATTACCGAATCCTTGAAACCTGCCTCCTTCATCTCTAATCCCTAAATACCGGTCAGTAACGGTGAAATCTACCGAATTTCACCGTTACTGACCGGTAATACCCCACCTACATATGGCCCTTGATTAGTCCGTGGGATTGAATAAACCACAGTAAGATATGATGAGTGAAATGAGTGGGACTGAGTGAGACTGGCTGAGAATGAGTAAAACTGAGTGGATCAGAGAATGGGTGAGACAGAGTGAGTCAGAATGAGTGGGACTGAGTGGAAAGAAGTGAGACTAGGGGAGTCAAGGTGTGATTGAGTGATAGGTGAGTCAGCGTGAGATTGACTGAGAGTGAATGAGAATGAATGAGATTGAGTGACACTAAGTTAGACTAACTGAGCATGAGTGAGACTAAGTGAGTAAATCAGAGTTGAGATTAAGACTGAGTGAGTGAGTGAGTCATACTTTCAAAGAATGAGCACTCGAAATCTCTGATAGTCAGATTCACTCACTGGGATTCAAGCCAAAGATTACACCTCACCACTTTTAAAAGTTAGCAGCCGCCACTGCATCTTTTTCTGAGAGGTAATCTTACCAAGATTAGGGTGGCTGCAGTGATATGCTAACCTGCAGAGCGCTACGAAGTCTGTATATACCAGTTCATAATCTTGATCTTAGGACAGGGCTGGTTTATCAACATCATCCAATGGACTTTAGGGCAATTGGCTAGATTTTGAAATGCTTTTGGGGCCAGCTCTCTTAATGAGAGTAGTGCCACCCCATATACTGGGTGATGTAGAGGCCCCAGACTTGGGTAAAACACACTAATCTCACAAGTTTCCTAATGAAAACTAAAGAGCCATGACTGGTCTTTGAGGACCACACAGATACACCTCACCCCTTGCAGCTCTTCTGCCATTATTGGTGTTTGCTGGCTGTAGCAGGAATGTGTGCTCTAGTGACTGGCCCTTTTTGTGCTGCTATCTAAATCATATATGTTGGAGAGTGGGGTCTGCAATCCTATGGTCACCCCAATTTTTGCTTTTTGCTTCACTGGTTTTCGACTTAATGTGGCTGTGGGCCTGCTAATCAGACCCACAGCCTGCTGTTCTCTCTCTCAATTCACAGACATGTACTATAGGTACATCACCAATTTGGTACTGGACACCTTGTCAGCCCCTGTACCATGCACTATAGGTGCTCAGGGCATAGGTGCATCCAAGGCCTACCAGGGGCTGCAGCATATCTTTTCCACCCCTGGCTGGTACTTAAATCGACACAACTGGCTGTTCACACAGCTGGGGCAAGGTGGTGTAATCACCCCTTGCTTAGATATAGTATACCTATATCTAAACCTATATATGGACACATATATACCTATAAGTCACTCCTATGGCAGGCCTTAACAATCCTGGAGGCAGAGTGCTTGGTTCTATGTGAGATGGTGCTCTAGCATGAGCTGAGCCTGTCTGCAGAGGTCGGAACCATTTCCCTGCAGCTGTTCTAGTGATACTGCCATACCATATACTCTTAAGTGCATTACAAGCCTCGCGGTTAATGCTAACTGTGGTTTGGCTTTATCAAAACATGTCGTGTTTGGTGTCATACACTTTGGAATACTACCCCCTCGCCAGTTCTGGAGACGGGGGTAGCATTCCACCCTTCTAGAGGGAGAAGACATGTTACTTTACTGAAAACGCGGTTAATCCTAACCAGAGCCCCAGCATCACAAAATGGATGCTGCTGCCACAGACACTGGTCTGCCCTCCTGCAGCTGACCGAAACTCGACAGAGGATGCTTGATCAAAGGATCTCCTGTCACAGGGAGGTGTCACACCACCCCAGACAGGAGATAGTTGATTGTAGCAGGGAGGGTTGAAAGAAACTAGACACTGCCTGGGGCGCACAAGGTGTCCCTGGGCAGATTCCAGTCAAACCGGTTCTGGGGCCATCCTGCCCCAGTCCTGGTGGCAAACTGGACAAAGGAAAGGGGTGTAACCACCCCCTTCCCAGGTCCCACCCATAGGAGGGACCTAGCAGGTAATCCAGCCCCCAGATTTGGAATATAGGTGGGAGCAGTGCCAATACACATCAGATTTTCCTGACTGAAACTTATGAAATGAAACTCTGGACCCTTCGACATCCTACTCGACGTGGAAGACTGAAGAATCTCCCTTGTGGTCAAGGAGTGACCACCCTGTGCAAACAGGCACCATCCAGCACCTCGACGTTTGCTTTGTTGCACTTCCTGCTGGAACTCGAGCAACAGAGATCAACAAGACCCAGTGTGCCTGCCTTGTAACAGCCCGATCCACAGTCCCTGCAAAGCTGAGACCCGGGGAGGCGACCTGAAGCGTGGGAGCGGCCATCTTGGAGGAACAACGAAGCGCTGACCGTGCAGCTCCCGAGGCTCCCTCGAAGTTGTGCATTGGAGTTTGAGAAGCTCCAGCCCAGAGCAGCTTTTGCATCAAAGCTCACCCCTCCACACTCGACGAGTGCTGCGTGGGGCCCTTTTGCATTTTCCTGCTTGACGCGTTGGTCCGGTTGCTTGCCCGTTGGCTAGTGGCCCCAGAACCAAGGAACCTAAGAATTTACACAGCTGGTCTGGTTGCTCCAGACTGGCCCTCGCTCCCCTGAAAAGGAGCACCCGCTCTGACCCTGCTGGTCCGAGTATTAAGTGATCTTTGAATCCTACATGGGTTGCCTTTGCCAAGGTTTGTTGACTCCGATCCGGGAGCCGACACTGCCGACAGCGAGAGCCTTTGTGGGACAGCTCTTGATTCACTCCAGGACATCCTCGGTGCCCCAGAGTCCACGTGGCAGTGGAGACATGCTTCACGACATCAACCTGAATGCGCCCGACATCGCCTGGTTCCTTCCTGGTTCCTTCCTGGTCACTGGCTAGTGACCTAGACTCTGTCCCCTCTGCTTTCAGGTACCCAACATCTTCGATCCACCCTTGGATCGCACCGGACACTTCTCTTCTGGACGCCTGCAGCATCCTTATCTCCAGGCACCATAGATCTTCGTGACGAAACCCGACACATCTTCGCACCTGTGCACCCGCTTCCTGTGGGTGAGGTAACTCTTGAACGCCGGTGCTCCTGTAGTGGTTTACACCTCTAGTGTCTAAGTCTAAAGTTTTGTCCTTCTAGTCCAGTCGGAAGACTCTTAAAACTGTAACTCGATAACTTTTACGCACCATTGACTTTGCATTGGTGCATGCGTGTGCTTTCTGCACTGCACCCGAATCCCGCAGGCTACTCCCGTCCTAACTGCTGTTAGTCCAGTGTAGTCCCAGTGATTCCCAAGGCCCTAGGCCTTACCACTGATCGATCAGTGATTGTTATACCACTTTTTTGATATATGGTTTGAGAGGCCACCGGCCTCATCCATAACTGTGCAACTTGTATATGTTATATTGTGCTTTTGTTTAAACGCTTGTGCTTCATTGCTCATAAAGAGTAGTGGGGATTATTCTGAGAATAAATACATATATTTTTATAATATATAACTTGTGTGGTGTCCTTTCATTTGATATTACAGGATTGCATATGGTAAAACAGCTGGCTTGACATGTCCTCTTGAGTTAAGCCTTTAAGGCTGCTTAGTCCATGCTACCACTAGGATAGCTTGTCTTTAAGGTTGACTTACAACCACCACCATAAGGGATTGTTTGGACTGATACAGGGTGCCCACAGAACTGTGGACATCATACATCAGGCCAACCTCTCACATTGGTGAGCAGCGGTACGGATTTGAGCTTGCTGTTGTTTTACCTTTGCAATCTTTTATCAAATTGAAAGATCACATTAAGTACTATAGGTACATATAAACAAAGCTTAGCATATTTAAGTTCTACTGAACTTAGTAGTTGTAGATAAAAGGGCTTAGCACACCCTGACTACAACTCACTAGCAAGGTACAGTAGGAAAACACTTAGTGTAGGTAAGTGCATCACTTACACCTCACTAGCAGTCATGTCTAGCACAGGTGAAGCTATAAGCTCTCTACCTGTGGTGGTTGACCCTCCACAGGCAACCTCAGACTATGACAAATTCAGCCATAGAGACTTGAGTGCCTTGTGCACTGCAAGGAAGCTGAAAAAGGGTCACAACCCTACCATTCCTATCCTAATAGCCATCCTGGAGAAGGATGACCGTGAGAAAGGCAGAATAGTCCCCTCAGGGTCAGGAGAAGGAGTGCATCCCCCAGATAATAAGAACACCTCCCCAGAAGTAGAAAATGAGGAGTCAGACCCTGAATCGGAAGAGGAAGAGTCAGATCAGGATCAGAGGGGAAACCAGGTCCCAGTGGCAAGGCTTAGCCAAGCCAACTTGGTCCTACATGGGAATGGAGAAGGGAACCACTTCCCCAGACCCAATAGCCGGATTCTCCCAGGCAATAGGAGAGAGAGAACTCCTTCCAGGGATTCTCACATTTCTAGTGCCTCAAGAGAATCTCAGAGGGGAATGACTTCTCCTCAGAAGAAAGAGCATAGAGCCAGGATGAGAGCTGTTAATCTCCAAATAGAGAGGGAAGAATTAGCCTGGGTACTGAGATGGAGTCTGGCTTAGTCAGGATCCCTACTCAGGCAGTTCTGATCTGTGAGGGGGACATAGCTATGTCCTCTACTATAAGTCCTAATAACTTGGGCAAGTACAGGCAGACGCCTTTAATTAATGAGAAACTGGCTCAGGCCTACAGGGACACTTGTGCCAGTGTCACTATGGTGACACCCAACTTTGTGGACCCTGAACAGATGATACTAGGTGAGAACTGCCTAGTGACCAACGCTAGCAATGCCACTACTACACATAGTGTGGCTGTTGTTAACTTCTCCTGGGGAGGGGTAACTGGCCTCAAACGAGTTGTTGTTGTTAGTGCAGACCTCCCAGTTGACTGTTTGTTGGGCAATGATCTTGAGGAATCCTTGTGGTCAGAAGTGGAGTACAGGACTCATGCAGAAATGCTGGGGATTTCAGCACATGTCCTTGCGGTAACCAGGTCCCAGGCCAAGAAGTGCCTACCTGAACCTGTGGTGGATCTTGAAACTATAGACCAACCACAGCCCAAGAGAAAGAACAAGAGGGTCAAGGCAGTGCCTTACCACTTGCCCCAGGTTGAGGATCAGACCTCACAGGAGGGTGATTCTGTGATCCAAGAGGAGACTGTCCTTGAAGAACTTGAGCCTGATCAGGTTGAGTTTCTGGGGACAGGGGGACCCTCAAGGGCAGACCTGGGGCAGGCTCAGCTAACTTGCCCCTCTCTTGAACCCCTCAGACAGCAAGCTGCTGCTGAGGCTGCTGGAAATGCTCAAGGTACCCATAAAGTATATTGGGATGATGGGCTCCTTTATTCAGAGGCTAGAGACCCCAAGCCTGGTGCAACCAGGAGGTTGGTTATACCTCTGCAATTTAGGGGCTTCCTTCTAACCTTGGCCCATGATATTCCCCTTGCAGGACACTTAGGCCAGACCAAGACTTGGGACAGGTTTGTCCCTCACTTTCACTGGCCTCATATGTCAGAAGATGCCAAGGAGTTTTGTCGCTCCTGTGTCACCTGCCAAGCCAGTGGCAAATCAGGTGGCACCACAAAGGCCCCCCTTATACCTCTACCTGTGGTGGGGTGCCCTTTGAGAGAGTTGGGATTGACATTGTTGGACCAATTGATCCCCAAACAGCATCTGGGCACAGATTTATCCTGGAGGTAGTGGATCATGCCACCAGGTACCCAGAGGCAATTCCCCTGAGGACCACAACAGCTCCTGTTGTGGCAAGGGCCCTACTTGGAGTTTTCTCCAGAGTGGGCTTTCCAAAGGAGGTACTTTCAGACAGAGGTACTAACTTTATGTCTGGATACTTAAAGGCAATGTGGAAGGAGTGTGGCGTGAACTATAAGTTCACCACACCCTATCACCCACAGTTCAATGGGCTTGTTGAGAGATTCAACAAGACCCTAAAGGGAATGATAAAAGGATTACCTGAAAAGCTCAGGCGTAGATGGGACATCCTTTTACCCTGCTTACTCTTTGCTTACAGAGAGGTCCCACAGAAGGGGGTTGGCTACAACCCTTTTGAACTTTTGTTTGGCCACCCTGTGAGGGGTCCATTGTGTCTTGTGAGGGAAGGATGCGAGTTACTTCTCAAAAAGCCTAAACTTGATATTGTTGACTATGTACTTGGTCTCCGCTCCAGGATGGCTGAGTACATGGAGAAAGCATCCAAAAACCTGGAGGCCAGTCAAAAATTACAGAAAGCTTGGCATGGCCAAAAGGCTGTTCTGACTGAGTACCAGCCAGGGCAGAAGGTGTGGGTGTTGGAGCCAGTGGCCCCAACAGCCCTCCAAGACACATGGTCTGTACCCCACACCATCATTGAAAAGAAGGGAGAGGTCACCTACGTGGTGGACCTTGGCACCCCTAGGAGCCCCCACAGGGTGCTCCATGTAAACAGGTTGAAAGCATTTGTTGACAGGGAAAGCATGGGTTTACTCATGGCTACAGATGGGGAACAGGAGGAAGAGAGTGACCCTCTCCCAGACCTGCTTTCCCAAAACCCTGATGATGCCTCAGTGGATGGAGTAGCCTTGGCAGGCAGCCTCACTGACCAGCAACAGATGGACTGCAGACAGGTTTTGCAAGCCCATAGACACATGTTTTCCCTTACACCCAGTCAAACTAACTGGTGCACCCATGTGGTGGATACTGGTGACAGTCTGCCTGTCAAGAATAAAATCTACAGGCAACCTGACCATGTCAGGGATTGTATAAAGGCTGAGGTGCAGAAAATGTCAGAACTTGGAGTGGGGAGGCGATTTTTACTGACCGGTTGCTGCACACGGCCGGGCTCGGCTCCGCTGTGTGTTCCTGGCCGGGCTTGGCTCCCCCGACCTCTGTCCCCCGCTGTGGTGTTCCTGGCCGGGCTTGGCTCCGCCAGGGCCGTTTGAGACTACAACCCCCAGCAGCCTCATCGCGGCAAGGACGCCGCCCTCGCAAACAGGAAGCGCCTGGAGGCGCATAAAGTATCCCTCGCCACAGAGTCCAGGGGGAGGCGATTTTTACTGACCGGTTGCTGCACACGGCCGGGCTCGGCTCCGCTGTGTGTTCCTGGCCGGGCTTGGCTCCACCGACCTCTGTCCCCCGCTGTTGTGTTCCTGGCCGGGCTTGGCTCCGCCGACCTCTGTCCCCCGCTGTGGTGTTCCTGGCCGGGCTTGGCTCCGCCGGGGCCGTTTGAGACTACAACCCCCAGCAGCCTCATCGTGGCAAGGACGCTGCCCTCGCTAACAGGAAGCGCCTGGAGGCGCATAAAGGATCCCTCGCCACAGAGTCCAGGGGGAGGCGATTTTTACTGACCGGTTGCTGTACACGGCCGGGCTCGGCTCCGCTGTGTGTTCCTGGCCAGGCTTGGCTCCGCCGACCTCTGTCCCCCGCTGTGGTGTTCCTGGCCGGGCTTGGCTCCGCCGACCTCTGTCCCCCGCTGTGGTGTTCCTGGCCGGGCTTGACTCCGCCAGGGCCGTTTGAGACTACAACCCCCAGCAGCCTCATCGCGGCAAGGACGCCGCCCTCGCAAACAGGAAGCGCCTGGAGGCGCATAAAGGATCCCTCGCCACAGAGTCAAGGGGGAGGCGATTTTACTGACCGGTTGCTGCACACGGCCGGGCTCGGCTCCGCTGTGTGTTCCTGGCCGGGCTTGGCTCCGCCGACCTCTGTCCCCCGCTGTGGTGTTCCTGGCCGGGCTTGGCTCCGCCGACCTCTGTCCCCCGCTGTGGTGTTCCTGGCCGGGCTTGGGTCCGCCGGGGCCGTTTGAGACTACAACCCCCAGCAGCCTCATCGCGGCAAGGACGCCGCCCTCGCAAACAGGAAGCGCCTGGAGGCGCATAAAGGATCCCTCGTCTCCTCGTCCCGCGGGACGCGCGCGGGCACGCCCGGGCGAAGCCCGGGCAAAGGGCGGGCCCTCTGTGACCCTCAGAGGCCAGAGGAGGACGGGACGGGCCATGGACCCTGGTTTAACTTTTTAAGGCTGAAAGACTCATCATTCATGTGAGACTCTAAAACTAAGTTTAATAATTGTCTTAAAGGTATATATTTAATGATTGGCTGTATTGTTTATTTGCTGGATCATTGTGAGAAACTATAATCTATATCATAATGCTCAGACTTACCAAGGACACGCCGGTTACTGGTTTGAATAATATGGATAATTTTTTGGTCAAAAAAGTTAACCAAATCAATAACGAGCGTAGGGCTTCATTGGGACGCTGTAGCAATCTCCCTGTACCACCTGAAATTAGGCCCACCCAGGCGGTAGTAGGGCCAGAGGGAAATACAGAAGGGAACCCTAACTCTGGCAATGAAGGGGCACATAGGTCTGTGGTTCAAGCACAGGTACATGTTGAGGAGCATTCAGGCCCGCAAAATTCTTCGAGCGAAGAATCTGATTCAGCCCGTCAAACATTAAGACCTATAAGGAAGTGCAGGAAGAATCTGGCGAAACGTGGGGGGAAAAATACAAAAAAAGGAGCGGACACTTCCCGACCCAACGCCATAAATGCTGGTATTCCAGTTAGAAGTGTTGGTGTTGGGGGTGGAAATAGTGAGGGAGGGCTAGGCTTAAATTAGCACATTATTAAGTAAGATGGAGGAGAAAATTACAGAGTTAATGACTCCACTGCTAACAAGATTAGATGTAGTAGCCTCAGAGGTAGAAAGGCTAGGAGGATTGGTGGAGGCACATTTGGCTCCTGTTAACGCTATAAAAACAACCGTCGCAAAAGTCAACACTAGCACTACCTCCAATAAAGTCACGAAGGGAAAGGCCGACAGGGGGGAGAGCGCACAGAAGCAAAGTGCCCCAGGCTTGCTAGAAATCAGCGTTGATGAAAATCCACCTCCAGCAACCCAAGCAAAAAATCAAGTGCCTAAACCATTGTCCAACAGATCAGTGCCAACTCATAGGAAAAAGCTTAGAAATGTTAATCTCCCGCCTGACTGTGTACCCTATGTGGTAGTTCTAACAAATGTTCCATGTTTTGAAGAACACCCTGCTTTGCCACATGGGGAGTCTCAGGACTCTCCGAAAAATAGAACGGTAACCTGGCTTAACAAAAATTTTGGTTTTCCAACCCACTTTTATGACCAAATCATTTCAACAGAAAGAGTCAATTGGGTTGGCCCCTCTCGTAAATCATCATCAGGGGTCTGTGTGGTAATTAATTTTAAACATCCACAACATGTCGCCACAGTGTTATTGCGTGCATCTGCACTAATGTATACCCCTAACAGTGTTTGTGTCCGCCCATTAGGGTATTTCTATGCGCCTGGGCCAAGTACACCAAGAGCACCCCGAGGTCTCAGGCTAATGACCCAAACTCACTCTCCCACATTGGCAGGACCATATATGTGTAATACTGCTAGCCAGGGGGGGGACGGATGGCAGATACCGGTCCAAATTAATAACGGCATTAATCATGTTTGGAGAGGGAGTAATGTGGCCACACAGAACAGATTCGAAGTATTCTAAGGCCTGGATGCATGTGACTGACTAGTTGAGCAGGAGGAGCAAAGTATTGCACAAGTTCCAGCAGATCAGCCTATAGAGGCAAGTCAGTCTGCTACACAAAAAAAATAATGTTATTAGTTGGAATGTTGCTGGGCTGGCCACTAAACTACAAGATGAGAACTGGATTAAGTATATTAAATGTTTTCAGATCATATGTTTACAAGAGACTTGGTCAGTAAAGTGTGACCTTTTTATTAAAGGATACAAGGCTTTCTATGTACCTGCGACTGCGGTAGGCAGGGGCAGACCAAAAGGGGGTCTTGTCACGTTTATCTCTGTAGCTATGTCATGCAGTGTACAAAGAAGGGCCTCAAGCAATTATGGTATTTTAGGCCTGGTTTAAGCTAGAGATAACTGTATGGCTGGTATGATTAATTTTTATAATGTGACTAATACGTGCACGGCAATGAATAACCTAAAAATGCTAAATGACTATGTTAGCTCAACAATGAAGGATTGCTCACATAATCTAATGATCATGGGTGATTTCAATGTTCACCCCTGTGGGGACCCTCTAATGAAAAATCTTCAGGAAATCCATTGTGATAGACTTGAGGGTCTCCATTTAGAACATACACTGGAGGGGGACTTTTTTAATGATCTTTTAAATGACCATGATCTCACTCTAACAATGGCATTATGTGACCCCAGGAAGCGCTTTGATACTCCAACTTTCAAAGGGCATGGGAAAGGGACATTTATAGATTATATATTACTTACCTCCCCTATGCAGATTTTTGTGGATTGCTTTATGATTGAAAATAATGAATTCAGTGATCACAACCCTCTAACTATCCATCTTAGAGGTCCCTGGGTGGCTAATACAAGTTGCAGTCAGAGCATGGGCAGTGTAAGGGCAACGGACGGAAGACGCCGCCTAAAATGGGCCATGTGTTCTCCGGATCTGATATATAAAAACATTAAAGACACCTGTAGTGTAGAGATCAGTAGTTGCACTCAGGATGACTCAGATCCTATACATATCTTGTCTGCTTTTCAAAACTTAACCGACAAAGTTTCCACACTAATGACAGCCCGAGTAAAGAAGTCTTTGAATAATGGTCCGCGCTGGTTTAACCAAGAATGCTCTAAAGCAGCACGCAACCTAAGATCTGCTCTGGCAACAAACCCCCGTAATAAAGACTTGGTCAAAGGCTGTCGCAAAGAATATAAATTAGCCACTGCTAATCGCAAAGAATCTTTGAGGAATGAGGCGTGGGATGAGATCTTGGATCCACAAATATTGAAAAATAGTGCCCGGTTTTGGGCTGTAATCAAGAAACCCTTTCTGGTGCAAGACCCAGGAGAGGGACTTGAAAGTGTTATAACTGAGGAGGAGTGGGTAGCACACTTCAAAGGACTATATGGTGGCACGACAGACAATACCGTGAACACAGTCTCCTATAATGGGGTAGCTCCATTTAGAGTAAGTAGGGGAGAGGTAATGGTAGGGATAGAGGGGCTGACAGCTGGTAAAGCGCCAGGCCCAGATGGGCTACCCCCTGACCTTTTTAAATCTGACCCCAATTTTTGGGCACCGATTGTCGAGGCTGTTATTAACGCAGCCGCTATGATAGGGTGTCCACTTTCATGGGGGGCTTCCACCATAGTCCCTATTTTTAAAAAGGGGGACAGGGATAGCCCACTCTGTTATAGGCCCATTTCCCTAATAAACTCCATGGCTAAAATAGTGGGTAGAATCGTACTGCAGAGACTGTCGGATTGGGTAATGGACAACAACATCATGTCTATCTCACAATACGGCTTCTGTAGTGGTCGGTCTACCATAACTCAGTGTATAAATCTATATTCCATACTGAGCAAATACAGCATTGTCCAAAAAGGTACGGTCCACTTAGCCTTCATGGACCTTTCCACAGCCTTTGACTGTGTGAACAGGGGAAGGCTGTGGGGGTCCATGAGGGAGAAGGGTGTAGATAGCGGGATTGTAAATTTTCTTGCTGACCTACATAGCAATACAAGCGCAAATGTGAGGTATTCGCAAGAATTTTGTGTAACGGGGACTTTTAGAACTGGAAAGGGAGTGCGTCAAGGCTGTATATTAGCACCTTTCCTTTTTAATTTTTATATAAATGAGCTTGATAGCGTTCTGCAGGATGTAAAAGCTGACTGTCCTCGGGTGGGGAGAAGGAGTATCCCCGTCCTTCTATACGCGGATGACGCGGTTCTAATATCTAGAACTGAAAAAGGCCTCCAATCGCTACTTAATGCTTTTAAACAGTTTATGGAAGAAAGAGATCTGTTGGTTAACAACTCTAAATCCTTCATTATGCAAGTTGGTAATCACCCAAAAAGACACTATACATTCAAATTAGACAATGTAGCAATTCCATTCTCTGATACATTTTCTTACCTAGGAGTTCTTTTTGACTCCAAATTGTCTTGGGGCCCACAACTTGCAAAGAAAAGATGTGATATGGTTAGGGTTAATGCCTCTATTTTTAACTTTGCTTCAAAATTAGGAAAAAAACAACCCTTGCAATGACAAAATTATATGATGCAAAATCAGTAGCAACTGCAGTCTATGGTAGTGAACTCTGGGGCTATCTGGCATGTGAACAATTACAGATTGCTGAAAACACATTTCTTAAACGCCTTCTGTGTGTCCCGGCCGCGACTTCCAACTTTGCGGTACATGAGGAGCTAGGAGTAGAGTATTTGAGCGATACCCTCTCCTTACGCCCATTGACATGCTGGTTGAAATTATGGCTGAGCCAAGACAGACACACTTGATTGTAAATGATTTTATTTCGCATGAGAAGGCATTAGGCACTCCATGGCTGAAGTACTTAAAAACCAGCTTTTGCGAGCTGGGCCGTCCTGATTTATTTGAACATCCGACTAAAATTGTAAAAGGGGATGTGGAAGCAATTAAGCAGTCTTTTCTTCTACGGCGGAAGGCCTTGAGGGAGGGTGCAGAGTTTCAGAAAACAACTGTAAGGAAATATATTATGGTTAAAACTTGTTTGACAATGGAGCCTTACTTACTCGGCACTTTTAGCACCCATGAAAAGTTCCTTTTAACAAGATTCAGATTGAATTTGTTTCATCATCTGCTTATAAGACCAAAGAAAGATGCTTTTAGCAAACTGCCTGTATCTTGTGGCTGCGACGGAAAGTCTCCACAAGATATGATGCATTTTATGTTTTTATGTAAATTTTACGATTATCTTCGAAAACGTTATCTGATTGCTCTTTTAAAAAAACTTAATTTTAACCAGATTCGTCCAGCCTTTTTATATTTGCAATTGTTGCACAGTGATAGTGTCCTTCAAATTATTGAATTTTTAAAACTGTCTCTCAGATTGAGAACTTGTCTGGATCAATAACACTTAATGAACTTCAGCTCACTGTAATTAATGATGAATGATATGTATATATGTACAGTATGAAATGTGTGCTTTTATGGTTGAATCAAACCGAAATAAAGTCTCTTTTGAATTTGAATTTGAATTTGAGCCATCAGAGAGCCCCTGGGCCAGCCTGGGCCAGCCAGTCCTTGTGCCAAAACCTCATACCAAAGATGGAAAGAGAGAAATTAGATTTTGTGTGGACTATAGAGGTCTCAATGCTGTCACTAGGACAGATGCTCATCCCATTCCAAGGGCAGATGAGCTCATTGATAAATTGGCTTCTGCCAAATATTTGAGCACATTTGACTTGACAGCTGGCTATTGGCAAATCAGGTTAGCTGAGGAGTCTAAGGCCAAGACAGCATTCTCTACCCCCAGTGGACATTATCAGTTTGTGGTAATGCCCTTTGGTTTGAAGAATGCACCAGCCACCTTCCAAAGGTAGGTGAATAAAGTCCTTTCTGGGTTGTATGACTTTTGTGCAGCATATCTAGATGATATTGCTGTCTTTAGCTCTACCTGGGAGGATCACCTGATCCACCTGAAGAAGGTTCTGGAGGCCCTGCAAAAGGCAGGCCTGACTATCAAGGCTACCAAGTGCCAGATAGGGCAGAGCAAGGTTGTGTACTTGGGCCACCTAGTAGGTGGGGGTCAAGTTCAACCATTGGAGAGCAAGATCCAGGCCATACAGGACTGGGCTCCTCCAACTACCCAGACACAAGTCAGAGCCTTCTTGGGCCTGACTGGGTATTACAGGAAATTCGTAAAGAACTATGGGTCCATTGTGACACCATTGAATGATCTGACATCCAAAAAGATGCCCAAAAAGGTTCAGTGGACAGTTAGCTGTCAAAGGGCATTTGACGACCTGAAGAAGGCCATGTGCTCTGCACCAATCCTTAAGAGTCCTGACTACTCCAAACAGTTCATTGTTCAAACAGATGCTTCTGAGTTGGGGGTGGGAGCTGTGCTTTCACAACTTAATGTAGATGGTCAAGACCAGCCCATTGCTTTCATTAGCAGAAGGCTGACCCCCAGAGAGAAATGTTGGTCAGCCATTGAGAGGGAGGCCTTTGCTGTGGTTTGGGCCCTGAAGAAGCTGAGGCCATACTTGTTTGGAACTCACTTCCTGGTGCAAACAGACCATAAGCCCCTCTTGTGGCTTAATGAGATGCAGGGTGAAAACCCCAAACTGCTCAGGTGGTCCATTTCCCTACAGGGGATAGACTTTACAGTGGAGCACCGCCCAGGGACTGACCATGGTAATGCAGATGGTCTCTCCAGGTACTTCCACTTAGAACATGAAGACTTATCTGGTCAAGGTTAAGTTTAATGCCCCTGCGTTTGGGGGGGGGGGGTTGTGTAGGAGAGTAGGGTCTGCTATCCTATGGTCACCCCAATTTTTGCTTTTTGCTTTACTGGTTTTCGACTTAATGTGGCTGTGGGCCTGCTAATCAGACCCACAGCGTGCTGTTCTCTCTCTAAATTCACAGACATGTACTATAGGTACATCACCAATTTGGTACTGGACACCTTGTCAGCCCCTGTACCATGCACTATAGGTGCTCAGGGCATAGGTGCATCCAAGGCCTACCAGGGGCTGCAGCATATCTTTTGCCACCCCTGGCTGGTACTTAAATCGACACAACTGGCTGTTCACACAGCTGGGGCAAGGTGGTGTAATCACCCCTTGCTTAGATATAGTATACCTATATCTAAACCTATATCTGGACACATATATACCTATAAGTCACTCCTATGGCAGGCCTTAACAATCCTGGAGGCAGAGTGCTTGGTTCTATGTGAGATGGTGCTCTAGCATGAGCTGAGCCTGTCTGCAGAGGTCGGAACCATTTCCGTGCAGCTGTTCTAGTGATACTGCCATACCATATACTCTTAAGTGGTGAAACCAAAGGACCAAGGCAGTAGACCAGGTCAAGCACTACGGATCGTCTAGTTCTTAAATCAGGATGGTGCAATCTCTTCCCACACCCTCTGCCATAGGATGTACAGAATAATGAAAATACAAGGAACAAAATGGAAGGTGCACTCAAATGAAGTCAATAGAAGTAATAGTTTAAAGTGTCTTCTTCTTTATTCAAAAAGTATTCGTGAAACATAGGCACAGCTGTGCCTATGTTTCACGAATACTTTTTGAATAAAGAAGAAGACACTTTAAACTATTACTTCTATTGACTTCATTTGAGTGCACCTTCTATTTTGTTCCTTGTATTTTCATTATTATATACTCTTAAGTGCATTATAAGCCTCGCGGTTAATGCTAACTTTGGTTTGGCTTTATCAAAACATGTCGTGTTTGGTGTCATACACTTTGGAATACTACCCCCTCGCCAGTTCTGGCGACGGGGGTAGCATTCCACCCTTCTAGAGGGAGAAGACATGTTACTTTACTGAAAACGCGGTTAATCCTAACCAGAGCCCCAGCATCACAAAATGGATGCTGCTGCCACAGACACGAGTCTGGCCTCCTGCTGCTGACCGAAACTTGGCAGAGGACGCTTGATCAAAGGATCTCCTGTCACAGGGAGGTGTCACACCACCCCAGACAGGAGATAGTTGATTGTAGCAGGGAGGGTTGAAAGAAACTAGACACTGCCTGGGGTGCACAAGGTGTCCCTGGGCAGATTCCAGTCAAACCGGTTCTGGGGCCATCCTGCCCCAGTCCTGGTGGCAAACTGGACAAAGGGAAAGGGGTGTAACCACCCCCTTTCCAGGTCCCTCCCATAGGAGGGACCTACCAGGTAATCCAGCCCCCAGATTTGGAATATCGGTGGGAGCAGTGCCAATGCACATCAGATTATCCTGACTGAAACTTATGAAACGAAACTCTGGACCCTTCAACATCCTACTCGACGTAGAAGACTGAAGAATCTCCCGTGTGGTCAAGGAGTGACCACCCTGTGCAAACAGGCACCATCCAGCACCTCGACATTTGCTTTGTTGCAGTTCCCGCCAGAACTCGAGCGACAGAGATCGACAAGACCCAGCGTGCCTGCCTTTTAACAGCCCAATCCACAGTCCCTGCAAAGCTGAGACCCGGGGAGGCGACCTGAAGCGTGGGAGCGGCCATCTTCGAGGAACAACAAAGCGCTGACCGTGCAGCTCCCGAGGCACCCTCAAAGCTGTGCATTGGAGTTTGAGAAGCTCCAGCCCCGAGCAGTTTTTGCACTGAAACTCACCCCTCCACACTCGGCGAGTGCTGCGTGGGGCCCTTTTGCATTTTCCTGCTCGATGCGTTGGTCCGGTCGCTTGCCCGTTGGCTAGTGGCCCCAGAACCAACGAACCTAAGAATTTACACAGCTGGTCTGGTTGCTCCAGACTGGCTCACGCTCCCCTGAAAAGGAGCACCCGCTCTGACCTTGCTGGTCCGAGTATTAAGCGATCTTCAAATCCTGCGTGGGTTGCCTTTGCCAAGGTTTGTTGACTCTGATCCGGAAGCCAACACCGCCGACAGCGAGAGCCTTAGTGGGACAGCTCGTGATTCACTCCAGGACATCCTCGGTGCCCCAGAGTCCACGTGGCAGCGGAGACAAGCTTCACGACATCAACCTGATTGCGCCCGACATCGCCTGGTTCCTTCCTGGTTCCTTCCTGGTCACTGGCTAGTGACCCAGACTCTGTCCCCTCTGCTTTCAGGTACCCAACATCTTCGATCCACCCTTGGATCGCACCGGACACTTCTCTTCTGGACGCCTGCAGCATCTTCATCTCCAGGCACCATAGATCTTCGTGACGAAACCCGACACATCTTCGCACCTGTGCACCCGCTTCCTGTGGGTGAGGTAACTCTTGAACGCCGGTGCTCCTGTAGTTGTTTACACCTCTAGTGTCTAAGTCTAAAGTTTTGTCCTTCTAGTCCAGTCGGAAGACTCTTAAAACTGTAACTCAATAACTTTTACGCACCATTGACTTTGCATTGGTGCATGCGTGTGCTTTCTGCACTGCACCCGAATCCCGCGGGCTACTCCTGTCCTAACTGCTGTTAGTCCAGTGTAGTCCCAGTGATTCCCAAGGCCCTAGGCCTTACCACTGATCGATCAGTGATTGTTATACCACTTTTTTGATATATGGTTTGAGAGGCCACCGGCCTCATCCATAACTGTGCAACTTGTATATGTTATATTGTGCTTTTGTTTAAACGCTTGTGCTTCATTGCTCATAAAGAGTAGTGGGGATTATTCTGAGAATAAATACATATATTTTTATAATATATAACTTGTGTGGTGTCCTTTCATTTGATATTACAGGATTGCATATGGTAAAACAGCTGGCTTCACATGTCCTCTTGAGTTAAGCCTTTAGGCTGCTTAGTCCATGCTACCACTAGGATAGCTTGTCTTTAAGGTTGACTTACAACCACCACCATAAGGGATTGTTTGGACTGATACAGGGTGCCCACAGAACTGTGGACATCATACATCAGGCCAACTTCTCACAATATACAAGGCAATAGCTCAGGATGGTTTCCCACATCAGAAGTAGCTCTTGGTACTCTAAATGTCGGAGGCTGTTGCTGTAGAGAATCTGTGGGTATTATAATCATATTTGATCTTTAGGCAGTGTTTCACTTCAATCAATCAATCAAACAGTCCATTTAAAGAGTGCACTGCTCACCCGTGAGGGTCTCAAGTAAGCCTGGGCAAAGCACTACGCTACGCTCGCGTAGTTTGCGAAGTTTGGGCTACTTCGCGAATTGGACGTAGCACAGTGCAAACATGCATAGCGTATCGTAGTGCAGCGGTCATTTTTTGCTTGCAACCGGTCCTCAACGTCAAGTTGGCGACCGCGAGCAAGCAAAATGACATCCCGGCGAAACTTTTTCCTTGTTCGCGATCAGCAACATCAAGTTGCCAATCGCGAGCATGGAGAATAAACCTCCCAGCGAGCTTCTCAACGCGTGGAGGTCAGGTTTCTCATTGCGAGTGGTCGCATATGCTTGTGACCGCTCGCGATGAGAAACTACCAGTCCACGTTAAGAAAGCTGCCGCTCAAGTCGAAATCTACTCGAGCGGTCAGTGCGAACAGCATTTTGCACAGTGCACTACGCAGTTCGTGTTGCTACGCGTAGTGTGACTTCGCAAACTACGCCCAGGATTAGTCTCAAGGTGCTAGAAGGGTGGGGGGGGGGGAGTGCTGCTACTGGTCGAACAGTCAGGTCTTGAGAAGTCTCCTGAAGGTCAGAAGGTCCTGGGTCTGTCGCAGGTGAGTGGGGAGGGTGTTCCATGTCCTGTCCGTGAGGTGGAAGAAAGATCTGCCGCCGGTGGTTGTTTGGTGGATGCGTTGGACGGTGGCGAGGGCGCAGTCAGCAGAGCAAAGCTGGCGGTTTGGGGTGTAGAAGGTAAGTCGTCAGTTGAGGTATGCCCGTCCGGTGTTGTGGAGAGCTTTGTGAGCGTGGGTGAGGAGTTTGAAGGTTATCCTCTTGTTGACGGGGAGCCAGTGCAGGTCTCTCAGGTGGGCCGTGATGTGGCTGTGGCAGGGGATGTCGAGGATGAGGCGTGCGGATGTGTCACTTCTTCACTGATTGCAGAAATGTCTGGCTAATAAGAATCTTGGCCAATAAGTTCTATCACATGTACCCACAGACAACAAATGGGTAAAATCCTCTGACACATCAGCCCCCTCTTCTAACACATCAGTAGTTTCAGGTCAACTTCCAAACACCCCACGCTTTAAACATTCAATGCAAGGTGTAGTGTCAGGTACCCGTGGACAGTTGTATTCGAGTGGTTTTCGCAGAGCTCATGGATATGGCCTCTAGGAAACGTGCCCGAGTGCAAAGGGCGTTCGGCTGGCATCGGGGGCACAGACAACATATCCATGAAAACACATCACTCTACCTCTGTGTTGAGAACAGTGCAAGACTTTTTCCGGACGAGCTGCAAGACGCGAGCTCAAGGGCCCTCGCGCCGCGGAGGCTTGATTTATACACAATAGACCCCAAGTGCTCTTTCGGTGTCCGTAAGAGCCTCTTTTCTAACCCACACATAAAATGAAGCAGCCTTCTTCTGAGAACAGTAGAGACTCAAGAGTACTCGAATGGAAGGGGTCGCCTAACGTGCACTTCTTGGCTGAAGATAACCAAAGAGTGCTAAACTGAGCTAAAAATAGTTCCATCATCTGAAAGCCATGTTCAGGTGAAGTCTATAAAAACACAAGCCTGCAGGCAGGAAGATGTGTTTACCATGCCACCGAGTTCAACAATATTTAATGACAGCCATATTTCAAAGTATTTTAATGCCGAGCAAGTGGATTTATAGGTGAGAACGGTTGCATATATCAGAGGGAGAGGGCGACCACGCATCCAGGGCCGGCCTTAGGCACGTGCAAGCTGTGCACCTGCACAGGGCCCCCAAACCCCAGGGGCCACCACGCTAATATATATCCTTAATATAATAATCACCTGCGGATGGATACATATTTGCGTGGCGGGATTTAGCGGCCTCTGGCTCTGTTCCACTTCCAAACACCCTGGCCCCCCCTTCCGGGGCCCGGCCCGGACCCCCTCTTCCGGGGCCCCCTACCTACGCTCCCTGCCCAGGGCCACCATGAGCCTAGAGCCACCCCTGACACATCACACGAGCACAGGACATGTCACTCAGAGGTAAATGGGGGGGACACTAGGTAAGGTACAGCAGTTCGCACAATTTAACAGGCGAGACTGCAGCGACAGACCCCTGCCTTCTTCTCGGGGACCATCAGGGCACAAGTCCTAAAAAAAGAAGTGGGGGGACGCTGACGTGACGACAGGAAGTGACGTCGCGATAGGTGGCTTGCGCCATCAGACTCATTGCCTCCCCTCCCTCACCCCTTAGATGCGATTGCATCAGAGAAGCCAGCGCGTGAGAAGCGTTCTGAATGAGCTCCGATCTTGCCCCAGAGAGGCCAAAGAGTGAAGGAGTGGCTCCATTTCCTCCAGTTATCGAGCTCCCAATAAAATAAGTGGGGGGACGAGGTCCACCCGCGTGGTACCCCGACTCGAGCCCTGGGGACCATGTACCACAAAGAGAGACGATTTAAGGCATGAGCAAAGTGGGCTCTGGCCCAGGGCCCATCCTTGCACCCCCCGACAGAGCCCCCTCTGTCCTGCACAGTGATTTAAATGGGGGAAAAGAAGTGCAGTAATGCATTAAATGGAGCTAGGGGCGTGGCTAGCGGGCGGGACTGGAGGCGGGGCGAAACATGGAGATAATAATAATAATCAACATTTGTATAGCGCACAATCACCCGTTAGGGTCTCTAGGCGCTGGGGGCCGTCGGGAAGATTAAGCAAGCTATTGCCCAGAGTCGCATGGTGCTGGGCTAACCTGCCGCCGGAGCCGGGGATCGAACCCTGATCCCCAGATTCCAGTGTCAGTCGCCCTGGCCACGGCGCCACACCTCTCCCACAGATACACAGACATTTCTATCCAGTTTTCATTTTGCCCTTGCATTTCCGTTGATAGTAGTTCCAAACTTCCCATATCTGCGATTAACAGCTGCATATGCTAATAAAGAGTGATGTGAAGACCTGCTTGGAACAGGCAAAATCATAATAGAAGGAGCTTTTAAATGAATGGAAACCATCAAAAGCACTATTCAGGCTAATAATCAGTGTGCCTCAGAACAAAAGAGACTTTCGAATAGCAGCATTTTTATGAGGTCTACACCAGTTGCAGGACATGTCAAAAATGTGAGTAATGTATCAATATAAAGAAAACTCATTAACTCATTACAGAAAATGAAAACTAAACATAATATGTTTGTCTTTCCTTGTTTTGCAATATTTCCAGCTTCTTACTATCATGCTGTTCCTACTTGGTTGCCTTTAGCACACTGCCCTGGCTGGCTGTTGTTTTCTTGTGATCCTTCATCCTCAAGTTTTTATATATATATATATATATATATATATATATATATATATATATATATATATATATATATATAGGGAAAGATTAACATATTGTGTTTGATTTTCATTTTCTGTAATGAGTTAACAAGTTTTCTTCATATTGATACATTACTCACGTTTTTTTATATGTCCTACAACTGGTGTAGAACTCATTATTAATGCTGCTATTCGAAAGTCTCTTTTGTTCTGAGGCACACTGTGAATGTGTGTGTGCACTTTATATATATATATACATATACATATATATATATATATATATAAAGTGCCAACACACATTCACACGCAAGCAGATATGCACACACAAAAGCATTACTACCTCCTGAGAGAGTCCCGACTTCTTTTCCTCTCTCTCTCACTCTCTCTCGCTCTCTCTTTTTTCTTTTTTCAACACCCGGGCATCCCTTGCATAACGCGAAAGAGCTGCTGCTGATTGGTACAGTACTGACTCAGGTAAGAGCTAGGGCGGCACTCTGCCTGCACAGTGCCCTACAGATCTGTTCCGCTCTGATACCCTCGAGCATTAGTGATTCACCTTTCATGAATACCGGTATTCTCCTTGGCAGTGGACAAGGACTGGTACTCAGATCGGTAAAATTAAGAAGTGTCGGTACTTAGTACCTGTGAGTACTGGCCCCATTTAAAGCACTAGGTCTACAGAGAGTCTTGCCCTGATGACCTTATATACATCTTAAATAGATTGTTTTAAATACCGTTTCCCATTCATTTTTTTTTTTTGTCAGTCAAACCACTTTATTTGATTAATTAAAATCATAAAAGTACATTACACAATACACAATATAATATAGTCATATACCCTATTAAACATATGAACGACTTAAAAAAGAATTAATACAGCACGATTGATTATCAAATGCATAACAATTTACAAACACAATTAGGGGTAATTTCACAAAGGGGTATAACAAAGGTTTTCTATACGATCAGAGCTCATACGGATTTTAATGAGAAAGATAGTCTTCAGGGGCACAAGCAGAATAGGCGTACACATGAAAAGTAAGGACTAAATTAAAGTCATATTGTGGCATCAAGTATGGTTTAGGAGGACCTGGTGCCCTTCTGCTTGAGTCGGACCCCGATGCTCCACGCCCCCTCATCACCACCTCGCCCCCGTGTCGATCGTCCCGTAGCCCACATGCATGGGATACCTCCGCCCTCTGGCTGCTATGCCTCCTTATGAGCGACCACTGGGGACCCCCACGCCGCCCGACGCCCGACACCCGCCTCCTTCTGCCATGCTTTTGCCAACGCCTACATGCTCCCCCCACAGTTTTGTCCCCCAGTTACTTGGCAACACCGCTGTACGAACTATACAGGCCCCGAACCAACGTCTCCTATGGTGGGGACCCACATGTCTATGGTTAATCTTCCTTCTCCCCTGAGGAGATTGCTTCCTGTATCCCAGCCGGAACACTTGTCTGATTAGTCTGTAAAGTTCAGTGGATGAAATGCCCATTTACACAGGTTTTATGTACAGAAAAGTTGCGCGAATGGCTGACCGCGGCTGAATGTTGACGCCACGCCAGCAGCTGATATATACTGTACTCATGTTTGTTGATGCAACAATAAAAACAAATTTTAAAAAAAAGTATGGTTTAGGAGGAAACATTGGTCCGGTAAAGGTTGATAGGGCTGACCGATAACCTTTAACAGAGCCAACCACAGGTCCATGTTTAACCAAAGACAATACAAGAAATAACACATCCAACAGTTTCCCCTGCAACAGGTCCACTTTGTGGGCTAACAGTCTCACAGAGGGGCGGCTTAGTTATATTTAAAAGAGAGGTTAATACATGTCAAAGGGGTTTATTTTGACAGGCCGTAGTGCGTGTTTTGCCTTCATTTATTTTTAATATGGGTGATGAGTGAGATTCTATTACAGACATTTTGCAGAAAAATTGTGTTTATATTTCATGCAGCATCCATGAAAATGTTTCTTACAGATCAACACAGGACCACACATATGAGAAATGGGGGGGTTGTCACAGAGATTATTTGCAGTAATATTAGTGTTCTGCTGCTGTGTTCCAATATTAGAAACATAAGTCACTCACTATCCCTGAATATTAGATGTAAACACATTTAGAATTTGGACCAGTGTCCTAAGCAGGCTCAGTGGCCTGGCCAAAGAGGGCAGAAACTAGATCATAAATTCAAAGCTGTTCCCCAAAATCCTTAAGATGTCCCTGCCCACAACTGAGTAGGTCTGTGCATAAACTGGACATAGGGACCGTGCCACTCTACAAGCCCGGTATTAACCCGTTATGTGCCGCCGTCAGCCATTGGCCGACGGCAGCACTACCTCCCCAGTGCTGCCGTCGGCCAATGGCCAACGCGGCCCTGCCCGTTTTGCGGAAGTGCCGCACTTCCGCAAAATCGCGGCCGCCATTAAGGCGTTAAACTGTAGTATCTGGTACGATGCCCAGCCGTTCCTCGGGGGCAGTGTCACCCAGGGGTTACAGGGCAGCCTGGCTGGGGTCTTGGCACTTGTCTGTCTATTTATGAGCAACAATCTTATATCAAATATAAATAATATAAAACATATATATATCAGATCATTTTCTATAAAAGAATATATGTTGGAATAATAATAACCTTTCTGGTCACATATTGTTATTGTATATTATAGGTGCACCTTTTTAACTCCTTCGGTGCTCATGACATCTCCACGCCTTCATGAGTCACGGTAGGCGTGTGCTCGTGACGCCGTGGAGCTGTCATGCCGCAGCCGCTCCTCCCACGCCTGTGCGGGAGAATTAATGAGTGGGCGGGGTTGTGACGGAACCTCGCCGTCATGAGCACACGCCGACCGTGAGGCATGACGACGCAGTGCCGTCATGAGCGTCAAAGCGCCGCGCCCACCCCCTAGCCCCTCCGCGGCGGAATTCGCGGCGCAGGGAAGGGGTTCATTGTTTCTCAAATGTCTATTTGCGAACATAGGGGTCAATTATGATGGCGGTGAATCCGCCACCGCCGGCCCAGAGGATGCGGATTCACCGCTGCGGTCATAGCAAACACCCACCACCAGATTATGATGGCGTTGGGATCAACGGCGGACGGCAAGTCCGTCCGCCGCTGATCCGTGGTGGGTGTACGCAAATATGGTGGCAGTGTCTGCAAGACACTGCCAGCCATATTACGATGCTTTTCCATGGCAGCTTTTCTGCCGTGGAAAAGCATGTGGTCTTTTGTTTTTGGGGACCCGTTGTGAGCCCCCAGTGTGTTGGGGGGTGGGGGGTGCACATGGGGGATACCTATGGTACCCCCCTGCATTTGCATGCACAATGCGACAGGCACCGTGTTGTGCATGCAAATGCACAGCATGCATATTTGACTTTGCACCCGCCACAATGTCAAATATACGGGATGTTACCGCCAGGGTGGCGGTCATATCCTAATTCCACCGGAGGGACCACCGCTGCCCCTGCAGACGGTCCCTCCACCTCGGGGGTGGCGGTCAGACGCAGGTCCGCCCGCCATCCTAATAGGCCTCATAGTCGTGCCACTCAGGCACCATCGCTCTTCAAGGGGTGTCGATCAATTTTTCAAGAGGTACTGTAGGTGGCGGTGGCAGGTTTGGAGCGAGTCTGACGCAGTAATCACACAGAATAAAATCAGCGACCAGCCAAAAAAAGAACAAGAAGAGTTTTTATTATTTACAGCCAGGAAATGTAGGGCAGATAAAATTAGGCGCGCCCGAGAAACCCAGATGGTCTTAGCACCTGCTCTGTCCCACATCCAACCACAGAAAGAAAACCTGTGTGCTAATAGTAACATGAGAACCAAATACTACATGGCACAGTGAGGCTGAATACTGAAGGATCTGAGCAGTTCATTTTTTTTTTCATTTTATTGCATCGCTCATACATAGCAGTGTGCATACAATGCAAGAGCTTGAAGCAACCACAGCAATACATCAGGCAGACAGACCCCGTAAAGGCGTCGCCACATTGGGCAGCAATAAGAAATCCGCCGCAACAGTGTCACATGAAAGGGGGAAGGGTTTGGGAGTTTTGAGGCTATCAGGAACCTCGAGATTAACACATAATGGGGAAGGTGCATCATTGAAGCAGTTTGCGAGTCCTTAATAGCGAATTTTAGAGAATCGCTATTAAGGACTCGCAAAATGCTATGTAGGTAGGAATTGCAATAATAATTGCGATTCCTACATATTCCTTAATTGCGAATCGCAAATTTCTTTTCACAATTAAGGAATCCCTTCCCATTCATTCCTATGGGCCAAAAGGCCCAAAGGAATGAATGGGAATTGCATGCGGAATTTGCGAGTACCCAATAGATACTCGCAAGTTGAGCATGCTATTTCAAGGGTTCCAAAAGGACACCCTGTTGCACCCCTGCAATGTGCAAGTGTTCCACATGACACTTTGAAAAAGCAAAAAAATGCTTTTTTTGAGGAAATCGCAAATTACCACCAACTTGAAGTTGGGGGTCATTTGCGATTCCTTACAGCAATATAGCAATTTGCGATGTCTACGAGAATACCATTAAGTGAATCGCAAATTGCGATTCTCAAAATGCATGCTCAAAATAGGGAATCGCAAATTTTGCGATTCCTTATTTTGCGAGTAGGTTTTTGCTTACCTACATTGCACACCGCTAAATTGCGATCGAAAACGCTGAAAATCTGTGAATTTGAGCAGTTGCGATCGCAGTTTAGCTTGATACATCTGGTCCCATGAGTCAAGGACTTTGCACATCGAGAACCTAGCTGATGCTTGTTGCGTGCTGGAAAGTTCCTGCGTGAAATGGCAGTCAGGCATTAGTCCCTGAATTTTAAATTATATAGGGTTCCCTCCGTGGTGCCTTCAACCCCTGTCTAATTTTTTTGCCTTCACCCAGCCATACCTTTTTAAGTCGAAGCCTACCAGACAGAGCAGCTGTGTAGTTGCAAAGACATATTGGGAAACATGCTCAAAGATTCCTTAGGAAGGCTTCTGCCCATTGCTTAACATTTGCTTTGTGTTTTGTAACTCACATTTGCTTGCTTTCTAGTTGCTGGCTTTATTTGTTTTAAGCCGTCCAGCATGTCTTCGTCCCTCCCGTGGAGCAGGAACAGTTTACCACCTCTCTGACTGGCTCCTTGTACTCTACCACGAGTGGCTCCTTTCTGAGAACTTTTTCTTATCCGTGAGGCAATCCACAAAAGAGCAACTGTTGTCAGTTGTCTCCCTCTAGTTGAGGAAGCAGTAAAATTGCTCTATTTCTTTGAAAAGGTTTCCTCCTATATGAGTTCACCAATATCCCATGCCTGTGAGGAAAAATGTTTTGTCTACAAGCTTGTTCTGTTTGGTCAGTGCTCTTTACTAACAGCATTACTTAAACAACCCTTTTCCTCAACTTCATGTTATTGGAGTCTATATAAGTCCGGTGTCAATGACGTTTCGACCACTCTATAACTGTGAGGTCATCATCAGGACAAGAGCGAGAGCACCCAGTATCTGGAATTTAAAGAGAAAAAAACCTGTATAAAAATGTGCCTGGGAAACAATCTAGCCTGTATAGATAATGTAGGTAGTCTGAACTTGCCTGGTAATTATAGGGATAAATCATGTATGTAAATCCATCAATGAATGAGGAAACACAGTCAGGGTGATAATTAAGGACGTAGACAGAAAAAAACAATTACAAGGTGTAAGGAATGCGAGGTAGTATGCATAAATCATACAGGGCCATCGTTTGAGTGAATAATCACCTGTGGAGGAAAAGCCCAGTGGGTTGCGCTAATTGCCACCCAATCAATGAATCTCTCTCTTTGATGATAAGTACGTGGTTTACAATATGCAACGAATACATTAATTGCAAGAGACTTTCTCTCTTTTCGGCCTGTTTATTATATACCTTGGTAAAATTAGGTTGTCTCTGTTTAATGTCTTCAAACTAGTGAAGACTCTTCCACTTATATCCCAGTGAACCATTGTTTCTTTAACCTCAAGTACAGATCAAGAAAGGAGAGGTTCCACTGTAAAGGGGACAAGGTGCCCTTTCCAACTGGACGTCTCTCTAGTTGATCCCTGCGTGGGTATCGCTACAGGAGTGTGATGTCCAAGTTGGGATCCACCCATTGTGTATCAGGGAGGAGAAAGCAGTTTTCTAGGCTTGAACATGTGCTACCCCACAAGACATTAAAATTCAGGGGCATATTCACAAGGATTTATTCCCGCATTATCCCCACTTTAACGCATCAAAAGTGGTGATAGAATTAACACCCCATTAACAAGCTGGAGCAAACTGCAGACATCACCAGTATTCCTGCGTTAACTGCCCCAAAATGTATCCCCACGGTGGACATCACCAAATAACTCTAATGAGATGCAGAGTAGGCGTTCCCGTGCAAAAACACACAAAAAAACACAACACAACTTTCACAATGAAATTCCAGATCTGCGAAGGGAACCAAAAACAGGTGATAAGCCGCGGTCGCAGCAGGGAATTTACACCTGCCTTTTGCAGGTGTTAAGCAGGACGACTACCTGCAGCATGGAAGGGAACACAGCCAGGAGCCTTTTAAGATGCAGGTATTCCAGATGGAAGGTGTCTGCCTTCGTTAGCACCACTAAAATGACAGCATTTTTGGTTAAGAGAAAATGGTCAGACTTCGAGGAAGCTGATTGCAGCGGTCACCCTGCTGCTAGTCTAGCAGTGACACCGGGCTTCCAGCAGGGGCAGTGTTGAGCCGGAAGCTGAAAGTAGTGATGATGGGTAAGCATGGGCGGATTTTGCGGATTGGCAATCCGCGAACTTGCGTATTTACGGATTCGCAATCCGCGAAGATCCGCGAACTCTAGCGGATTTGCGGATTTTTCCGTTTTTTGTGTTGGCGCGTGTTCGCGCCGATTTTGGGACAAGTTCGCAATTGCGAACTTACTTTTCGGCTTGCAACGGCCGCGACTATGTTGTTTCTACGTCTGGTTTATCATCACAGGTTCACAGCACCCTCTGTTTCACCACTGCCACCCTCTGGGACACCCATGCCACCCTCTAGTACATCCTCACAGGCACCTATTAGGTTTATTTATTACTGTAGATTATGGTGGTTGAAAAAAGCTAGCACACCTGCCCTTCTTCAACTGCCATCAATTAATTTGTGTTTCATTAATGTGTCAGTAATTTTGAAAGTTCCAGTCTGGCTGGCACCTGCTTCCTTCCTTATCTGTAATTTGCTTTTTGTTGCAGTGAAATTTTTTTTTTACAGGACCTTTATGGTGCTATTCTATGAGCCTGCTGTTTGGGTCATAGCAGGGTCATAGAATTGTTGCAAACTCTGGAGGGGCCCATCAGGAAGCACTACCTTGAATGTTACTAATGTTAAGTTTGAACTTTTGCACCTGCTCATTGCTTTCATTTTAGCTAAAATCGTTTTTTTTGCAATTTCGCGCGTTATTTGGGGCGCGAATCCGTGCGAGATCGATTTCGGAAGCCGCGAATACGTGCGAATACAAAATTGTTTTTGTTGCGACGTGTATATTCGCGTGATCTTGCGCGTGTTCGCGAGGCGCTTCTAGCTATTCGTTTGCCAAGTTACCCTATCGGTCGTACACGGGCGCGGCCATCTTGTTGGCGTGACGTAATTCCGTTTCCGCCCGCTATGTGTAATCTCGCAAAGTGTGCTGCTCGCGAGTACAAGTTCGCGCGTACTCGCAAGGAAAATCTCGCGCGAACTTACCCACGCGGTCGTGAACGGGCGCGGCCATCTTGTTTCTCATTCATTGCTATGGTTCTGGGCATGCTTTCTCTATCCTCTCTCAATCTCTGCCATCCTTTGCTTGTTTGAAGTTTTTTTGATCTAATTTTACTTATTATCTAACCCTCTATTTTTCTAGCTCTATATTTTTGTGTTTTCTGCAGCTTTTAGTTACTTTTAAACTACTTTTTTAAACTCTTTTCTTTTCTTCTTCACTATTCTATTTCTTCTTTATCATTTAAGTTTATTTCTGCCCAGACCATGGTAAAGGGAGCCGGGAAGCACCCTGAGAAGGGGAAGGGTCCCGCACCCCGTGCCCGGCTCCCGTGCGGGCGTTTAAGGGGGGAGCAAGTGGTCCCGAGGGAGATCTTCAGCGCGGAGGAAGTGGCGGCACTGATCTTCCATGTCCAGCGCCGCCTCCCCAAGACGATCCTGGGAGGCGGCAAGATCGCGACCGGCTATGGCATCCGGGAGCGCCGCCAGCGGTGGGAGAAGGTGTGCCGGGCCATGTACAAGATCTCTGGGGTCCGGCGCACATATAACCAGGCCACCCACCGCTGGACCGATGTCATGGACCGGGAGCGGGACTTGCTGGACGCGCTCGGCGTAGAGGTCCCCGGGCTTGGTGAGTAGTAGTAGTAGTCCATTTACTACTCTGTTTTATCCTGCTCTGTTATTTGCAAATCTTTGTTCTTTACCAAGAGCAATAATGCTGCCGATTACATTGAGGTAAATTATATTTCAAAATCTTCTATGCATTTCATTTTCAGGTGCACTGCTCTCCTTCTCAGTAGCCTTGCTTGCTACTATGCTTCTTTGTTTTGTATGTTGTGTTCAGAAGCATTTCATTGGCCTGAGAAATTATGTATCAGTGTACTGTAAAGAAAAGAACTGCGTAATGCTAGACAGTAAGGGTCATATTTTCAATTACCGGCGCATCCCTGCAAAGTAGCAGGGATGCGGCAGTAATTGTGTGCCATGCCACCACCACCCATTGGCCCAAAACGTCACAGAAGCCTTACGCATCTGTGCCGTAAAGGCAGCGCATTGCTGGAGTTGCGTGCCAACGATGGCGCAGCTCCAGCAATGCTCTGGGGTACCCTATCTCCCCAATGCTGCATCAAGCCGTACGTCGGCTTCAAGCGCGCAGGGTTTGAGTCATGCATCATTGTCATAAAAATGACTGATTGACATCTTGTAGATTTCCCTCAGCCACTTTTAGGATTCGTTCCTGCGCAGGTACGCCCTCCCTTGCGCCGGAACGCCCCCTGATGGCGCAGGGCTTTACAACGTGATGCATCGCCCATATGCCCATATGCCCATATGTGTTTTTTTTTTTAATATATACGCCGCACCAACACCATGGCGAGTCTTTTGTTCTGCCGCTGCGTCAGAAAAGGCACGCAACAATGGAGGAAAATCAGCCGCAACTTCCGCAAGGGACTTATAAATCAGCCCCAACAGACTGAAGTCCAGTGTCCTTCCTTTAGACAGTCACATGGCTATCAGAAGAAATAGTGGCGGTGGTGGCGGGTGGATTGATAGTTTGAGTATTCACTGATCTGCAAGCAGGATGGACTTTGTCTGTCACGTGTTGCGCACTACTGCCTGCAGTGCCAGGCCTAGGCAAACCTCTTTAGTAGTCTGTTTATTGAGTTACATAGGAACTTTCTAAGTCAACGTTCCGCAAATCAGGCAATACGAATAACGTAGTATACCACATGAGATAGATCCCGTGGAATAGTTGTCTATCTATTTGCTATTTTTCCAAAATATGTTGTTATTGTTCTTTTGAAATGTTTGATTTGGTTGAAAAATCTCATCCATGTTTTATGGTTTTTCTTTCTTTCATGTTGTACATCAGCTCCCCCCAAGGGCAAGAGGACACAGGAGGAGGGTGCTGAGGATGCAGGCCAGGATCGGGCAGGCGAGGGCTCCTTTGCTGGCCCCAGTAAGTTTACATTTTACTAAACAGTACCTATTTTTTCCTAGCGTTCCTCATTCGATTTTTTCTAAATCGTCTTTGATCTTCTTGTAGACTGGATATAAATTCTTATCCTGCCTCGAATATGACTCCCTGTGGTATTACTAGACTATTCTTATTAGTCTGTCTGTGTAGCTAACTAAGATTGGACATTTGGCAATTCCATTGGACTCCCATTATATTCAGCAATACCTCTATGCACTGTCTCCTTACTGACTAGATAGTGTGGCAGAGTCATTCAGCTCCCGAAGTCACCGATTATAGATCCCCAATGATCTCTAGATTATCGTACGCAGGACAAGAGAGTAGTACGGAGTCACAGCACAGTCAAGAAGTGTCAGAGGCACTCATGCTTGCAAAAATTCCAAAACCTTTAGCTCATCCACTCTAGTCTAGAGGAACAAAAACCACAGAGTCTATTTAAGTGTAAAAGCTTTATTAAAAGTAAACACATTTATTGAAATCTACTTTGTCATAAAACTATTTAACTGTAAACGGAAAAGTGGTTAGTGCTGACGATTAATTGGACACATTTCTTGTGGTCGAGCCGAACTCTCACCTACTTTGAACTTGATCCTGGTCGTGTTCTTAGGACTCAGGAGTCAAGCTTCTGTCTGTTAGGAGAAAAAGTGGTGCGTGTTAAAAATCAAAAGCAAGCATTCATCAGTTGTGCATAAAAGTGCAGCAAGACAACAGCCTTCCCTGGAAAATGGGACATTTTTACTATGGAGTAGACAGTCACAAATTATTACATTGTATTCTGTTTTTTTAACATTTCTCCTAGACCAAATATTATATAGTAGTGAGTGGTGTATTCTAACTTTCTTAAATGTACTTTGTAGGTGTAACATCTGGTGACGGGGCCAGCGCGGAGGTGGCTGTGTTGGACTTGGACTCGGAGGCCTCTGGGGAGGATGCGGCGGTAGAAGAGCTGGTGGCCGTTCCTGTGGGGGATCAAACGGTGGTGGCGGAAACAGGTAAGCTATATATTCCTTACTTATTGAGATTGAAGACTGCATAGTGTGCTTTCTGCACGGGTGTATTACAATTACAAATCAACCAGGTAGTAGCCTCCTCGAAATGTACTTCGACTTAGCTGTGAAGTTTTTGGTGAGAAGAATCCCAATAAGTTCTTAGACGAACGTGATGGATGGGATGAACGAAAAGCGAAAGAAGGGTGTAAATAAGTGGGACGCGAACTTGTATGATGGCTGGCAAAGAAGAACGATATGTGTTTGCTTGGACCCAGAGGTGGCTGGGAAGGAAAGAATATGGTATGGTGCATGGCTGGGTCAATGATGAAGCAAGGATGGGTGGAAGGACAGCAGCCTGGGTGGGTGAAACAGAAACTGTATGTGTGCGTATACTTTGAATGAATGGATGCCTGGAGCATGGTATTCTCTGACTCTTACATAGCAAATGTGTATCTAGAGAGAGTAGATGGTCGCCAGGTGAAGTAAGTGTTACCTTGAAGAGCATGTACCACCGCACCCGCACGTCCGTCCCAGTGCAGGGAAGGCAAGGAAAAGAAATTGTAAATGTGTCCAATACTACCATGAATAGTAGCAGTACTTTGTATTGCGTTTGCATTCACAGCATATATCTGGTTATTACGGTGGACACTCCGTACCTCTCTTAATAACTTTAGTTTACTTGTAGTACGTCATTCATGTGTGGGTGTATCACTGTGTTCACTCAATATTAAGCAAAGCACCTAAAGTCATCTCATCTGTCATTAAATACGTCCCATGTGAAGTGATAGATAATCAAATTAGTTAGCTTCTTCAGTTTCCTTTTCTAGTACTCATTTGCACTGTAGGGTGAAAGGTAAATTAATTAAGCAGTAGCCCTTGTAACAGAGTATTCTCAGTGCCACCCGTAATAGAAAAGTAATAGCTTCACCACCTGCATGTACTGGACCGGTACAGTAACGCAAGTCTGTCTCCATCATCATGGTGTGCAACTTTTTTTCTCGGGTGCAACTTCACTGTGCTGTGTCCATGTCATTCTGCCGGCTTGCATAAGATAACGTACCCATTTCCCTAAACAAGAGAGAAGAAGAAGAATAAGACTGGTGTACTGTCATAGTCGACTGTAATGGAAGTCCATAGTGGTCGTAGAATTAGTTCATTAAACTACCACTACTGTTAGAGCAAGGATGCAGAAGTGGGAGGTTACATAGATACTGTCCTCAATAGTTATGTACTGTGCTTTCAATTTGCTACTTGTACTCTGTGACCCAACTTTCGGCTCAATCACTTTGTGGTATTAATAAGGAGCATTGGTTACAGACTATGTCTTTCTTTCTTCATATAGTTGCTCCTTCCAAATCAACAACAAGGAGGGAGCAGGCTAGATTGGCCCGGCAACGGAGGCTGGAGGCCACAGTCGCCGAGTATCGGCGGCTGGTGGCCCTGGAGGAGGAGGAGGACACGCAGTCGAGCGGGGCAACATCTTCGACTGTGACCACTGCATCCTCCTCTGTGACTAAACCAGCGGGACCGAGCCGGGCTAAGAAAGCCGACCGCCACCGCCAAGCACCCGAAATACCAGCTGCCCCCCACAGGAGCTGCAAGGAACGCCAACGCCGCCTACGAGTCCGCATGTCCAACCTGGAGCAGGAGGTCCTGAGGTATAAGACCTTGGTTAAGGGCCTCCGCTCCGAGCTTGCCACCCTCCGCAAGGAGTATGATGCCCATGCCGCATCATGCACCAGCACCAGCACCCTCCAGTAGTGGAGTGTCCCTTGCCCTTTTTTTATAGACTTTTGGGGGGTGGGATTTGGGAGTTGGGATCGTTTTGGGACGTTTCAGAGACAATCGTTGGGGTTAGGGTGGGTGAGGGAGATTATTTTGTTAGGGATAAATAAATATATTTTTCAACTACTTTATCTGACCATACCTGTTTTTTACTGCTTTTCAGTCTGGTGGGTGGGGGGCGGGGGTGTAACAGTAACTTTGTTTTCCTGAACAGTCGTAGGACTTTAGTAGTACAACCGTCAATCTCTTGTCTACTCCGAAATAATACTCCATTATACTACCTCCCACCAAACGCTTATCTTACCTGTAATTTGTGTTAGAAATTAGGGCTAGGCCCAGGGCTGGCTCCAGGTGAAATGGGGATTAACGTTGTCATTCCTGGGCGGGTGACATTTCCTCATTGCGGTGTTACTAGTGGTGTGACACAGTGGCAGTTGCATGCCTATGGAAAAAAAGAAAACGAAACCTTGTTTGTACTCCTTACTGTAGCATTACAACGGTTACGGTACGATCGAGAAAATAGCAGGTGACAGTACACTAGAACAGTGCCATAATGTAGCCTAACAAATGGTAAAGTATTGCAAGTATAACTAGTACTTGCGTTGAATTTATTTGACATTGGCTACTACTACTAGAAGATATAGTACTGAAGCTGAGTAAGTCTAGAAGATATCCTCGTATTCCTTCACCAGCCTGTTGCTGCTATCACCTTATCCTCCCCAGCAAGTGTGTGGAATTATTGATGTCATTTTAGTCAGACATCAAGCAAAACAACACAGCCCGGGGGAAGAGGGTTAGGGTTTGTAAAATGGATGGGAATGGGGGTTTCTTTTTGGGTAGGTTTTGTTGAGAGAAGAAAAAAAAGCAGAGCATGGACAAACAATAATTGAAGATACAGAGTTTACAGACAATCTTTGGTTACAAAGTAAAGGTAAGCACATGCAGTCACACTCATAGAATAAAAGACAACAATGGATACTGTATCTGTATTGCGTATGTTGTTGGAGTTGTCCTGTTGAAATTGGTAAGTAAGTTGCATGCAGCAAACAATTCCTCTTATTGGCGGCACTCCTCCATTCCAGCTGACGCTTCGTCCATCAATGTGGTGGTGACCACTGACAGAAGAGACACCCTGTCCACTGCCTGCCTGGCGGATGTTGACTGAAACCCGGCCTGTAATTATTGAACGGAAAACAGGAAGTGCTATTACAATACCACTGATAAATAAATAAAAGGTATGTACGCTGTGTGGTTCAAAAAGTCACACTTTGATTTCCCTAATAGACAGTACAATATTTTTGAAATTGCGTGCTCTGTCTGAGTCACCTTTTTAAGGATCAATAAGTATGGCCAAAATATTATAGCGGATCTTTCCCCTCAAGGTGGGTGTACTACTGTGTTTTAGAACAAAATTTGACCTTCCCAGCAATGCTCCCACCAAGACCCTTACTAAAGCCAGTCGCAAAAATGTAGAAGAACCCAATCATATCTCCAAAAACGATGCCTAGCAGAAAAATGGTTACAAAACGTACTTTGAAAGTAACAGTAGACCCAAATACAGACCGTGGATTGTATTCAAACCACTTGCCTGCAAGCAAAAGTATCCATAGCCAGCATCGCTCCAACAGTGCTCTACAACAACAGAACCGCGTTGCAATAGAACCCCCCTAAACACATGCAATCCTGCTGCTAGGGCTAACCCTAACGAACCCTAACGTACAAAAAGTGCAAAAACTGGTGTTTCCTTATGGATTTTGTCCAACAAACTTCTAGCCGGTATTAGACCTTCCCAGGAATGCCCCAGGCAAGACCCGCCAACCCACCCGCAAAAAAACACGCGACACAACACCACCAAACAGCGAAAAAGCTAAATCTCATACTTACAATGTCTCTCGGCCTTCGGTCCAAACGCGGCGCTGTGCAGCTAGGTCGTCATCATCATCAATCATCATAACTCCTGTTTTCCACCACGGATTTCCTGAAAAGCAAATGCAATCAAGATTAGACTGTCGCAGCAGTGCTTCGACAGAGACCCCGGCCGCAACCCACCCACGAACAGCAGGAAGCCCCCCAAAACGCTACATTGAGCAAGATGTCTGAAGAAATGGCAAAAAAAAGGCTGTTCCTTATGGATTTTGTCCAAAACACTTGTATCCGGTATTAGACCTTCCCAGGAATGCCCCAGGCAAGACCCGCCGGCGCCAACCCACCCGCAAAAAAACACCCGACAACACCCCCAAACAGCGAAAAAGCTAAATCTCATACTTACAATATCTCTCGGCCTTCGGTCCAAAGTAACGCGCTGTGCAGCTAGGTCATCATCAATCATCATAAGAACTCCTGTTTTCCACCACGGATTTCCTGAAAAGCAAATGCAATCAAGATTAGACTGTCGCAGCAGTGCTTCGACAGAGACCCCGGCCGCAACCCACCCACGAACAGCAGGAAGCCCCCCAAAACGCTACATTGAGCAAGATGTCTGAAGAAATGGCAAAAAAAAGGCTGTTCCTTATGGATTTTGTCCAAAACACTTGTATCCGGTATTAGACCTTCCCAGGAATGCCCCAGGCAAGACCCGCCGGCGCCAACCCACCCGCAAAAAAACACCCGACAACACCCCCAAACAGCGAAAAAGCTAAATCTCATACTTACAATATCTCTCGGCCTTCGGTCCAAAGTAACGCGCTGTGCAGCTAGGTCATCATCAATCATCATAACTCCTGTTTTCCACCACGGATTTCCTGAAAAGCAAATGCAATCAAGATTAGACTGTCGCAGCAGTGCTTCGACAGACACCAAAAATTACACACAAACCCCCGGAACCCCGCCAAAGAGCACCTCAAAGGCAAGCAAGTCAGCAAAAACGGCAAGAAATTTCCACCTCATATTTGGTCCAAAACACTTTTGTCCATTATTAGAGCTTCACAGCAATGGGCCCAAAACCGTCAACTCACCCGCAAAGAAGTACAACACCCCCACAAGTGCTGAGTCTTTCTTCATTGTGCGTAATCCAGCACTCTGCTTGGAGGGAAATCGCAGTCTGGAGGAGGAGGATAGAGGAGCATGTTCTTCAGAACTTGTGAACCTGAGGAATGTAGACTGCGGCACCTTCAAATCAATAAGCAAACAAGTGAAGACAGTTCTGATGATGGTCTTGTTTTTGGGATTAGGTGATTAAAGTTTGAATTAAATTAACTGTGCAAAACAAAGAAAGAGAGACACAAAGCACACAGGAATAAAAGTGAATAAGGACGAAAAAGAAAGTTCTTGATTGATTGTCTCATTTTCAGGGCTCGGTGTCAGGGAATAAGAACAAGATTTCGTCATCATACTCTGCGAATTCAGGCTGGATGAGGTCAGTGGCACCGAACAGAGAAAAAATCCCCTCCTCTACGTTGCTGTCCTCATCGTCTTCATGTGGCGTGCTTTCTCGCACTTTGTAATCTGGTGGTATGAGGTGCTGATTCATCTTGATCATTGTCAGCCGCTCCACATTTTTGGGCGATAGGCGGCTCCGTTTGGCAGTTACAATGCCACCAGCAGCACTGAAAACACGTTCAGAAGACACACTTGCGAGTGGGCAAGACAAATAGTTTATAGCCAGGTTGTAGAGCTGTGGCCACAATTGTTTTTTGCCATGCCAATACTGCAATGGCTCCTCATTAAGAAAGACCACTGTTGAGTCATTCAGATAGTCCTGCACCATCGACTCAAGGTCATCAACTGTTCCTCCACTTTGTTTACTTTTTGCTGTGCCTGTGACATTTTTTAGAGAACCATACCCCATCAAACTTAGCCAATCCTCCTCCCCAGCCACTGTTAGTGTTGTCATTGTGTGTGGTGCAGATGATCCAGTTGCCGGTGTCTTTAACGGCTGAGAGGTCACTTGTGCCCCAGCCACAGGTGCAGAAGTGGATTCTTGTGACTGCGGATGGCCTGCTGATGCTGATGCTGATGTACTGGCTTCTCCTTCAATAACCTGCCGTTCTTTTTCAAACCTCTTGGCTGACCAGGCTAACCAATGTTTGTACTTTTGAACATCTGCATCAGCGAAAGGAAAGAATGCGTTGTCTGCCAGCGCCTTTTTGTAGCGTGGATCCAGAATAGTAGCACAAATGTAATGCTGATCTGAGTTGATGTTTTTAAGACGTTCATCACCACGTAGGCGATGTAATAATTTCTCAGACAAAATGAAATGGTTTTTTTTTTTTTCATCTTTTTCAAACTCAGAAGAAACCGCCATCAGTTGGTGCTCCAGTATGCACAACAATGGGATAGCTTTTCCCAAATTACAGTCCTCCTGGCTGACTGTACGCGTGAAGAACTCAAAAGGACGAAGCATGTCTGTCAGGCTTTTAACTATGGCCCATTGCGCCTTACTCATCCGCAGGTCCTCCTTCTGAGATGTAGCCTCTGTCAAGAAATAGTGATCGAGTACCGTATACTGCTCATGCAGACGCTCAAGCATGTAGAAGGTTGAGTTCCAACGTGTTGCCACCTCCTGGATGAGTGCTTTCACTGGCATTCCACGTTGAAGTAGCAGTCTCCGCAGATGCTTCCGGGCCTTAAAAGAATGGCTGAAATGGTTGCACATTTTGCGGCAGGTGGCCATTACCTCGAACGCTGGACTCTCTTTATCACTCAAGAATTTTTGAACTACCAGGTTGATACAGTGCGCCAAACACGGCACTCTAACATGGTGACCCTGTGACATGGCCTTAACTACATTGGCGCCATTATCCGTGGAAACATAACCAATCTTGCGTTTTAGGGGGGATAGCATTGACAACACCTTTTTGTCAAACTCTTCCAAAAGGTTTTCTGCTGTGTGACTTTTCTCCAAGGCAAACATGGCTAGTGTTGCATGTTTCCGAGCAGCTTTGAAAACTTGGTCCGGGTCAACACCTGCGTTTAGCTTTGCTATAACACCTGAAAAAGAGACCCAGTGTGCAGTGATGCACATGTAATCATCGCCTGGGCCACTGGTCCACATGTCTGTTGTCAGATGTATTGTGTGAACAGCACTCTTCTGCAAAGCTGCCCCAATCGCCTGCAGCACATCTTCATGTAGTGCTGGAACCGCAACTCTGGCAAAATAGAACCGGCTCGGAACCTTCCATTTAGGGCAGAGCGTTGCAACTAATTCAAGAAAACCTACCGCTTCTACAAAAGAAAAAGGTAGAAGGTCCACAGCTAGCATTTTAGCCAGCTTAGTGTTATACAGACGCGTCAGTGGGTGGTTGCGTTCATATGGCACCTCTGAAGTAAGCATTGTTCTAATGTTGCCCTGGACCAAGCATTTACGGGCTGATAATGACTTCGTTGACCCAATTTTGCTCGCTGGTGAACTTTTGTGCGTTGGTGTCTCACTCGCTCCAACACTCTTAGTGTGCCTCACATTGGGTGTGCTGCTGAGAGGGGTACTGGGTGTAAGGGAAGTGTTTGACACGTCTTCTTCCTGCTCGTCAACATCAGATGAAACATCAACGTTTCCTTGATTTTGGCCTTTCTTGATCGCAGCTAGGTGCGCAAACCATTGGACAGCGTGCTTTCTGTCAAGATGACCACTCTGGCCGCCGGTACCATAGTTGCTACCTGGCTTACCACGACTAACTGCAAGCTTACAAAGGGTACAAATGGCAAACCTTGGATTTTTGGGACAAACAGTAAAGAAGTCCCAAACTGGGGACTTGAAGTGTCTGTGGGACCTGGAGGAGGCGGCGATACTGGTGGTGGTGGTGGTCATGAAGCTAATGCCAGATGAAGTGGAGGATCTGGATTGGCCAACTTTTGTACGTTTTCCACTTTCACCGCCACTAATTAAGGTCGAGGTTGACGCAGGTCTCTTCTTGCCAGAAAGAAATATGGAAGCGGGACGAGTTGGTGTACTACTTAACTCCAATGATTGTGGTGTTTCCACTGCCTCCTCATCGACAACATCATCATCATCATCATCACGCGCAGCAGCTCTTCGGGCTAGGGTCAAAATGTCTGTTTGCTGCATGCCCGCTGGGGCTGCAGTGACCTTTATGATGACTGGGTCGTCGTTGGCAGAGTCTTCATCAGCAGCAGTATCCGCCACTTCTTGTTGAGCCTCATCACACTCCATAAGTCTGAGACTTTGGACGAGCTTCCTTTTACGCTTAAGTACCTTTGTTGGATCATGGTGTGCCTCACTCTCAGACGGCTGTGGTGCTGGTTCCCAAGTTTGATCCGTATCATCAGAAGGAGGTGTGCTTGAAGAGGATGTAGACACCACCCTTGATCTCTTCCTTGCTAGGGTTGTGGAAGACAATGAAGGATCATCTGGAGGAGTGGCTTCCTCAAATGATACCTCGCCTTGATTGTCGATTTCCTGATGTGCCCCTACTTCGGGAGGAACAACTATTGTGGGCACTTGTTGTGACCCTCCATGCACCTCTGCATGCGCATCTCCTTGCGCTGCCTCTCCTTCCACATGTACTTGGGCTTGTACTTGCACATGTGATTGTTGTTGCCGCTGTGGTTGTTCAACACTCGTCAGATGAGCTACAACAACCTGTGTTGATTGAGGGACATTGCTGCTGCTTTCTTGCGATGAGCCAACATCACTGGTCGATGGTGATTGAAGAAGTATACTGGCTGCCTCTGCAGCACTCAAGGGCTTGGACTTAAGTTGGCGTGGTGGTGGTGGTGGCACTGAGCCCAATGGAGCGGGGGTGCTGCTGCCAGCTTGGTCCCCAGCAGATCCCGCTGCAGCTGCTGCAGGCATACTTTTTTTTTTACTCACAAAAAAAGGGGCGGGCGGCACACCAGTGTCCTTGGTAACTTGCTTCTTCTGCTCCTTACTGGCACCTTTCTTGCTAGAGGAGCTACGGGTTACTTTTTTTGGGGCCATCTTCTTCAGAGCAGGTCAGCAGGCAGCAGTTGCACGAGTTGCAGAGGGTTCTGTGTCCAGACGTGACGTCGCGTGACGTTATGCTGCACACACCGCTGCAGGACTTCTTCCTGGCACTGGTGGTTCTATTGAGTCTTCTTGTGCACCTAAAAGCAATGGAAGACAGAGGAACATCAGTTCAGTTATACACCCCAAAAAATCGACAAAACACAGAAAAATGAGCACAATCCCATGCCATCCATGATGTTTACATTGAAGACACCCCACAGAAAGACTAGGGACATGCAAGTATGCAACACTCACTACCCCTGGGCATAAGGGATGAAAAGTAGGCAAAATAAGTGCAGGCCTCAGACACTGCCTCTCCTCAAAATGGCCCCCTTACACCCCAAGCACATGTTGCCTGTACCAGCCAGCACTCAAGATGGCCACCACCACCACCCACATGGCCAGTCCACATCAACAGTACACCCCCAAAAAACAGAAAAACAGCCAGAAATCACCACAATCCAATGCCATCCATGATGTTTACATCAAAGAGAGTGAGACAACACCACAGGCACACTCAGTCCATGCACCACCACCACCCCATGGCAAGCAAAAGGCCACACCAGCAGCCCCCCAAAAACGACAAAAAACAATAAAATAAGCACAATCCCAGCCCATCCATGGCCTCAATTATGTTTAAATTCAAGAAGACACCCCACAGAAAGACTAGGCCCATGCAACACTCACCACCCCTGGGCAAAGGGCCACACCAGCAGGCCCAAAAAAACGACAAAAAACAATAAAATCTGCACAATCCCAGCCCATCCATGGCCTCAATGGTGTTTAAATTCAAGAAGACACCCCACAGAAAGACTAGGCCCATGCAACACTCACCACCCCTGGGCAAAGGGCCACACCAGCAGGCCCAAAAAAACGACAAAAACCAATAAAATCTGCACATTCCCAGTCCATCCATGACCTCAATGGTGTTTAAATTCAAGAAGACACCCCTCAGAAACACTAGGCCCATGCAACACTCACTACCCCTGGGCATAAGGGATGAAAAGTAGGCAAAATAAGTGCAGGCCTCAGACACTGCCTCTCCTCAAAATGGCCCCCTTACACCCCAAGCACATGTTGCCTGTACCAGCCAGCACTCAAGATGGCCACCACCACCACCCACATGGCCAGTCCACATCAACAGTACACCCCCAAAAAACAGAAAAACTGCCAGAAATCACCACAATCCAATGCCATCCATGATGTTTACATCAAGAAGAGTGAGACAACACCACAGGCACACTCAGTCCATGCACCACCACCACCCCTGGGCAAGCAAAAGGCCACACCAGCAGCCCCCCAAAAACGACAAAAAACAATAAAATAAGCACAATCCCAGCCCATCCATGGCCTCAATTATGTTTAAATTCAAGAAGACACCCCACAGAAAGGCTAGGCCCATGCAACACTCACCACCCCTGGGCAAAGGGCCACACCAGCAGGCCCAAAAAAACGACAAAAAACAATAAAATCTGCACAATCCCAGCCCATCCATGGCCTCAATGGTGTTTAAATTCAAGAAGACACCCCACAGAAAGACTAGGCCCATGCAACACTCACCACCCCTGGGCAAAGGGCCACACCAGCAGGCCCAAAAAAACGACAAAAAACAATAAAATCTGCACAATCCCAGCCCATCCATGGCCTCAATGGTGTTTAAATTCAAGAAGACACCCCTCAGAAACACTAGGCCCATGCAACACTCACTACCCCTGGGCATAAGGGATGAAAAGTAGGCAAAATAAGTGCAGGCCTCAGACACTGCCTCTCCTCAAAATGGCCCCCTTACACCCCAAGCACATGTTGCCTGTACCAGCCAGCACTCAAGATGGCCACCACCACCACCCACATGGCCAGTCCACATCAACAGTACACCCCCAAAAAACAGAAAAACAGCCAGAAATCACCACAATCCAATGCCATCCATGATGTTTACATCAAAGAGAGTGAGACAACACCACAGGCACACTCAGTCCATGCACCACCACCACCCCTGGGCAAGCAAAAGGCCACACCAGCAGCCCCCCAAAAACGACAAAAAACAATAAAATAAGCACAATCCCAGCCCATCCATGGCCTCAATTATGTTTAAATTCAAGAAGACACCCCACAGAAAGACTAGGCCCATGCAACACTCACCACCCCTGGGCAAAGGGCCACACCAGCAGGCCCAAAAAAACGACAAAAAACAATAAAATCTGCACAATCCCAGCCCATCCATGGCCTCAATGGTGTTTAAATTCAAGAAGACACCCCACAGAAAGACTAGGCCCATGCAACACTCACCACCCCTGGGCAAAGGGCCACACCAGCAGGCCCAAAAAAACGACAAAAAACAATAAAATCTGCACAATCCCAGCCCATCCATGGCCTCAATGGTGTTTAAATTCAAGAAGACACCCCTCAGAAACACTAGGCCCATGCAACACTCACTACCCCTGGGCATAAGGGATGAAAAGTAGGCAAAATAAGTGCAGGCCTCAGACACTGCCTCTCCTCAAAATGGCCCCCTTACACCCCAAGCACATGTTGCCTGTACCAGCCAGCACTCAAGATGGCCACCACCACCACCCACATGGCCAGACCACATCAACAGTACACCCCCAAAAAACAGAAAAACAGCCAGAAATCACCACAATCCAATGCCATCCATGATGTTTACATCAAAGAGAGTGAGACAACACCACAGGCACACTCAGTCCATGCACCACCACCACCCCTGGGCAAGCAAAAGGCCACACCAGCAGCCCCCCAAAAACGACAAAAAACAATAAAATAAGCACAATCCCAGCCCATCCATGGCCTCAATTATGTTTAAATTCAAGAAGACACCCCACAGAAAGACTAGGCCCATGCAACACTCGCCACCCCTGGGCAAAGGGCCACACCAGCAGGCCCAAAAAAACGACAAAAAACAATAAAATCTGCACAATCCCAGCCCATCCATGGCCTCAATGGTGTTTAAATTCAACAAAACAGTTGTATCATGCACCCATAACCAACCCTGGTCCTACTGGATACTGTGGCTACCCACAATATAATTTATTTAATTTTCTGAAAAAGTTCCAAAATTGTACTTGCAGCAACTGTAATGCCCCAAACAAACTTACTTGTGAAAGTTGATTTCTAATCCAAAAGTGATCCAAAGACAGTCAAAAAGGCCTCAAATCCAAATATCCAGCAGCACCCACAAAAAGTAATCCTTCCAGCTCCAGATCCAAATGAAAGTGACCAGGAGATGGACAAAGCACTGGGAGGAGCCTGCTGGACAGGAACAGGAAGTTGGAGACTGTGGGGCACTTCCTTCCTCCCCCCCCCCCCAAAATGGACTCCTTGCAAAAAAAAAGGCCATGCAAATGTCAACCTGAGGAGTGATTCTGATAAAAATCATAATTTTCTGAAGGTTTATCCTGTTTGCTGGTGATTTTCTTGTGCGAAATTGCAAAATCTCTATTTCGCAAGTGCGAGATTGTTCCTTTCCGCCGCAACTACATGTTCGCAATTGCGAACTCTCGCGAGGTGTGCTGTGCAAGGTGGCAAGCCGCGAGTACGTATTCGCGGGCGACAAACTCCCGCGGGAACACGCAGCAAGATCTAAAATGGCGCGTCACTCGCAAAGAAAAACAACTCGGCAAACGCTAAAATGACGGAAAGTGAACGCCGTGCACCACGCCGCGCGCCGCAACCAAGCAAAAAATCCGCCGCGAGCGGATTCACGGATTTTCGACAAATTCGCGAGCGTTCGCGGATTGCGGATTTGCCGAAAATCCGAAAAATCCGCGAGCGGAGCGGATTTTACGCCCATGCTTAATGATGGGACTTTGCAGCCGATTATCGCCCATTCACAATGTATCGCCGGCTAACGCAGGATTTTAATTTGCCATCGCGATGATTAGTACGTGGGTTTTGACACCCCTTCCCTGTTACTATTGCCATGTACCGCGGGCTTGAAAGTAGCCCTCTAACATGGAGATATTAATCAGGGTTCGGCAGGGTTAACTTTTCTGGCGATGACTGACGATGGCGATAGTTATCGTCTATTTTTGTGAATATCCCCCTCAGTCTTTCTGCTCCAGTGGGGATGGTGATTAGGGGTTCACCTCCAATTTGCCCTAACCAAGGTTGGCCAGAAAGCCTATTGGAGCTTGGAAATGTGATAGAAAAAAAACAGGGGTGGTGGTCGGCCCAGCTTGCTTCAGTCCTAATCCCCACCCCTATAGGACTCAACAGACTTTCTGCCCACCTTCTCCCCCACTTTCACTGGGGGTGGTGGGGCTTACCCCATTCTGCCTCCCCTGAGTGGCAGACAAACTATCGTGTGACTGGGGGTGGAGTGCCAGGTGGGCAAGATTTCTTTTCGTTGGTGGTCTGGTGAAATTTCAGACTACCCTGGGATGCTCAAATAGGTGGTACACACCCCAATCCACCCACTCAAGGGGGGGGGGCTGAAAGCCCATCAGACCACCAGGAAATAAAAGTGATAAAAAGGTATGCAGTGTTGTTTTGGACCCTCTTGTCATCGGTCCCCACTCCCAGGCACCAAGCAGTATTACTGCCCACAGGGATATGCAGACTACCTGCTCAGCTGGCTATTATACCAAGACCCATCCCAAAGAAAGTTCCTCTCACTTGCCATGGTGAGCGACCGCACTATTAGGGTTCTAGGTAACTCTACAACCAGGAACACTACAAACCCTGGGCATATCTGAAATCTAGAGACCCAAGGGAATCCAGGGTGATCTGGCTTGCATGGATCCCAGCACGTTGTATTATCCATAATGCCCTGCGACCATTAAAGTAATGGTCACAACATTTTCCCTATATTATGTCACAGAAAACTCAGGCACTTCCACTCAAAGGGCCATATGTATCAAGGCCAAATGGGTTCGCAAACGCCGAAATTTGCAGAATTTCGGCGTTTGGGAACCCATTTTCGCAAAATGGTATGTTAAAACAATTTGGGTGCAAAATAAGGAATCGCTAAATTTGCCATTCCTTATTTTGCGATTGCATTTAAGGAATTGCAAATTTTGCAATTCCTTAAATGCAATGTATCAAGGAAAAAAATAATCCAAAATGCCCTTAAGGATTCGCAAATTACCACCAACTTCTAGTTGGTGGTAAGTTGCAAATTCTTTTAAAAAAGCATTTTCTTGAAAATCCAATGGTGCCATGTGACGCTCATACATGCCCTTAGGGCATGTATGTGCGCCATATGCGCACACAAGTCATTTTCAGGGGTGCAGCAGGGTGTTCTTGAGACACCCCTGCACCCTTGAAAATATTCTCAATTTGCGATTAGTAAATTGCGAATCGCAAATTGAGAATAGTTTCCCATTCATTCCTATGGGCCTCCTGGCCCATAGAAATGAATGAATGGGAAATTATTCCTTAATTTCGATTAGCAATTTGCTAATCGCAGTTAAAGAATTTTAAGGAATCGCTAAAAAATAGCGAATTTCTTTATACATACCATTTTGCGATTTCTAAATAGCGATTCCTTAAAAATCGCTATTTAGGAATCGCAAAAGGGTATGTTGATACATATGGCCCAAAGTCTTAGCAGACTGCATTACTCACATTTGCTTGCTTTCTAGTTGCTGGCTTTATTTGTTTCAAGCTGCCCAGTATGTCTTCATGTTGAAGTGAGGCCTCCTATGTGTGGGTGAACCTCAGACACATCACTTGAAGGGGCCAAAACTATAATTATTTTTATGATCTCATCGACACTACACTGACTTCACACAGTCCACGTTTTGTCTGGTTTCTGCTGCGGGCAATAGCCCCAGCCGCAGAAATGGGTTAGCGTTGTTATCAGAAGAAGTGTGGGATGCTGGTGACAAGAATTGTGTCAATCTCCAGAGCTTCTGAAGCTTTCCTTTCACAGAATTGTGAAGAAAATTGGCGATTTTAGCCTAAGTTTGACATTTGTAGAGCATTCTGGGTAAAAAAACATAGTACGATCTACACACGTCACACCATTCTACACTCCAATTGGTGTTAGTTTTCAAAATGATCTACTTATGGTAAGCTTCCCTGGGTGGAGGCCGGGCGAAGACCCTAAAACTGGAGCTACTCACATCAATTTTGCAAGCCAAATTCTTGGTGTTTCCTTGTTGTATTTTGGTGCTTGTTCTGTAACAGACAAAAAACCCAGCCACACAAGTGGGGTATCCTTTTATCAGAAGTAGTGCAGGAACAAAGAATAGTTAAACATTTACTATTATCACCTGAATTGCTCTCCATTTTTGGCTTCCAAATGTAGGCCATTGTGCAAGAAAGAATAAATGTTGCAAATTTCCCAATGAATCAAATGATAGTAGGGGTAACCCCAAATTCAGAGAGGTGTGCAATTAACAAATTTTATGTCATTACTACGCATGCTTTACATCGCATGTCATTACAATGCGTTTGTTACAACGATCGTGTTGTTACATCATGAACCATTACATTGCAAGTCGTTACAACGACTTGCTGTAGGGGGCGCACTGGATTTAGGAATAGTATAATTTACTATTCCTACTCCAGTTTGTGCAACAGCAGGGAAGGTGTTGGATTGTAAATCCAACACCTTCTGCCCCCTACAGCAAGTCGTTGTAATGACTTGCGATGTAATGGTTCACGATGTAACAACGCGGTCGTTGTAACGACCACGTTGTAATGGCATGCAATGTAAAGCTTGCGATGTACACGCTGTTTCTCGCAATGAACAATTGTTCAAAACTCATTATTTTGGCACTTTAAAAAAAAAAAAATCCTGTCCTTCATAGTCATTTCTCAATAATGAGATTTTAATATATAAATTACTGCAAGGTGTGTACACAATTAAAAGTTATATGCTATATCTTTGTTGGCTCATAGCATAGCTTGTTTTTGGTCAGCCGACAAACATTATATATCCACTTTGTAAATCAGCCATCACAGTTCAAATTACCAGATCAAAAGTTTATCACATATTTCTATGTGTCCCTACTTATCTTGGACCCTTGGCAAGCCGATGACTAAAGTGCCTGCAAGGGAAGCTCTGAGAAGTGCAGCTGCCTCCCACATTACATGAACTTTAATGAAAAACAGAGGCGTGTTGGAGATTTACTCACCAGCTTGCCATGAGTTCAAACATTTGTGCATGCCAGATTGAGACACATCCGGTGGTTTCTTATAATCTGAGTATAACACATTTTGGGTCAGAAAAATAGAAAGGACCACCAACCTCAGAATAGAGGACTTGGGTTTTCAGAACCCATAGGAACCTATTGAATAAGCTCATTTGAAAACAGAAAAGGCTGTGGATCCAATATTCTCCTGATGAAGATCTTGTTGATTTTTGAGAGCTTTGGAGTAAGGACGAAACGTGTCTGCAGCCGGAGAATGCTGAGCAAGAACTTAAGTACTTGTAAGTAGCAACAGAACTCCAATCGATCATAAGGACTACGTAACACTAAACAAGGACTGTGGGTTAGAATATTTGCTTCCCCAGGTAGGTTTCTGATAGCATTACATTTTGCCATGGAAACTTTATTTTAAAATTGACTTATAAGACCCCTCAGAATACCTTTGTGAGTTTCTGATGAAAGCATTGCTTGATACACAATGGACCAAGTTGCTTTTATGAATGGAGAGTCCAATACTTTCTTTCAAAAAATTATATATTAACACCTCAGCAATTGGGTGAATGGTTTTCTCTCACTGCATTCACCAATAAGCTCGTAAATTATACACTCAAGAAATACTTATTTTTGGACACCCAGTATAACAATTTCAACAATTGTCAACTATAAAAATTATTGGTACATAATATTTGCTGCTAGTTGTTGAATGTTCTAGGTGGGACACACAGACTCAATGCTGTAAGCCAAAGTCAAGGCAGTCATATTTTTACATCCAAATGAACCTAACACACCTACTGCTGTATGTCTTTGTGCTTCCAAAACTGTTGCTTTTGGGTCTGAGCCCATTACTAAAGGTAGTCAGACATTCATTTCATTCATTGGATTCTTTATTCGATGATTAAAAATCACCATAAAAGTACAGACGTACAATATACATTCAGTTCATTTTAAAAGACCATTAAATTAATCATGAATCCTAATATGGGTACAACAAAATCACAGTGGGTTAAAAGGACATTATAAACCTTTAAAAACAATCACAGAAGTCTCACAATTCCCCCCCCTCTAATTGCCCCTAATCAAACCGCTACTTTAATAAAATTAATGATGCAGCAAAGTGTGAGGGGATCAGTCGACTTTTGTAAAAAAATTAAGGCCTCTTGGGCACATTTTATATTAGATTTTTTCAGGATGTCTACCAAGAATCTACGCCTAGGTTCAGAATAAAATGAACATAACAATACAAAATGAAGGGAATCCTGCGGGGACCTATTGTCGCAGCCGCAGGTTCCCCTCTGCTCAATTGTAAGTGAATACCCTAATGGTAATCCCAATAAATATGGTAAAAGATTGAGCCTAAAACGGTTCATTAAAAACCTTTCCTGTGCATTATGTATCAAATATAGGTAAGGTTCCATTCCTTCTGTGGTCTTTACAAGGTTATATGCACACACCGGGGTTTTAGCCCTTTCTTGCTCTGTTCTCTGTATGGCTTTGTGTGCAAAGAACGCTTTTTTAACAATGGTCTTGTGCTGGGGGATAATAGCTGTCAGATCAGTAAAGAGATTCCCGAGGCCCAGAGTTTCCAATACGGTCTTGACATAACTGAACCACGGGATACGCGACCATTCTTCTCTGCCCAAGCAGTCCTTCATTATTTCCCTGCTTAAGCTCGCCCCTGGGTTTACCCAGATTTTAAGCCAAGCTAGGATTGGCCTAACCTTCACTGAATCTTCAAGGTAGGGTATCCCTAACTCCCTGTGTGCAATTGCGGCTGCTAGACTATGAGGGGCTTTCAGGACGCAGCGTAGATATTTATTCTCCTCCCGCTGCAGTTGGCGGATATTTGCAAAGCCCCACACCTCTACCCCATAAATAACTTTAGAGCAACACATTGATTTGTACAGGTTCATCACCTGTTCAGGGCACCACCTCCCCAGCCTTCGACCATAACCTGCAATTGCCCCGTTGGTGACATTCATTTTACGGCAACGATCCTCTACCAGGCAGTTACATTTTAATAACCCGTCGAATAGTAAGCCCAGATATGAGAATGATTTAACCTTCTCTATCTTATGACTCCCTATCGTGAAGGTGCATTTGTTGCAGGGTTTTTTGCCAGCGGATAGAACATAGGATTTACCCAAATTAACAGAAAGGTTTAATGAGCCCATAAAAGAAACAAAACCATCAATTAAAATCTGTAGACTCTTCGGTGTGCGTCCGAGGAGGACCGCGTCATCTGCGTAAAGTAACACAGGCACATGACGCGACCCTACTCGTGGACAATCAGATCCCAGCAGTAGGAGATGCTGCTCCAGATTATTAATATAAAGGGAGAATAAAAAAGGCGCCAAGATGCAGCCTTGGCGTACCCCACTACTACAGTGGAAGGAGTCAGTACATCCGCCCTCCATGTTATACCTGACTTGCGCTGAGGTATTAATATGCAGTTCTCTTAAGATGTTAATGAGGCCAACCTCTATCCCCATACTGGTCATCATGTCCCAAAGCTTGCCCCTATTAACGTGATCGAAAGCGGCTGCCAGATCCATGAACCCCATATAAACGGATTCATCACTGGCCAACGTATATTTGGCTGCTAGCATATAGAGGTTCAAGCATTGGTCACTCGTGGAACGCCCCATCCTAAAACCATACTGTGTTTCTGAGATGATATTATTTGCTTCTGTCCACTCAGACAACCGGTTTAATATCCCCCTTCCCAAAATTTTAGCAGATAGATCAATCAGGGAGATGGGGCGATAGCATTGGGAGTCTTCCCTGCTACCCTTTTTGAAAATAGGAACAATGATAGCAGTAGACCAGGAGGGCGGTAAGCCACAGCGGATTGCAGTATTAATAACTCTTGTCATTATAGGGGCCCATAATTCCACAGAGTTTAGGAACAAATCAGGCGGGATTCCGTCAGGGCCAGGAGCTTTGTTTTTAGACAGCCCCTCAATCCCGACCTTGATTTCCTTTAGGGAAAAAACTACAGGCTGACCTTGGTCTACATTCCCTTTTTCGTGCTGTGTGCCCGTTTCGTGATTATATAGACCCCTATAATGTGTAATCCACATGTCAGGCGTAATATTTGTTCCTAATTTGGGAGCCGTATCATCCTGGAAAGTGGGTCTGTTGATAATTCTCCAAAATTCTGTCATGTCCCTCTTTTCCCCCGCCTCCCTCAGGTCCGCCCAACCTTCTGCTTGTAATGCCTTTTTCCTCCTACTCAACTCACACTTATATTTTTTTCTACAGGAGGCAACTCGTGTGACATCCCTTGGCCTTGTTTTAATACTATCTTTGAGCTCCCTCAGGGCTTTAGAGCAGTCTCGGTCAAACCACTGCGGCTGACTACCAGTCTCTTTTGTCGGGGCGCTAGTCTTTAACATCCCATCTACTAAATGCGCAATGTGTTCGAATGCTATGAGTAGCTGCAGCCCTTCTATTGACACGTCTAAACACGCCTCAAAAGCTGTTTTCACCCTTCTCCATCAGTGATTTATAAAACCTTTCTCCATCAATCTTAGACCACCTTAGGCGTCTGCCCTGATCAGTGACCCTCTCAGATACCGCTACAGGATTACTCCCGGTGGGAGCGGCCTGATAGGGTACATCTAACACCAAGGGGTTGTGATCACTAAACGGGTTCCAATCAATCCCAACCCTGGAGATTCTGTTTTTAAAAGCCCTTGAGGCGATAATATAGTCAATATACGATGAACATCCTCTGCCCTTGAAGGTAGGTGGCAGGATCTCATCCTCTGTTATGTGCACCATGTCCAAAGTGTGAACCAAATCCTGATTCTGCAAAAGTTTTGTTAAAGCATCACCTTCTAATGAGTGCTCAAAGTGGGCTCCATTATCCTCTGGGCATCGCGACAATGTCACATCAATTGGAAAAAGGGCTGGGCAGAGGTGACAGTTAAAATCCCCCATGACTAAACTATTTTGGGCTTGAATCCTGGCTTCACAAGTAGAATCTTGGCACAATCTATACTCCAGTTCTCTTATCAGTGCATTACATCCCCCACCCGCCACATTATTGTAAACATTGAATATTGTCAGATTGAGTCCTTTACCCTTGAGCCGCACCTCTTGGATATCATGAGAATTACAATTTGAAGTCGACCAAGTGCCAGGGAGGTTCAGATCCACATATACTGATAACCCACCCATAGCCCTGCCTGATCTAGATTTCCTTGCTGAGACAAAGAACCATTTGTACCCTTCTATATGTAGTGAGCAGTTATCAACTGCCCAGGTTTCCTGTAAGCAGATTATGGAGAATTTACTTATGTACAGGCGCCATTCTTTGTTGTTAATTTTGGCAGCCAAGCCCGCTATATTCCATGACACAATTCTGACTACCTCATTAACTACCTCCCCCCTTTTGCCTCCCCAGCCTGAGACTTGTGCATGAACTAGTTGCCCCTCATCTTCAGTCACATTCTCAATCACTAAATTTTGGGACCAAGTAAGCTTTGGGGAAGGAACATGTACATTACTAGTTGTGGTTGGCTCTACGAGTGGGAAGGGGACCTTTTGCGTTCCAGCGACTTCTTTATCTACTGTACCCCCTAAGCAAAGTCAATCGACTCCTTCCATGCCCACTAATGCTGCGAAGCGATTAAAAGCGGGCAGGGAGTAGTCAGCTTGATGGTGAAAGAATGGTCTAAGACCCCCCTCCTGCATCTGGAATGAGGGCCCAAAACCAAAATTCTGATGACAAAGTGATGGGCCTGTATAGTTGCTCTGTTGATAAACCAGGGGCCTAAAATTGGATATCGGAGCGACTATTCCTTTGGGGTAAAAGTAGGTCAGATCACGTACAATAATTGCGTTGCCAACATTATGTGGAAACCCATTTACAATGTATCTGACAACTCTGTCATCTTGGAAGTTTATTATAACAATGTCACCCATTAGATCCTTGGTTCTTTGGCCCAGCCAGGGGAGACGCCTAACGTTGAGAATTGTCCCGTTTATTTGTGGTGGAAGTGGACAATTCTGCCTCAGCCAATGTATAACTTTGTTTTTCAGCCCACGTTGATCTTCTCCGCAACCATCCGCTAAGAGTGGCACCCCGGTAAGGACCGCAACATACGGAGCCGCTTCCGGGGGCAATTCTACTCTGAGCCTCTTGGCTTGGAATAACCTAGCAGGTTTTTCTTGGTCAATGGGTTTGGGGGCATTACCAGCAGGATTCATTTTCGGGGCATCTCCTAGTTTATCTAATGTTAATCCTTCCTGTATCTTCTTAACATTATTTTTGCTATTTATCACTGCTGTGTTAGTGGGTAATATTTTACGGGGTTTTGGTGTGGGCAAAAGGGTGGTTTTTGTTCCATTCTGGGCAATAGTGATTAAAGGCACTACCGTGGGTTGGTACTCTAGTTCTGGTTTGGATAAATCCCTAATTGACACTTTGATTTCCCCAATGTCCTTTTCTAGCTTCTCAAATTGATGGGTTAATCCCTTCAGTCTCTCCATCAATGGCTGCGTGAACGATCTTATTAATTGTTCTATACTGCGCAATAAGTTGATGCTGATGCTAAATGGGTCATTTATCGGAGTGGATGTTGACTTAACCATTATAGATGGTGTGGGTACACTAGGGGAGGGTTTTTCGAAGGGCCCAACATTTTTACAAATAGCCTTTTTTTTACATAAAGAATTCCCCCTCTTTTTCCTTCTTTTGGGCGGTGGACCTTGGGCTCTGGGGGTTTTAGATGTTCCCTTTACTGTGTTAGTTAAATCCACTTGTGGCGGCAAAGTGTCGGGCAGAACTTCTGCCTCTGGGGTCATGTTACAATTAAAAGCTGATTCATTTATAGTCAAGTCACTGACTGCAACTAGTGGGAGAGTTCTTTCTTGCAACAGTAATGGGATACTGATATTTAGAGATGCCTCACTGTCCCCATTTACAGAGGAGATGCTGTGGATAGGAGAAATCGTTAGCTTTGGTCAATCTAAAGGTAATCTTTTATTTTTAATGGATTCGATAGAGCGACGTCTCTCAGCCCGTCGCTCAGAAAGAGCGAGTTCCTTTTCTGTTCCAGTAGTAACCCTAAATATAAAATTATCCAGCGTGCGCTGGTTGGCACCTCCTAACAGTAGCTGTTTGTCCTTTATGGGAGACGACATCATCGGTCACTAGTGGAGCTTGTTCTGACACTCTACTGTAGCTCGTCAAACAATACAAGCCACTAACTTTACAAGCAAACTGGCTAAAAAATAATAGTGGCCACAGTTTACTACCTCATATGTAAAAACGTCTTAACCACAGTTCGGTCGATGAAAGGGAGGGGGCCCAGCCCAGTCTCCTGCGGTCTCCGAGGGCCTCAAAGGGCCCGCCCTTTGGCCGGGCTTCACCCCGCGCGCGTCCCGCTCTGCGGTAGAGGAGGGAGAGTTTTAAGGGTGCGTAGCAGCCCGGAGGCGGAGCTAGCAGGGGGAGCAGACCGGGTCACTCGGGCCACGCAGGGACTCCTGGATCAGTGAGTCCCTGCAACGCTCCACCCCTACAACAGCTGTTCTGCTCCACGCCACAACCACAACCGGGAACCTTACGGCAATCCTAGCGCCTCGAAGCGGCACCCGCGAAGCGGCACCCGCGAAGCGGGTGCGGTAAGGCGCTGGTGCTACAGGAGTCTCAAACACCCTCCGTTGATGTCAGCATCCTCGGGTCGGCAACCCTTTCAAAACTTTGACAGTACTCCCAAAGAACGCCTGGTAAGCGGGCTCTTTAAGATGATTTGCAGCCCGGAGGCGGAGCTAGCAGGGGGAGCAGGCCGGGTCACTCGGGCCACGCAGGGACTCCTGGATCAGTGAGTCCCTGCAACGCTCCACCCCTACAACAGCTGTTCTGCTCCACGCCACAACCACAACCGGGAACCTTACGGCAATCCTAGCGCCTCGAAGCGGCACCCGCGAAGCGGCACCCGCGAAGCGGGTGCGGTAAGGCGCTGGTGCTACAGGAGTCTCAAACACCCTCCGTTGATGTCAGCATCCTCGGGTCGGCAACCCTTTCAAAACTTTGACAGTACTCCCAAAGAACGCCTGGTAAGCGGGCGCTTTAAGATGATTTGCAACAAGGGGTGGTGATGGACAGAGTCTCTGAATTAAGCAGAGTACTCTCACCCAGTCAAGAGATCAGGGCTAGATCCAACACCGTTTTTTAGCTCATTGCACCATCCCAGTTTCAGAACCTGGCTGTATGCAAATTAGTCTGTCCCTGGCCCAGTGCATCATGGGAACAGGGCAGACCAGACTACAAAAGCCAATTCTTACACTGGGAAGGAAACAAGCTTCCGGGGACCGGTT